>NC_133538.1:9070469-9691407 GCF_048544455.1 Silene latifolia | reverse complement strand
TTCTAGTTCACTACTCCTCGAGTGGCCTTGAGATTTCAAACAACCCTGACAAGGGGTGGACAATTCCTATCGCACTATTTTCTTTGTTCAGCCACAGTTCATCATAACCCAAAATATACCCATTTGACTTCATTTACGACAGTCGTAGAGCATAAATCAAAGCTAATCAGAAATTTGTGCCAACTTGGGCGACTAGTCTCTAGGTAAAAGAATTGACTCATAAGAATACTATAGTAGCTCTTGCCACGACCAGGCTTTATAAATTATCAGAACTCTATAAGCGGTCACTGCCCGACAGAGTGTCCCATACAGTCTGCCTATGTGATCGACTAGTCATCCCATATGACTCTATGGCACTTGAACTTTCCATCAATTGCATCACACTCTAGTCACTTCGAGACGTCACCTCATATAAGTAACTAGGGGCGAATACCATGTCAATCCAGTTCACTTTAATGGGATTCAATTTGTCTCTACAACCCATTTGTATATAACAAAGTAATGGGTGAGTTTAATAAAACTCAAATGATAAATGCGATTATCACATATGAATAGTCAACACACTATTACTACTTCATATCTTACAATCTTTAGTGTATCTTTTACACTAGTTAAAATGCAATAAAAGCTTGGCAAGTGGATATACCTTATATCCAAATATTTCAACTTTATCAATTGCTATTTCCTTCTTTTCAATGTTATATCTAATAACTTGAATTTATCTATAAGTATTTGTCTAGTCTTCTTGCTAGACTTGGGCTCTTTAACTTGAAAGATGCTCCCACTGTTATCGCATAACTTGTGATAAAGTCATTTGTGGAGGGATTCACCCTTGATCCCTACGTTGACCATTTTATCACAATTAACTTAAATTCCTTTTGTAGAATTTGCAATGTGTGAAACTAAAACACTTTTCTAGTCTCTTACTCCTAACTCAATAAGACATCCTAGGATTACTACAAATATCTTTGGGTTTGGAAACTAAAGTTTGTGCAACCCTTCAACACTTAACTTAGTTTGTCATCCAAACATATGAACGAATCCTTAATTCTTCTCAAGAATCTCAAGGATGTTCTTTAAGGCTTTCACAAGCCAAATCTTGGGAATTATCTTGTTAATGACTTATCATGCCCTAGGCATATATCACATCATGGCATGTGGGTCTGTTGGCATACATGGTCATTCTAATGACATAAACATTAGCAATCAATTTCACGTGATCAACAACTTAATAGGTTCAGTGAATGACTATGACTCCATCATAGTAATTCCACTTCCATCAACATGAATAACCTATTCGACCTTGTTGAAGTTAAACAGATACAAAAGATCTTATCCTCATAAGACTCTCAACTCTATGCCAATATTCTCTCTCATAGATTCAAAAATCTAGAATACTTTTCACCCTTTTCCAAGTCTCCCAATCACTCTTTCACAGAAGAGAGCATTGGTACATTATTCTCAATAAGTAATATTTTATCAACATATAAGACATGGGAAAATGATTATGGCTCCCACTTAACTTCATGTATAATCATGATTCTTCAATCATGTGAATGAAACCATTCACTATTATCACATGAACAAAAAGTATAATCCTTTAATGATTGCTTAAGACCATTCTAGGATCACTTAAGAAAGCTACGCATAATATGTTAGGATTCTTAGATCTTCATCTAAAGTTTTGTGTTCCAAACACATCCTTCTCTAAATTCCCATTTTAGAAAAGCGAGTTTTTAATATCATTTGCCATTTTTCATCAAAATGAAATGCGGCAATTCCTAACATAATTTATCTTGATTAACATCTTCATGTTAATCTATACACTCAGTTACTCTAAAGCTCTATTTACTTTTGAAGAGACCCTCGCCTTAAAGTAAATCTACTCTTGAGTAGCCATTTTCGGATTGAAATGCTATGGCTCATTAGTAACAAGGTCGATTTGGGATAAGGTCATAATACCATTACTTTCACAAAGCAATATTTTAACGACAAGACATGTGTGCTAAACTCCCACTGAACTATACTCCCATTCTATCTTTATAGAATATAGTCCCATTACTTTCACAAAGTAACACATTAACTATACGACATGTTCCTTACGATCCAATCTACTCCCACTCTATCTCTTAGAAATACCTCTATCTTCTTAAGAGATAGCTTTATGAGTAACAAACATATATGGTGAAGTAATTGGAAGTTTGTCTAGATTGACGTGTTAGCACATAAAAGACCAGCTCCATCATGGGAGCTTGATTCATGTTATATGCCAGTCTGATCCATGTCATTTGTTAAATAGACTCTCTATTTTAGGTATCTCCTGGTTGACCATCCGCTTAGAATTACATGTCTGTTTTGGATTGTAAATTCCCAAAATTGAGTTCAATAACTCAAACCGACTCATAATAGTTTGCTCTTATGGGTAGTGACACTAGGTCATAATCTATATTTTAATAAGTCAAATTTATTACTTAGATATTTGCTATTACGATCGGATCGTAATGCTTTAGTACTTTATTCAATTGGTTCTCTACATCACTTAGAAATTTCTCAAATTTCTCAAATGCTTCACTTTATATTTGATTACGTAAATATTCCCATATCTACTTAAATCATTGGTAAAAGTGACGAAGTAGTCATAAATTCCCCTTGCGGTGATGCTTATTGGAACATATACATCGGCATGTATTAGTTCCAACAAATCACTTGCTCATGTCCCTTTACCACTAAAGGGAGTACAAATCATTTTGCAAAGGAGACAAGATTCGCACATTCCATATGATTGAAAATCAAATGGTCCAATAAATCTAGTCTATACTAGCCTTTTAATGCGTTTCTTATTTATGTGACTTAATCGAAAAAGCCAAATGTACAAATCATTTGGATTAATAGTTTGAGTCTTTTGGATCGTATTATGAAGATATCTTTGCTTGAGTTGGAAGTGTCTAAAACTTTTATATCATAAAGATAAGTGACATGGCTCACAGCCATGTCTATTTTCAACAAAATATAAATCCTTTCACGTCTAACATAGAAATGGAAATAATGTTTTAGACAAAATGGGTACATAGTAACAATTATGTTGATTACAACTCAAAGCTATTAGCTAAAACAAGCACATAAGTCCCCCTTGAAGTGGCGGATACCCTAGCTCCATTTCCTTGTCGGAGATTTACATCACTCTTGTTTAGCTTTTCCATATTTCCAAGTCCCACTTGGAGTAACAAGTCCAACTTTTATATCTCCCAAATACTTGGGGCAATTTCGCTTCCAATGGCCTATGACATTACAATAATGACATTATTCATAAGATTGGGCACCCTTCTTGGTCTTGGTTGTGGTAGTCTCACTATCAACTTCCAATTCATAATCGGATTTGGGTTTCTTACCCTTCTTTGCCTTTTCTTTATAAATACTATTACCCTTTTCGGTTGCAAGGACACTCTTGCAAGAACTTCCACTTAATTTGATGTTTCTCCTTGTTTCATCAAACAAGGATACCTTGGAATTTTGTGAGATTATCCTCATATGATTCCCTTACCAAGGATGTGGTGGGCATGAATATAGGAGTGGGAGGTGTAGAAGTAGTAAAGTAGCAAAGATTTCCATCCTGACCAATGCCAATGCGTAATTCTCTAATCGTATCATTATCATACTCGGAGCATTTTTTATCCAATGATTGCAGCCATGAATTAATAGTGATTGGTGTAAGAGTATTAGATGAATCCATGGCAAATAAATAACTACAAAAATGGAGATGAAGGAAATAATTAACATTAATCGTTTTAATAATACTTGTAAACGTTTTAAACAAGTTTTTGCATTTATATAGTGACCTCTACCCAACAATTATAAATGATCCCGAGATCCAAATTCATATTAACTCGGGCACGGTGAGCCAATTCATCCCTTATTAATATAACTCGGTGGATTAACCTCTTAATCGATTCTACTTTTAGAACTCTCGGTCGATAAAATTACTTTAATATTTATCTTCTGCCTGGAACACATGCGAATATGGTCATGAATACTTCCGTTGAGCTCAATCCAAATTTCGATGTAATAACATTTTATTACGCATTTACCCAACATAACAAGTTTAGTACCCCGGTGAGCCGAGCCTACTTTCTCATGAAATTGGGACTCATGGTTTCTACTATTTGGTAAGGCTAATTCTCAATTATTAATTTATGAGAGGTCGTATCAATTTATTATCTATCACGTTTTAAGTGAACTAAAGCGGTGAACTACGATAATTATAATTGACACGGTCGATGACTCGATATGATATGCATTGTTGTTATGGCGATTTGGCAATGCATGCAACATATTAAAATAAATGCTAAGCAATAATAATAAATTCCTAGTATGGCCTTCCTAAAAATAGAAAATCAAATAATCTATTACATATTCGGAAACCAACTCCTTTGATCCCTTGAATCTTCAAATGGTACGCCTCCCAAGAACACCGTCTTTGTCGGAACACCTTTCCGAATGGCACCGTCTTTGAAGATACTCCATAATTACAAATAATAATAAAAATACAAAGCTATTCCTATTATACATTTGTAAACTGGAAAAACTAGTAAAAATAAAAGTGATACGAGATCACATTAAATTACAAACGAATCAATATTCCCTTTCATTACGGGTAATATCGATTAAAACTAAGGCCATACTAAGATAAAATTACATAATTTGAAACTATATTAATAAAGGACATTTAACAATTGAAATACGCAGCATAATAATATGTATCTATCATGCCAAATTATGTGCCAAATCGCCCTATTTAACTTATATCGATTATATAACCTGGTTTTATGGAAATGCGTGATCGTAATTTCTTAAAATCACAAATTAACACTTAAATCACATTTAAACTCAATTTAATTATCCTAACACTCTTAGGACTCAAAAATTAGTCATCACTCAATTTTTGTAAATACTTCAACTTGATTTAATTTTATGCTCATTTTTTACCTTAAAATCATAATATTTATGAAATAAATCCAAATTAAATTACAATAATTTCAAAATTTGAATTTTAAATTTTTGAACATTCTGGAATAATTACATGACACTCATAATATCAAAAATCATGGTTAAAATTTTCGAATTAATTTTTGAGAAAATATAGTTGCAATTTATCGGTTTTATCTCATAAAACATCTAAAGTATCCAAAAATTAATCCAATCAATTTTAAAACCTTAGATCTGATAATTGGAATATTTATGCAACCTTAAATAATTTTCTCATGCCATGTAATTTGTTTTAGCAATTTATGCTAAAATAGTCACTATTTATGCCATTTTTACTCTAAAAAATTCATAAATCATGCAAAATGAAATCATATCATCTCAAAATTTACATACAATGTGTAAATCATTCATGTGAAAACATATTAAAGTTTTATGGTCTGGTTCGAAGTGTAACTATTTTTAACCATTTTACTTCTTTTAATCCATTTTTATCTCATAAAAATCATAAAACATGCAATATTAATCAAATTAATACGATATTTTACACACAACTTTTAAAGTATGCATGTGAGGTCATATAAAATTTTCAAAGTCATAGAGTAAGTTTAACCATTTTTAATCATTTAACCTATATTTATGCCATTTATATACTAAAAATTCATAAATCATGAAATATTAATCAAATTAATATGATATTTTACATGCAATGCATAAAATATTCATGTGAGGTCATACTAAAATATCACGGCCAGTAGTGAAGTTTAACTTATTTTAGTGAATAAAAGTTCATTTTACTCATAAAAATGTAATAAAATCACTAAAAATCATTATGAGCAATAAATTTCCATAAATCATAAAAATGACCTAAAAATATTTGAAGACCATAATATATAACATGCATCATGATTTCGTGACTTACTCTTATTGATGCGTGACTATAATATGATGTTTTACACCTTATTTTACACGCATTTCAGAGCATTATTATGTAGTTTACACTACTATATTCCCTATTTCCGTCTACTCTCGTGTTTTATGTAATATTGCAGATTATTGCGCAAATTAGTAGATAATGGACCAAATCTTGACCCCAAGAGCTAAGATTAGGAAGGACATGAAGATTTGACTCGGACTTGAAGTTTAAGATGCGTTTCAAGGTCTAAAGATAGCAAAAGCATGGTTGCGTACAAATTGCAAGGTTTAAACAAGCAAAGAATCGCTTCACATTACTGCAGACTGCTTAAAATGGCTATGTCTCGAGTTCTAGATCTGATAATCGAGTGATTCCAAATGGAGGTGAAAGCTTATCCTCTTAGCTTTCCAACGCCGCGTAGAACACCTGATTCGACCAAGTAACCAAGAAATGGCGGCCGTTTTAAGATCGGTGCGCGCTGTAGAATTCGTCAAAATGCATTACTGTATAGCACCTTTGGTCGATCGACTGGTCCCAGTAGTCGATCGACCACACCACGACTCTGACGTGAAATTAAAAGAACGAGAATTAGAATCCCATTGCAATTAGGTTTTAGGAAATAAGAGTCACGTTAAACTCCTATATAACGTGACCTCATTCATCAGAATGAGAGGAGCATTCAGTAAAGACTCTTTTTACAGATTCAATTTTATTGCTTCAATTATCATTCATTCATTATGTTTAGTTTTCAATAAAAGTTCTTTTTGCATTCGGAATTGCTTCCTGCCCTTTTTAATTCGGTAATCCTCTTTTAATTTTAGTTTACTTTAATTCTTTTGTTAGATTAGAATTGATAGAATAGCATCCCAAACCCTTAATTCAATTATTGCGAGTTTATTATTCAATTACGTTAATTATGCCTTCTTTAATTGTTGTTATCAATTTCGTAGTTGTTGTTAAATTTACCATGTGCAGCTAAATTCACCCTGTTAAAATGTGAGGGGATATGTAGTGTAGACGGCGTAGAATAGGTATACCTGAGTCGGGGATTGGTCGATCGACTGACCTTGTTGGTCGATCGAATGTACCCGTTGGTCGATCGACGGGCTTAACTGGTCGATCAACTGCACCGTGTTAGATTAGCACCATTTCAATGTTTTAATTGCAATATTAACGACGAGACCGTGAGGAGACTTGTTAAATACTTAGGAATTGACCGACCCAGAAGATCGAGAGATAGGGAAGGGAAATAAACTAATAATTGAAACGACTAAATTACGTTAAGATCGAAAGATAAGTAATTTAGGCTTTAGGAATCACTTTTCGGGGCGAGAGCTAGTATTAGTGAGACCTAGGGACCAAGAACATAAATTTGAAAGGGGCTTCTAGTTAAGTTGGACCGAGAGGACTTCTTATTTGCCCATCTACATGATTTTTATCAGACTTACTTAGGATTACCGCCGTCAAAACTGCAGTGAACCGATCGTCTTAGCTCCCTTTTAGTCATTGTTCACATCATTTTACCTTATTCGCATATTTATTCGTTTTAATTTTAGATTTATTTTATTTTCATTCATTAGTATAGCTCAAAATCAAACCCCCCATCACTTATAGACTAAATATAGGCAACTAATAATTCCCTACCTCCCTGTGGTTCGACCCTGCTTGCCGCTAACTTCTGTTAGTAGTAAATAGGTTTATAAATTTTATTTTTGATACTAAACGACGGTATCAAATTTTGGCGCCGTTGCCGAGGAGGCAGCATAAATTTTTAGTTGTTTTAATTTTAGTTTTTGGTCTCAAGTAGCATCCGTTCCTTGAGGCAGTATTTATCTTCTTCTTGTAGTTTCTTCTTATATGCAGGTCACATTACGCTAGACAGAGACTATTAGAGAAGTTATTTCAGGAGGAAGGCTTGAGTACTCCTGATAGATGGAGAGCAGAAGCATAGCACATCATTCTGGGCCTAAAGTTCAGGATATCCCAAAGGGATACGCTCTCCCAACTGGTACAGATGGTTCCTTTGAGCCCCGTCCTTCGCATATATATTTAGTGGAGAGGAACCAATTTAGTGGAGGTGCAGATGAAGACCCAGCAAAGCATATGGAGGTTTTCATTGATTATGTCTGTTCTATTCCTCCACCGGAGGGCGTGCCACAGGATCAGATCAAAGAAACTCTGTTTCTCTTTTCGCTCCGAGACGCTGCTAGGGAGTGGTATAGGTATTTGGATAGAGAAGCTTTGGGTATTACTGATTAGAATTCAGTGGCTCTAGTTTTTTACAAGAAATACTTTTCACCATCCAAGACAAATGCAATTAGTGCCCAAATTACAAATTTCAAGCAGTGGCCTGATGAGGAATTTCACGAATCTTGGATCAGATTTAAGAAGCTAGTCCGCTCTATTCCACACCACGGTTTTCAGCAGTGGTATTTGTGCAACCAGTTCTACATTGGGTTGTACGATGACCACAAGAGTATTCTTGATGCAACAACTAATGGCCGGTCCCAAAACAACATTGGTGATAATAAGGGTTGGAACACGATTGAAGAGATGGCCACTCACCGTGCAGAACATGGTAATCCTAGGGGTAACACACGGTTGAGCTCGAATGATAATAGTGCTATCCTGGCACAATTGGAGGCTATGAGTGTCAGATTTGATATGCTGGAGAAGAAGCAGGAGGAATTTAATTTTGAACGACATTATATGCCTCCTTATGTAGCTCCACCATTACCCACTCCGCCGCAGCAACTATTAAATGATGAAGTTGCAGAGTTAACAAATCTAGTGCAGTTTCTTATGGTGGAAGTGCAGAAAAGTAATGCTGCGAATGAGGCCTCAATCACGGAGCTGAAGTCTTATTTAGCTAACTTATACAAGAATGCAGCTGAAAATCCGGGTCAATTTCTTTCTTTGAATCAGCGTATAGAAACCGTACATGCAATGACGCTGAGGAGTGGGTCTACCCTTGATGGTCCCACTATGGTAGAAGGTGTTCCCGAGGGAGACGTGGCTGAACCAACTGGAAAAATGATCGAAATAAAATAAAAGGAACAAATCGAAAAAAACGAACAAGAAAAGATAGGCAGTCGATCGACTTCAAAGGCTGGTCGATCGACCGCTTCCAGTCAACAGTGGCGAGTTTCTAATGTTTCTGGAAAATCTGAAAAATTGAGCAATAGCGATGTTGGTCGATCGATTGACCACATTGGTCGATCGACCAGCTACAGTCCTTCAGTGAAAGTTTCTGATTCTGCTGAGAATTTTGGGGAAGAGGAGATCAGTCGATCGACTGACCTACATGGTCGATCGACTAAAGATGCTGCTGACAACGAGCCTTTCCGTCCTCCTTTACCTGATAAGTTGAGGGAATTTTCGTTCGGGGGTAAGACGACCCCGCAATTTTTGAAGCAAGCTCCCAATGATGATGGGACGATTCCAGCTCTGAAATATGACCCGACAGCAGTCAATGGTTCATTCTTGAGACGGTCTGAAGAAGGTTTGAGCTACAACAAGGACAAAGTAGTGTATTTTCAGCCTAAGTCCACTGATGCCGGTATGAGAGACCTAGAGGAGAGGGCCCAGTTACTTCTGACGGCCCCATATCGAGAGAGACTAGTGCCTTCGAAGGATAAGGTATCTTTCGAAAAATTTAAAGTTGTTGTTAGAAGTTTGAATGTTCAGGTTCCTTTTCTAGAGCTAGTCAATCAAGTACCTGCTTATATGAAATTCATGAAGCAATTATTGTCTAAAAAACGGTCACTTGATAAGGTCGAGTCAGTTGCTTTAACTGAAGAGTCTTGTTCTTATTTGACTCACACTGCTCCTCACAAGTTAGCTGACCCTGGTAGTTTTTCTGTTCCTTGCAAAATTGGTACCTTCTCAATTAAGAAGGCATTATGTGATCTAGGAGCTAGCATTAGTGTCATGCCATTGGTACCGATTCTTTTTCCCGGTTGACTTTATTGTTTTGGACATACCAGAGGATGTTCAGATCCCAATTATATTGGGTAGACCATTTTTGCACACTGCTGGTGCAATAATTGATGTAGGGAATAAGAATCTCTCCTTCAAGGTGGGGAAGCAGTCAATTGTTTTTGCCCAAACCCCAAAAAAAAAGAAGGACGTTATGTGCCCCAGTAACTTGCAATGTTGTGTCCGATAAGAAATCCTATGTTGTGTTACCTGACATTCCTGCTTCAGTACTGTGCCTATTCCTGCTATAACACCTCCGCCCCAGATTGGGATCAATATGGAGAAAGATTCTTCTGTTTTGACTATTGCAGGAATTGGTTTGGGGAAGGAATAACCACCTGTTGTTCCAGCTGTGAAGGAACCAATTACTCAGAGAGATGGATTGGGATGTCTTAGTTATGGCACAGATGAGGAACCGGAGGAGAGCCCAACGAAGCAAGAGCCGAGGAAAGTGTCGGAGTATGACTTGGGAGTTCGATGAGCCGGATGATCCAAGAGCTTGGGAGGTTGCTAGAGCTGGAAATGACCCGCTGAGTATTCCAGATGTTGGAGTAGAGTGGAGACCTGCTGAGGAGATTCGTACCGTGGAGGGAACTTCCTATAGCCAGAAGCCGTGGTCGGAGCTATTCCGCAGCTTGGGTGGATGAACTATTCATTTTATAGGCTTTTTAAGACCATTTTATTGTTGTTTTTAGACTATTTACTGTTTTGGTTTGTGCGAGACTTCACTTTTATTGGTTTGCTTAGGATTCTATAGACTATAGACTTTGCATTTGGGTTTAGCGCAATTTTGGGCGCTATATTTATGTGCAATTTGCAGGTTTTAGACCAAGTTAACTCAATTTACTGAGTTAATTCGAAGAAAGTACTGTTTCGTCAAGTAAGTCAGTCGATCGATCGACCAGACCCATCGGTCGATCGACTGCCCTTTGCAGCACAGGAGCTTCTGTCTTAGTTGACCTAGTCGATCGACCAGTACCAACGGTCGATCGACCACTATTGCTGCTGTACCTGTTTCGCGATCATCCCCCTGCTGTGTTTGGTCGTTTTGCAAAGCACGAAAGGGAGTACCTTATGGTAGTACTGCTGGCTACTGAAACCTCCTAGCTCACACTGGTTTGGGGAGGTTTCCTTTTGCGCTTAAAGTCTTGTGAGTTTCCGAGTTCCTTTTCATGTCTTATTTAGTTATTTATCGCAAAAATCCCATTTCCCTTTTGTTTCTTTTACATGATTTTGCACAATGGGGACATTGTGTGATTTGGTTTGGGGAAGGGTTTTGCGTCGCATTTGCATTGTTTTTACTGCATTTCAGTTACACGTTTATTGCATTTCTGCTTGCATTGTATTTATTTCCTATATATACAAAAATCAAAATTCAGAAAAAATTTCAAAATTTCAAAAAATTTCACGTTTATTTTAACATGTAGGTCGAGTCGGAACGGTAGTATTTCAATGATGACATTGCATTTTCAGTTGTTTTATGCCTAAGCCGTGCTTAATTAACATGTTATTAGTAGAATCATATATGCATAGTCTACGAGTTTTCGTTAATTTATTCGCTGAATCTTGAGACTTGACTTAGATTTTTGGCAAACTACATTATATTCTGAGTTTTAGAGCTTTATAACTGGTGTCATCCATGACCAGTTCATTTAGGAATGTGAGTAGTTACTCCTTATGAGACGTGTTATATCAATATGCATAAATATGAATTTAATCTGCTTAATACCTGTATGCATTCGGTTTGTGGTTTGTTGACACATGTGAAAGAGGTTCCTCTTTATTCATTTTACTCATAAGCCCCACAAAAGCCAAATTTGCCTTTTTTGTCCCATAAGCTACATTCCATATTTAGCCTACCCTTGCTGAGCCAGTATTGGTAGTCGTTCGAGAATATTGTATTGCATTTTGGTTTTTATGTCTCATGTTGAGAATATGTTGGTGAAATGTTGAAGGGAAAGAGAAAAAAGAAAGAAAAAAAAAAGAAAACAGGAATTCGAAAAAAAAGGATTAGTCGATCGACCGTCCCACTTGGTCTATCGACTGCTTGCTGCAGTAGCGAAAGAAAATTCGAAAAAATCACATGATTGGATTTATTATTAGATGGTGATTTTGTTCCCATGTTGCGATTAATATTATTTGGGGAATTGATATATTGTGGAATTGTGAGATTAGTGCTTGATATTTAGCACCGTTTCGATTGAAATCTTGAGTATGAAGTTGGAATATTTTATACTTTAGTTTTCAGTAGTTTCTAGCTTGGCTTTTAACTCCTTTATCCAAATTCATCTTAACCCCTTCTTACCCATTACCTCACTTACCCATAATCGCCTCGGCATGTGTCATGGTCTTTAATGGTTGGAATGCATATGTACGGTTGTAGAGATCATTTTCATATTAGATTGCAGGCATGTTCTCATAGGTCGGAGTTAGGTGAGAGTCATTACAAAATTACTTCTTTCTATCTTTTACATATATTCACCTATGCTTATTTGTGATTTGAGCGACCCGTGAGAGACCAATTTGATAAGTCTCTACGGTCAACGGTTCAGCAGCTTTTAACGACTTCATAACTCGTTTGCATGATTCATATTGCTAGTTGTTTGTCAATTGTTGCATTAAATTGGTTTAGGCTTTACAGTTTGCATTTCGCTCTAAGAATGAACGCGTTCCATTAGGTTCTAAGATCGAGTCTAGTTCTTGCTTGGGGACAAGTAAGGGTTTGGTTTGGGTAAGTTTGATGCGTGACTATAATATGATATTTTACACCTTATTTTACACGCATTTCAGAGCCTTATTATGTAGTTTACACTACTATATTCCCTATTTCTGTCTACTCTCGTGTTTTATGTAATATTGCAGATTATTGCGCAAAAGAGTAGATAATGAACCAAATCTTGACCCCAAGAGCTAAGATTAGGAAGGACATGAAGATTTGACTCGGACTTGAAGTTTAGGATGCGTTTCAGGGTCTAAAGATAGCAAAAGCATGGTTGCGTACAAATTGCAAGGTTTAAACAAGCAAAGAATCGCTTCACATTACCGCAGACTGCTTAAAATGGCTATATCTCGAATTTTAGATCTGATAGTTGAGTGATTCCAATTGGAGGTGAAATCTTATCCTCTTAGCTTTCCAACGCCGTGTAGAACACCTGATTTGACTAAGTAACAAAGAAATGGCGGCCGTTTTAAGAACGGTGCGCGCTGCAGAATTCCTTAGAATGCATTACTGTACCGCACCTTTGGTCCATCGGCTGGTCCCAGTAGTCGATCGACCACACCATGACTCTGACGTGAAATTAAAAGAACGGTTAAATATGTTTTCAAAGATTTGAAATTGGATTTAAAGTTTGAAAACGGTTAAATTTGTTTTCAAAGATTTGATTTTGAATTTGAAATTTGAAAACGGTTATATTTGTTTTCAAAGATTTGATTTTGAATTGAAATTTGAAAACGGTTAAATTTATTTTCAAATGGTTTGAAATTGGAAATTATAAGGATTGAATTCGTCATTACGACGGGTTAGAAAACCGTTTTAAACTTTGAAAGACGATATGCAAATCGAAAATTGTGAGAATTGAAATCGTCATTACACGGCTTAGAAAAGCTAAGTTTGATTTCGAAAACGAGATTTGAAATTTGGAAAGTTGCATGGGTTGAAATCGTCGTTACGACGGTTTGAAAAACATTTTTGTTTGAAAACTGATTTCGAATTTTGACAATTCGCGGGTACAATTCGTCATTATGACAGTGTAAAAAAGTTGTTTGAGAATGCAACGGTCGGCGACAGATCGAGGTTTGAAATGGCCATTACGACGATGTAAAAAGGGCATTTGAAATGGTTATAAAAACTGGGTTTTCAAATGGCCAATATAACGACATAAAAAGGTGTTTTGAAATGGTTGTAAAAAAAATCGGGTTTGAAAATCGTCATTACGACGGTTTAAAAAGGTGTGCAATGGTCGGCGAAAGACCGAGGTTTGAAAAGGCCATTATAACAGCGCAAAATGTGTTTTTGAAACGGTTGTAGAAAACCGGTTTTGAAAGTTGTTATTCGTACGACATAAAAAGGGTTTGCAACTGTAGATACCCGTATCCGTCGATATTGGAATTTATAGAGAACCCGACAAACACCCGATGATGATAGGACACATGTATTCTTTAGTTGTCATTGTCATTATTTGGAGCTCGTTTTACGAGGTAGAATGGGCGTCGTCGATGAAGTATTTTATTAATTTAAATGATATTTAAATTAATGTTTTTTTTAAAGGGAAGTCATTTTATTATTTTAAATGATATTTAATTTAATGTTTTTTAGTGAGTTCATTTTGTTAATTTGAATGATATTTAAATTATGGTTTTTTAGGTAAATTCAATTTATTATATTTTATTTTGAATTTATTTTCCCAAGTTTATTTTATTGAAAATAAAATAAATATTTGATTTGAAAAATCATTTTATGAATATATTTGATTTGAAAAGTCATTTATTTCAATTTATTAATTGATTTGAAAAATCGATTTGAAAAGCGAAGAAAACTCGTTTTGAACACTTGGTTTTGAGCTCGATTTTAGCTCGGTTTTTAAGCCCGTTTCCTTTGCAAATTGGCACGAATCTCGAGTACATTAACCCACCTAGACCAATACCCATCAACCCATGTTCGAACCCCCTCACAAGCGGCCCAAATTCTCATCCCAAACAGGCCACAAGCAGCCCGCAAAACACCAATGCAGTCCCCTGTTTTTGCGTGTCAATCCCGAGCCCAAAACCCGCTCCAAACACTACCAAGACCCGTACCCATTAACCCTAACCCATACCCTAGTATCCTACCCATATTATCCTAGCTTAATCACCAAGAAAACCCCAAAAACGAACCCTAGAAACCCCCCCAAAAGCTGCTGGACAGCAGCTATGTTCAGCTAGCCCGATTTGCCCTCCCTCTCTTTTAACCTATTTTAACTCCCTATAAATACCACCCCTCCACCATACAATCATTCCTCTAAGTTCTCCATACATCCAAGCATCACATACAAGCTTTAAACCTCAGAAACAAACCCTAAACATCCTTCAAAAACCCTAAACAAAACCGACACACAAACTGAAACTGTTTGTGTGTCCTCTTCGAAAACCCATTCGTTCCTCCATCAAACCTCCATAAAAACTCGAGTTTCTTGTTCCTAATTAACCAAATAACATCCATATACACATTAGATAAAGAATTACGAGCCAAATTGCCCTTGAGAGTACACGAAATCCCTCGAAAAACAGAGTGAAATAACACTCTGTTTTCGCGGTTTCTTCTTGTCTGTCCAGTTCTGTTTGTGCTCGTTTTTCGTGCCCATTAACCCAAAACGAGCCAGGGTTGCTTTAAGATCCTTGTTCTCCTCTCTTTCTAGTTTTCAAAACATCTTTTAAATCGAATTTTCGTCGTGAAACGAGGGAGATATCATCGTTTCAAAATCGCTGTCCAGAAAGTTTCCAAAACGCGTGTTTGCTTTATTCTTCGTCGACGACGGCCTCTCGAGATAAAATCTACCATCGATTACGACCCAAGACGGTGTCAACGATACATGTAGGTTGAGGATGCATCAAATCCTCCTCTTCTCCCTTTTATTTCGTTTGTTTTATGCTCGTTTTTATTGTCTTTTTTTGTTTGTTTTTTCGTTTGTTTATCGATTGTTTTAAATTAACTATGAAACTAGTTAGTCCGAGTATGAGTTAAAGTACCACCATGAACACCCGCGTTGACTTGAGATGGGAAAAGAAACCGCTACATCAGTCGGTCGTACACCCCCGTCTCATTTACATATCCTCGTGTTCAAGGTAGGGCATAAATAAAACGAATTTCTAACTTCGCTCCTCGTTTTTGACCCTTTGTTTGTCTCGGCCATTTCGACCCACCTTAGGATCCGTCACATGTTAGTATGACCTCTGATTGTTAACATATAACTCATTTAGATGACATTAGACCAATTTGATAACCTAATTAGACACATTAGGATACATCGACATAGCTTTAAAAATCGATTAACAATTTCAGAACTTAATGAACGCATCTCTCTCTTTCACCTAATTTCTCGCTAGTATAAGAGTGCGTGATTAGCACCTTCTTATTAACACTCGATGAGTTAACTTAATTAGTAAACTTGACCTAATTTGACCCCTTGTAAGGCCGTGTAGAATACACCTTTGCGCGACATCCTTCCAATCGATCAACGTCGTTTCTAACTAGTTTTCTAATTTGTTTCGAGCTCATTCCGCGATCAATTGATCTAACTAATGAACCTAACCTAGGACTTAGGGTAGCCTTGTTTGGTTTGGGCCGTGATTTGGCCGTGGCCTTTGGCCTTTCCTATTTTGTTTGTTTTTGCATAGTTCGTTCTTTATTTGTCTTGTCACTTGTAATTAATTTATGTTTCTTTGAGTCGCGTTTTGTAATTTGTTTGTAATTAGTTTTCCTTTATCGAGTCAAATGATTTCTAAAAACCTTAGTCTTGTTTGGTTGGACGGTTGTGCCCCAATGCAAGTGAGAGCGTAGTAAATCGCATGTTGTTTAAAACAACATGGCCCGATTTATGCTAATGCATGCTTTGGCGCGTGGCCCTATGTCTAATTCGATGAGATTGAGCGAAAGCACACATCACGAGGAGTGACCCAAGGCCGTGTGTCATGTAGGTCGTGAGTCACCCCTCTTGTGCACGGTTTTCTAGGCCAAATGGCCGTGTATTGCGTCGTGTGTATAGCTTTGTATTTAGATCGAGTTGTATCTTTAATTTGTTGTTGTGTCGGCATGAAATGCCTGGATTGTAATAGGTAGATCCCAACGGCTCCCCCATTCCCCATCAAGCCTTGTTTGTTTCATTTGAATGTTGCTAGATCAATCAACCCACATGCTAAATTACAACTTTGACAAAGTTAGTTTAGTTGCATCTAAAACGACATAGAAATTGTTGTCACATGATAGGGTTAAAACAACGTTTGCATATCATACATCGTAGTAGCTATGACCTTGTTTGAACTCCGACACTTGACTTAGTAGAGGCCGTTATTGACGGGCGGGGTTGGGTGTCCTTATGGGCTTCCCAACACGTACCCTCATCCCTTACTCAAGATCTATGGTTTGTGGATCCGTCTAAATACCATTGGATTACGAGAGTCATTCAAATCGAGTGATATAGGGTACAAGTCTTTATCTTTAATCACTCGTAGTCGATTGGCTTTATGCTTTTCGATGAAAGGTGTAAAGTTGACTTGAACGGTTCCAAGTTCCCAAAAAACTTGGTGGCGACTCTAATTTGTCTTAATTCGATTCGAAAGAACCTCGAGTCGACTATGCCGGGTGTGGATCCCTCGGACGCAGTTCCCGAGGGCCTTGTCCTGATTTGGCGACTCACTACTGGGAAAAGAGGACTAGTTACACTGTGTTTCTAGGGTCTTTTCCTCCGAGGTGAAACTTGAAAAGAAAGTGTTGGAAAGTAAAACATTACTCATAGTGCTACGATTCATGCATAAACCCTTAAGGACTTGCCCGGGCCGTCCCAGCGTTTCTTCGTGATGCGTGGGGGCGACGTCCCACTATGCGGGGAAGCCGCACATTGCTCGCTTCCACTTCGCCTCGCGTGGTTCTTGAGGGTGGGGACGATCTTCTAGGTACTTTACCTTAAGACACCTCGCTCTATTAGACCGCAAAAGGATGGAGGGCATAGACCTTCTTATAGAAGACTTGCCGAGACCTAGAGATGTCTAGGAGCATACATCCTTATAACATGAGAATGACAATGTGCAATGTGTTTTCCCGAGTCTTGTTTTTCGAAAATTCCCATGTCCCTTTCAAAACCGAACTTTTGAACAACTTACTTTCAAAATAACATGGTTTTAAAAACGCGGAATGCTGCCCAAATAGGACTAGGACTTTCGGCCCAAAACAAGCTTTTATATAGATGCATGTGCCCATTTCAAATCTCATTTTTCAAATCGATCATTCGTTTTTCAAAATCAATCCAAAATGTTTCTCGAACCTCAACCAAGCATGAAATGCGTCGAGTCGTGTCCGGGTCATGGCCGTGTTAGGCCGGGTTTGTTTCAAGAGTCTAGAACACGACCTTGTTGGGTCACCCAAACTCACCTCTTGGGCTTTGAGTCATGTTGGTCGACCTTTTGGTCTAGCATAGTCCATAAAAAAAAAAAAAACGTCCAAGCTAGGCCTTATGGACGTTTCACTCGAACCCTGGGCTATGTTAGCCCAATCACGTGTTTAGTCACACCGAGTCCAGTTTAGAATCGAGTTATGACAGTTTGAGTCATGTCGTTTTGTCGAGTCTAAAATGAACCGATGTCTAAATCAAACCGTGAGTTGAACCTTTGGTTAGTCAATCTCAAGTCGAGTCTTTGTTCAAGTCAAGTTAGGGTCGTGTCCTTAAGTGTGCAGGGGCTCTTACTTTAAATATTGACTCAGTACGGGGTTTTCTTGTAGAAAGGCCGCCCAAAACCCGACGTCAAGCAATGGAAGATGCTATCAACAAGCTCACGGAGGCCGTGAACCTCATGATGACCCGAATGGATGTGATCGAGTCTAAGTTGGTTGAAGATTCCTCTTCATCTACTCCACCACGATCGATTTGGAGAAACGGTTCAAGTTCATCGAGGACCGTTTGAAGCTCTCCCAAGGGAAGAATATCCACTATGAGAATGCTAGGGCCTATGCCCCAGTTTAGGATAAGTTGCCCACGAACATGGTACTCACTGACATCCCAAAGTTTAAGGGCACCAAGATCCGATCCACCATGTTAAGGCCTATAAAGGGTACTTAGCACTGAAGGGAGTACTGCCGATATGCTCTCGAAATTTTTGCCCAATCTCCGGGAGAACACCCGAAGGCGTGGTTCTACAATCTTGACCTTAAGAACTTCCCTACTTTCGAAGATATTACGGTGGAGTTCGTAAGCACTATCCGACAATGTTGAGATTCAAACCAACATAAGAACTTTGGAGGTTATGACGCAAAAGGAGAAAGAGGGCTTTTTGAATTCCTCATGAGATGGCGCAACGAAAGCGTGAAGTTGGCTAAGAAGCCCGATGAAGTTGAAATGGTAGATAAGTTCGTGAAGAATTTACGACCGGTTTACCGTAATGCTCTGAAATACCAAAATTTTGGTTCTTTCAAAGAATTGATAAGGATCGGGATAAAGGTAGAGGACGATGTCCGAATTGCTGAAGCTGAGAAGCCAAAGGGATACCAAGGGGCTTCGTCATCTAAAGCAAAAGCACCCGCATCGGCCCACTTTGTTGAAACTGTCAATCTCTTAGATGGACAGTCAAAAAGGCCTCCGCGCCAAGCTCCGAGGGTATTCACCGATATCGGGTGCACTTACGCCTATGCTCTCCAAAGGCTCATGGCCCAAGGAAAGTTAAAGCCCATTGGTCCAACTCCGGACCCTCCTGGCGATCAACAAGGCAAATGGTACAAACCGAATGCCCTCGTGCCTTTCATCAAGGGAAGGGACACGATATCGAAAGGTGCTTTAGACTAAAGCACGAAATTCAAGATATGATTGAGAACGGAACGCTCCCAATCCCGGCCATAAAGCCCAACAACGTCACCAATCCATTTGGCGACCACACTAACTTTGTCTCTCCCGAAGATAGTGTCGATTACTCTCACTTGATTCGCCCATGTCGTCTAAAAGGGGTTTTCGTCGGAAGAATATTCGTCGATTGCTCCGAATTTCTACCAAGCTCGAGAAACGAGATCACATTCGGGGATTTTATTGTCGATTGTACTCCTTACATACTCCGAAGCGGCAATGAAATCAATGGCGTTTGGGCCGATGACGAGGATGATGTTTACCTCGTCAAAGGTGCGACAATTCCTCACACCCAAGAAGAAATCTTAAAAGTGAGGCAAGATGCCCTAGAGTCAAACCATTTGACTAGATCCGGGCGCCCATATCGTGTGGAGAAAGCTAAGGATATCCCGAGTAAGGCACCTCAAAAGGAGCCGGCAGTGGTCGAAGTTCTTGGTGAAGGGTCGACCTCCGAGGCTTCCCTCATCAAGCAACTCCAAAAGACTAAGGCCGACGTATCTATCTGGCAACTTATCTTGAGCTCTTTCGAGCATCGTCAAGCTTTGTTGCAAGCTTTGATGAACATGACCGTGTCGTCAAATACTACTCCTGCGGATATGGTCACCCACATCGCCCAGAATCGGCCTCAGATTACCAACGGTGTGACATTCTCCGACGAAGATCCGCGCCGTTCGGGCCTCGACATAACCTGGCCCTCTATATTGCTACCGTGTGTCTCAACAAGCATATCCCTATGACCTTGGTTGACGACGGATCGGCCGTCAACGTACTCCCTCTGAAAACGGTGCATATTCTCGGGCTTGAGAAGAATGACTTCATCCCCACTACGCGCAGATTCGGGCATTCGATGGCACTGTGCGTCGAGTGAGTGGACTTGTCGATCTAGTAGTACAGACTGGGCAAGTGGAAAAGAAAATAAGTTGCCAAGTGATTGACATATGTTCATCCTTCAACTTATACTGGCCGGGAAGGCCTTGGATCCACGCTGCGAAGGCCGTAACATCAACGCCGCATCGAAAAATCAAGGTCCCACTCAATGGCAAAACCGTCACCATTGACGCCACGCCACCATCTGTAGCGGAGGAGACATTACTTCCGGAAGTAAGGGTCGAAGCTACCAATGACGCATGTGGTTTCGAGATTGTCAACATGATCGAGCTGAACTCCGAAAATATGGATCTATATACGGGAAGTCATGTCTGCGAAGTGATTCTCAAAACTGGGAAGTATTTCGGTTTCTCTTTATATCCTAGAAAGGAGGAGGTTTTCAAGTTGAAACCACCCGTAGCCAAAGGAATAACTTTCGGGCTTGGATATGAGCCCACTGAGAAAGATCTACGGGAAAAGAGGGGAAGAACGATCGAAGATCGAGATATTAAAATGGGACCGTATCACCTAACTCTAAACGGTCACTTCGTGAGAGAGCTGGGAAGAACTCCCTTGCATGGACTTCCCGAACCCATCTTTGACCCAAAGAAGAACCTTATGGTCCCGGGAATCGAAGTATTCCAAGATTGCTACTACATCCCGAAGACATTCGACCGTGATGCCAAAGAGAAACCAAGTGGATCCAATGAATGACGAGAAAGCCTTGGGTCTCCTTTTCGGTGAAGAAAAGAAATCACCAACACCAAACGAAGATTTGGTAAGCATGATCCTGAGAAGCGAACGGTTCGACCCATCTACCCTCATCACCGATGTGGATCCTCTTAGGACCAACACGGGATGGCGGAAAACAATCAAGTGGACTGACAACAAAGGACTTCTTTTCAAGTTGACAACGGGAGAAGGAGAGATGTTCAAGCCAAATGATGTTACCGATTTCGAGTCCGAGTCCGAGTCGGAGTCCGAGTCCGAGATAGGTCCTAAGATCGAGTCTAAGGAGTCGGTGTTGAAAATACCCCTCCCCTAGCTTTCCTTCCTATGCACCTTTTCCTAATGGTGGTATCCTGGCCTGTCCCGAATACCCTATCTCGCCACCGAGTTCGATCGGTTGGCTCAAATGTTAGCGCATTTCGCGCAATTTCAAATCAATAATAATATGAACCAGTTTGCTTACGACTTGTCTTACTTACATTGCAATTCAAACTTTGAAAATGATTGTTTTAATAATGACATTGGGACTGAGGTCGAGGATGAACAGTTGGTCGAAGACGAAGAAGAAGAAGAAATGGAACCACCTCTACAGTTGATAAAAGGGTTGGAAGAGTACGAACAGAAAACTTCGATCATCGAAGATACCGAAACTATCAATGTAGGTACAACCTTAGAACCACAGGAGCTTAAAATAGGAACTACTTTAAGTTCCACCGAAAGACAGGGGTTCATTGATTTGTTGCATGAGTTCAAAGATGTTTTCGCATGGTCCTACAAAGACATGCCGGGCATTGATAGGGAAATTGCAGAGCACAGGATCCCAATCAAGCCGGGGTATAAGCCAGTCAAGCAGAAGCTACGCAAAATGCACACAGATTGGTCTTTGAAAGTCAAGGAAGAAATCGACAAGCAACTCAAAGCCGGGTTCATCAAGGTGTCAGAATACTCGGACTGGGTGGCTAACGTCGTTCCAGTGCCTAAGAAAGATGGTAAAGTTCGGGTTTGTGTGGACTTCCGGGATTTAAACAAGGCAAGTCCGAAGGACGATTTCCCATTACCCCACATCGACATCCTGGTTGACAACACGGCAAAACACGCGTTACTATCCTTTATGGATGGATACGCCGGTTATAATCAGATCAAGATGGCGAAAGAAGATATGCATAAGATCTGCGTTTAACGCAATGGGGAACCTATTGCTACACAGTAATGCCTTTTGGGTTGATAAACGCAGGGGCTACATATCAGAGGACCGCGACAACATTGTTACATGATTTGATGCACAAGGAGGTCGAGGTTTATGTCGACGACATGATTGTCAAGTCAAAGGAGCGTGATGGCCACCTTGGTACATTACGCAAATTCTTCGAGCGATTGCGCAAGTATAACATGAGGTTGAATCCACAAAAATGCGCATTCGGAGTCACATCCGGCAAACTGTTGGGTCACATCGTTAGCCACCGTGGCATCGAGGTGGACCCATCGAAAATAAAGGCCATAATGGAAATGCCTCACCCGAAAACCGAGAAGGAAATTCGAGGTTTCCTGGGAAGAATCCAATATATAAGTCGGTTCGTGGCAAGGCTAACTATGATATGCGAGCCAATTTTCAAGAAATTGAAGGTCGGGGAACACGTCGTATGGGATGATCACCGCTAAGTCTGCGTTCGATAAGATCAAAGAAATACTATCTTCCCTCCCGTGCTTAGCCCACCAATGGTGGGTTACCACTTTTGTTGTATCTTACGATTCGGATATCGCAATGGGGGCAAATCTTTGGCGCAGAGATAGTCGATAAAGAGGAAAGAGCGATTTACTACATTAGTAAAAAGTTCTTGGAGTATGAAATCAAGTATACTCAACTCGAAAAGACATGTTTGGCTTTAGTATGGGCGACAAAGAAGTTACGGCACTACATGCTCAGTCATAGTGTCTGCATCCACTCGAAGATGGACCCTATCAAATACTTGTTTGAAAAGCCGATTCGAACGGCAGGTGTCAAGATGGACTTTGATGCTTTCCGAGTTCGACCTGAAATATGTACCGCTAAAAGTGATAAAGGGAAGGGCGGTTGCGGACTTCTCGGCGGATAACCCGATAGAAGAAACCGAGGTGTGGATACATGGTCGTTTCCCGACGAAGATATCGTTCACATAGACAATGATACGTGGGACCTCTATTTCGATGGAGCATCGAACTATAGGGGATACGGGATAGGAGTTCTACTCATTTCATCGGAAGGTGAACATGTTCCTATTTCGATCAAGTTGGACTTTAACGTCACTAATAACGCGGCTGAATATGAAGCATGCCTACTCGGTTTGCACAAAGTGTTTCGAGTTAGGCATCAAAAAGCTTGTAGTACATGGGGACTCGTCACTAGTGATCAATCAAGTGGCCGGGACGTGGAAAACCGGAAGTGATAGCTTGGCCCGTACCATCAAGCGAAAATCGAGGAACTAGAAAAGTTGTTCGCCGAGGTCAAGTACGTGCACCTCCCCGCAGACGAAAACCGGTTTCTTTGATGCACTATCAAAACTAGCCGCTCCGATCAACATACCGATCATATGGATACTATGCCGATATGTGTCGAACGAAGATCGTCACCTGCTTATGTTAATGTAATTGGAGACGGAAGAAACCGAGGCCGAACCTTGGTATCATGCTATTCTGAAATTTAAAGAATCGGGAGAGTATCCACCCGACATGGATAACCGCGGAAAGCGCGCTATTCGAATGCTAGCCGCTCAGTTCGTTAGAACCAATGACGGACAATTGTACAAGAAGATCGCGCAAAATATCCTTCTGCGATGCATAGACACACCAATCTGCGAAAAGAGTCATGGAAGAAGTCCATGACGGAGAGTGTGGCCCACACATGAATGCCCATATCTTTGGTTCGTAAAATCATGAGATTAGGGTATTATTGGACCACGATGGAGACAGATTGTCGCCAATATGTCAAACATTGCCATAATTGCCAAATCTTTGCAAACATACAGCATGTACCGCCATCACTGTTGTATACTTTGACATCACCATGGCCTTTCTCAACATGGGGAATCGACATTATTGGAAAGGTCAACCCATCTGGAACAGGTGGGCATTGCTTCATGTTAGTCGCCATCGATTACTTCACGAAGTGGGTAGAAGTGAAATCATACAAAGTTCTACAAGCAAAGCAAGTAGCAAAGTTCATTCATAATGAAATCATTTGCAGATACGGGGTGCCACATGAGCTCATTAGCGACCATGGCACTCACTTCAGTGCTGAAATCGCCGTAATACTTGAAAAGTATAAAATCAAACACCACAAGTCGTCACCGTATCGACCTCAAACAAATGGTGCAGTGGAAGCCGCCAACAAGACAATCACTGTGATTCTCAGAAAGATGACCGACAATTATCGCGAATGGCCAGAAAAGATACCGTTCGCACTATGGGGATACAGAACGTCTATTCGCACAGCCACTGGAGCAACTCCGTTCTATTTAACATATGGGATGGAAGCGATTCAGCCTATCGAATTAGAGGTACCTTCTTTAAGGATCCTGTTAGAAAGTCGTTCTGAAGCCGATCGCTACAAGGCCAGGTACGATTCCTTGGTCATGCTCGACGAGCGACGGTTAAATGCACTACACCATGTTCAACTCTATCAGAAAAGGATACAAAGGGCGTTTAACAAGAAGGTGAAACCTCGAGGAATAAAAGATGGGGATTTAGTCCTAAAGTCCGTTCGCGCTTTACTACCAATTGACCCGAGGGGAAAATTCAAGCCGAATGGGCGGTCCTTACTCGGTAAAGAAGATATTATCGGGAGGCGCAATGACCGAGATCTAGATGGAAATGACTTTGCGAATCCGACGAATTTGGATCAATCAAGAAATACTATCCTTAGAACTCACTCTCAATGTCATAAAATAAAATTTTGAATTGCGGTGCTCGTGAGCGAGTCTAGGCCGCGGCACTTTTTGTCATTTGCTTTTTGTGCGTTATAAATCGATGATTGTAGCGCATTTGTTTTGTGGAACTACGAGCTCGGTTTGATTCTGTTGATAACAGATACGTAGGCGGCTCTTTATAAGAGTACAACCGACCCTTCCTTGAATAAAATGAAATTTTATGCAGAAACTGGAATTTTTAATAGATAGTAAGTCTTATTAAAGATCGGGCGATGCCCATTACATCCTTCAAAAGAAAAAAAAAGAAAAAACAGCTAGCAACAAATAATAAGTAGTAGTATCAAATAATATATTTGGAGTCGAAGGCTCCTGCATCTTCTTTTTCCCTTTGCCTTTTGGGTCACGTGACCGAGGCTCCTGTGGAGGAGGGGTAGTTGTGTTCTGTCTAGCGCGCTTCTTAGGAGGGATCGTCATTTCCTCCCGAGGGCCCAGCCTATCTTTTACACTCGAGCGAGGACCAAGCCTCCCTTCTAAGGCTGAGCCCGAGTGTGCCTTTGAACCCAACCGTTTCCACACACCTGTCGCCTGTGAGTCAGTCTTAGGAGTCTTCTCAGTCTTAGCACTCGACGTAGGCTAGGACGAGGATATAGGTTCAGATGAGTAGTGTCAAGTCTCGGAATGAGTTTTATCTAACGGTTTAGGCAAAGATGCCGAGTCATATAGATGTAGGTTTGTGTTGGGAACATAAAAATAGTAAAAACCCGCTGAAAAGAAAGAAGGCGTGGAAGAAAAATAGTAAAAGCCCATTTGAAAAGAAAGAAGGCGGTGGCAAGAAATGATGAATACTCGCTGAAAAGAAAGGAGGCGAGGAGAAGAGTGATAGAATGTTCCCAACAAGAGTGATGTGTGATGTCTAAGTGTTCTCATAAAATCGATCCGTGTTTAGTATCGGCGAAGCCAACGTTGTTGCTCGTGATTTTAATCCACCTTGTCAATGCCAAGTGATCTTGATCCCCATGTGCCCTTGGGAGCACGCCCATGCCATACGATATCTCTGTCTCAAGTCCGATGGCCTTGTGATTCCCATTTGCCATCTTTTAGCGCCGGAGCGGCCGATTTACATTTCTACCCTCGACGAGTCAATATTTGAACTAAAACCCGTACACACTTACGGTTTTATTTTCTTTTTTTGTTTTATGTAGCGGGCTACGCCCATGTTTGTTTACGGGTCGTATAGAATGTCTGAGTCACATTTCATGCTCACCCATCAAGGTTCAATTTCAAAATTTCAAATTTTCAAAATTCCAAAAACTTTTTGCGAATTGTGGATAGATATTTCAAAATTCCAAAAACTTTTTTGCGAATTGTGGATAGATGATCCAAGTAGTAGAATCTTTGCGGGTCGATGGCCCAATCAGTCAAAATTTTCAAATTCAATTTTTGAAGGGTCGATGGCCCAACATACCAAGTGATGTCAAATTTAAACTTCGGGTCGATGGCCCAATTATTCAAAATTTTCAACATGTTCAAATTTCGGTCGATGATTGACCTTTCAAATTCAAATTTGGGTCGATGACCCAACATTCCAAGTGATGTCAAATTCAAACGTCGGGTCGATGGCCCAATTATTCAAAATTTTCAAATTCAATTTTCGGTCGATGACCAAAGATTTCAAATAATCCAATTTCAAGATCGATGATCCA
This sequence comes from Silene latifolia, assembly GCF_048544455.1. Classification (NCBI taxonomy): domain Eukaryota; kingdom Viridiplantae; phylum Streptophyta; class Magnoliopsida; order Caryophyllales; family Caryophyllaceae; genus Silene; species Silene latifolia. Next base: position 9,664,748 of record NC_133538.1, on the reverse strand, counting down.
AATGTGCTTATGTGATGATTATTGCTAGTACGTTTTTGTGTTTCAAATGTAGCAGGATATGCTTCAACTGGGGGCTCTAAAGTCTTCGACTTTAGAGCCATTGCAAACTGGGGGCTCTGAAGCCGTTGGCTTCAGAGACCATTATCAAGATGTAAAGGATGATATCCACCAAGAATTCAATTCAATACAAGAGTATGAAATGGAAGAATTCCGTAGCTGAAAGCAAAAGATGAAAGCGGCAAACAACCTCCTTGGAAAGTCCCGTCCCATTTGGGCACCGCCACAGATGATAAGCTTTGGGCAAGGTCGCGAGATGATGAATTTTGGACAAACGCCAGCAGATGATAAACTTTGGGCATGTGTCGGCAGTTGCCGAACTACGACGGGTTTGATTCTCGAAACGGATACGTAGGCGCCTAAGGATAAGGCTCAATCCACCATTTATGCAATTTATGGGTCGATGACCAACGATGATATTTTGATACAACAGAAGCAAGAGTCAATCCCCAACGAAGTTTCAGGTACGATCTCTTCTTATGGCTGGCGAGCTTATATACGCAAGTCTAATGGACTATAAACGACCCGAAGAATCCTCAGGTCGAAAGGGACTCAGGGTATACTTTGACTTTCGCCTTGTCCAAGCCTCAGTCAAAGTGGGGCTCTGTAGATACCCGTATCCGTCGATATTGGAATTTATAGAGAACCCGACAAACACCCGATGATGATAGGACACATGTATTCTTTAGTTGTCATTGTCATTATTTGGAGCTCGTTTTACGAGGTAGAATGGGCGTCGTCGATGAAGTATTTTATTAATTTAAATGATATTTAAATTAATGTTTTTTTTAAAGGGAATTCATTTTATTATTTTAAATGATATTTAATTTAATGTTTTTTAGTGAGTTCATTTTGTTAATTTGAATGATATTTAAATTATGGTTTTTTAGGTAAATTCAATTTATTATATTTTATTTTGAATTTATTTTCCCAAGTTTATTTTATTGAAAATAAAATAAATATTTGATTTGAAAAATCATTTTATGAATATATTTGATTTGAAAAGTCATTTATTTCAATTTATTAATTGATTTGAAAAATCGATTTGAAAAGCGAAGAAAACTCGTTTTGAACACTTGGTTTTGAGCTCGATTTTAGCTCGGTTTTTAAGCCCGTTTCCTTTGCGAATTGGCACGAATCTCGAGTACATTAACCCACCTAGACCAATACCCATCAACCCATGTTTGAACCCCCTCACAAGTGGCCCAAATTCTCATCCCAAACAGGCCACAAGCAGCCCGCAAAACACCAATGCAGTCCCCTGTTTTTGCGTGTCAATCCCGAGCCCAAAACCCGCTCCAAACACTACCAAGACCCGTACCCATTAACCCTAACCCATACCCTAGTATCCTACCCATATTATCCTAGCTTAATCACCAAGAAAACCCCAAAAACGAACCCTAGAAACCCCCCCAAAAGCTTCTGGACAGCAGCTATGTTCAGCTAGCCCGATTTGCCCTCCCTCTCTTTTAACCTATTTTAACTCCCTATAAATACCACCCCTCCACCATACAATCATTCCTCTAAGTTCTCCATACATCCAAGCATCACATACAAGCTTTAAACCTCAGAAACAAACCCTAAACATCCTTCAAAAACCCTAAACAAAACCGACACACAAACTGAAACTGTTTGTGTGTCCTCTTCGAAAACCCATTCGTTCCTCCATCAAACCTCCATAAAAACTCGAGTTTCTTGTTCCTAATTAACCACATAACATCCATATACACATTAGACAAAGAATTACGAGCCAAATTGCCCTTGAGAGTACACGAAATCCCTCGAAAAACAGAGTGAAATAACACTCTGTTTTCGCGGTTTCTTCTTGTCTGTCCAGTTCTGTTTGTGCTCGTTTTTCGTGCCCATTAACCCAAAACGAGCCAGGGTTGCTTTAAGATCCTTGTTCTCCTCTCTTTCTAGTTTTCAAAACATCTTTTAAATCGAATTTTCGTCGTGAAACGAGGGAGATATCATCGTTTGAAAATCGCTGTCCAGAAAGTTTCCAAAACGCGTGTTTGCTTTATTCTTCGTCGACGACGGCCTCTCGAGATAAAATCTACCATCGATTACGACCCAAGACGGTGTCAACGATACATGTAGGTTGAGGGTGCATCAAATCCTCCTCTTCTCCCTTTTATTTCGTTTGTTTTATGCTCGTTTTTATTGTCTTTTTTTGTTTGTTTTTTCGTTTGTTTATCGATTGTTTTAAATTAACTATGAAACTAGTTAGTCCGAGTATGAGTTAAAGTACCACCATGAACACCCGCGTTGACTTGAGATGGGAAAAGAAACCGCTACATCAGTCGGTCGTACACCCCCGTCTCATTTACATATCCTCGTGTTCAAGGTAGGGCATAAATAAAACGAATTTCTAACTTCGCTCCTCGTTTTTTACCCTTTGTTTGTCTCGGCCATTTCGACCCACCTTAGGATTCGTCACATGTTAGTATGACCTCTGATTGTTAACATATAACTCATTTAGATGACATTAGACCAATTTGATAACCTAATTAGACACATTAGGATACATCGACATAGCTTTAAAAATCGATTAACAATTCTGTAACTTAATGAACGCATCTCTCTCTTTCACCTAATTTCTCGCTAGTATAAGAGTGCGTGATTAGCACCTTCTTATTAACACTCGATGAGTTAACTTAATTAGTAAACTTGACCTAATTTGACCCCTTGTAAGGCCGTGTAGAATACACCTTTGCGCGACATCCTTCCAATCGATCAACGTCGTTTCTAACTAGTTTTCTAATTTGTTTCGAGCTCATTCCGCGATCAATTGATCTAACTAATGAACCTAACCTAGGACTTAGGGTAGCCTTGTTTGGTTTGGGCCGTGATTTGGCCGTGGCCTTTGGCCTTTCCTATTTTGTTTGTTTTTGCATAGTTCGTTCTTTATTTGTCTTGTCACTTGTAATTAATTTATGTTTCTTTGAGTCGCGTTTTGTAATTTGTTTGTAATTAGTTTTCCTTTATCGAGTCAAATGATTTCTAAAAACCTTAGTCTTGTTTGGTTGGACGGTTGTGCCCCAATGCAAGTGAGAGCGTAGTAAATCGCATGTTGTTTAAAACAACATGGCCCGATTTATGCTAATGCATGCTTTGGCGCGTGGCCCTATGTCTAATTCGATGAGATTGAGCGAAAGCACACATCACGAGGAGTGACCCAAGGCCGTGTGTCATGTAGGTCGTGAGTCACCCCTCTTGTGCACGGTTTTCTAGGCCAAATGGCCGTGTATTGCGTCGTGTGTATAGCTTTGTATTTAGATCGAGTTGTATCTTTAATTTGTTGTTGTGTCGGCATGAAATGCCTGGTTTGTAATAGGTAGATCCCAACGGCTCCCCCATTCCCCATCAAGCCTTGTTTGTTTCATTTGAATGTTGCTAGATCAATCAACCCACATGCTAAATTACAACTTTGACAAAGTTAGTTTAGTTGCATCTAAAACGACATAGAAATTGTTGTCACATGATAGGGTTAAAACAACGTTTGCATATCATACATCGTAGTAGCTATGACCTTGTTTGAACTCCGACACTTGACTTAGTAGAGGCCGTTATTGACGGGCGGGGTTGGGTGTCCTTATGGGCTTCCCAACACGTACCCTCATCCCTTACTCAAGATCTATGGTTTGTGGATCCGTCTAAATACCATTGGATTACGAGAGTCATTCAAATCGAGTGATATAGGGTACAAGTCTTTATCTTTAATCACTCGTAGTCGATTGGCTTTATGCTTTTCGATGAAAGGTGTAAAGTTGACTTGAACGGTTCCAAGTTCCCAAAAAACTTGGTGGCGACTCTAATTTGTCTTAATTCGATTCGAAAGAACCTCGAGTCGACTATGCCGGGTGTGGATCCCTCGGACGCAGTTCCCGAGGGCCTTGTCCACAGCAACGGTCGGCGAAAGACCGAGGTTTGAAATGGCCATTATAACGGCGCAAAAGGGTGTTTTGAAAGTTTGAAATGACACGGAAGGACTTATGATCACATAGCACATAAGCACACACAGTTTCATTATATTATGCATTATGCTGACACGGGTTTTGGCTTAAGAGCTAGGGTGGGTTACACACCAAGCAATCAAACCCCGATTTGCGAGAGGGACACCAATCCAAACAAAATGTGTAAGGAGGGTGCCATAACCTCGTACTCGAAGGTGATGAAAGCTCTTTGACGAAACAGAAATGTGTATCGTGAACAGCATGCTTGACTCAATCGGGATTCGAAACGCGGGGATGAGAAAACTCACGCCGACGGGACGAGCCAATTGGTCGAAAAGGGTTAGGTTATGGGTCCAGACAAGGAACCCGACTTATGACCGTAATATCAATTAATGCACCTTAACCACGACTTCGTTCGAGTTTCACCTCTAAGGATCACAAAGACACAAGTGTCCTAGTTTTCCCCAGCGGAGTCACCAATCTGTGGACGTGGGCCCCAGGCCGGCATGCGGGCAAGAGCCACCTACCGGTCCGTAGTCACGGGCCACCTGCACGCCAAGTCAATCTGTGGACATACAACGGTCTTTTGAAAGCCACGCTCGGTGACGTAAAAATGCTTCCGACCGGAACGCTTTAGATCGGTCGGTTTCATCTCGGTAAAGGTCTCGAAACGAAGCAGAGATGTTCGGAGTCGCCACCAAGCATTTCTGGGATGCTTGGAACCCATTCGAATCCACTTTATACCTAGGCCAACCAAGGCAAAAAGCTGTGTTTGACATAGGTACTAAAGATAAGAAATCGTCCCCCTTTTAGCATTCTATGCCTAAAATGACTCTCGTGCGCCCTGGATAAGGTCATCCTTTATCCAAAGGTTCTGAGTAAGGGGTGACAGTACATATTGGGAAGCCCTTTAATCGGACACCCAATCCCGCCCGCGTTAGCGGCCTCTACTGATCGATCGTGGTTGCTTAAGTGCAAGAGTTGATAAAACGGTTTAAATGCATGAATGCGCATCCAAATGTCTTAACCTAACATGTGAAGATTTCCTAAGTCGGTTGTTTATGCATGTACCACGAAATTGGTGTCAAAGTTGGATTTAGATTGATTTGAATGTGAAAACGAAAATTAAACATCCATTTACCAAATTCGGGTTATGGTGCTTAACACGATCCATTTATTTGAAAAAGTGTGTTTATAGGATAAAGTGTAAAAAAATATACTTTTCAATCTGATCCATCATGTATTTGAATTAACCATAATCAGAATCGTCTTAGACAAGTACTAAAACGGGACAGAACAATGCCAGACAGCCCCATTGGGGCGCGAGCCTATTGGCGAGAGAATGGGGCCTGTCCAGGTTTTGAAACATGAAAACAGACGACCTCTTGGGGCGCGAGCCATGAGTCGACCCAAGGGGCGTCTTCTGGTAATTAAAAAGGTTATGAAAAAATTATATTTTGTAATGAATGATTTGCAAGTATTGTTTGCATGCCTCGGAATAATTACTATTATGTTAGTAATACTCGTTGTCGGATTTGCAAGTTTGAAAAGCATAATAAAATTTGTAAAATCGAAAATGTTTGATTTGAACTAATTATGTTAAGTTCAATTATTTATAATTAGTCAAGTTAATCATCGTACTCGGATTAAACCGACATGGTATAAATAACCAAGGATGATTTTGGTTTCTGACTAATATGTTTGCAAATGTAAATAAATGAGAAAGATGCTAAGTAAAATAAAAGGGTGTTAAAATACCCATTAAAATGTAATTAACCAATAATATCATCGAGTCACGGAATAAACCGTCATGGTATAAGGAACCAAGGATGATTATAATTTATGGTTAAAAAGTTTGTCATAAAAATGATTTAGAACATTTGAAATGGTAAAAACCGATTACAAATAAGAAATGAAATAAAGAGGAAAGGCGAGAACAAACACGTTTGAGTCTGACCCGAGACCCACAAGAGGCGCGAGCCTCTTTGCATAGCAAAGGGCTTCTGTCTCGGGCCAAAACTTGGTTTTGGCTCGTCTAACCTATATTTGAATTGTGTCATACATTGTTCATGCATATAAACTCATAAAAAACAGTAAAGACATGAAATAAATGAGATATTTACACCCTCAAACATACGTGTATTGTTGTTTGCGACGTAGACGACTTTAGAGACGGTTTTCTCGTTGTGACTACTCGCGATCAAAGAAGTTTAAAAGAGTGCCTTAAAAAAGGATTTTGTTTTGAAAATATGTTGTTGAAAAACATGTTGATTGATGAATTGAGTTGGTCAAATGGGTCGGTCGAATGCACGGCGACGGTACCAAAAAAAATGTGTACGGCTTGTGTTTACGATCGGTAGGTCGTAAACACGTGTCGATTTTGTGACTTAAGAAGTCGAGTCTAGAAATTTAAGTGAGAGGTGAGGGGGCGGATGCTCGCGTGAGTTTTTTGGTGTGTGAAGGGTGGTATTTATATAGAAATGTGGGGAGGTAGTTGGGTTGAGTTTGCTTAGAGGCTAAGCAGACACCTGCTTTAGGCGCGAGCTACTTGTGATACAATGGGTGTATTGTCCTTTTCAATTTGGACGTGGCCTTTGCTCTATCCCTTATTTGGTTGGTTTGATATGTGGTGTTTATATAAGATGTCGTGTAACAATATGGGCATCTAATAAGATGATTTTGGTGTTACTTGGGGTAGGTAATTTGTGTGCTTGACTCGGGTTTGACCCGTGTGAGTCGGGGTTTGACCCGTGTGAGTCGGAATTTGAATTTGGAGTCGGTTTTGGCCTGGTGTTAGTTTTGACTCTAATTAGGGTCATTTTAATGGAAATGACATGATAAAGACATTCATGGCATTATTTTCGACATTCGAGATTTGGTTTGACTTAGGTTGACTCGAGTTGCGGGTTTTTGAGTCGGTTTTGGGTCCGAAGACGATTTTGACTCAAATTTGGGTCATTTTAATGCAAATGAAGTTAGAAAACTTTTGAAATCTTTTTTCATATCCGAGTAGTGCATTAAACCGTCTCAAGTATAGCCAATCCACGCACGCATATCAAAAACACGTTATAGTCTGATCATCATCGTGTGGTTTTTGGAAGGTGCAGATACTGGGTATCTACACCTTCCTAGGCTTAACCCAACCCATTCGACCAATTGTCCCGTCTGGACGGTCCAAATTCTTATCTGGGCCTAGAGATGGATAGCGATTGACGTCAACCATACCGTGGTGCATACTCATGTTTGTATCAAGGGCTTTCACTACTCGAGGAAATGAACTAGGAACCGACCTTACTCATTGTAACACTACGGATTTTCATAAGCTAAATACTCAACCGAGTAGAGCCTACTCGACCGAGTAGTGTCAAGGGTGTAGTTTGTTTGGGTTCTGCCAAGGAATACTCGGCCGAGTATGATGAATACTCGACCGAGTAGAGGATACTCGGCCGAGTATGCCCTATACTCGACCGAGTATCCGGTCTGGCGAGTAAAATTTCAGCGGTTTGATGCGGGAGTGTTTGGGGTTGTTTTATATTCAAAGGCAGTGTCTAAAACGTCATTTCAACCCTAATCATTTTACGATCTCTCTAATCACTCCCTAATCATTTTCTAATCTCTTTGTGTGTGTAATTGTCGTAATCCTTGCGCATAATCTCTCATCCTACTGTTGGTAAGTTTCATTCCCCATGTCATTTATGTTCTTTTAGGGTTACTGTATATATGGAATTTGGGGAATAGGGGGAATTGTGCAATGTGTGATTGTGTTATATGGTTATTGTATAGGAGAATACTTCATAGAGGAGCCTTTCTGATTGTTCGGTTTCCGTACTGCTGTTGATTGCTAAAGTAGGGTTTCCCTACTCAGTTCTGTTTAATTAATTGGAGATGTTGTGATTGTACTGTGTATAATTATTGTTATCTGCTGATCATCGGAGGTTGGGTGTTGTGGAGACGTTGTTGGTGTGGTGGTGTTGTGACGATTGTGGTGTTGTGACAGCTGTGATGCTGTGTGTGTGTGGTTGTGGTGGAGTCACTTGCGGGAGTGTCTTCACACCCTATTTCACCCTCCGTGGAACCCGTCACGGGAGGGGATGTGCACATTAAGGGACAGGGATTGTTAGTCGCTCGTTGATGAGCTGGACTAGGTGGGGATGGGCTGCGGTCACCCACTGGCGGCGAGGATTACCTGTTGCGATGGGTGTAACACCCCCATTTATTCAGGAGCCTTTAGCTAGACATTCCCAAATAAATAGGACTGTTACCATCTCGGTTTCCCGAGGTAGTGACTAACAAAGTACAACAATACCAAAGTACTTTAAATTAAAACTTTAATGATTACAGTCTATTACAAATTATCCAACTAAAACTTAGTATAAATATTTACAACTCGCAGCGGAAATAAATAAAGTGATATAACTATATATGTGATCTAGACTTCTTCTAAGGTTCCAAGTTTGGCTCTCATCCCAATGCTCCCAAGTCAGCTAATCTTTGGTACCACAAACCGCTCCCCATAAAACGGTTCACCGCAGTGTTCACGAATACACGATCAACCGCGAGGTTGAGTAGGAATAAAACTAAACAACAAGAACATACAATTATCAATCCAATTCAATTCACTTGCATTGCACAACCCCCTGACAACGTGCCCATCCTTTTTCTTTACTTAGCACAACTCCCTTAACAACGTGCTCACATTTCTTTGGTACCCCTCCCTTAACAACGTACCGCAATATGTAATAGTACCCCTCCCTCACAACGTACATATTACCATCTCCCAGTGTACAAACTCCCTCAACAACGTACATCGATCGCCGCTTTGACTTTACACATTTGTCACAATCACAACCAACATAATTCATCCTGTCAACATTATCAATATAAACAATTCCAATTCCATCCACCTTGCCAATATTATTAAATACAACCAGCACAAGACAATATAATTCTCCCATTTCAACATATGAACAATTCCACTTTAACGTAAGTAATTCACCATACCAAATATAGATAATTAAAAGTCGAGTTGAGTAGGATTATCCCTACCTGGCAAGCAATTCCAATTACGCAATCCAAATAAATAAAGCAAATCCAATCCGATTATAATTCTTCACAATTTCCGTCACCTATATAATAATAACAATTACAACAATTATAATTACTAACTTTATTTATTTATTTATTTATTCCTTTTATTTAATTATTCAAATTAATTATTTATTATAATTATTAAAGGTTTATGATAACTAAAAACCCGATTTAACTACGAACCCGACTCACCCGAGCTAATTAAATAATTAAAACCCGTCACAAAAACAAACACACACCACACTAACACGGTTTATAAACCATGGCCAACACCTCTCTTAAAACCCACCAAACCCGACACCACAAGCCACCACAGCCACCACCCAACCTCGACAACCCCTAGCCTGCAACCCCACGCATCCAACTCGCCCTTAACCACCAGCTAAACCACCACCAACAACCCACAAACCTACGCCCTATCACACGACACCAACCGCAGCACTCACCTGACACCCCCACAAAACACGCCCGTAACCACCACCTAACGCCACCTTCACCACCACCTACAACCACCAATCAACTCCCCTATCCTCCCTCGACAATAACCACCCAAAAACCCCTTAACCCAGACCACCAACAACCCCTTAAATCCCCCCGAAAACCGCCTGCCAATTACACGACCTCCTCCCCTGTTTTCGCCACCACCGCCATAAACCGCCACCTGCCACCATTACGCCACCACCAAAAGGACCGACCACCTTCCCCTATCACAACCCCTCTATACCCAGGTCAAGTCGAGGTCAATTAGGGGTTCAATTACTCATTCTAATCACCCACAACCAACCCGTATAACCCCCCCTGACCAGCCACCTTTAGCCGCCCTAAACGCCACCCTACCACGGTCAATGACGGTCAACAATGGTCAGGTTATAAACTTGGCAGTCCAATGTCGCTATAGGTTCAATTCCCGAGTCCTATGGTGGTTTATATAAGTCATACTATCGATCTAAAGTTGCTTGCATGAAAAGAATATAAACCGCTTTAAGCTGAGTTAATTACCTCAAGTCGACCAATTGATTTTGTTAATTCTTCTTTCTTTCCGCCTCCTAAAGCTTCTTCTTTTTATTTGTAATTTATTTATCAGATTTAAGGTGGTATTTATAGTGTAAGATTTAGAGAATACGAGGTCAATTAGGAAACTATTATGACTTACCTTATTCTAATTAGTATAGAAATTGCTATTACAGTTATATTATTATTATTATTATTATTATTATTATTATTATTATTATTATTATTATTATTATTATTATTATTATATATTACTATTACCACAAGTAGGATTCTCTTATTTTATCTTTACTAATTTATTATCGCCATAACTTATTATTAGTATCAATATAATTATTATCTTTATATATTTATTATTTCCATATATATTATAAATTCCCGACTTGCTTTACTTAATTTATTATTCAACCAACGTTTTATTTGTAATTATTATTAGAAATGCTTTTAACTACCTATTAAATTTCATAAATTATTAATAACAAAATACGGGGTATTACAGTCTTCCCCCCTTAAAATGAACTTCGTCCCGAAGTTCGCCCACAATTACTATCGCAATACTACGCATCATTCAACATAATCAATTATAAAATAAACTAATTATTAAACTCGCTTAATTATTATAAAATCGTATCATACTTATTAGAATGTATCACAAAACTAATTTCCAAAACATAAGAATGTATTGTAAGAATAAACTTAAAATATGAGGTATTACATTCTACCCCCCTAAAAAAATAAACTTCGTCCTGAAGTTTCGGAACTACTTTATTAAACTACTAATAACTAAAATATTTATATAAATGGTGAGAGTCTAATCATCTCACTAACTAGTTACCCTTCTCCCCATTTCCTTGCACGGTACTAGCTGTGCCAAAAGTCTTTCCACCGTTGCTCTGATTACCCCCATTGCCCTGTCTATTGTTGTAGCTCCTATGGGTACTCCATTGTCCCGGATACCTATTGCTCCCAACACTTGGTCCTGGAGTTCGATAGCCCCCTTGATTACCTCCTTTATTATCATTCCTAGGTGCACTCCTACACTCAAAAGCTCGATGACCTAACTTGTTGCAATTGTAACATCTCCACCCAAAGGCTGCACCAGAATGCTGACTCCAACCACTACCACCCAAGCTCACTCCACTCCCATAACTAGGTCCTCCAACAGAAAATTGTTTAGGTTGAGTATAGTTTTGCTTCTTACTACCCACAGCTCCCTCACTTGGTGTCTCACTCTTCCTCTTTTCCCCCTTCACCTTCTTCTCTTCCTGTAACATATCCGCAATCCTTTCTGCGTGCCCAGCTCTCTGATAAACATCCTCCATATTACTTAGATGACCAGCTGCAAGCCTCTTCTTAATGGTTGTTGTCAACCCCTTCTCAAACCTTAATGCTAACATCTCCTCACTGAAGTTCAAATCAGACACATATTCCGCTAATTCCATAAACCTATTGTGATAACTCTCTACTGTCATCTCTTCAGTCATTTTGAAAGAATCAAACTCAGCTCTCATCTTACTCCTAATATGCTCTGGTACAAACACAGCCCTCATAGTCTCCTTAAAACCTTTCCAAGTGATAAAAGGTTCATCACTCTCCCTCCAAGCTTCCCTTAAAACTTCCTTACTACGATTCCACCACAAACCCGCTTTTCCTCTCAAATAGTAAGCAGCTTGATCTACTTGCAACTCCGCAGGACATCCTAGCAACTCAAAAAGGTTATCAAATTCCCTATGCCAATCCCCAAGTAAAGATGGTTCTCCTAAGCCGTCATATTTTGTCTGGTTGTGCCTTGCAATGCTAGCACTCATCTTTGCCGGATCCTGAACTGACCCCTTAGCCTTCAATGCCGCAGTTAGAGCCTCATTCATAGCTATCAAACGGTCAATCTCCTCTTGGGACATGGTAGAGGGTGTAGGTGTAGATCTTTTTGGCGGCATGGTTCTATAAAAGGTAGAACAAGGCAACGTAAGTTTCTATCCGAGGTAAGATGGCTCAACATTTTAAACATTCTATACTTGCAAAGATAAGGTGTGGTCAATTCTACCCATTAGGTCCCCCGTATCCACTCATATCTCTCAACTAACATAGGTTAAGATTTGATAAAACATTTATACTGATTTTTTTTTTTTTTGTAAAACTTGTGTTTTCGGAAATTAAGGTCAAGCTGTAACCTTCAAAATTCACCATTAATTAACCATTACATTCCTCGTTTAGTTTTCATATTCTCCAGAGAATATAAAGAGTTTTTAAAGAATGAGAAAAAGAATCAAGTCCAAATCTCGAATAATCAATTTATAAAGATTTTTACAATTCAGTGGGTCGAAACAAAAACTGATCAGCAAAAAGTCAAAAATTTAGGTCAACTTGTAAAAATCACTATTAATTGTCAAAAATTCACCTTACAACGTGGCTTATCAATTTGAAAACATATTTGAGTCCTTTAAACAGTGGAGTTGGAATTAGGTAAAAATATTAAGTACAACGTAAATGAGAGATTTTACAAAATCGTTTGTCGGAAACTTAACTGTACAGGAATATTCCGACCACTGTCCACTAAAATATTTATTTCTCCCAACCCATAAAACTTTTAAACATGAGACCAACGGCATTGGTAAGCTAACTCACTGGGTTATCACTCATAAAAATATCAACCTTTTATGATAAACGGAGGTGAAATGGAAACTAAATCAAATAGGGGTAAAATTAGACGAAATAAAGTTCAGCTCTAGGTTCCTTTTTACTAGGTCACAAGTCCTTATTAACACCCTCCTACTTCTATCTCAACACAATTTGGTCAATAAAATTTCATACACAATTATTATCTATTCTAAAGCATTAATATCACAAATTAAATCATTCAATAATATTCTAAATAGCATGGTTTCGGGCTTCACATAACCGCATATCGCTAGACATGATACTACTATAATCATCCAATCAAATAATCAATACAAATTTGACAATTACTTTCATGCTCATGATCATAACAATTCAATATCAAATCCTTATTTCATCCATCCCGTCCTCCTTAAAATCAAGGTTACGTCCCGTAACATTGGTTATCATCAATACATATCCAATCAATAAAACAATACACCTTCAAGTCAACAATGAATCCTAAGAAATATTCAATATTTATTTTAATTTTCCCCACTCTTAGTTATCTCTCGAGGTAACCGGTTCAAAACTGGAAGGGCCGGGGTTCGGAGTGAGGGTACCTTCTCATCCTAAGCCTAAAGGGGCACCTAACAGTTTTCTCCCGGGTTCATTTTATAAGACACATCCTAGGTTCATTATTAGGTTCATTGGTTAGGCCTGAGGATCGTTTTTTGCTCGATACCACTTTGTAACACCCCATTTATTCAGAGCCTTTAGCTAGACATTCCCAAATAAATAGGACTGTTACCATCTCGGTTTCCCGAGGTAGTGACTAACAAAGTACAACAATACCAAAGTACTTTAAATTAAAACTTTAATGATTACAGTCTATTACAAATTATCCAACTAAAACTTAGTATAAATATTTACAACTCGCAGCGGAAATAAATAAAGTGATATAACTATATATGTGATCTAGACTTCTTCTAAGGTTCCAAGTTTGGCTCTCATCCCAATGCTCCCAAGTCAGCTAATCTTTGGTACCACAAAACGCTCCCCATAAAACGGTTCACCGCAGGTGTTCACGAATACACAGTCAACCGCGAGGTTGAGTAGGAATAAAACTAAACAACAAGAACATACAATTATCAATCCAATTCAATTCACTTGCATTGCACAACCCCCTGACAACGTGCCCATCCTTTTTCTTTACTTAGCACAACTCCCTTAACAACGTGCTCACATTTCTTTGGTACCCCTCCCTTAACAACGCATCGCAATATGTAATAGTACCCCTCCCTCACAACGCATATTACCATCTCCCAGTGTACAAACTCCCTCAACAACGCATAATCGATCGCCGCATGACTTTACACATTTGTCACAATCACAACCAACATAATTCATCCTGTCAACATTATCAATATAAACAATTCCAATTCCATCCACCTTGCCAATATTATTAAATACAACCAAAGACAAGACAATATAATTCTCCCATTTCAACATATGAACAATTCCACTTTAACGTAAGTAATTCACCATACCAAATATAGATAATTAAAAGTCGAGTTGAGTAGGATTATCCCTACCTGGCAAGCAATTCCAATTACGCAATCCAAATAAATAAAGCAAATCCAATCCGATTATAATTCTTCACAATTTCCGTCACCTATATAATAATAACAATTACAACAATTATAATTACTAACTTTATTTATTTATTTATTTATTCCTTTTATTTAATTATTCAAATTAATTATTTATTATAATTATTAAAGGTTTATGATAACTAAAAACCCGATTTAACTACGAACCCGACTCACCCGAGCTAATTAAATAATTAAAACCCGTCACAAAAACAAACACACACCACCCTAACACGGTTTATAAACCATGGCCAACACCTCTCTTAAAACCCACCAAACCCGACACCACAAGCCACCACAGCCACCACCCAACCTCGACAACCCCTAGCCTGCAACCCCACGCATCCAACTCGCCCTTAACCACCAGCTAAACCACCACCAACAACCCACAAACCTACGCCCTATAACACGACACCAACCGCAGCACTCACCTGACACCCCCACAAACGCCCGTAACCACCACCTAACGCCACCTTCACCACCACCTACAACCACCAATCAACTCCCCTATCCTCCCTCGACAATAACCACCCAAAACCCCTTAACCTGACCACCAACAACCCCTTAAATCCCCGAAAACCGCCGCCAATTACACGACCTCCTCCCCTGTTTTCGCCACCACCGCCATAAACCGCCACCTGCCACCATTACGCCACCACCAAAAGGACCGACCACCTTCCCCTATCACAACCCCTCTATACCCAGGTCAAGTCGAGGTCAATTAGGGGTTCAATTACTCATTCTAATCACCCACAACCAACCCGTATAACCCCCCCTGACCAGCCACCTTTAGCCGCCCTAAACGCCACCCTACCACGGTCAATGACGGTCAACAATGGTCAGGTTATAAACTTGGCAGTCCAATGTCGCTATAGGTTCAATTCCCGAGTCCTATGGTGGTCTATATAAGTCATACTATCGATCTAAAGTTGCTTGCATGAAAAGAATATAAACCGCTTTAAGCTGAGTTAATTACCTCAAGTCGACCAATTGATTTTGTTAATTCTTCTTTCTTTCCGCCTCCTAAAGCTTCTTCTTTTTATTTGTAATTTATTTATCAGATTTAAGGTGGTATTTATAGTGTAAGATTTAGAGAATACGAGGTCAATTAGGAAACTATTATGACTTACCTTATTCTAATTAGTATAGAAATTGCTATTACAGTTATATTATTATTATTATTATTATTATTATTATTATTATTATTATTATTATTATATATATTACTATTACCACAAGTAGGATTCTCTTATTTTATCTTTACTAATTTATTATCGCCATAACTTATTATTAGTATCAATATAATTATTATCTTTATATATTTATTATTTCCATATATATTATAAATTCCCGACTTGCTTTACTTAATTTATTATTCAACCAACGTTTTATTTGTAATTATTATTAGAAATGCTTTTAACTACCTATTAAATTTCATAAATTATTAATAACAAAATACGGGGTATTACAGTCTTCCCCCCTTAAAATGAACTTCGTCCCGAAGTTCGCCCACAATTACTATCTCAATACTACGCATCATTCAACATAATCAATTATAAAATAAACTAATTATTAAACTCGCTTAATTATTATAAAATCGTATCATACTTATTAGAATGTATCACAAAACTAATTTCCAAAACATAAGAATGTATTGTAAGAATAAACTTAAAATATGAGGTATTACAATGGGTAACCTGGCAGGGCTACACACTTCGGTGTGTGGTCGATTACTGTGTGTGAGATCGATGATCAGCTGGTGGTAATGTTTGGTGTCTTATATTGATTGAGTAGTACTGACCCCGTGTTGTTGTTTTGTAAAACCTGCGGTGATCCATTCGGGGATGGTGAGCAGATTGTGACAGGTGATACATTTATTGAGCTTGGGGCAGTCATGGGAGAGTCACCACGCTGGATTAGATGACACCATCACGAGCCTTAGTTATTGTTTTGGTAGTTGTTGCCCTTTGGATAATTCGTTTATTAGATTTTGGAGACTATGTAAATTTTATAACTACCGTACATTAATAAATTTGTTTGGACTGTTGCTTTTGATATATACTAACCTCGGGCAACCGAGATGGTAAAAACCTTTCATGCTGGGGTAGTCCTATTAAGGTACCTTGGTATGAGGGGGTGTTACAAAGTGGTATCAGAGCCGACGATTCCGGCACCTAAAACAAATGAACCCAATGAACTTAGGGAGTCTAAATAAAATGAACCCGGGGAGAGTTGTTTGGAGCTGCCGCAAAGACTTGGGAGACGTCCCGAAGTCGCATTAAGGCCCTTACGATCTCAAGCCGGTCACATGGGGGGAAAATGTTGTATGTTTGAGTCATGTGAGTTTGATATTTATAGTTTGAATCTTGTGCATGGTTGGATGAAATGATGAAAGAAGTGGAATGTGATGGTTGTTGAACGATGCATCGAGGATTGTTGACGTTAAACTTTGAGCATGAATATGTTGGCATGTTAAGTGTTGGAACATGGTAAAATATGAAAAGTGAATTGTGAAATTGTATCTGGTTGATATTGAGCATGAAGAATGTGATCATGTTACCTGTTTAATACAATGTTGAACATGAAGTATGGTAGTGGTACATGTGCATATGAACATGATGATTTTAATGCTTGATTGTTGGTAGAAGCATGTGATTAAGGTCATGCGTCTATATATGTGAATGTCGTGTTTAATTTTCATGTGAATATGATAAGAGTTCACTTGTGTACTGGTTTCTTGGAGTTTTGAGTTGTTGTTGTTTCTTTATGCATGTTCAAATTGTTTTGGTTTAGGAAATTTGATTGGTATGAAGATCGATTACGGAAGAGTTGTCTTAAAACTGTCATAAGTCGAGTTCTAGAAAAGATATTGTTGTGATTCCAAGTTAAGGCACTACTACACATCCCTTACATTGATGACGCTTTTTTAAGCTTTTTTCGACGCTTTAAAGCGTCAACTTTTTGTTTATCGACGCTTTTTAAAAGCGTCAATTTTTGGGCCGTCGTTATTTTTTGACGCTTTTTTTTGTCACCAAATATGACGCTTTTAAGCGTCTTCACGGACTATTGATGATTTTAATTGTCAATAAAACTGACGCTTTTAAGCGTCTTCGGTGGCTATTGACGCTTTTTTTTGTCAATGAATTTGATGCTTTTAAACGTCTTTTATGGACCATTGACGCTTTTAATTGTCAACAAATTTGACGCTTTTAAGCGTCTACAGCGACTATTGATGGTTTTATGTGTCAACGATGCGATTTAAATAATCGTCAACTATTTATATATTGACACTTTTTTAATTTCTGATAAAATCGTAGAAATTAATTAAATAGACCGATAAATAGTATAGTACAACTAGCTATTACTAAATCATAAAAAAAACATAATGCAATATATATAATTAATAACGTACCCACGTACTTTTATAAATTAAATAATCATACGTTTGATACATATATCGTCTCCATCACAAATACTATAGCGAGCTAGCATTGACAATTTAACTAATATAAACTAGTACGTACTTTATAGTACGACAAAATCAAAAATATCAAAAAGGATCCGAAAGATAGTAAAATCCAACATAAAATTGTCCAAAAAAAATCGTAAGAAATGCTACGTAACTAGCTAGACAGGGACATTTGAGTAGTTTGAATGTGGTAGGGACTTCAATCATGTAGGCGTAATGTCAAAGGAACTCCAATCAACATATGAAGGCACATCTTCAATCAACATATGAAGGTGCATCATCACCATCTGATGAATCTAAAACCTATAACGGGTAAAGAAAATATAATTAATATAAATATTTTTTGATTAGTACATATACACTTCACAAAAATGTTTCAAATTGTGCTGAACGGAATTACCCGTCGACAGGTAAGAAGAGAGAAAATTAGCGAGAGAATGAGACTATTACACAAGATTTAGATTGAGACTCAAGAGATTTCATCACTACATTCATAAATAACAACACATAATTTTTTTAGGCATTTAGCCGAACATTTGGAATGCAATATAAGAACATATATAACAGTAGAAATGGCCAAAAGCAAGCAATTAGAGAGCAGCAAACGCAAATCAGACAAAGCATAAGAGTACAAACGGAAAGCAAAAATGATACCAAAAAAACGGAGAGGTAAAGATGATATTCCAATCTCAAACAAGGGGGCAAGGTAAGTATGACTACATATCTCAACAAACTATAAGCAACATGATAAGTTCTTCGTGAGCAATGTATTTTTCATGAAAAAAGATTATCTACCAAACTTGACCAAATTATATTAATGCAATTTGGTGACTTGGTAAGAAGAGAGTCTAAGCATGCGCATGGTTTTTGCCATTGCAATCACAGAATCATTTCCATTTAAGCCCACAGAAACAAACTTTTACAAAAAGAGAATCGATTAATCAAGAGAGAAAAAAACTCAACGGAGAAGAAAGAAGACCTACTCGCGGCAATTATTTGGGTGAGTAGCTAGTTGGGTGAATTCCACATATTAAGCGGCATTCACACTAATAAACAAAGCAAGGCTCTCGGCCATGGTAAAAAAAAAATATAAGTAAAAAAATTAAACAAACCTCTGTACTGCCCAAGTTTATATTCAAGACGGATTTTGCCATGTCTATAACTTCAGTCGTAGCTTGTCCAGTACTAAAGAGGTCCAATATTTGAGCAAACTGTGTCGTCATTTTTTTCAACAGTCCATTACTCTCATTGCACTTCGTTTTTAGCTCTTTATTTTCCTTGGTCACATCAGCCACAGCCTTCTTCATATTTTCTAAGGCTAGACTAGTACTCGCTCCACAACCAAATCCTTCTTTTCTAAAGATACTATGTACTCCAAACACATCACTTTGTTTTACACCATATCCATAACCAACTGGACGTGTAGGGGTATCCTTGCCATACATTACTTTGTTAAATGCTTCATTCTCAAGTTGTACACGAGATTTGGAATTAGATGGTTGCATGACGGTTTCCATATCAATACTTGCATCTACATCAATCTACATAAAGTACAATAAAATATAGATCTTAATAAGTATATTAAGATAATTTCAATCTAAAGCAAGGAAGCAAGGAAAAATACTAGTGCACTACTACAATACGGGGAAGGAAGCAATTTTCAATCTAAACTATTAGCCATATTCTCATAATATTTCAGACTTCAATTTAACTCAAAATAATCCCTGATATCGTCCTTATTTACTCCTCCGCACTTGCAACATTTCGACCTATAAAACCAGGTAAAACATCCGGTAATCTTCATTCACCAACTAGTAAGCTACACTTTATGAAAATCTTCTAGTCACAATTACAAATCTTAAGAACGCTAATTTATCTCTATTCAAACAAGAAAAATTGCTATTTGTCGATCAAGAAACCGTAACACAAACCTTCAAAGAATTCCTTCAAATTGAGTTTCAAATCAAAGTTAAGCCAATGAAAAATCCCAACTTGAAATCGCAAGAACCCTAGTTTCTCAAAATTTTCCGGAAAAAAGCAATAAAATACATGTATATAAGCCTCAAAACTCGTCGGAAAATAAATCCGACGGACGAAAATGGAATGCGTTGAAGGTAGCAGGTCATTTGAACTAATTTCAGAATATAGTATCAAAAGATGAATTTATTTCTTCCCAAACAATCTTGCTCACTAGTACAGATAAAGATGAGATTGCTCCCCCCCCTTTTCCTATCGCCTACTTTCATATCCCTTCATCTTCCTCCTCCGCTTTTCTCTCACTCCGTCACAATATTTCTTATGGGATAACAGTCACACTTTGGCCAGCTTTTGGGTATGAAGTGCTTTTCAAGAAAGGATAAAAGAAAACAAGAAATAGGACATGCTTACCAAGAAATCCTCTGTCACCGTGTCTTTTACAAATGTTCCATCTTTCTTACGATGCGTTTGCTTGAAAATCTCCAAAACACTTGGTTCTCTTTTATTCTTTTCTTCCTATTGGTCACACAACAATATTAAAAACAATATTAAAAAAGTCGAGCATATAATACATTCCAAATTGAACACACATGAGAAGTTGTTTAAGAGATGAAAATTATACGAAATCAGCTCGTATGTTAGCATAGCTAGTAGGCCCTGTTGTATGCATATGATTTTGATTAGCACGTGCTTCTTTTCCACATTAGGACAATCTCTGTATGGAAAATATTACATGGAAAATATTACACATACTTTCACTATAAAACTATAAAATTTGAAATTAACCAGCGAGAATAAAGAACACTTTGTTTCACATTTTAAATTTAAGGTGTACCTTTCCCTTATCAGAATACCAATAATCAACCAAACGAATCCAACTAGGACGAGGATGTCCACTAGGCACTACTTCATATATCTGTTCTTTGGTCTTAGTCGTTGGTTTGAAAAACAACTTCTTCAAGTGATGTCTATATTGCCTCACACTGTTACCCGTGCGCTTGAGAATTGCACGGTCAAATAATTCTCCATCAGGTATCACAAAACGATCCTTGAAAAGGAGAAGTAAAGAAGATAGTCAAATATACTATTAAGAATTATTATCTTGTCAATTAAGATAAAAAAAAAAAGAATCCAAATATACTAAAAGCATACTCGAATTAGCTTTAAGATGTCAACTTTCAATTGTGGACTAACATGGCGCCAATCTAATTCATTAATAGGACAAATCTGCTCAGTTTTTGCAACATGGCCGATAAATCTAATAAGAATATGTCCTCCCATTTTGAGTGGTTGATGAAACTCATTAAACGTCACAAAGTACTTAGTACTGTCATCATGCCAAACATCATGCGGTTGAATAGCGTTATTGACCGTCTTATAGTTTCCTTCCTTATCTGTCAAGAATCCAGCACAAACGGAATGGTGATATGTAAAGAACAAATAAGATCACAAAACTCTTAAAAAAAGAACAAAATAGACAAAGAATAATTCAAGTGGATGCAAACCCGTCGGAAAATAAGCAAATTTAGTAAATAAGAAGAGTGAAATATATAATGTCTTTTAATAGATTGCGTAAAGTAAAGAAATTTACCGACAGTCATAACCTCATCTTTCTCATCAAATGCTACTTCATCAGGCCAATCAGGTACTACGACCTTGTGGCGTCTTGGTTTGAACGGCTTCACATTCACGTTGTCGACTAAATCTTCATCCGGAGGTGCCAAAGGTGTGTCTAGTGTGTCTGACTTACTATTAACTAGTTTAGACTTTAACTTGACAGTGTGCAGACGATTTGTTGCAAAGGGCAATGAAGATTTGGATATCAGAAAATTGGTTTCAGGCGAAATAGCAGAAATAACAGCCTGTGTACCCTGTCTACTAGCTGCTTGTGTAGCAGTTAAAACTGGTGTTGTTGGACCTGATGATGTAGCAGATGAGAAGTTGGCAATGTGTGGACGATCAGTTGCAAAGAGAAATGAAGATTTTGACTTCAGCTTATTGGTTTGGGAAGAAGTGGCAGCATGTGTAGCCTGTGTACTAGCTGCTTCTGTAGTAGGTAAAACTGGTGTTGTTGGACCTGATAATGTAGGAGCTGAGAAGTTGGCAGTGTGCGCTCGATTAGTAGCAAAAGGCAATGAAGATTTTGACTTCAACTTATTGGTTTGAGAAGAAGTAGTAAAGCATGTTTAGCTTTGTGTACTAGCCGATTGTGTAGTAGTTAAAACTGGTGGTGTTGGACCTGATGATGTAGGAGTTGAGACGTTGGCAGTGTGCACTCGATTAGTAGCAAAGAGCAATGAAGATTTTGACTTCAAGTTATTGGTTTGAGAAGTAGTAGTCTGTGCCACTGACGGTCTAACTGAAGATCTCCAAATAGGATTTGTTTTTGTGGCAGCAGGTACTTGTTCAGTAGCATTAGAAGGTGAAAAAGTGGTGGTTTTGGATTGGAATTTTTGTGGTTGTGGTACAGGTATCTTGCTAGATGAAGTGGCTTGAATTGGTGAGGTAATGTGAGTTTTTTTATGAGGTGATAGCGGGGTAACAGGACGTTCGCCATTTTTAATTTGGTGGAGTTCGCATGACTTTATACTTGAACCATCAAGGGCAGAAGTATTCAGATGTTTGTCAGTAGCAAGGTATGGTGCTCCATCATTTGGAGGACGAAATGGCCCCCATCTCTCATCACCTCCATCAGATGCAATTTGGGAAGACGATGCAGTTGCTAGAGTATTTAGTTTTTTCATTTTTTGCACTTCAACCTCCTTCATCGTCATCTGAGCCCGTGTTCTTTTGCTTCGATAACTCATCAGTGATCCAAGTGACCTTTCTTATCCTATAAAAGTGAGAAAAATATCAGTACACATTACCTTAAATAAATTACATTTAATTGAAAAATATACGACTATGAAGCTTGAAAATATAAATAAGTGCATATGCAATATAATATAAACGTCCAGCCTCTGTAAAAAAAAATGTCATCAGTGTTAATATGATAAAAGCAAATGTCTTAAACAATGTCATCCTAACATAAAACTTGCACTAGAAATAATCCTACTCATTACAAAAGCTCGCCAGTATCAATCAAATCTCTAGGCTTAGTCCTAATTACATGCAACCACCCTTTATGCATCTCATCTTCAACATAAAAGACTTGCTTTGCTTGAGATGAGAAAACAAAGGGATCATCAAATAAATTTCGGCCTGTGTGCATCAACTTAGAAAAGTTTACACACACACTCTTATCTGGATATGATTTTATCCCCTTGTGTATATCTACCCAATCACAACGAAACATTACGACCTTGTAATTTCCAAAGTAATCTAATTCGTAAATTCCTTTAAGCTTTCCATAATATATTTGTCCCTCTGCTTCAACCATAATCCCAGAATTCTGCGTTTTTCTATGCCGCTCGCGGTCCACTGTTTGATATTTGTACCCATTAATCATGAACCCGGTCATTCTTTTACCAATTCTACTTAAGCCGCCAGCCAAAGCTTTTCTCAATTGTCCTTATTTGGTGCTTGTATCAAAGTTATGCACCTAAGTACGTAAAGAAACAATTATTTTACAATTATTTTTCACAAACTATCGACGGTTTAAAAAACTTCTGAAATATGAGAAAACCTGAATTTGAAGCCAGTCTGAGAATTCATTGATAATCCAGTCATTTTCGTCACTTGGGGTAGAAGTAAGGTGATTCTCGTGACGCTTTTCAAAAAGGAATTCACTTCAATCAATGAAAAACATTGTACTTAAGAGACATGTTTAAAATTGAGTAATACCCGTTAAATTCACGTAACAAATCATACTAATATATACTTACTCAAGGACCACTTTCATCTCATCCGAATGAAGCAAAACATAGCGATGTGCTTGTTTTAAGCTTTTGTCATCTAAGCGTACTTTTTCTATCACTCCAATCACTTTACCACCAGATTGGTACAGGTAGCAATCCATGTCTTGAATAACATCGTCATTTCTCTTGGATCTATTATAGATGGTCTCAACACCTTCAAGATATCTTGAACAAAACGTAATAGTCTCCTCCAATATGTACCCCTCAAAGAATCGATCCTCTCGGTTGAGATTTGTTTCTCACATAGGATTTCAAATGAGCTAAATACCTTTAGAAAAATGAATTATTATTGACTAATATAATGAAAAATAACTACCAAACAAAGACACAAAGGTTTTGGATATGTACCTTTCTATCGGATACATCCATCTATACTGAACTGGTCCACCAAGCTTCACCTCCTCTACTAAGTGTATTAACAAATGAACCATGATAGTGAAAAAGGTTGGCAAAAACTCGATTTCCATTTGACAGAGTATAAGGATAATTTTTGATTGAAGAGTATTTAACTCGTTGAAATCAAGAGTTGGAGAACACAAGGATTTGAAAAAGGAAGACAAGTCCCCAAGCAAGTCGATAATTTTTGTGGACTTGGATGCTCTTAATGCTATGGGTAGGATATCTTGCATTAAAACATGATTGTCATGGCTCTTGAGATTAATTAGTCTTCGTTGTTTCATATTCACGCATCTAGAAATGTTTGACCCGTACCCATCCGGAACTCTAATTTTTTGCAAGACTTTTAAAAATCTGTCTTTTTCCTCACTGGACATGGAGTAGGAAGCTGGAGGCATGTATTTTCCCCCATTAGGCAAATCTTTAAGCCAAAGATGGCTCTTTACACCCAACTTCTCAATATCCTTTCGAGCATTCTCATCATCTCTACTCTTATCCATATCCAAAAGTGTACCTAATATATTGTCACACACATTCTTCTCAATGTGCATGACATCTAAATTATGTCTTAGAGGATTGTGCTCCCAGTAAGGCAACTTGAAAAACACACTCTTTTTGTTCCATAAATTAACATTATTGTCATCCTCACTGTTGTTGAGGACATTAGTTGACTCACCTACTTTTCTAGCTCTATTTTTCCTCTTTCGACGATTTTTAGACTTGCCATAAATATAATCAATCCCTTCTTGTTGTCTCAAAACATCAGACCCAGTAGCACAAATTGGAGCACTACCATACTCTGTAGTCCCATCAAACAAACTTCCTTGAGAGCGATAAGTATGGTCCTCATCTAACCATTGCCTATGTCCAACATAACAAATCTTACCCCCAAACCTACCAGAGTTTGTTGAATGAGTGCAATAAGGACATGCATCATAGCCTATTGTACTCCATCCCGATAGCATGGCATAAGCAGGAAAATCATTAATAGTGCTATGTAAAGATGCTCGTAATTTAAATTTTTTCCCCTCATAAGCATCAAAAGCATCAACACCATTCCATAACAATTCTAATTCATAAAGTAGGGGCTGCAAAAATACATCGATATCAATACCAGGACTGGATTTTCCAGGAATTATGCATGACAATATAAATGACGATGGTTTCATGCACAGCCAAGGTGGCAAGTTGTAGGGTATTAGAATAACAGGCCATGTTCTGTACGTAGTATTCATCAAACGATATGGATTAAACCCATCAGTAGCTAGTGCTAACCTAACATTGCGAGGATCAGATGCAAATTCAGGATAACGAGAATCAAATTGTTCCCAAGCTAAAGCATCTGCCGGGTGTCTTAGTTTTCCATCTTTTACACGATCTTTATGATGCCATCTCATGTCTTCTGCAGTTTTTGGTGAGCTATATACTCTTTGAAGCCTAGGAATGAGGGGAAAATATCTCATCACCTTAGCTCCTTCACCTTTCTTTGCTTTATCTTCACCATTGCTTGTTTTCCATCTTGATGTGTGGCAAACATGACACTCCTCCTTTTCAGAAAATTCCCCCCAATACAGCATGCAGTTACTTGGACACGCATGAATTTTTTCATATCCAAGGCCTAAGTTATTAATTAGCTTTTTCCCCTCATAATAAGATGACGGGAATTCTTTGATTTGGGGAAATGCTTCGAGTAGAAGTTCAATTAATTTATTGAATGAATCATTAGACCAATGAAACATACACTTAATATGAAACAAGTGTAAAATGAAGGACAATTTTGAGAAAGTTTGACATCCTTCATAAAGTTCTTCATTTGCGGCCTTAAACAATCTTTCATACTTTGCCTCTTCCTCCTCGTTGTTTCCTTTTGAGGGTTTATTAGATTCATTATGAGATTCATCACCATATAACTTATCATATCCATAATCTGAATCATCATTAGAACTACATCCCATAGATAGATCATCGAGATCGCTATTTTTCATTTGTAAGTGAGGAAGTTCATCATTAACTCCTTTAGAAAAGTGTGAAACGTTAACCAAATTAGCTGCATCTAATAGACCACTCATATCATCACGACCTACAAATGATCCTTTACTAGTGCTACCAACATCAACACCAGTTATATGATCAAGAACACCCCCTTTACCATGCCAAATCCAATTTGTATACTTTTGGTAAAAGCCTTTGAACAAAATATGCCCCTCTACTTCACTAAGCGGCAACCAATAACGTAATTTGCAATTTTTACAAGGACACTTTGTTTTTCCTTCTACAAGACTTTCTTTAGCTATCGCAATAAATTTCAAACAACCATCTATGTAGTTAGAATGGTCATTTGGCAATGTAATCCAACTTGTATCCATGTCTACACAAAAAAAAAAAAAACAGACACACTCATATTGATTAAACATGTATAGTATCTTAATACTCATTGTATAAAAAACATTTGCTAAGTTTCCTAGACATGAGTTGTAGGATTTATCTTTCTAACCTAATACTTAGTAGAGTACAATATAAATAACGACTAATCATTACCCTGTAAATATAATAACGTTTTAAGTATTTTAATACTCATTGTATGTTTAAGTAGATAAATAAGTGAACATGGCTTAATTAACTACATAAAATAGACATAAAACGAGAATCACCGAAGTTGATCACAAACAATAAAAACTCCAATAGGAAACTAAACAAAAGAAAAGAAGAGAAGAGGAGAGAATTATTTTATTTGTGGTACCTGATATCCAAAAACAGATGAATCGGAAACTACGAATCGCAACCCCAAATTTTGCGAGCAATCAACAGCACACCTGAGATTCAAAATGTAAAAAAGTTATTACTAATAAAATATTGGAGGGTCGGACTTCAAAGAAAAAAAAGTGATTCATAAATTGAATGTTCACACTTATAAAAGAAAAAAAAAATTGGGTAATTTCTCATGCCAGAAATATGATAAAAAAGCTAGCAAGGAGAACTAATAAGCAAAATATTGGGGAAGAGGAAGGAAGAATCAGTAAAAAAGGAAGAAGAAGATGTAAACTGAGTAGGTAAGATTAATAAATAATTCATTAGTTTGGTCTACAGTCAAGAAAAGCAAATAAAAAATACTACGATGAAGTATTTTAACATGCATTCACGAAAACACAAAAAACATCACCGGAAAAAAGCAATCAGATGACATATCCTGAGATACCAGTACACATATCAGAATGTTGTCACAAAAATTCTCCAAATTATAGGACCATGAGTGTATAGTCATACACATACATACACTTACAGACAGATTGCTGAACTAATTTAATTGTCAGTAACACGCGAAGTTTTTTTCATTTTTTGTAGTAGAACTGTAATTGTTTAATCATATAATTAAGGCTGCGATTAGTTTGTGTGCACTATCTACTAAATCAAGTAAACAGTCCTGATAAAGTAAAGTTCTGTAGTGCTTAGAATATCTAGTAACTATATAAATTATCGAGAAGTATAGAATAAGACGATCTGATATCGTGAGAGGGTCCGTTTAACCATATTGTAGGACCTTATCATGTCGAGACAGTCCAATCTGTAAGTGTGTAACCATATTCTCAGGATATGTCATCTGATTATAAGCCCATTTCAGTACATGGAATTTCAAGCAAGCTTTATTTAATACTTTACAACTACTCAAATACAATACCAAACCAAATGAACATGTTAAACAACATAACATTTGAGCAATGTAAAGTAATAGACGAAGCTAAAAATTTACTACTCTGTAGTACTTGGTATATCATAGTTTTAGTATTTATAATATTATGTTATTAAGTATACTTCCATTATATTTTAAAATTACGTAGTATATTTAAAAATTACATAGTAGTTTATATCTTGGTTATATATATTCTTAGTTAAATTTTTAAGAAGGGAAAATATGATTGAACCTCACCCCAACTTCAACTTACTAGACATCTCAATCTTTTAGACTCGACTAGCTAGTTGGGGCTGAGAGCTCTAACACAAATTTCCACGTCCAATCACAACTCACAGGTCCAGCCGAGCTCAATAATACATCCTTAATTGAAAAATATAGAAATTACTAAATACTCTAAAAATATTGAAACAAAATATTAAAATTACTTATTCCTTCCTGGCTGGTAATAAACTCATGTGGAGTAATATCTTGGTGTCAAATGAGGCGCAAGGCCAGCTGGCCAGTACAATAAACAGGGAAGGGGGATTTTAAACCTGTGATCTATATTGTCACGACACGTCCGTCATAACCATTATACTAAGACCTGGTGGTAATACTAATACACTCATAATGGAGATGCAGACAAACCCAAAAGCTCAGTTAACTTAACCTTCACCAAATTGTACTGAAGTACCACATAATTTCTATCCTTACCAACAAGGGTGTATTTTTTGAGGGGTGGAAGTCAAGGCAGCTGGCAATCTGCAATAATAATGGGCAGAAGGGTATTAAAACTTGGGTGGGGGAACCTGCCATCTGCATCTGAAACGGGAAAGAGCTGGATCATTACTGAAGTATTGTAGCATTATGTTCATTAGTTATTTAGGTTTGCAGATGGCCATCTGACCTGAATAGTCTTTGGATTATCCTCAAATACTATCACCACATGGTCTGCAACGGACCAAGTTTGTGCAATGTTTAGAACACACAAAGGGACATATAGAAATAGCAAGGGCACATGAAACCGTGTTTATTTTAAAACAATAGTTCCACCGTTCGATTATCAAGCAACACCACAAATGCTATCTCAAGTCTCAGTTATCAATCAACACCGCAGATGCAAACTAAAATCATTAAACCCTACCTAAAGCAAGAACTATCTCTAATCCCCAAAATTAACACACTAATCAAATAAATCATCGCCACTATCATAACACCACAATTAATCATAAAATCGTGACATTAAACACCTAAAAAAATGAAAATATGAGCAGAAATGAAATTAAAACCAAGCAAAAATCGCATGATCTGAACAAAAACAAACATTTGGAGAGAAAAATTGAAAAGAAGAGAAAAGATTGATACATACCAAGTGTCTGAATAGTCCCGAGCAGCAACAATCTAAATCTTATCAAGCACCGAACTATCTGAAATGGAAACCAATACAGTCAGTCAGTCAGTCCAGAATTCGGGATTCGACATGTCGATGAAAATGAATCAAGGACAGTTTATGGATTATGGAGGAAGGCCTATAGGAAACTATGCTGCTAATAATAGTGCTGATTCCTTGGAAGATGTTGTAACTTCAATGTTTCATATAAGCACATCTTTAGTATCTCTGTATTCAACCTCCAAACATACATAACGAATGGTGAATATTATAATTGATTTTATGAGAGAATCGTTTCGGTGTCTTGAGTCATCGAACTATTTCGCAGGTGGTAAATTCCTCTCCGTTGGATATAGAAGTAGCATATTGATTCTGTCTACAATGATATGGCCTCATGTTAATGCTTCTTCAAAGCCTAATCCGAATTGACCCTATCCAAAGTCGAGAAGGGTAACCCTAAGCAGACCCTAACAACACACTGACCAGACCCAAAATTACAACTTTGAATCAAAAACTTACTATTCATGACTGAATGATGACCTGAATTAGGAAGAACACCCATAACCCTAACCCGATTATAACTTAACTGATCAATGAACTGAATTATGACCCTAACAAACACTGAACAGACCCTAAGCAATAACATAATAATATTTCTTGATGATCAAAATTAGGAAGAACGCCCATAACCCGATTATAAAGCAATTGAAATTACCATCAATAACATAAAACGATTGAAAATGAATGTGAAAACGGTACCTACTATATGCAATAAGCAGATTGTATCGTCGTGAGGTGAAGAATTAGAGTTGATTAGCAGCGTGAATCGTCTTTGCCAGTGATTGAATGGAAATTACCGATGAAACCAGATTTTTGAAGGTTAGGGTTTGTTATAATCTATTTTGAAGATGAAATGATAATGAGAGTGGGGTGCGTGTGAGTTGATTAGCGGGGATTATTTTTAGTGAATTTAGAAATTGCGCCATTTAATTAATTTGGCATAGATATATGGCGGTTTTTCCAAAAAAAAATTTGGAGGGTTATTTACGGGTCCACGCTTTATAAAAGCATCAATAGAAAAGTGTCATTAATGTAAGGGGTTTGTAGTAGTGAGGTGATAGCTTGTCCTCTTACGATTCTAACAATAGGTCACACGCCCAGAATGACCAAGTAACGAGTGAGATATGACTGTTTTACGAAAACTGGACGTTGCTGAGAACTGCGCCGATACTCGACCGAGTATCTTTTATACTCGACCGAGTATTCCATATTCGACTGAGTAATCTCTCTGTGATAATACTGTTTAGCGTCTGGAGTCGTGAACTCGGCCGAGTAGTCTTATACTCGACCGAGTATGGTCTACTCGGCCGAATATTCCCAATACTCGACCGAGTAATCCTTCTGCGACAATTGAGTTTGCTTCTGAAGTCGAAAACTCGACCGAGTAATATAGTTACTCGACCGAGTAACTTGTACTCGACCTAGTATGTTATGTACTCGACCGAGTACCTCATTGGGCGGCCACTTTGAGTCGTTGGCTATGTTCTTACTTTTGTTTTGAGTCGGTGGCTATGTTCTGACTTTTGTTTTGAGCCGGTGGCTATGTTTTTACATTGTTTTGAGTCGTAGGGTATATACACATGTATGTTTTGAGTCTTAACGCATTCTTTTATATGTGAGACGGTCTTGATACATAAGTTACCGGAAGTTATGACATGGAGAATGATGGCTTATGAGGGACATGTGTTGGGTAAGGAAGACATGTGTTAATGTGGTTGTGAAGAATAGTGGAACAAGAAAAGAGTAGATTGATGAGCTTATCAAGACAAGGAGCATGTTTTGTGGGATATGATGAGTGATATAGTCGTGGGTTGAGTAATATAAAAGTAAGTGCATATGGGCAAGGGTGATGTAAGTGTAAAGAAACGTGAGAATGAAAGATTGAGATGAGGGATACGAATAGTGGCGTATTGGGAGGTGTAAGGATTTATGGAGGGAGATGGTTTGGATTAAGTTGCTTAAGGTTATATGTGATAAAAGGTCGCTATAGAGAGATGGAAACGAATAGTGTATAGTGAGGTCAAGTTATGCCGCGATGAGTAGACAGTGGTTGATTTGGGAATTTGGAATATCAAGGGGTGAGCCTAGTGTGTAATTCCTTGGGAAATTAACGGTATGAAGTAAATTTTTGGTCTTCTAGAGATACGAAAGGGAGATACGACTAATTGAAGAGTAACTGTTAGTGTGTGGACTTGATGGTGACAAGGGAAGTGAGAAAAAAGATAAGAGAGGATAAATGATAAGAAGAATGATAAGATATTGATATGAATTAAGGGAATTAGAGTTGTGGAGCTATGGAAAAATAAACAAATTAGTAAAGAGTTAGGTAGGAAGAGAAAGGAGATGAATTATTAATTGGTATTATTGAGTAAAAAGGGGGAAATAAGGATGGAAGTAAGTTGAGAGAATGTTGACCGGAGTTAAGGAGCATGAAGGTAAGAAATTATGGAAATGTATGATAGTCTCACAAGAGGGTGTGAGTTAATTATTATATAAGAGAGTAGGACGACATGTTAGCTGTGAGTTTCGAGGTATTAAGGGAATAAGGAGCTTGTAGAGTGTTTGCACGATCTGAGATTTTGGTGGAGAGTTAGGTAACGATATGATAAAGGATAGAATTGGGAATAGTGTTGAGGTAAATCTTGTTGATGGATTGGATGTTCGTTATTTGGGATGATAACCAAAGAGAGAAAACGGATTGTTATATTAAGAAGTGATAGTAAGAGAGTAGTCACATGAAGGATGTTGGTGTCATAGTAGTGTCACTAGTGGCTGAGGATGATGTTACTTTGGGGGAGTTAGTTGTTCTAATGAGGTTGATTTTGTGGAGGTGGTTAGTATGTTTAGTTGTGAGTAAGTATAAGATGTGGATATACGAGGTGTTATTTGGAAGTTTAGGTGCGATGTTATGGCTACATTTGCCGGAGGGGTGTTAATTGTGTGTAAGAGAAGATATGTTAGGAAGGGCACCTGAGTTAAGTCCGGATAAGAGATATTCATTGTCAAGTGGTAACTTACGTGATCAGGATTGACTAGTTGGATGTGATTATGGGTCTATGATGTGTATAAATGTTTGTGTGAGGTTATGACCTCACGAGAAGCGGTATGGTGTGATAGTCATAAAGTTGTTATATGAATGTTTGTGATATATGTTGGGTACGCCAATCTAATGGAATGAGGTTAAAAAAATAATAATTTGATTGATCTGGCATGGATAGTTAAAATCGTAGGTGTATTGATGATACATGTATATTCCGTGAAAAGGTATGGATGATATGCATGTGATTCTTGTATGTTTATTCCGTATAAAATGTTGTGTTATGGTCGAGTAAAGCAGTTTTGAGTAAGTTCTCTTGTCCGGAGAATTATACTGAGTCAGTGTTTGTGGGAATTATATGTGGACGTGATGTTTATCGATGTGGTTGTTGTGCCTCGGGTGGTGATCCGGGCATGGTACTTCGTATTGTGATGCAGGCATTTTCACGCTGCGGTGCGGTTGTTGGTGGCGGTGTTGCGATGCCGTCGCCGGTTGTGGTGGAGTATACGGGGTGGTTACGATTTGAGTTTCAAAGTCTGACCGATTATGCCTGATTGTTGTTTTGTTTCTGTTGTTTCTTGTGAGTTTCGATTAGACATGTAGATTTGTTGTTTTGTTTGTTGATGTTTCTTACCAGTTTCGGTTTGGGAATGAGGGTAGAGTATGATATGAAAGAGAGTTGTATATGTTTTCGTTGTTATCATGGTATAGTGATATTCTGTTGATGGGACACAGTTGTGATAGGTTGTTATAGTAATTTTGATCTTGTTCTAGATGAGGCTTTGGTAGACATGATAATGATCTGATATATGCAAGTGATTCGTAGAACATGTGTGGTAATGATCTGATATATGCAGATGGTTCATAATTCTTTGTTGAGACAGTGAGTGTAGGGTGTTGGGTATTTAGTGTCGTGTTAAGTTATGTATGAGTCTTGCGGTAATGAAAGAAAGGAACTTGAGGATCTAGTGTGAGTGTACGTAACAAGTGTGGATCGTGAATTATGCTTTTGGCGATAACAGTTTTACATAGTTTATATAGAGAGGT
The DNA here is from genome assembly GCF_048544455.1 of Silene latifolia. Classification (NCBI taxonomy): domain Eukaryota; kingdom Viridiplantae; phylum Streptophyta; class Magnoliopsida; order Caryophyllales; family Caryophyllaceae; genus Silene; species Silene latifolia. The sequence goes on along the minus strand of NC_133538.1, from coordinate 9,631,486 downwards.
ATGTCGTGTTGCGGTAATGTGGAAGAGTTAGAGTGTTTGTTATGATCAGGATTGTGTGGTATTGGTTAGATGGAGTGCAGAATGAGTTGAGGTATGAGAACTGTTTAAGTAAGAGAGCCTTGGATATAGGAATAGTAAGTGTTTAGATTATAGGCGGGTATCTTTCACATGTGGTGGTGATGAAGATAATGAGAGGTATAGCTAAGGATCTAGTATTAGTGAGTTACGAGGACGTAACATGTGTCTTAAGAGGAGTAGGATGCGGCAAAGAGCGTTTGAGGGTTGTGCATGTCGTAATATTATTGGACGTAGAGTGTTGGTGTAGCATAAGGAATGGATGGGTACATATAGTGGTTGATAGTGTTAAAAGGCCATGGCTGTGCTTGTAGTAGTTCGATGTTTAGGAGTGTGAGATTTTTCGATCGTGTTGATAAAAGTGGATGATGATATTTATGAGTTCGAGAGTTTTGGCAACTGGATGATGATGTGATGAGTGTGAGTAAACTTCGAGGACGAAGTTCCTTTTAAGAGTGGTAGAATGTAACATTCCGTTTTGATGGTTGATCTTCTTTTGTGGATTGTCTTGGTATTGAGTGCTATTGAGTGTTATGGAAGTGAGACAAGATTGGAAACATTATTTTGTGGTTATTCGATAATGTTATGGAGTCAATATCGAGAGGATATGTTATCTAGTAAGCGTGGTTAGTGGAGCTGGTGTTAGGTGTCCATGTTTTATAGGTTGGGTTGGAACTTCGGGGACGAAGTTCTTTTTAAGGGGGGAAGATTGTAACACTACGGATTTTCATAAGCTAAATACTTGACCGAGTAGAGCCTACTCGACCGAGTAGTGTCAAGGGTGTAGTTTGTTTGGGTTCTGCCGAGGAATACTCGGCCGAGTATGATGAATACTCGACCGAGTAGACGATACTCGGCCGAGTATGCCCTATACTCGACCGAGTATCCGGTCTGGCGAGTAATATTTCAGCGGTTTGATGCGGGAGTGTTTGGGGTTGTTTTATATTCAAAGGCAGTTTCTAAAACGTCATTTCAACCCTAATCATTTTACGATCTCTCTAATCACTCCCTAATCATTCTCTAATCTCTTTGTGTGTGTAATTTTCGTAATCCTTGCGCATAATCTCTCATCCTACTGTTGGTAAGTTTCATTCCCCATGTCATTTATGTTCTTTTAGGGTTACTGTATATATGGAATTTGGGGAATAGGGGGATTTGTGCAATGTGTGATTGTGTTATATGGTTATTGTATAGGAGAAGACTTCATAGAGGAGCCTTTCTGATTGTTCGGTTTCCGTACTGCTGTTGATTGCTAAAGTAGGGTTTCCCTACTCAGTTCTGTTTAATTAATTGGAGATGTTGTGATTGTCTTGTGTATAATTATTGTTATCTCACGATCATCGGAGGTTGGGTGTTGTGGAGACGTTGTTGGTGTGGTGGTGTTGTGACGGTTGTGGTGTTGTGACAATTTGTGATCTTTGTGTGTGTGTGGTTGTGGTGGAGTCACTTGCGAGAGTGGCTTCATACCCTAGTTCACCCTCCGTGGAAGCCGTCACGGGAGGGGATGTGCACATTAAGGGACATGGATTGTTAGTCGCTCGTTGATGAGCTGGACTAGGTGGGGATGGGTTGCTGTCACCCACTGGCGGCGAGGATTACCTGTTGCGATGGGTAACCTGGCAGGGCTACACACTTCGGTGTGTGGTCGGTTACTGTGTGTGAGATCGATGATCAGCTGGTGGTAATGTTTGTTGTCTTATATTGATTGAGTAGTACTGACCCCGTGTTGTTGTTTTGTAAAACCTGCGGTGATCCATTCGGGGATGGTGAGCAGATTGTGACAGGTGATACATTTATTGAGCTTGGGGCGATCATGGGAGAGTCACCATATTTGGATTAGATGACACCATCACGAGCCTTAGTTATTGTTTTGGTAGTTGTTGCCCTTTGGATAATTCGTTTATTAGATTTTGGAGACTATGTAACTTTTATAACTACCGTACATTAATAAATGTGTTTGGACTGTTGCTTTTGATATATACTAACCTCGGGCAACCGAGATGGTAACAACCTTTCATGCTGGGGTAGTCCTAGTAAGGTACCTTGGTATGAGGGGGTGTTACACTCATGTTTGGCACGGACCTCTCCACAGACTATGGTTTGATTGCTTGGTATGGCAACCCACCTTTCAAGCCAAAACCCTTTAAATGCACTCAGCATACCGTTATAATGCCTGTTTATATGTGTCTAAATTCCTCATTTATAAACAAAATAATGTCAATGTAAATAAAATTCATTTTTAAACTTTTAAATATCACATTTGTAAACCAAATAATGCCGTATTTTCCGATTTTCAAATTTCAATTTTCCAAAAAAAAAAAAAAAACTTCAAAAATCCATTTTCTAAATTAAATAATGTGCAATTTTCTGTAAATGTAAAATCCATTTCCTTTCAAAAATCACTTTCTGTAAAATTCCATTTTCAAAGTTCAAGAAAATCAAATAAAAAAAATAAAAAATAAAAGAAACGTAAAAAGTAAAAAAAAAAAAGACCAAAAACATTTTAAACCAAAACATTTTCAAACCATGTAAATGTGAATATGTAAATTCAATTGGGCTAAGTTAGAGTCAAAGTTCAAACCAACTATGTCCTAGTTGGAACTCTGTCAGGTTATAAACCCATCTTCCTTTACATTTTGGGTCTTTTCAAATTCAAGTCCAATCCTAAGGCGTCACGCCAACATTTTGGACTCCCTACCCCAATTCAGTTAGGATCTAAACATTTCCACACCCCGACTCACACACTCGAGGCTAACACGTCGAGTCATTCCAAAATCCATCTCTCGAATCCTCTTAATGACATGTTCGGGACACACATACCCGAACCTCGAGTCAATACACACGTTTTAGAATCACGTGTCATAAATCCCGTCAACCATGTAAATGTCACCCCGTCAAAGTCAATACTCGAGTCTAAGGTCAAAGTCAAACACCGTGAGTCCAAACACGAGAAGTCACTCACGACATTTCGCGATTTAACGAGTCGAGAGTCTAGTTATCTTGTCTCGTCCTCATATTTTTTTCCTTCGTATATCCCTTGTTTGTCGCCTTAGTATGCGTGATCCCATGCCAAATCAAGTTGTAACGCGCGTCTTTTTGTTCTCGGTAGGAATTCTGCGATTTCCAATGAAAATGTTCAACAACGTTTATCTATCATCGTCGAGGGACTAAGTACTGCAGTCATTAAGCTCCAGGCCACAGTCAAAGATTTGAGCACTCGTATCATCAATATTGAAAACAAGATGAGCATGATGAAACCTTTACCATCTTCTCGTACCCCAAGGCCAGGTCATAGCTTCGACACAACTGACCCTTCTAAGAAGGCCAATGAAGACAAGTGATAAGACAATATTTACTCATATTTATACCCTTTATCTATATATTTTTACGGTCGTCTTTAGCATTATTTGAGCTATATATTATATATTCGTTAGTTTCGGAATTTAATTACCAATATTATTATATTAAATATAAATAAGTTGACTTAGTGTGTTTTGGTAATACTAGATTGCAAGACGGAAGAGAACGGGCCGAATGACGCGCTTAGTGGATCAAAAGTATGACGCGAGGATGTGTAAAACGGACCAAGGAGCAAAATAAGAAGCGAAACAAAGAAATAAAGAAGCTCGCAAGCAGGCACGTACGTAATCTAATTAATCACGCAGCCCGTGTCTTAAGAGGTTAGAAGTGTCAGGAAATTTAGATAAGAACAGAAGAATGGATATGGACGGAGCTACTGGAAACATGAAAACTCTCCATCAATTTGGATTTTCATTCTTTCCGAGTTCTACCTACTGTCAAATTCTGTATGCTCAAAATCTATCCTATATTGCTGCAAAATTTATCTCGAATCTACCAAAAACACCGATCTTGGTCAAGTATAAATACCCGATTCCATTATCCTAATTGGGGGAAGCAAGTTTATACGAAATACCCAAATTACTAGTGAGCGAGATTGACGGCGATCGGAGATAGGAGCAGTCCATCGATTGAAGCGGCTTCAATTCGAAGGAAGAAGGAGAAAGCACTTGCAGAGGCTTGTAACCGAACCAAGGAGGCATTCTTCGGTCTTAATTATTAAGTTCTCCACTCCTTTAGCTTGTTAATTTCAGTTTACTAGTTTTTCTTTTAAACCTTGGATGATTTAATCTTTCAGTTATAATAAAGTTTGATGTCAATTCTAGCATTATTGAGTTAGTAGTATTCATATTATACTCGTTCATATTGTTTCCGATTCATTCTGTTGGCTGCAATTATTTGCTTAGTAGTTTGGACCGTTAGCTAGTTGTGTTATTTAGCGCGGCGTTTAATCGTACAACATAGTAGCAACTAATTTAATTTGGGACTGCAATGATGTCGCTAGATTGAATTTGGAGTATAATTTGGTCTGACTAATTAATTGGTTAGGGTTAATGATGTCTTTCTAGTACTTAATGCAGTTAACTAATTTGCGGAACTTTGCAACTTGCGTAGAATTGGTTAGCTAGAACTGGTAGTCGAGCGGCTCGCTGCTGGTTAAAACTAAGGATTGATAGAGAGGATTTAGCGGCTACGTTCTCTACAGTTAACCTGTTATTGACTTAAATATTCGCTAGAGGAATCGATGAGTTAACTGAATTATTAATAGTACTACATAACGTGTCGTTCAGCGTATTCAACAAGGGAGTCAACCTCTTGGAAACGCCACCCAAAAAGCCAAGACGAGCTCGTAGAGAATTCATTGACCTTGGAACCACATATCAGGTAGCTCTACAAAGACTGGTTTCCCAGGGAAAAATTAACCCAATTGGTCCAATCCCAGACCTTGAAAAGATATTCCCTAGGTGGAAGGGCAATTCATATTGTCAGTACCGTCGAGGTAGGGGACACGATACGGAGGAATGCTTTTGTCTAAAGCATATTATTCAGGATATGATCAAGGATGGCAAGCTTCCCGTGCCACCTTCCATCAAGCAATCTAAGAAGATCGACCTTCTTGGGTCTAATACCATTAAGCATGATGAAGAATCATTCCTAGACTGTTCTCACTTCCTCGCTCCTCATGATAGCGAAGAGATCAATGTCCTCAAAGACAACGATATCTAAAGTGGAATGCTCATGCTTTCCATTGCCTTCAACAATAAATTTTCCCAGATAGAGGGAGCCATTGATAACCTAAACTCTCGGCTTTCCAACATGGAGGACTGATTTGCTGAAAAGGGTAAGAAGCTTGAGGCCCAGCCTCTCAAGATAAAAAGTGTCCAGGCAAACCCTCAACCCGGCAGTCCTAAAGAGAAAGCAAAAAGTGAGCAATCTATTCCTAGTTCTTCTCATCCAGGAATCAAAATCAACAAAGGCAACCTCAAGGAGCCTTCGTCAAAGAAACCTAACAACTCTCCAAGTTAATTCACAAAGGCTTCCGACAAGAAGGATACGCCTCCTAGGAAGTTTACCAACATTGGTATTACATACAACGATGCCCTTCAGAGACTCATGGAGCGACGAATGTTGAAACATATCGATCCTACACCAGATCCAGAAAAGAAGTCTAGATTCTGGGATAGTAATGCTCATTGCCAGTATCACAGGGGCAAAGGGCACGATATAGAGAAATATTTCAAATTAAAACATGTCATTCAGGATATGATCGAAAGTGGCAAATTGTCCCTCTCAACCTTTAGCCCACAAAGCAGCTTAGGCAATCCTCGTGGACATACCACTTATCAGGAAACTCTTCTTGACTGTTATCCTTCCAGTATTCCCAATGATGAGGACGAGGTGCTCAAATGGGTGAATGCTCAAAGTCAGATGCCGAAGCCATTTGCCAGAAGAATAAATGTTCGAGCGTGGGCCGATGATTAGGAGTCTAGATATAAGATCAAGTCCGAGTCCGAGTCTGAGTCTGAGTCTGAGTCCTAGGCTTTCTTTCCCGAATTTTTCTAGTCTCTTTCTGCGTGTCCATTTCCATTCCTAGTGACAACCTGGGGGCTGTCCCACGAGTCACATGTTTCCTCGAGTCTATACATTTAATATTCATTTCAATAAAAGTACACTTTTCAATCCACATATTCTATCCTATCTTTTCCTTTACCATTTCCTGTGACAACAAGAATTGATTTGAGACATTTTAAAATGAACAACAACACATGTCAGTCGATGTGAGTAAACTTAAATGATGTTCCATTCCAAGCTGTAGAGGACCCGAAACTCCGTGTGCATTTTCTTACCTATTCCATGTCTGGTAATAGAAACCTTGCTATACCCCAGTTTAGGACGAGCCTATCTCAAGAGATTCTAGCACGAATCCAGACATCTCCCTTGTTAATGATCCATGACGGAAGGCAAGCCCATTCCCCACAACAAACAACCTATTTACTAAAGACCAACCCGCTTCACACCAAAGGTTCTAGTATGACTCAAATCCATGGTAGCAAGCAAATCGAGCCATGATCAAAGACAAAGACTCAATCAAGAGAAACTGGTGTCAATATCCAAGGCCGCAGTTATGCCCGCAATCCAAGACAAAAGGGTCAAAATAAGAAGGCTCAATCACGCAAGTCAATGTCAATATCCAAAGCCAAAGTTATCTTCAAAAACCTGAATGAAGAATCTGAGCAGAAGCCGGGATATATTCTAGACCAAGAATCTAAGTCTGAATCAATAACGAGTATGAAATCAAATGTTGAACGGAATACTGGTGAAGTCTATATAGAATCAAGACATCAATGAAGATGGTCAGCTAGCACCCTCACTTAGCCTTTTACACACCCTAAGTCCTTCTCGAGACCGTTACGGGGAGATAGTGAGGTATTTTGAGAATCCTCTCAAGCTCGTCAAGCATACCCATTCTTTAGGGCCAAGACATGGAAACCTGAACCCACGTCATTTTAACCTACCTTTATATGATCAGGCTACATCAAGCCAAAAGACTCCATTTCCAAGCCATATTACAAGTCATATTCCCATCAAGCCTTAACTCCAGAAAATCATGCTCCAGAGATTTGCTCATCAAGGCCTCTTATGTCCGAGCGCCATATTCCAAATATCCAATGCAGTTTCATCTTGACCCAGACACGGAGTCTTCAAATACTTTGCTACCTAGGGCGGGACAAACCCATATCCATCCTTAGGGTCCACTTTCAAGTGCGCTCACACGACAAGGATTTTTTACAAACTTAATTACACCTCTTTGGTCAATGATCAGAGGGAGTTATCTCAAATCGATTCTTTGAGTCACCGAAGGAATATACCCTTGTGATCCATGCACTTTAAGGTCCTGACAACATATCTTAGGCATACACCTGAACTACGAGCATAGTTTGATTTCACCTCTTCAGGTGGATATGTAGGCAGTCCTTTCTTACACAAGAAGGATACAACCACAACATCTAAACAAAATTAACTAAACCTGAACTACGATCTAGTTTGATTTTACTTCACGTGAATACGTAGGTAGTCCTCATGGACACAACCGTCCAAACCATCACTTTCCAATCTCAATTACCACGCTAAACATGAACTTTTAACCTCAATTATCGACACCCATTTTACAACCATCCCTTTCCATTTCATAACCATCCATTTCTACCTCTTCACTGGGGGCTCCTTCTGTTGGAATATGTGTCCTAAATAATAGTGCGATCACATGTTTAAATCTCATATTAAAAATACGTAAGGGATGATTCATTTATATAGTCAACTGATCAACATTAATCGGTAACAATTGGCTTACTAGAGTTGGACGTTACTCTCGTAGGACGGTGGTGGTCAATTGATCCCTTAAGGTCACACCTAAAGGATGATGCCCTTATCAGTAAAGTTGATTAATTGTATGAAGATACAAGTTAATCAATTCCTTAAAATTGAACAGTTCAATTGTGTGGGATTTATCTGTATACATCCCCTTAATTTTAAGGATTATAACGAAATTTATAATGATGAACCTAGTCATAAAATAAATTGCATAAACAAAATTGTAAAGGATTAAGAAATAACTTTCGGTCCTAGCAAAAAAGGCCTAAGAACAATATCAAAGTTGATATTCGCCTATCAGTTGCACCCAAGACGATATGAGAAATGCCCTTTGATTTTGCTACAATCGATCCAAAAATTAACTAATTAATTTTAGGTTTTGTGGTTTTCTTTTGATGAGATTGAGGCAAGAATGGGAAAAGAATTAGGTTAAGAAAAAAAAAACCTACTCTCCTCTTATTGTCACCGAAATTAGGGTGGAAGAGGGAGATATTTTTTCCTCCTAAATTCGGCCCATCTGACCGAAATTAATAAGGAGTATAATTTCCTTATTTTCGGTTATTCCAAAAATGTATAAAATGTGTTAAATATAAATTGTCATCTAGTGAGGATCGATCCCACAACCTCTTGGTTTGAGTACCCTCACTATTACCACTATGACACATTCATCTTGTTGATTAAATATAACCGATTACATTTAAGTACGAATTAACATATTAATTCGTCCAAGCTAACATTATATACATTAATTAAATATAACTTATTATATTCAATTTTACGAATTGTGATTAATTCGTCTAAAACTTATATTATTTAATCTTCATTAAATAATTGTCTCATCAACACATTGACTAACTGTTTAGTCATATAAGGCATCAATGTGATTACATTTCCATAACCACATCTCTCAAACACATCTTATAGATGTGACCTTTAGGGACCAGTTGATCACCGCCATCTGTATGATAATAATGTCAAACTTTCTAGCAAGCCAACCGTTATTAGGTAATCGTTAGTCAACTGATTAAAATACGAAGTATACCCTTGTGAACCTGTAAGAGATTTACAAATGTTATCACACTAATTTGTGGAGGACACAAGCTCCAACAAACTCCCACTTGTCCTCACAAGTGTATGTGCGATAACCGATTCTCATATCCTAAAATTTCTCCCACTCAATGTAAAACAATTTGCAAAATCTGTATTCACAAAGGTCGTATTTTACAAGCGATCTCTATCAAGAGTGGTTTCCCCGACTAGAAAGTAACTTAACTGATAAACGAATCATCATTCGAGCATGGCCATGCATTTCAGTTACAACTCCTCGAGTGGCCCTGAGAAATAACTATACCTGATAAAGGTTGGATATTTTCCTCAACTCGAATCCTGCAGATGTAAGCACAGTATGAAATGACCCAGAAAAAATCTACTTAGCGTCCAGTTACGGTAGACCGTGAGAAAGAAACCAAAGTCACCCAAAAACTGCTTTAATCTCAAGAGACAGTCGATAGTCAAAAGAATCGACTCTAGGAACACAATGGATGTCCTATCCACGACCTGGCACCGAATGTTTTTAAACATTTAGGACTCCATTACATTGTCACAAAAATTTGTCCTACGAGGTATCGTTATAATCTCGCATTTGTGATCGATCAGTCAACTGTTTGACTTATGGCTCGTTGAACTCACCATCAATCGATTGCACAATATAATAGCCAGAGTTATCAGCTCATTAAGGCGATTACGGACCAAACAAAATATAATGTAATTCAGTTCGCTTTGTGGCGTTCAATGTTGTCAGTACAATCCACATGAAAAACAAAATATTATATATTAAAACAATGAAGTTATAAATAGTATATAAAAAAGATAATGTATCAAATCCATAATCAACTACTACAACTTAGGAACACGTTTAATTCCCATCGAAATAACGTGCCCTTCATGCTTATCATAATTCAGTAGTAGAATCTGCTACAACATTCTGTTTGGAATTCTTCCAGCTGACCGCAGCACCATTAAAAGTGAAGACGAACCCGGACTGAGATTTTGAATCATCTCGATCCGTTTGGAAGCTAGCATCTGCGTAACCGGTTGTGCATAACTTAGTATCTCCTCCATAAGTCAATACCCAATCCTTAGTCCTCCGTAGGTACATGGATTCTTTTGGTACCGACTCGTCATACTCAATGCATATGCCACGTCTGGACGTGTGCACATTATGGCATACATGATTGATCCTATTGCAGATGCATAAGGAACACGATTCATGCGCTCAATCCCTTCAGGCGTCGTGGGTGATTGAGACTTGCTCAAGTACATCCCAGACGTCATTGGAAGGTTCCCCTTCTTGGAGTTGGTCATGCTGAACTTCTCAAGAATTTTATCCAAATAAGACTCCTGACTAAGTGATAACGTCCGTCGTGATCTATCTCGGTAGATACGGATTCCCAATATGCGTTGTTTCTCACCCAGATCTTTCATCTGGAAATGGTTCTTCAACCATTCTTTAACCGAAGATAGGAGAGGAATGTCATTCCCAATCAAGAGTATGTCATCAACATACAATATCAAGAATACAATCTTGCTCCCAATCGACTTGATATATAAACATGGTTCTTCGACCGATCGAGTGAAACCATACTCTTTTATCACCTGGTCGAAACGATGATTCCAACTCCGAGAAGCTTGCTTAAGTCCATAAATGGAATGCTTAAGCTTGCATACTTTCTTAGGATGTTCAGGATCTATGAAACCTTTGGGTTGCACCATGTACAACTCTTCCTCCAAATAACCGTTTAAGAAGGAGGTTTTCACATCCATTTTCCAAATTTCATAATCATGAAAAGCGGTAATCGCTAAGATTATCCGAATGGAACGTAGCATGACTACAGGTGCAAAAATCTCATCATAATGCAATCCGTGCATTTGAGTGAAACCTTTTGCCACTAGTCGTGCCTTATAGGTATCTGGTTGCGCGTCTACAGAACGCTTTATTTTGTAAAGGCATTTGCACTGTAGAGGATTTACCTTATTAGGTAAATCAACTAGATCTCATACGTCATTCTCATACATGGAGTCCATCTCGGATTGCATGGTTTCGAGCCATAGCTTTGAGTCGGAACAGGCCATAGCACCTTTATAAGTAGTGGGTTCATTACTCTCTAGGAGTAAAACGTCATTCTCCTCGACCATACCAATGTATCTGTCCGGAGGATGAGAGACTCTACCCGACCTCCTAGGTTCCTCAGGAATATTAACCGTGTCATCAGTTGGAGGAACAACTTCCTCCATCCGTTCCTCGGTTGTTGGTTCTGGAATCGCCGACAGCTCGAAGGTTCTATTACTTGTCTTGTTCTCGAGAAATTCTTTCTCTAAGAACGTCGCACTAGCCGCAACAAAAACTCGATGTTCGGTAGGCGAATAGAAGTAATGACCAAATGTTCCTTTTGGATAACCTATAAAGTATGTCTTGACCGATCGCGGGCCGAGCTTATCCTCGTGTCTCCACTTGACATAAGCCTCGCAGCCCCAAACCAGAATAAAGGACAAGTTAGGGACCGTTCCCTTCCACATTTCATATGGAGTCTTGTCGACAGCTTTAGTCGGACTTCGGTTAAGTATAAGAGCAGCTGACAAAAGAGCAAAACCCCATAATGAATCAGGCACTACCGTGTGACTCATCATGGATCGAACCATGTCAAGTAAGGTTCTATTTCTCCATTCGGACACACCATTTAATTGAGGTGTTCCAGGTGGAGTTAACTGTAGAACGATTCCACAGTCTTTAAGGTGTTGATCAAACTCATTTGAAAGATATTCGCCACCCCGATCTGAACGGAGTGCTTTAACCTTTCTACCCAGTTGATTCTCAACCCTGTTCTGGTATTCCTTGAATTTCTCAAAGGACTCACTTTTATGCTTCATTAAGTAGACATATCCGTATCTACTCAAATCGTCCATGAAAGTGATAAAACATCTATAGCCATCTCTAGCGGTAATTGACATAGGTCCACAAACATCAGTATGTATGAGTCCTAATAGGTCACTAGCGCGCATTCCAACACCTTTGAAGGAAATTCGAGTCATTTTGCCAATGAGACATGATTCACACGTGCCATATGTAGAAAATTCGAATGCGGGAATAGTCCCATATCGACGAGTTTCTTTACGCGTTTCTCATTTATGTGTCCCATTCGACAATGCCATAGATAGGTTTGATCATTGTCACCAACCTTTAATTTCTTATAATTCATGTGTAATACTTCTGTGGTTTGATTTAAGATATAAATTCCATTCATGGAAACCGCTTTGCCCTAAATCATTTCATTGAAAGAGAAAATACAGTTATTATCCTTTATTAAAAATGAAAATCCGTCTTTATCAAGTACGAAAACTGAAATAATATTCTTAGACAAACTGGGTACATAGTAACAGTTATTTAAAAATAACTCAAAAAACTAGGGAGTTGGATTACATATGTTCCCTTCGAGACAGCAGCAACTCTGGCTCCATTCCCGACTCGCAGGTCCACATCACCCTTTCTGAGAGGAGTGATGTTTCTTAGGCCCTGCAAATGATTACACAGATGAGAATCACAACCAGTATCAAGTACCCAAGTTCCGAAACTTGCATGGTTAATCTCAATCATATGAATATAAGATGACATACCAACGGGAACGACGCGGCCTGCTTTGATGTCCTCACGGTAGACGGGACAGTTCCTCCTCGAATGTCCAGTCTTGTGACAATGGTGACACTCAATGTCACCGCCCTTACTCTTTGCCTTGCCCTGTGAGCCACTAGTCTCACCGGGCCCACTCTTACCGTTTCCTGGCTTCTTGAATTTTGGCTTACCTACAGTTAGGTCGCCTGGAGCTTTGCCCTTACCTTTACCCTTGTTGGAAATCGTGAGAACATCCTGCTTCATGCTCCCACTCAATTTCATATCCTTCTCGGTCTGTACGAGAAGGGAGTATAGCTCATGAGGACTCTTTTTCAAGTCATTCATGTGGTAGTTCGCCCTGAAAAGGGCAAAACCATCGTGAAGAGAATGAAGCATTCGGTCAATGACAATGCTCTCACTGATTTTGCAATCAAGTGCCTCCAACTTCTCAACATTCTCAATCATGTTAAGAATGTATGGGCTAACCGGTTGGCCCTTTTGGAGTTTCGCATCAAAGAAGCGACAGGTATGCTCATAAGTAACGACCCTCGGTGCATTTGAGAACTCGTTAGTGAGCGTGGTGAAAATCTTGTTCGCACCTTGGGCAATGAAGCATCTCTGCAAATTGGTTTCCATTGCAAATATGAGTACGTTCTTTATCACACCCGCTTCTATAACGAAATCACTATAAGCAAGTGACTCGTTAACTCCCGCATTGGGGCCTGGGTTTACCGGTATTGGCTCAGTTAAGTACTTGAGCTTACGGTCAGCAATGGCAGCATTCCGTAGTGCTGCCTCCCAGTCCGCAAAGTTGGACCCATCATTCTTCAGTCGCGTGTACTGATTCATGTTGTCCATAAAAACTTTCAGTCAGGACTCGCGTCCAAGTGTGGCACTTGGCATTGGGATTTTGTTATTTCCAGCCATTTGTTGTAACAGTAAAATAAACGTGTTCTACACTGCGAAGAGAAGAATAAATAATGAGCATGTGCATCGATTTTAATTTAAGTCTAATGAACTAGTGTCATAACGCGAAGACTCAAAACATTTATACAATTGACCTTCCTCAAGAATTATATAAATGATCCCAAGACTCAATTATCTGTAAATTGATAAGGCAACCTATTGGCTAATTCTACTGTTAGAATTCTTGGTCGATAAATTTCTTTAAATTCTATCTTTAGTCCATCATAATCACGAGAAACTCTTCGAACTATAATGTTGAGATAAACTAAGTCAACACAAACTACTTACCCAACGAAGAAGGGGTCATATTATGCCTACCGACTAAGAAGGGATTCATAGTTGTTTGCCCTTATAAAGACTAATCTCAATTTCCGTTTTAGAGGAAGATCCCATCAACTTTATTTTAATTCATTTTATGTGAACTAATATCTAGCATGCGTGAATGAATAAACTAAGATGATGGCTTAATAAACATGTGACATCTGTATGTCTATGAAAACTAACATACAACCTATATGTGTCAATTTTCATGCATGTTAGTAGTAGGTGGTTTGGTTTTAGGCGGAAAATGATGCATAAACTATCATGTGAATGAAAAGCAATAGGAATGAAAAACGTAAAAAACAATAAAAAGTCCTAGTGTGGCCTATCCTATCAAAATGAACATTAAATACAAATTTGGAATCCATCCTTGGACCCGAGAAGCTTGTCTCGATGTTCCATCTTGATCCATGTAGCGGGAGTGAGCTCCAATCTCCATCTTTAGTCTTCTTTGAAAATTACAATAAATAAATTTACATAATAAACCTATTTATTACATTCTAATTTCAAAACCCAAAAACTAAAGAAAAATAAAGGAGATTCGAGATCTCATAATTACATAAAAATTATGTTTCCTTCATTACGAAAACATAATTAACTAAGGCCACACTAAGTATTACAAATTACAACCGATTGCAAAAAATTTATCATACATTGCAAATTTAATGTATAATCATAATAGGCCAAAAACAACAAGAAAAAACCAGAAATTTTTTGTTTCTTCAAAGAAATGCTCTCGGCATAAACAAGCAGCCCAAAAAAAAGTTTTCTCGGTTTTTCTACAAAAATCGAAAAAAAAAACAATTTTTTTTTTAAATCTGCTGATCGTGAACAGTAACAGGAACACAATTTTTTTTTTTTTTTAATATTTCACGGCTAAAAACCGAAACAATCAATAAAAAAACGAAAACCCTAATTATATTTGTGTTTCGGCTGGAAAAAAACAAAACAGCCCCAAATTTTTTTATCAATTCGGCATTGATACCGTCGTTTAGTATCAAAGTTAAATTTATAATTTTCCAAACTACTACTATAGATAGTGATAGTAAGGGTCGAACCACAGAGAGACAAGATCAATTCTATTTGCTTATTTCAGTCCATAAAAATAACAATTAATGGGGGGGGGGGGGGGGTTTGAAATTGGTTGACTAATTTGACTAATTGCTAAAATAAGAATTTCTCAACATGATAAAAAGAAGATCGGGAACTTCGGTTCACCATGGCTAAGATCAGGTCAGCAAAGTAGCAGAAGTCCTATAATACGGTCTCAGGGAGTATGAACAAGCCTTTCGATCAATGCTCAAAATTACCTTACGGTCTTCTAATTCCCAAGAATTTCTCAAAGCTTTCGCTCAAGGGAAATTCCAATCTAATGATAATTTTAATTACTAATCTTTCAATCTAGTAAAAAGGTTTATCAAAAGACAACAAGATCGATAAGGAGTAATTCATACTAAAAAAGCAATCCTAATTTATGCCATGGCTCACCTCGTTCCCAATCAAGGAAATTAGCTACGCATAATCAAAACTAAAACAATTGCAAAATTGATAACAAGGAACAAGTTTGACATGATTGAATTGAATTTAAGACAAAAGGGTAAGAACTTAATTGCTGAAATTAAATTGGTAAAAACAAGAATTGAAATAACAAGAAATTAAAGAAGGAAGAATTTGCATAAAACTTACTAATTAAAATGATGAACAAATTAATTGAATTCGGGATTCGACGTCCCTCTTTCTTGCCTCTAGACTAAATCTAAAACTGAGTTCTTGAATAATGAAAAACATAACCTAAAATTGTAGCTGCGTTCTACTGATAAGCGATGCCAAAAGTTAATTACAAATTGGGCTTTTAAAAGTCTAACACGAAGGATTAAACGCAGCTCGCAGACTGGTCGATCGACTAATCAGCATGGTCGATCGACTGGTCAGTTCAGAACTGTAGCTTCTACTGTACTTCAATGGTCGATCGACTGTACAACATGGTCGATCGACTGGACTGAGCTGTGTAGTGGCTTCATTCTCTCTTCAAATCAGCTCTTCACTCCAAGCACGCATCCCGAGGTGAGTGAGTCCGAACTCCCTTCTTCCAAGCTTCCCAAACGCTGCCTCCGGAGGACGATTTAGGCTTGATTTAGGTTACTTCCATTCATTCCTACAATGAATCATAGAATATGCAAAGTAAATCGTTTTGGGAGAAATAGTAGCCTTAAGCTAGCAATTATGCATGGAAATACGTGCCACAACCGCAAATAAAGTGTATAGAATATGCACGTATCAGGCATTATGCCCTAATTGCAAAAACATGATATTGATGAACAAAAATCGTTTATTGTTGCTATTAACAAAATTAGCATATGAATTAATGAAACATGATTAACCGTATTTATCTAAGGCAAAAACTACAGCTAGAAACTCTTTCTCAGTGGTATAATAATTGACTTGAGCCTCATCCAGAGTTCGGCTCGCATATTATATGGCATTCAAAGCTTTGTTCTTTCGCTGTTCCAAAACTGCACCGATCGCATAATCGCTGGCATCACACATAATCTCAAATGGGAGATCCCAATCAGGCGGCTGAATGATTGGTGTAGAAACTAGAGCCTCCTTTAACCAGTTAAAATCGGAAAGGCACTCATCAGTAAATTCAAAGACAGCATCCTTAAGGAGCAATTGTGTAAGTGGTTTAGCAATTTTTGAAAAATCCTTAATGAAACGCCGATAAAAACCAGCGTGACCAAGGAAACTCCTCACTCCTTTAACATTCACGGGAGGAGGCAATTGCTCAATCACCTGCACTTTTGCTTTGTCAACATGTATACCTTTATCAGATATCAGATGCCCTAACACAACTCCCTCATTGACCATAAACTGACACTTTTCCCAATTTAAAACAAGATTAACATTAATACAACGCTGCATGACTTTATCAAGGTTAGCTAAACAACGATCAAAGTCACTACCATAAACTGAGAAATCATCCATAAATACCTCCATAATATTCTCTATATAATCAGAAAAAATCCCCATCATGCACCTCTGAAAGGTAGCAGGGGCATTACACAATCCGAAAGGCATTCTACGATATGCAAAAACACCGTGGACGGTAAAAGTGGTCTTACTCTGATCATCCGGATGAATAGGGATCTGAAAGAACCCTGAATATCCGTCTAGAAAACAGAAAAATTTGTTAGAAGCAAGTCTTTCAGTCATTTGGTCAACAAAAGGGAGAGGGAAATGGTCTTTCTTGGTGGCCGCATTTATCTGTCTATAATCAATGCACATCCGCCACCCTGTCACAACTCGTGTCGGTATTAATTCATTTTTCTCATTTTTAACCACAGTAGTCCCTCCTTTCTTCGGAACTACTTGAACTGGGCTAACCCACTTGGAGTTGCCAACTGTATAAATAATACCTGCATCGAGTAGTTTCATCACCTCAGCCATAACAACTTCCTGCATCTTCGGATTCAACTTGCGTTGACCTTGTCTGTAAGGCTTGTGGCCTTCCTCCAGCTCTATCCTGTGCATACAAACATCAGGGCTGATGCCCTTAATGTCATCCAAAGAGTAACCTAGAGCCTTCCTGTTTTTCTTAAGCACACACATCAAAGCAGACAACTGGTCATCATTAAGCTTAGCAGTAACAATAGTTGGGTACTGCTCCGTATCATCTAGAAAAACATACTTAAGATTGGGAGGAAGTGGCTTACGCTCAGGTACCTTTACCTCTACAGCACAGACAGAATCAGCTTCAATGGAATAGCAGGTGTTTACCAAATTCTCGTTGGCCAGGCTCAAGAGCATCTCATCTCCTTCCTCTGTGAGCTCATAGCTTTCCATTGAGGCTACCAAAGCATCTGGCTCCTAAGCATACTCCACTGTATTACTTGCACACTCATCTAAACGGGTTAGATCATCTAAGGGATCCTTGGCTAAGGATTCCCTCCAATTACAAGTAACAGCCCTGTCAACAATATCAATGGAATAACACGTATCATCATCAGCAGGTTCAGTCGCCTTGCGAGCAAGACTGAACTCAATGGTGTCATCCCCTACCTCTAAGGTTATGATTCCACGTTTGACATCTATTACAGCCCCAACTGTATGTAAAAATGGTCTACCTAAAATAATAGGTATCTGACTGTCCTCAGCAATGTCTAAAATGACGAAATCGACAGGAATAAAAAACTTACCCACTCGAACGGGTACATCCTCTAGAACTCCTATAGGTCTCTGAGTCGATCTATTTGCCATTTGAACGGTAATATCGGTCACCTTGAGTCTACCAATATTTAACCTTTCGCAAACAGAATATGGCATGACACTGACACTGGCCCCTAAATCACAAAAGGCCTTTCCAATTTCGTGGTTACCTATAGTGCAAGGAATTGAAAAACTACCCGGGTCCTTTAATTTAGGTGGTATATTAATTTGTGAAAGAGCATTGCATTCTTCCACAAAAGCAACATTACCATCATCACGAAAATTTCTCTTACGATTTAAAATGTCTTTCATAAATTTTGCGTAAGAGGGTACCTGGGTAATTAGATCAGTGAAAGGAATTGTTACCTCGAGATTTTGGACCATCTCCAAAAACTTACCAAACTTGCGCTCCAGCTTAGTGTTCTTTAAACGCTCCGGATACGGGACTGCAACACTGGCCGTAGGATCAGTAACCTTCGGCTTCCGTAAGTTTAAAACCTCCGTCAAATCATCAATAAGTGTAGAATCATGCAAACTAGTTGACGGATTTGCATCCTGCACTGGATCGATCGACCATTGGTCATAGTCGATCGACCAAACTGGCTGGGTGTGAATAGTTCCTGGACAGAGACTTCTTCGTCAGGAGTCTCAGTCGATCGACCGTTGGTGTCAGTCAATCGACTGCTTATGCTGGGCGTGAATAGTTTCTGATCAGAAACTTTTTCATCTGACGCTCCAGTCGATCAACTGATAGTAGTGGTCGATCGACCAGAAGTACTGGCAATTGAGCTCGTTTTTACACCAGAAATTAAACTAGCTTCTTCATCATTTCCCGAGTCTCCTCTTGGCTTGTCGGGATCTTCATAAGAGAGGCCACTTCTGAGATTAATGGCATTAATCGTTTCAATTGGCCCTTCACATTTGCTTGAAGAATTGGCGACTTGCTTAGCCTCTATATTCTCCAACTGCTTCACAAAATTCTTTCAGGACTCTATCCCGGCTGCTTCTATATTCGCCACTTGAACCAAAAGAGTTTGGACCATTTCTCTCAACTTCGTGGTCTCATCTGGATTATGGACAGGAGTTTCAACTCTTTCCTTGGAAACTTCAGAGGCCTCGAGCTTCTCGAGACGGGCAGTAATAGAAGTAATGAGTGTCACAAGGGTACTCATTTCATCACTTTGCTTTCGTGAATTTCCACGTGAACTCCCAAACTCAGCTCTATGGACCGCCATCTCCTCAATAGTGTTCCAACCTCTATTCTGACCGGTATTGTTTTGGAACCTACCATTCGCAGCTGCGTCTAGGATGACCTTGTAATCATCATATAAAGCATTGTAGAATAAGTTGCAAAGATACCACTGCTGGAAACCATGGTGAGGGACAGCTCGGACCAAACTTTTAAAACGTCCCCATGCCTCACAAAAACCCTCATCAGCTTCTTGCTGGAAATTTGTAATTTTATTCCTTAAGGCATCAGTCTTTGAAAGCGGGAAGTACTTCTTGTAGAAGGCTAATGCTAGAGATGTCCAATCTATGACTCCAGCTGCTACCCTATCAAGGTAGTGGTACCAATCTCGCGCCGAATCCTTCAAGGAGTATAAGAACATCATCCCCTTTACTTCATCCTGAGTCACCCCAGCTGGTATAGGTATGGAACAGCAGTAGTCTGTGAAAATTTCCATATGCTTCAAGGGGTCCTCATCCGGCAGACCAGCAAACTGATTTCGCTCCACTAGATCGATATAAGAGGAACGAAATTCGAAGTTACCGGTAGTGGGGGTAGGTAACACGTGCCCCTTTGGAAGGTGGTGCTCCTTTGGCTGAAGATTATCATATATTGTAGCCATATTCGCAGAACTGAGAGTACTCAAGCCTTCCTCTCAAAAACCTGTCTTCTAACTATGCAAAAGCAAAACTAGAAGCAAAGGTGACCAACGGCCTCAAGGAACCAAAGTTACTTGAGACAAGAAAAATAAACTAAAAATAAAGCAAACAGAATTACACCGTCTCCCCGGCAACGGCGCCAAAATTTGATACCGTCGTTTAGTATCAAAGTTAAATTTATAATTTTCCAAACTACTACTATAGATAGTGATAGTAAGGGTCGAACCACAGAGAGACAAGATCAATTCTATTTGTTTATTTCAGTCCATAAAAGTAACAATTAATGGGGGGAGGGGGGGGGTTTGAAATTGGTTGACTAATTTGACTAATTGCTAAAATAAGAATTTCTCAACAAGATAAAAAGAAGATCGGGAACTTCGGTTCACCATGGCTAAGATCAGGTCAGCAAAGTACCAGAAGTCATATAATACGGTCTCAGGGAGTATGAACAAGCCTTTCGATCAATGCTCAAAATTACCTTACGGTCTTCTAATTCCCAAGAATTTCTCAAAGCTTTCGCTCAAGGGAAATTCCAATCTAATGATAATTTTAATTACTAATCTTTCAATCTAGTAAAAAGGTTTATCAAAAGACAACAAGATCGATACGGAGGAATTCATACTAACACAGCAATCCTAATTTATGCCATGGCTCACCTCGTTCCCAATCAAGGAAATTAGCTACGCATAATCAAAACTAAAACAATTGAAAAATTGATAACAAGGAACAAGTTTGACATGATTGAATTGAATTTAAGACAAAAAGGTAAGAACTTAATTGCTGAAATTAAATTGGTAAAAACAAGAATTGAAATAACAAGAAATTAAAGAAGGAAGAATTTGCATAAAACTTACTAATTAAAATGATGAACAAAGTAATTGAATTCGGGATTCGTCGTCCCTCTTTCTTGCCTCTAGACTAAATCTAAAACTGAGTTCTTGAATAATGAAAAACATAACCTAAAATTGTAGCTGCGTTCTACTGATAAGCGATGCCAAAATTTAATTACAAATTGGGCTTTTAAAAGTCTAACACGAAGGATTAAACGCAGCTCGCAGACTGGTCGATCGACTGATCAGCATGGTCGATCGACTGGTCAATTCAGAACAGTAGCTTCTGCTGTACTTCAACGGTCGATCGACTGTACATCATGGTCGATCGACTGGACTAAGCTGTGTAGTGGCTTCATTCTCTCTTCAAATCAGCTCTTCACTCCAAGCACGCATCCTGAAGTGAGTGAGTCCGAACTCCCTTCTTCCAAGCTTCCCAAAAGCTGCCTCCGGAGGACGATTTAGGCTTGATTTAGGTTACTTCCATTCATTCCTACAATGAATCATAGAAAATGCAAAGTAAACCGTTTCGGGAGAAATAGTAGCCTTAAGCTAGCAATTATGCATGGAAATACGTGCCAAAACCGCAAATAAAGTGTATAGAATATGCACGTATCAGGCATTATGCCCTAATTGCAAAAACATGATATTGATGAACAAAAATCGTTTATTGTTGCTATTAACAAAATTAGCATATGAATTAATGAAACATGATTAACCGTATATGCCAAAAACTATATAGCAAAAACAAATTTTTATATCATCAACATGACAATTCCCATTTACATTCTAACTTAATCTGCATTAAATCAAAACATCTACCAATTCTTCATATAATCATTCTAACTGATTAAAACAACAATATGAAAAATCAAAATGGAAATTAAATCATCAAAACAAGAAAAAAACACGGCGCAAAATATTTTTTATTCGGCAAAAAAAATTCAGCCGTGAAATTTTTTTTTTTGTTTTTTGAAACCCTAATATGTGTTTACATCCAATTTTATGAAAATCATCAAAATAAAATTCGTGTCCTTGGCTATGATACCACTTGTGGGATTTATCTGTATGCATCCCCTTAATTTTAAGGATTATAACGAAATTTATAATGATGAAACTAGTCATAAAATAAATTGCATAAACAAAATTGTAAAGGATTAAGAAATAACCTTCGGTCCTAGCAAAAACGGCCTAAGAACAATATCAAAGTTGATATTCGCCTATCAGTTGCACCCAAGACGATATGAGAAATGCCCTTTGATTTTGCTAGAATCGATCCAAAAATTAACTAATTAATTTTAGGTTTTGTGGTTTTCTTTTGATGAGATTGAGGCAAGAATGGGAAAAGAATTAGGTTAAGAAAAAAAAACCCTACTCTCCTCTTATTGTCACCGAAATTAGGGTGAAAGAGGGAGATATTTTTTTCCTCCTAAATTCGGCCCATCTGACCGAAATTAATAAGGAGTATAATTTCCTTATTTTCGTTTATTCCAAAAATGTATAAAATGTGTTAAATATAAATTGTCATCTAGTGAGGATCGATCCCACAACCTCTTGGTTTGAGTACCCTCACTATTACCACTATGACACATTCATCTTGTTGATTAAATATAACCGATTACATTTAAGTACGAATTAACATATTAATTCGTCCAAGCTAACATTATATACATTAATTAAATATAACTTATTATATTATATTTTACGATTTGACAGTTAATTCGTCTCAACTAATATTATTTAATCTTCATTAAATAATTGTTTTATCAACACATTGACTAACTGTTTAGTCATATAAGGCATCAATGTGATTACATTTCCATAACCACATCTCTCAAACACATACTATATGTGTGACCTTTAGGGACACGTTGATCACCGCCATCTGTACGATAATAACGTCAAACTTTCTAGCAAGCCAACCGTTATTAGGTAATCGTTAATCAATTGATTAAAATACGAAGTATACCCTTGTGGACCTGTAAGAGATTTACAAATGTTATCACACTAATTTGTGGAGGACACATGCTCCAACAAATTGTGAGAGAGAATATTTATATCTTATTGTAATGATATTAAATAAGATTTATTTTAGTAATTGAAATACTTTATTACTAAAATTGTTTATTATTTGTGAAACAATAGAGATAAGAATGAATGGTTAATTTTAATTACAAGATGTTGTGAATTATAATTATATGACCCATTTTATTTATGTGATCAAGTATCACTAGTCAATTTGTTGTATGTAATTTAATTAATTTATAAAATTGATATTTATTTGATAAATATGCATTAAATTAATTAATAACATGTAACATACTACATGTGACAAATGACAAATTGACAAAATAAAATGGTAGTCCATTTTATGTATGTGGACCGAAAAATTGAGGATGATAGGTGTTAGTGGGTGAATTATTTTATGAGATACAATAAGTTAATTATGCCTAAGCTACACTAGTCTTACAAGCCTACATTTTGGGTAAGAGAAAAAGGCAAAAGAAGATGCCATTTTGGCCTCTTCTACCCGGCTCCATCTCCTCTATAATGAGAGTTTGTTCTCATTTTTCCACTACTACACACAACATATTCATTCTTCTCATGCATATTCATTCATTCACATGCAAAAGCCTTCCTCTCACATATTCTTAGTTCATCTTTCTATAAAACTTGAGAAATGATGATCCAAATTGTTCAACAATATTACTATTATTATTAATGTAATATATGAGTATTAATAATCAATTTTATGGTAGATTACTAAATAAATATCTAGCAAATATTATTTAGTAGTAATAAGGATTAAATCTTGAGTGCAATCAAAAGTAGAGCTCTTAATATAGAGTTTTGGAGGATCATCCTAATACTCATCAGAGCTCAAGAACAAGTGAAGGTAGGAGACCTTACTTGTACCCATAAATCCGAAAATAATAATGTAAGGGACATTATTTTTCTTATTAATCTCTTATTAGTTATGCATGCACTAGATCTAATGAACTAAAAATTAAAATGTTAATTTGTTCACTATTAGAAGAGTCTAATAATAGGTATATGAACCTAACAAGTGTATCAGAGCATAGGATGTTGCATGCATAATCGGTTATTGTTTTTTCGAGTTAAAATGTTAACATATAAAACTAAAAATTTGTGATTTATAAGAGTAAATCATGATGCATGTTATATATTCTGGTCCTAAAGATATTTTAGGTCATTTTTATGATTTATGGTAATTTATTGCTCATTTTAATGATTTTTAGTGATTTTATTGCATTTTTATGAGTAAAATGGACTTTTATTCACTAAAAATAGTTAAATCTCAATATTGGCCGTGATCTTTTAGTATGACCTCACATGAATATTTTATGTATTGCATGTAAAATTTTATATTAATGTGATTAATATTTCATGATTTATGATTTTTATGTGATAAAAATGGAATAAATGGAGGTTAAATTACTAAAAATGGCTAAACTTTGTTCCTGACCTTGAAAATTTTATATGAACTCAAATGCATATTTACAAGTTGTGTGTAAAATCTCGTATTAATTTGACGAATATTGCATGATTTATGATTTTTATGAGATAAAAATGAATTAAAAAAGGTAAAATGGTTAAAAATAGTTAAGCTTCGAACCAGGACATGAAAATGTAATATATTGTCAGATGCATTATTTACAAAGTGTATGTAAATTTTGAGATGAAATTATCTCATTTAGCATGATTTATGAATTTTTAGTGTAAAAAATGGCATAAATAGTGACTATTTTAGCATAAATAGCTAAAACGAATTATATGGCACGATAAAATTATTTTAGGTTGTATAAATATCCCAGTTATCATATCTAAAGTTGTAAAATTGATTGGATTAATTTTTGGATACTTTAGACGTTTTATGAGATAAAACCGATAAATTGCATCTATATTTTCTTGAAATTAATTCGAAAATTTTAACATGATTTTTGGACATTATGAGTGTCATGGAAATATTCAAGAATGTTAAAAAATTTAAAATTTTAAATTTTAAATTATTGTAATTTACTTTGGATTTATTTCATAAATGTTATGATTTTAAGGTAAAAAATGAGCATAAAATTAAATCAAGTTGAATTATTGTAAAAAATTGAGTGATGACTAATTTTTGAGTCCTAAGAGTGTTAGGATAATTAACTTGAGCTTAAATGTGATTTAAGTATTAATTTGTGATTTTAAGAAGTTATTATCACGAATTTCCAGAAAACCGGGTTATATATACGATATAAGTTAAATAGGGCGATTTGACACATAATTTGGCATGATAGATACATATTATAATGCTGCATATTTCAATTGTTGAATGTCTTTTATTTATATAATTTTGAATTTTGTAATTTTATCTTAGTATGGCCTTAGTTTTAATCGATATTACCCGTAATGAAAGGGAATATTGATTCGGTTGTAATTTAATGTGATCTCGTATCACTTTTTTTTACTAGTTTTTCATATTACAAATGTATAATAGGAATATCTTTGTATTTTTATTATTCTTTGTAATTATGGAGCTTCTTCAAGACGGTGCCATTCAGAAAGGCGTTCCGACAAAGACGGTGTTCTTGGAAGGCGTGCCATTTGAAAATACAAGGGACCAAAGGAGTTGGTTTCCGAATATGTAATAGATTATTTGATTTTCTATTTTAGGAAGGCCATACTAGGAATTTTATTATTGCTTTGAATTTATTTTAATATGTTGCATGCATTGCCAAATCGCCATAACAACACATGCATATCTATGAGATCCCTGAAAAAATCTCCTTTTTGAAAATATGTAAATATGGTGGAGTCGCCAGTAGGTTTTATAAAAAACATACAAAAATAAGTTAACGGAAAAGACCCATTTTGATCCCTGGAATGGAGACTGATCCGTCACTCCGGTCTGAACCAAAGATTGCGAATTCGGGGGTAAAGGTACGGTCAGGGAAGGTGTTAGGCACCCGGACCGCCCATCAAACTGACGGCCTCTACTATTTATTTGTAATATTATATATTTGATGAAATTTGAATAAAAAGAATGTTAATTATACAATTTTATACACAAGTCGATATAAATTTGAGACAAAGACAAATTAACTAGGTTAGATTATATACAAATTATACGATAAATAAATAAAATAAATAAAACAACGAAATAGAAAAAGTAAAGAAAACTTATTTGATGTCGGTACCCTCAGGCATATGTGGATGTTGACTACTAATGAATTTCAACTTTGTCGTAAATTAACGGCTCTTATGCGCTTAGATGAACTGAGACAATTTATTTGTAGGAGGTTTGATTTTGAAACAATGGTAGTATATTTGAGACGGTAATTTGAGAGAGTATTGAATTTGAATATGGAATTAGATCTCTTCCGTTTTGTTTGTCTTTCATGGAATTCTCTGTCCCCCCCCTCTCCTCTGTATGTTGCTATTTATAGATGTGGTATAACCGTATAGGTAGATATTTCATCTCATGTAAAATTCATCTCACAATCCAAGATGAAATTGGTTTTCACCCTGATAAAGAAAAGTCAAAACAAATTCTTATCATCTTAAACTTAAACCCATTCTATATCCAATGCTTCGTACTTATCCATTCGTCCTTTGTCTACCAATTTCAACAATGCACTTGATCACATGACTATTATCCTAGAAGTTGCATAAGCCCTTTTCTATACGGAAACTTGATCAAAAGTCCGCTTCGTATAGCTTCCATATTCGACCCAACTAACAACTTCATTCTTTGGAATATGGCTAAAATATTTCAGCGTAGTGCAAGTCCTTACAACTTGGTAGCCTTTTCTTCTTTGGTATCAATTGGTTTTGGGCCAATAATCACTCGAATAACTCTTAGGTTTTTACCGAATGGTTAATAATATGAAGTGGATTGAATATGAACAAAAGGTGGTTTTAGGCCCATTTTATGTGGTTTATCGAGTAATAAGCGTAAAGAGCCATATAATTATAACATTGTCAATTTTCATTTAGTCATTAAATTTTAGCCTCATCATCTAAAAGACCTTAAGGCGGGTAGACATTTTGAGGTGTCTACTGAGCCCCCACTTTGACCGAGTCCGAGTAAGACAGAGTTCAAAGTAGTCACTGGGTCGGAGACAGATAAAGGATAAGAAACGTCACTCGAGCCTCTTATTTTACCCGTCTGGAGTAGTTGGAAATCGAATCGGCTTAGCAAAACTTTGTTTTACTAACTGGAATGAAGTCTGAATGGTGCAACGAAACTTTGTTTCGTTGGTCTGAAACTGGCATAGTGAAACTTTGTTTCACTGATCTGGAACTGGTATAGCCAAACTTTGTTTAGCTTGTCTGGAACTGGCATGACAAAACTTTGTTTTGTCAAGTTGGAATGGAGTTGGTAAAACTTTGTTTCACCAATCTGGAAACTGGCATGGCAAAACTTTGTTTCGCCGGTTTGGAATCTGGTAAAGCAAGACTTTGTTTTGCTGTCTGGAATTTGGAGTAGCCAAACTTGGTTTAGCTAATCTGGAATTTGGTAAGCTAAACTTTGTTTAGCTGGTCTGGATCTGATAGAGCGAAACTTTGTTCCGCTAGTCTGGAATCTGGTTAAGTAAAACTTTGTTTCACTTAAGATTGAACCTGCAAAATTTAATTTCACAAGCTCGCATGCGTGTTAGGGCCCGCCGACCGAGGATTCAAAATTTTATTTTGAAAAGGGATTAGATTATAAAATTTGATTTTATAAACTAGGATTTGCAAAATTTTATTTCGCAAAGAGGGAAGTTCAGAAAATTTTATTTTAAAAACTCAAATGCATGTCAGGGCCTGCCGACCAAAGGATTCAAAATTTTATTTTGAAAAGGATGGATAAGATCATAAAATTTTATTTTACAAACTTAGATGCGTGTTAGAGCCCGCCGACCGATAAGTTTGAAAAAAGGGCAAGTTCTGAAAATTTTATTTTAAGAACTCAGATGCATGTCAGGGTCTGCCGACCAAATGAAAATTGCAAAATTTTATTTCGCAAAAAGGTAAGTTCAGAAAATTTTATTTTAAGAACTTAATATGCATATCAAGGCCTGCCGACCAAGATGAATTTCAAAATTTTATTTTGAAAAAAAGAGTTTAAAATCGCAAAATTTTATTTCACGAAAAGGGCTAGGAAATTTGTGATTAATTTTGAAACTGGCAAAATTTTATTTTACGAGAAGATGAGACTTTATGAGAAAGCCCCCACTTTGGATGAATCTTGAAGATGAATGACAAAGTAATTGACTGGAGATCTGGAATAGTTAGTGACAAATATATGACAAATAAAATGCAAATGCATGTCCTGGACGACTAGATATGATGCACTGATGAATGCAAAATGTTGTTTTTGAAAACATTCGAAAAGAAATAGAAAAAGTTTTTATTTTTATTTTTTGAAAATATTTTGAAAAAAGATGGGGTCTGACCCAAATGTGATCCAAGTAGAAAGACTAGACACTGTTACTCTGAAAGTGACTCACAATTCTCTGGTGTGGAGAATGTGTTTCATTTTTATTTTACTTGTTAATTTGAGTTATACTTTAATGAGTTTTGCCCTTTTTACAGTAACAAGCTCTACTAATTAAGCAAAACTAATACCATAGAAACAAAATACTTATATGACCGTATAAACTTAGTGTACATCCCCCGAATTCTTAGATGCTGAACGAGGGTGATAAATGGAATGGAGTAGAAGGTTCTATGGTTTTAGAAGACACTAGAGACCTGTGTGCCTCTCTCACTCACCTGAATGAATGAAAGGATCGTCCCAAGAGGAATGGAGACAATGTTGTTAGAAATTTATATCTCATTATACAACATATTCTTATATGTTACAAATTAATTTAGTCATAAAATTAATTTAAATCTTATGCATGCAAACTAAATAAGAAAATATAAGAAAATCAATTTCTCACCATTTAAATTTCGGTCAAATGGGCACCAACAAGATCTCCTTCTTGTTAGTTCTTGAGGTTTCCAATATTGGATGAACATTCATGACTTCAAAATAGAAGCCCTCCAATTAGTAGCACCCAAGACTATCCCTTAATCCCACAAACTAACATGTACTAGATATTTGTAATGTGGTTTACCTTAAAATTGATTACTAATACTCATATACTACTACTAGTATTATTAGTTATTGATTCATACAAATTAGACTCATAAAAGGGACTTTTATGAAGAGAGAGAGAGAGAGAGAGAGAGAGAGAGAGAGAGAGAGAGAGAGAGAGAGGTATTTTCATAAAAAATGTAAGAATGAATAAAAATGAGAAAAATCTCTCTATGCACACTCACAAAAACCGGTGGCCTCATGTGGTCTATAGACCATAATGCTTTTTCTTTTTGTCTTCACAAGACAAAATGTGTAAGCCTTTGTCCATAGTCATGTCACTATCAAGCATATTGGACAAATGAATAAGACAAATGGAAAAAGACAAAACATCTCACAATGCCCACCAATTTCGGTTTATGTGTGTAATATGGAGTCCATTTTAATTTTGTCCATTGTACAATTGTATGTCATGTGACATGTGACATGTCTTATGTCATGTTTTAATTTAAAATGCATATTTAACAAATTAAATATCATTTACAAATTAAATAAATCATATTTAACAAATTGACTAGTAATTTAAAATTACTTTCTCATAAAATGGTCATTTAATTACTAGTTAGTATAATTTACAACATCTTGTAATTATAACTAACTTATCATTCTCATCTCGCGTGTTTCGCAAACACCGATTAATTTTAGTAATATAACTTCTTAAATTACTAAATAAAATCTCATTTAATCACATTATAATAAGATGTCATTTTTTTTCTCTCTAATAATAATTTGTTCAATTTTAAGGAATTAATTAATCTGTATCGTCATACAATTAATTAACCTTTTCAATTAAGGGAATCGTCCTTTAGGTGTGACCTCAAGGGATCAACTGATCACCACCGTCGCACGACAGTAATGTCAAACTCTAGCCAGCCACTCATTACCGATATGTGTGGACCATTTGACTATATATGTAATGTATCATCCCTTTCGTATTCTTGGTATGAGATTTAAATATGTGATCAATATGATCAACAATTGTGATCGCATTATTGTCGGGGACACTTACTCCAACAATCTCCCACTTGTCCTCGACAAGTGTGTGTCACCAATTCTCTTGTCCTATTACTATCTCCCACTCAATGCAAGGTGTCTTTCAGGTCGTACTTGCAAGTGATCATATCGAGAGTTGTTTCCTCGATCTGGAGAATAACTAATTGACCGGAGTTATCTACCATAGATACCATCCGAGCGTGGCCACGCATTTCCAGTTCATTACTTCTCGAGTGGCCCTGAGATATTGTTTTAACCCTGAGAAAGGGGTGTACAATTCCTATCGCACTTATTCCCTTCGACTAGCCACAACCATCATAACCCAAAATATGCCCATTTGACCCCATTTTCGAAGGTCATAGTAACACAAATCAAAGTTAATCTGAAACTGTGCCATCTTAGGCGAACAGTCTTTAGTCAAAAGAATCGACTCATTAGAATACTATAGTAGCTCTCGCCACGACCAGGCTAAGCTTTATAAATTTGCCAGAACTCTATAAGCGGTCACTGCCCGATAAAGTGTTCCTAACAGTCTGCCTATGTGATCGACTAGTCTTCTCACATGACTCTATGGCACTTGAACTTGCCATCAATTGCATCACACTCTAGTCACTTCGAGACGTCACCTCATACAAGTGACTATGGGCAAATACAATGTTAATCCGGGTTCACTTTAACGGGTTCAATATCGTCATACAACCCGTTTGGATGTAACAAAGTATAATAAAAGAGTTTTAGAGTAAAACTCAAACGAAAAATGCGATTATCACATATGAATAGTCAATGCCTGATTACTACTTCAAATTCTATAATCTAATTTGATCTTTTATGTAGTTATTAATCTCAATCCAATTGAAATGACATGACGCATCATGTTAAGCCTACGAAAAGGCTTTGGTTAGTAGGTTTTATCAACTTCTTGTACCTAACTCTACCTTTCTACATACTCGTTTTCCTTTGTAATGTATACATTTGCATTACAAAACTTTCTGAGTACGTGTCGAGATCCAATCAAGACATAGGCCTTCTAGCCTTAGAATAGCTCCCACTGTTATCACAGTGTTCGGGACTCATCCTTCTTGCACATCCCATGATTGCAAGTGTACTCAATTTCCGTTGTAAATATTTCTCATTGTTCTTTACCACAGTTCATATACGATATCATTTCGATTTTTGATTCAAATCTCCATTAAAACATCGTAACTAAAGACAAATATGAATTTTCTTCTAAAACCTCAAATGAACCATTGCTAAGGATCTCTTGTAAAGAGTATAGATTAAAGTTATTCATTATCAAACAGGTTTTTGATTCTTGACTAACATATCTACTTACAATGAATTGTTTCTCATATGCTTAATTAAATTAAGTACCTTGAAGCGATAAATTGTTTTGGTGATTAGATTTGTTAGAATTCATAATTGACCAAAATAACGCAACCACTTCAATGAAAATTTTAAGACTAAAACGATTGAATTGAAGAGTAGTCTTCATAAGAATCAACTTTGCTTCTCTAAGTAAAGATTCTTTGAAATGAGTAGGAGCATTCTCTTAAACCGTTAAGAAAAGGGCGAGGTTCAAGAAGTAAATGGAATTGATACAAGGTAATGTTAAAAGTAAAGTTATTGAGAATGACGATACTAAACCTATCAATCCCGACCGATAAAGTTTTCATTGTCTTAAATGTTGGACACAAGAAAGGAAACTACCCCAAATTATTGAAGATTCAACAAGTTAGTTGTGGGACATCTAATGGGATATTCTTCTTTAAATGTTTATTTGATTGACATAAATTTTGCTAGAACTACTTCGTCAATATTAGAAACCAGTGGAGGTTTTCATCATTGTGTTCGATACATAAGATGATTATAATATGACGACTAGCATCAAATAATATCGAGAGATACAGTCATTGTGTAATCAATCTAGTTTTGGGTTTATAGTTGTACTTAATTATGACTATTAAGTACATAAACTCTAAATAAGAATATATACTTGTTAAGATACAAAAGAGGTTTCACTTTTGTGACCTTATACACCACGATTTGATGTATGGCTAGCCCATTATCAAGGTGAGTATATTCTAAACCAAACTAGAATGATATATCATGTAGATGATGCAAGACTCAAATTGGTATCCCAAGATTAAACCTTAGATTCTGGAATGATGAACGCAAAGAGTTATCAAGTACTTTTGAAACCAATAGATTGTTAATCTTATGGTATATGCGTATCTTGTATTCAAAGCAAGATGTCTCGTGTTTTTGGTTGAAAAGGAGATCGAGGTTGTAAATCATTGATCCAAAATAGGTTGATCATTTTCTTTTACTAACGATTTAAGTTGATGCTAATGTGTTCACTTAATAAGGTAAATAGAGAAATCTTTGAAGAAGTTCAAAGAGTTCAAGGAATCACGATTTAGTCGTGATGGGATTATCAAAGTGATAACTTTGATATAAGCCAAAGGAAATGTGATACAGTATTTCAAGTTAATCTCTCTTAACACATATTATGGGATAATGTGTGGTTGGATAAGAAATCAAACGCTATTCGATATGGTTTGAACTTCAATCAAGTTACTTTGAGTTACTTGATCCTTTTGGGGATTTTATCATTTTGTCTAGATGATTTTTCCACTAAATCTAAAACGATTCATATGAGATATGAAATGGTAGGGTACCATGTTTGTAAGTTTTCACAAGAAAAAAATGCTCATTTTTCTCTTTCAATTATCACGAGTACGACGGGTTAGCGGCTCGTGAAGCTGTCTTTCTAAAATACAAGTTTATTTCTAGAAGACAGAGTGGGAGAAATTATTCAAGAGCCACAAAGAATGTTATGTCGCAAGAAACTGGTCTTTCTTGGCTACATGAGACGTTTTGTGTAAGATGTTGTTTCCTTAAAACCTAGGAGGTTAAATTCGTCACTTGTTGAAAATGATGAATTCATGCTACTTTTAAGAAAGTAAAGAGCTTATAACTTACAAAGAAATTGTTTGATTCAAGTTACTTCTGGAAAGTAATGAATATATGACTTACATTTAAGTCACAACTCACTACAAGGCTTAGAACCATGAAAATCCGAAATAAAAGGCTTGATTAGTGATAAAGGGTTTTGCACTAATAAAGAGAGATTTCAAGGCTTGATTGGTTGCCAAGGGTTTTGCACTAGTTGAAATGCTTAAATCTATTTGGATCTTCTTAGGGATTGTGTTTCATTATGATGATATACATATAGCAAGTGAATCTAAAACCCAGTTTTTCAATTAGAAGGAATGTATTCAATACATGTCTTGAGTTTTGTAGATTCTTGCAATCCTAAGATAATGTAAAACTCAAGAGAGGGTCTTAAGTAGGACATCAGTGAGTTGGAATCAATGTTTTGATCATGTTATAAAACTTTTCTCGATAAGTCGAGAAGTTATGTTTATACATGGAGTTTAGTGGGAGTTACGGAAATTTTAATTAGTCTTATATGTGGATGACATATTGTTCATTGGGAATGATTTAAGACTTATGGAGTATTATAATACATCTATAATATCCGGATTTATGAAGATCAATCTACATGATATTAGCATCAAATAAGAAGTCTTATGTTGATAAGATTCATGACTAGTTCAATCAAGTTGAACATATTTGATTGATTCCATTTGCTTCCGCTGCCGAATCAATTAAATAGAAAATGATGGATAACACTTCATATACTTTGAGTATGATGAATTGTTTTAAAACCGAATTTGAGTAATAATTACCAAGTAGCCATATTGATTACCCTTAAGTGCTTGCAGAAGCATTAAGGATATAATGCAAAGTGTTTTTGATGCAATTTTGTGTAAGGGTGTTACACAAGTGACAATTGACAATTGAGATTGCGCATGATTTCCGACAAAACCATAATAAAAACACATTAGGATGGTTAAGATACCATTGTGGCTATGTTATTTAAGAAATAGATTTTCTAGAATCGTTCTAGGCAATAAAGAAAAATGGGAAAAATCTCTCTATGCACACTCACAAAAACCGGTGGCCTCATGTGGTCTATAGACCATAATGCTTTTTCTTTTTGTCTTCCCAAGACAAAATGTGTAAGCCTTTGTCCATAGTCATGTCACTATCAAGCATATTGGACAAATGAATAAGACAAATGGAAAAAGACAAAACATCTCACAATGCCCACCGATTTCGGTTTATGTGTGTAATATGGAGTCCATTTTATTTTTGTCAATTGTACAATTGTATGTCATGTGACATGTGACATGTCTTATGTCATGTTTTAATTTAAAATGCATATTTAACAAATTAAATATCATTTACAAATTAAATAAATCATATTTAACAAATTGACTAGTAATTTAAAATTTCTTTCTCATAAAATGGTCATTTAATTACTAGTTAGTATAATTTACAACATCTTGTAATTATAACTAACTTATCATTCTCATCTCGCGTGTTTCGCAAACACCGATTAATTTTAGTAATATAACTTCTTAAATTACTAAATAAAATCTCATTTAATCAGATTATAATAAGATGTCATTTTTTTTCTCTCTCTTATAATAATTTGTTCAATTTTAAAGAATTAATTAATCTGTATCGTCATACAATTAATTAACCTTTTCAATTAAGGGATCAACTGATCACCACCGTCGCACGACAGTAATGTCAAACTCTAGCCAGCCAATCATTACCGATATGTGTGGACCAGTTGAGTATATATATAATGTATCATCCCTTTCGTATTCTTGGTATGAGATTTAAATATGTGATCAATATGATCAACAATTGTGATCGCATTATTTTCGGGGACACTTACTCCAACAAATGTAACTGTGAATTAAGTTGTCTAAGAAAGGAGAAATGACTACTCTGGAATTCGAATTACATCTTTTGACTGAAATTTTTTTAACTTGTGAATTTTTGAGACTTTTGAGATTGGATTTGATTGCAACTTTGGCTGAATTGTTTTGCCTTGTGAATTTTTAAGGTTTTTTTTGACACTGGATTTGTATCTCTTTGAGATCATATTCTTTTTGTCTTTGACTTTTTGAGACTTTTGACAATGAATTGTATCCATTTGAGATCATAGTTTTTCTCTTTGAATATTTGAGAGTCTTGAAACTGGATATGGATATATTTGAACTTGCATAGGTACTTAGACTCACATCTTAAGTTCATTTTAAGGGACTAGTGGTCACCTATAAAATAGCACGGAGTGCGCGCTCCCTTGTCTTATTTGATATTTTTGGGCACAGAGAATCTGGTTTAAATATTTTTGAGCTAGTTTTCTAGCACCAATGATAGTGGATGATAAGATTTCGATATTGATCGGTTATATGAGGTTGCTCATCTAGTAGTCATTTGAGACATGGGAAATTGACAAATTTGGTAAATAGAGAGTCGTGCTCATTTGGTAGTCATTTGAAATATGGAAATTTGACGAATCAGGTAAAAAGATGTAGTCTCCAAACCCAGAGGTCACCTAGAGACACGGCGATCATGGAATTATCACACCACAGGAGATGGAAAAGGTGGTCAAATGCACGCCCTCGTTCAGGCTGATTCTAAGAGGTCGGTTGATCTACACTAAAGAGATACGCCCTAAAGTATTTCAAGTCTATTCTACTAGTTAAGGGTAAAAAGTAGAACAAGTGACTAATAAAAATGACATATGCTCGTTTTTTTTTTGTGTAACTAAAAAAGGATTAGGATGGTCCTAAATTATTTAAAATCTTAATCGTATTAAACTGACTTAGGAAAAGCAAAAAAAACGTGTCTAGCAAACTTCTGAACAGTGTGCAATCTGATTCCCTTTAGAATTCGTATAGAAAAACAAGCCCTCTTTATCACTGACAGGCTATATCCTTCAAATTTGACTCACCAATTTAATGGCAAGGATGGACAGCTGAAGCATCATCTAGTGAACATCACTAAGTGCTCTTAGTTATTTTATGTTCATTGTCTAAAACTCAATTTCTTATTAAAGATAATACATTAACAAGACTATTCGCGGTTGTTTTAGAAACCTGTTAAGGATCTTGGAAAACTTCAATTTGGGGATAAATCGATAGTGGTTTACGCAATGGATTATGTGGTTGGTGTTGTACAATCTTATAATACGGATCACAAATGAGTTTTTTCTTTTTTGGTTAAAACTAATAAAGAGAAAATAAAAATTAATGAAATAAAGGAAAAGAAAAAGTTAAAATAAGACCCCTATTCTTCAACAAAGAAAAAGTTAAAAAAAAAAGAAGTGATATGTATGATGACTAATGTAAATGATGGATTAATGACGGTAATTCTATTCGTGAAAACTTCTACACATAAATTCTTTTTAGATTGATAATGAGACAAACAAAATACAAATAATCAATATTAATAAATATATAAAAAATTGTCCTAATCAAAGGTTCTACGGAACTATGGTTAGGTTTATGGGTTGGAAATTGGGTACTCAAGTCATTAAAATACCCGAGGGTATCTCTCGCTTTTGTGCTCACCAAGTCGAATGGACCAAGCGAGTTTCCAAAACACGACGTCATTGTAATACTACAGATTTTCTTTGGTGACTACTCGACCGAGTAGAGCCTACTCGGCCGAGTAGTGCTGTTGTTATAGTCTGTTTTGGTTCTGCCGAGGAATACTCGGCGAGTATAGTGAATACTCGACCGAGTAGAGGATACTCGGCCGAGTATACACTTTACTCGACCGAGTATCCGGTATGGCGACGTGTATTTTGACGGTTTGATTAGGGAATGTTTAGGGATATGGCGACGTGTATTTTGACGGTTTGATTAGGGAATGTTTAGGGATATTTTTATATCCCGCGTCAGTTTCTAAAACATAATTTCAAACCTCATCATTTTACGATTACCCTAATCATCCTCTAATCTTGTGGTGTGTGAAATTGCCGCGGTGTTTGCGTATAATCTCTTGTTCTACTGTTGGTAAGTTTCATCTCCATGTTATTTGTATTCGTTTGGGATCATTGTATTTATGAAATTGAGGATATGGGGGGTTGTGCAATGTGTAATTGTGTATGTGATTATTGTATAGGAGAAGACTTCATAGAGGAGCCTTTCTGATTGCCCGTGTTTCGTTCTACTGTTGATTTCTAAGGTAGGGTTTCCCTACTCAGTTTACTGTTCATTGTTAAGACATGGTTGTTTTGTGAATATTGTTATCTGCTGATCATCGGAGTATGAGTGTTGTGGTAACGGTGTTGGTGTGGAGATGTTGTGACGGCTGTGATGTTGTGTGATTGTGATTGTGGTGGAGTCACTTGCGGGAGTGGCTGCACACCCTAGTTCGCCCTCCGTGGAACCCGCCACGGGAGGGGATGTGCACATTAAGGGACAGGGATTGTTAGTCGCTCGTTGATGAGCTGGACTAGGTGGGAGCGGCTGCAGTCACCCACTGGCGGCGAGGATTACATGTTGCGATGGGTAATCTGGAAAGGGCTACACACTTTGGTGTGTAGTCGGTTACTGTGTGAGATCGGGAGACTGGAGTTGGAGGATGATCAGCTGGTTATCTCGTCTGTTTGTCTTATATTGTTTGAGTAATACTGACCCCGTTGTTGTTTGTGGAATCTGCGGTGATCCTTTCGGGGATGGTGATGTGACCATAATTAGAGCATATTTAGTCCCCGAATTAGCCTTGTTCCCATGCTTTTTAGTGCATATGGGTCATTTATTGTCTTTAGTTCTTTGTTTTGCATATTCTTTGAGGTTTTGATCCCTTGGTAGGAAAGGAGTGCAAACCTTGCATTTTCATGGCAAAATGAGACTAAATTGATTGAATTCAATGACCAAGCATCAAGGAGAGACAAGATTAGAAGGCCTTTGTACATACTATAGTAGATGGGCAATGATGAGAAAAGATCCATGCACCCCGAGGAAATCCCCAAGGATTTTACGAAGAAAAAGGAAGAAAAGAAGAAGGAACGAGACTGCCCAACAATCCGTGCGTCTTCCCCTGAAGACGCCCGTCCACCAAGCCACAATCCGAGCGGCTTCTCCAGAAGACGCCCGGGCAAAAGCTTCAGAAGACGCCCGTCTTTACCCCCTGGACGCCCGGGTAGAAGTCACCAAATCCGCCCGTCCCGTGCTAAAGACGTCCGGATTCCCAGACAGTCCCATTTCGTCTTCTTCAAGCTTTAAGGAAGGATGCACATCTTTTTCTAGAGACCGGAGTCTTCCAAAAAAGACCGGCGTTTCCTCAACAAGGGACTTAATCGTCATTTAAGCCCTTAGTTAACCCTAATTCATGTACCTAATCCCCACTATAAATACCCCATTAGTCTAATTAGAAGAGCATGTTCTTCTTAGCAAACTTTAGAGTAGTTAATATCAATCAAATCTCTCTTTAATCTTGTAATCAATATTTAATCAAGTTTTAATACAAGTCTTATTTCCTTAATCTCTCTCTTGTTCATCCTTTATTTTGGATAATTGAAGATTATTTGGTTTATTATTGGGAGATTGACAACCTCTCAATCAAGCATTCAAGTACTTCTTTTATTCTTTGCTTTATTATTGGAATCATTAGTAGGTATAATTCTCTTAATCCCTC
Source organism: Silene latifolia (assembly GCF_048544455.1). Lineage (NCBI taxonomy): Eukaryota > Viridiplantae > Streptophyta > Magnoliopsida > Caryophyllales > Caryophyllaceae > Silene > Silene latifolia. Next base: position 9,593,109 of record NC_133538.1, on the reverse strand, counting down.
TTTAATTATTGTTAATCACTTTCATTTATTCATCATGTTTCACTTTGTTGGTATGATTGACAACCTTGCTAGCATGTTCAACATGATAATGAGTGAGTAGTTTCCTTAGCTAGGGTTAATGGGTGATTACGGGAAACCAACATGGGGGATGATTCATGCTGAAATTAATAGCTTTCATAGTTTATTTGCTTGCTTGTTGTGATCTCAACTTATGCACATGTTATGTTTGATGAAATGTGAGCCTATGAATCCTTGCATTTTTTACCCATCACCTATCTTTTCAATGATACTTGTAAGACATAAACCAACTCGAGTCTCATTAGACCATGCATATTGTTGAGTAGGGAAGATTAAGTCGACTTGTAGGTGTTGTACAATCTAATCGATTCGGCTCCGGGACCCAAACTTTCCTAGGATTGTAAGATATAAACCAACTCATCCATCACAACAATAATTGCTTGCTTATAACTTGAGAATATGTTTGTATGATCAATTCCCATGAATCCCCTATAACCCCATGACACCCTAGTGCCTTTTATCAGTTGTTTACATCCCTTTTTATTCATCTTGCTTGTTTACTTTCATTGCTATTTAGTTTAGTGATCTTCTACATCAAACCCCAATTGTGACACCCCTTAAGACACCACTAGTTGCAATAGAAATCTCATCTCAATTCCCGTCCCATGGGATCCGACCTTTACTTGCCTCTTTACTAATTGTAGAGTTGTTTTTAAAGTTATAAATTGTGTTTTGGTCTAGGTGCTCCTAACGACGAGTAACCGAAAAATATAGTCCGACCAGATGGTGAGCAGGCTTGACATGTATTGCTAGTGGTGAGCTTGGGGCAGTCATGGGAGCGTTGTCATCACCAGTCATAGCATCATCGTTCGAGTCATAGTTTTGATTTTATCAGCTGCCAGACATTGGATTTGTATTGTTGAATCAGTTTTTGGATTTTGGTTTGATGTAAACTTTAACCTTTATGGCAGTTAATAAATGTGCTCAGTTCAGACGCTTTTGATATGTACTAACCTCGGGTAACCGAGATGGTAACACACTTTCATGGTAGGGTGGTCCTGGTAAGGCACCTTGGTATGAGGGGGTGTTACAAAGTGGTATTAGAGCCGAAGATTCCGGCACCTAAACAAATGAATCTAATGAACTTAGGGAGTCTAAATAAAATGAACCCGGGGAGAGTTGCTTGGAGCTACCGCAAAGACTCGGGAGACGTCCCAGAGTCGCAATTTGGCCCTCATTAACTCGAGCCGGTCACATGGGGAAGTGTGATGAGAGAGTTGTGTCTTGTATGTGCATGTTTGTGAAGGCTACTGTTGATGATAATTGATGGTTGGAAACGTATACGTGGAATTTGTAGTTTGGTGATTTGAGAAATAGTTGAGGGAACGGGTTTGTGAACTTTTGGTGTATCGAATTTAGCTTGTGCATGATTTGTATGATTATATGTTTATAATGTGGCATTCAGTCCCTGTTGATACATGTTTGTTGGGGGAAATAGAAGGCATGATAGGGTACTTTTACTGTTTAAACTCGTCTACGGTATGGCTCGGCCGAGTAGGGCAGGTACTCGACCGAGTAGGGAATACTCGGCCGATTAACCAAGCACTCGACCGAGTGTTGTTTGGCAGTGGGTAGCAATGGCTACTATATGTGCTGACTCGACCGAGTAAATAGATGTACTCGACCGAGTAGTGACTACTCGGCCGAGTATTGTTTTTACTCAACCGAGTGTAGTTTCTGGGTTTTTGACGTTCGCTACTGGAGTCGAATACTCGGCCGAGTATCTATGATACTCGACCGAGTAGTCGTTACTCGACCGAGTATTGTAGTATACTCGGCCGAGTGTTCCTTTGGCGGAAGATTGTTACATTTTGAGCCGTAGGCTTTTGTGCTTACGTTTCTTCATCTCTTATCAGCTCAAAATGCCGCCCAAAAGAATCCCCGCACAGATCCAAGCTTCTGAGATGACTCTTGATGAGGTTGCTCGCATGATTGAGCAACAAGAGGCTCTCCTTGAAGCTCTCAAAAATGTGGGAAAGGGTAATGAGAAGTCGATGGATGCTACTCAGCTCAGCATCATCATTGCTCGCTTCAACCCTCCCACATATGAAGGGGTAGGTGAACCAAAGCTACTCGAGAAGTGGCACCGTGAGATTGAAGCTCTCATGGAAATGGTTAAGTGCCCCGAAGACATGATCGTTGAGCAGGTAGTGTACTACATGAGAGGTGAAGCTGCAGTTTGGTGGCAAAATGTCAAGGAGGATGCTAGAGCTTATTACCAGCACTACAACAATTAATCACTTGCGCCACGTCTAAATTCGTGGCGCAAGTGTCGAATTCCCGTGGCTAAAGCTTTTTGCCACGGAAAATATTCCGTGGCCCAAGTGGCCGTGGCTACTAAGTAGCCACGGGAAAACTTAATATGTGGCTAAATTTATTTTTTTTGCCACGGGTTTTAACGTGGCTAGAATTCGTGGCAAACTATTATTCCCGTGGCTAACACCTTATTAGCCACAAGATATACATTCGTGGCAAAAATTTACTCTCGTGGCTAATACTAACGTGGCAACAAAAAAATTCTCGTGGCTAAATTTTTGTGGCCAATACTTTTTTTATCGTGGCTAGCCTCAAAAATTGCCGTGGCTATAAACATTAATGTTTTCCGAGAAATAACAATATACACAAAAATGTGCTTTTGTTTTTTATACATACAACTTTATGAAACATATTAACACAAATAACAAATGCATTAGAGGCATACTTACAAAATAATGCGGTTTTATTACCAAAATATTCAATCACACATAAAAAATTTGGCTTTACCCAAACCAAAAGTTACAATCCCAATTTATAGCAATAAAAAAATTGTTCCTCGTTAAATAACTTAAGAATATAGCTAGAAATGATTTAAATATTTGTCTGCTTCATGAGGATGATATGCTTCAACTCTAGTAACCTGCAATTAAAAAAGAAGTCGTAATTTTTTTTTAAAAAAAAAAAAGTACAAAGACGAATTTTGCCTCAGTGTTTCTATCTTTTTCACATATTAAATAACTTGTGAGATTATGTAATATTTGGTATAAAAATGTAATGTTTGTAGTAACCTCTATGAGAAGGTGCCATAACGTGAAGGTTCCATACCATGCCTAGAGGGATTTAGTAAAAAGAAAAATAATTACTCCCCTTGTCCAAACAATTTGTTTACCTTCGGCAAAAATACCACTTATAAAGAATGTAAAAGATAAATTAATGATTGAGACGAAAAAAAAAGACGTATATAATTTATAAATATAAAAGTAAGAGAAACGTAATTTTAGTAAGTTTATTAGAAGCCATTAATATGTACTAACCAACTTAGTCGGTAATTTAATAAGTTCAATAAGCAACTTAAGAATCCTAAGACAATATACAAGGAATCTCATAACTCTTCGCACAAGATTTGAGCCATTAGGCCAAGAACTATGCTTATCACTAAATACAATTAACAAACGATGGGTGTGAGTGTCATACAAGTTTCATATGTTTACTGAACAAGATTTTTTATCATTAATATGAGGTAGTAAGAATGAAACCATTAAGGCCTTGTTTAAATAGCAAAAATGAAGGGAAAGGGGAAATAGGAAGAGAAGGGGAGGTGGAATGGTGGGTTAGAGTTTTCCCTCCAAATATTTCCTTTGTTAGAGGGGAAACATTTTGCCTGGGCGAGGGAAATTGAGGGATCCGTTTTTCCTTCCCTCCAAATCCCTCCATCCCTATTTTACTATCCAAATAATGGAAATTGCCTCTATCCAAATCTCTCTCCTCCTTCTCCTTCCAAATCCTTCTATCCAAACATGGCCTTAGTCTTTTTAAAAGAATGACACCGCTAAGTTACGATGCAAATATAGTTTAAGAACATCACCATTAGAAATTACTCTCTATAGCTCATATTAAGCTATATGCGCAAGAGCACCAAACATAAGGATACAGAATAGCTAATCATAGAAAGGAAAAAGGGACGAGCCCTTATGTATAATGGCGGTTTAGACTAAGCTATGTCTTCTCGAACGGTTTAGACTAAGGTAAGTCTTCTCGGCTATCGCACTAACACTTAATGGCATTAGCGTCATTCACACCGACTTTTACCATCATTGCATAGTTAATTGGAAGTATTTGGAGCAAACTTAAACATTTAATTATTTGAAGCCATTCACTTTTATTTCTATTGATGCGTGTCTATAATATGATGTTTTACATCTTTATTTCCACGCATTTTATGTCTATTATATGTAGTTTATTCTACTATTTCCCCTATTTCTGTCTACTCTCGTGTTTTTAAGTAATATTGCAGATTATTGCGGAAATGAGCAGAAAATGAACTAAATCTTGACCCCGAAAGCTAAGCTTAGGAAGGACATGAATATTTGACTCGGACTTGAGGTTTAGAATGCATTTCAAGGCCTGAAAGGTGTATTTGCGTGAGTTTTAGAAGCGGATTGCCAGCTACAGTGGTCTATAGACTGACCTACATGGTCTATAGACCGTCAGAATGCTTCTCGACATTGCAGGCTGCTTCAAATGGCTATATCTCGAGTTATATAGCAGATAATCGATTTATTCCAATTGGAGGTGAAAGCTTATCCTCTTAGCTTTCCAACGCCGCGTAGAACGCATGATTTGACCAAGTAACGAAGAAATGGCAGCTGTTTTAAGATCGGTGCGCGCTGCAGGAATCGTCAGAATGCAATTCTGTACAGCGCTGTTGGTCGAATTTTGTTTCACATCTTTTAGCAAAAGTTTTTGCAATGTCTCGAATTTCGTTTCAAAATTTGTTGAACAACTAGACTTGACTTGAAGTTTTGGCAAGCTACAAAACTTTCTAAGGAATTAGAGCTTTATAAACTGGTGTCATTCATGACCAATTTCATTTAGGATTGTGCGTAGTTACTCCCTGCATATCGTGTAACATCAATTTGCACAAGTATGAAATTTAATTGCTTTTTGCCTGCATACATTCGGGTTAGTGGTTGGTATTGCATGTTTAGAGAATGCTTGCGAAAATCCCTTTTGTTCATTTTACCCATTAGCTTCACATTAGCCAAAAATTGCCAGTTGACCCTTTAGCAACAATCCATAAACTAAGCCTAGCCTTTGCTGAGCTAGTTTAGTAGTTTTAGTGGTATTCGTTGTATTGTATCAATTTTGGCTCGATTAGCGCTCTATGAAGTTGGTAATGAATGAAGGAGAAAAGAAAAAAAAAAGAGGAGAAAAATGGAAAAAATATAGTGATTGCCGAAAAAAGAAAAACAAAACAAAAAGAAAAAGGAAACAAAAGAAAAAGAAACGGAAAAGAAGAAAAGAGAAAAAAGTTTACTCCTATGTTTGCTTTATATTTTATGAGGAGTATTAAGTTTGGATTAGTGAAGTGTTTGCCTAATTCATTAAGGCATTTGAGCTTATTTCATTGAGTTAGAAGTGGATGTATTTATTCGGTTTGTTAGGATGCTAGCTTGGCTATTTCCCTCTCATTCCCATATTGTTTTGCCTCTTCTTACCCATAGCCTCACTTATCCAAATTTTTGCAAGTATTCGGCATGTGATGGACCCTGAATGGTTGGAATGTATGTGCACGGTAGCTAGAATTACTTATCATACTATATTGCATGCATGATCATGTTGGTTGAGTCTAGGTGAGCGACTTTCGTCTCTTTCTCTCTTACATATGAATTGCTTACCATTTGCTTTGTTGAGAGAAGAGTGACCCGGGAGAGTCCAATCTTGAAAGTCTTGCAAGGTCAAACGTTCAGCATCTATCTTTTCGAAATATGCATAAATTCGTTTGCGTGACATTGCGCTATTAGTAGTTGATTCATATGCATTAAATTGGTTTAAGTAGACGATTTTCAGTTTGTCCATGTTTTGCTCCTTACTATCTAGATTTAGTTTTGCATTTAGTTTGCTTGGGGACAAGCAAAGGTTTGGTTTGGGGAAGTTTGATGCGTGTCTATAATATGATGTTTTACATCTTTATTTCCACGCATTTTATGTCTATTATATGTAGTTTATTCTACTATTTCCCCTATTTATGTCTACTCTCGTGTTTTTATGTAATATTGCAGATTATTGCGGAAATGAGCAGAAAATGAACCAAATCTTGACCTCGAAAGCTAAGCTTAGGAAGGACATGAATATTTGACTCGGACTTGAGGTTTAGAATGCATTTCAAGGCCTGAAAGGTGTATTTGCGTGAGTTTTAGAAGCGGATTGCCAGCTACAGTGGTCTATAGACTGACCTACATGGTCTATAGACCGTCAGAATGCTTCTCGACATTACAGGCTGTTTCAGATGGCTATATCTCAAGTTATAAAGTAGATAATCGAGTGATTCCAATTGGATGTGAAAGCTTATCCTCTTAGCTTTCCAACGCCGCATAGAACGCATGATTTGACCAAGTAACGAAGATATGGCAGCTGTTTTAAGATCGGTCGCTTGCGCAGAATCGTTAGAATGCAAGTGCACCGTCTGGTATTTGTTGGTCGATCGACTGGTCCAAGTGGTCGATCGACCACTCCACGAGTCTGACGAGAGTTTAAAGACGAGAATTAAAGTATTTTAATCTAAGCCCATTGTATATTAGGTTTAGGAATAAGTGTTACATTATATTCCTATATAACGTAACTTGATGTATTCAGTTTTAATCATCAAAAATTTAGGGTTCTTTAGTTTACATTAATTTCTCAATAAAGTTCCTTGCTTGCTTTTCGGATTCTCCCTTTTCTCTGCAATTCCATTCGGTATTTCTTTGTTCCAATTTCAGTTTACTGCTTTATGTTGTTCATAGTTTAGAATTGTTAGAGTAGTTTCCCAAAAGCCAATTTATCGTCTCATGTTAATTGCTTGTTTCGTTAGTTTAATCATGCATTCAATATCTTTGTTCGTTAATTTCATTGTTGTTTTTATCACAACTATGAGTAGCTAAATATCCATGTGCTAGGAATTAGGGAATCCATGGCGTCATGAGTTAATTTTATTTAGTCTAGGTTGAACCCGTACCGGCCTTATTTACCTTTGTGAGATTTTTACCCCTTGCTAGATTGAGAGATTAGCAAAGTTTGGCTTCTTGCAAGTAATTGGAAAGACTATAGTGAAAAAGTAATTTAGTTTCTTTCTAGGGTGGATAAGAGACCGAAAGGCTTAATTTGAATAGGGACTTAGACGACCTATTTGACATCCTGAGACGGTATTGGATAGACCTTGACTTTACTAAACTGACCCTTAAGCCATGGTGAACCGAAATTCCTAGCTACCTTTTATTATCTACTTAAACTTCATTTAATTTTCAGTAGTTAGTTTAGAATCAATCAACCAAAACAACCCCCATTGTTACCGTTAGATTAAGATTGAAAGCAACTGAAATTCCCTTCCTCCCCGCGGATCGACCCTGACTGCCACTAGCTTCTGTTAGTAGTATTTAGGTTATAAATATTATTTTTGGTACTAAACGACGGTATCATCTATCAATAAGTGGTTTTATATAAAAGTACAATCTCAAAGGGGAGACCGTCTCACAATAAAAATACTACTCGATATAATTACTAAAACTGACCAGTATCACCATATAGATGAGATTGAATTCAAACTAATAACAAATCGATTAAACAATCTAACAACCACATATCACTACTGAATTCTACTCAAAAGTTTTGAAAATCGACTTCACAGGTAATATAAAGAGATGATTAATCACGCAAAAGTCACACAAAAATCGCAAAAAGAAGCGGAATTGTAATCAATCATCCAAAATAAACTCGCTACCGAAGGTGTATATCCATAATTATACAAATTAAAAGATGAAGATTAGAAATATTTACCAGAAAAAAGGACGAAGAAGGTTGTGGCTTGCGTTGTAGCCCTTGTAGGTTGTATTCGCCTGTTTGACAAAAGAGAAAACAAGGGTTTGACAATAACTAAAAGAACACAAAAGGAAACGTAATTAGGCTAAATGAGAATATTGTTCGTCTTTTTTTAGTTTTTTTTTCCTTTTTCTTCCAATCTTTTGTCTAGTGGTGGCAATCGGGTTAAGACGGATCGGGTCATATCGGGTTCGGTTATGTCGGGTCAGTGACGGGTTCGGGTCGGTTCGGTTCATGTTGGGTCATCTTCGGGTCGGGTCATCAACATGTGGCAAGTCGGGTCGGGTCATTAGTGGATCAGTGTCGGGTCAGGTTATCAGTATATATTTTATCTTATATATTTAGTTTTAGATGGTTATTTTATGTTTAAATAATGGGTAGGTGTATTAATTGTAGTTTTAAGTTAAAATAATTAAGATGAATGTTAATTTCGTGTTATTTAAACCATTATTAAGCTAGTTCATTAACGGGTCATCTATCGGATTGAGAAAATATCGGGTCACGCGTCGGGTTAGAAAAATAAGGCTGCTATCGGTTATCAAGTCAGTTCGGTTTCGGTTCACCCAATTTTCGGGTTGTATCGGCTGGGATTTCGGGCGGATCGGGTCGGGTTCCTTAGGTCAGGTCAGCTTTTGCCAGCTCTACTTTTGTCGGTTGTCTACTTATCATTTATTATTAGTTTTTAAGACTATTATATCTGTCTTAAATATAAAATGGATCAAATATTATTCCATAATTTAGATCTGGCAGACGGTCCAGTTGGGTCGCTTCGGTTCGAGCTTGCTCGAGTCGGGTCAGCTCGGATATGTCACATTATCAGGTTAGTACGGGCCTGGTCTTTTGGGGTTTGGGTCTGACTCGATTATATTGATTGGATTATTTTAGGGTCAAGCGGGTTTGGTTATTTTGGGCCGATCATTTTCGGGACAATGGTAATGAGAGATAAAAATATGTTTTAGATTATTACTTATTTATAGTTTAGTTTTGATGATTGCTTCTTTATATTAACATAAATTATATCAAGTGTTATTTAAATTAATCAGTTCAAGTCTTTTTACTTTAATTAGAGTTATATTTTGTTGGGTTATTTCTGGGTTGGGGGTTTTGGATCGGGTGATTTTAGGTCAATTCCTTTACGGTCCAATAAAGCTTGGGTTATGTTTAGGTCAACTCGGGTTTTGGGTCACACTGTGCTGTAATTCGGGTTAATTTCGGGTATCGGGGTCAGTCTCTTCGAGTCTGGTTAATCAGGTTAGGTTGATTTTACTAGGTCTACTTCATATAAATAGATAAGACAAAACTTTGTCATTCTGTCAGTTTATCTAACGTTTTGTCTCATTAATCTATTTGTCCCGTTTCATTGCTTAAGACGGATAAATAATAACCTTTGTTTACTAATAGTAAATTTCTACACTCGGATATAGTTTAAATACCGTATTACTGATCAATTAATGTTGTGTTTGATTCAAGAAAAAAAGTTATATTTAAGTACGAAAATACTTTTAAAGATCATAACTTTATGTTCAGGACTCAGGAGTCCAATTAAAAAAAATTGCGTTTCTCAGAGATACGAACAATGCGAAAACTCTATTTATATTTTCAAAAAAAAAGTGTTCTAAGTCTGTTATTACCGTATAATAGTTATTAATTATAGATATCAGTGAAACTCTATTTTGCAGCGGTTTAATTACTATCAAGTTATACATTCATTTCACACTTTCCTCGATAATATACACTATAGTTTAGTTTATTTTATTCCATTTTATTCACTTATTTTCAAAATTTACTTTATAATTGTTTGCCACAAATATTGCTCCCGTGGCGAAAGAAATTATTAGCCACAAATAGCCTCTTCGTGGCTAAGACAATTATTTGCCACGGGTGTGGCCTAGTCACGGCTAAAGTCAAAACTTGCCACGGACGCGGCCATAACTCGTGGCCCAATTGAGTATTCGCCACGGTTAGGATTTTCCCGTGGCATAAGTTTTCATAACATTTTTCATTTATGATTTTTCCCGTGGCGAGGTGAATTTTCGCCACGAATAGTAAATTCCCGTGGCATAATTTGTGGCGCAAGTGGTGATTTGTTGTAGTGCAGGCTGAGGGTCTGGGAGCTATTCGATGGTCTGGGTTGAAGAGCGCTATGAGAGAGCAGTTTGTGCCGGAGCATATCCGACACAAGATGAGATCCGAGTTTGATTCCTTCACCATGAGTGAGGAGATGACAGTCACTGACTACTATCATTAGTTTATGGAGCTATCTCGTTATGTTGACGACATGAAGCTAGGACCGAGGGGTTTAGCTCTCCATTTTGAGAGGGGTTTATCTGCCAAGATCGTGAGTCATATGCCAGCTGGGGTTGCTACTGACCTCAAGGAAGTGTACCTAAGAGCGGGCCAAGCTGAGAGAATAGTGGATCTCTCAAGAGAGATTAATGAGAGGACTGCTGCTGAAAAGAGGAAAGCTGACAGTGGAAGCAACAGTCAGTCGGCAACAAGAAAAGGAACTTCAATCATGCAAAGGCTTTTTCTGGTGGAGCTGGTTTCTCGGGGGGATCTCGTGGCTGGGGAAAGAATGGAGGTCGGAGTGTGAGTGACAACTCTAACCTTACATGCTTCAACTGTGGTGGTATAGGCCAAAGGAGACGGGAATGCACGAGTTATAGGCCTGGCACTGGTTCAGGAGCTCGGCAAGGGAATTTCTCTCAGGGGCCAACTCAGAGCTTTGCTAGTAACCGACCGGGAGGATCATGGGGCAACAGAGGTGGACAGGGCTACCAGGGCAGTTATAACCGCAGTGGTGGTGGGTCATACCAACGTCAGAACAACAACACCACCCAGGATTCAGCAGCCAAGCCAAGTACCTCCAATGCTTCAATTCAGGGTGGAGGACAGAAAAACAGTGGGAAGCTTTTCATGATGGAGAAACAGGAAGCACAGGATGATGCTTTGGTAGTTACCGGTACCTTTCTTGTTCATAATGTACCATCCTTTGTTTTGTTTGATTCAGGGGCTACACACTCTTTTGTGTCTAAGGGTCATGCCATATCTATGGGTTTGGCTAAGTTTGAGGTTGTAAAAGATGATGTGTTCATACCTTCAGGGGAGTCGGTGTCGTGTCTCAAGTTGTATAAGGGTGTGTCCATGGTGGTTGGAGGGGTAGACTTACCGATAGATCTGTTAGAGTTTCCTATGGATGGGTTTGAGGTGATTGTCGGGATGGATTGGCTGGGTAAGTATGATGCCAAGATAGATTGTCGGCAGAAGAGAGTGTCTTTAAAGGGTCCTAAGGGTGTTAGGGTGTCTTATAGAGGGTTTGTGGTAAAACCTAAGTGTAAGTTCATAGCTGTGATGACTTTAAAGTCACGTTTGAGGAAGAAGTGCCCCTTGATTCTATGCCATGTGAGGGATCACCGAGTAGAGCCACCGACAGCTTCTGAGATATCTGTGGTGAGAGAGTTCGAAGATGTCTTTCCTGAGGAGATACCGAGTTTGCCTCCCAAGAGGGATGTTGATTTCAGCGTGGAGCTTAAACCGGGAACATGTCCGATATCCAAAGCACCTTACCGTATGGCACCTAAAGAGTTAGCAGAGTTGAAAAAGCAGATACATGAGTTGCTAAGCAAGGGTTATATCAGGCCTAGTGTGTCACCGTGGGGAGCCCCAGTTATTTTTGTAAAGAAGAAAGATGGGAGTATGAGACTGTGCATTGATTACCGAGAGCTGAATCGTGTCACAGTGAAGAACAAGTATCCTTTGCCTAGGATTGATGACTTTTTTGATCGGCTAAGTGGATTAGGTGTGTTTTCCAAGATTGATCTGAGGTCGGGATATCACCAGCTGAAGATAGCAGATGAGGATATTCTTAAGACAGCGTTCCGATCTCGATATGGTCACTATGAGTACGTGGTGATGCCTTTTGGGTTGACCAATGCACCAGCAGCTTTCATGGATTTGATGAACCGGATCTTTACACCGTTCTTGAACAGGTTCGTGGTTGTCTTCATCGACGACATCTTAGTCTATTCTAAGACTAAGGAAGAGCATGAAGAGCACTTGAGTATAGTCTTGCAGACTCTGAGAGAGAATCAACTTTATGCCAAGCTATCTAAGGGCGAGTTCTGGCTGGAGGAGGTGGCTTTTCTGGGCCATGTGATATCTAAGAAGGGGGTATCTGTGGATCCTAGTAATATTGAGGATGTAACCAAGTGGGAATCACCGAAGAATGTTGCTGAGATTCGGAGTTTCTTAGGCCTTGCTGGTTACTACAGGAGATTTGTGAAAGATTTATCCACCATAGCACGGCCTATGATATCTTTGATGAGGAAAGAGACCAGATTTGTTTGGGATGAGAGTTATGAGACGGCGTTTCAGACCTTAAAGGAACGCTTGACCACAACTCCTATCCTAGCTTTACCAGAGGGATGTGAGAACTTTGAGGTTTATACCGATGCTTCAAAGAATGGTCTCGGTTGTGTTTTGATGCAGGCAGGGAAAGTCATCGCTTATGCTTCGAGGCAGCTGAAGCCATATGAGGAGAACTACCCTACTCATGATCTGGAGCTGGGTGCAGTTGTTTTCGCTCTTAAGATTTGGAGGCACTACCTTTATGGAGCGACCTTTAAGGTGTTTTTTGATCATAAGAACTTAAAATATATCTACACTCAAAAGGAGCTTAACATGCGACAGAGACGGTGGATGAAGCTTATCGGAGATTATGACATGGAGATCATCTATCACGAGGGTAAGGCTAATGTCGTCGCAGATGCTCTGAGTAGGAAGAGCGTTCATTCGCTATGTACAGCCATGTCTTTGCTAAAGCTGAGGGATGAGATGTCTAGGATGGGGATCTTTATGATAAGGAAGGGAGATACCATCGGGGATTTGACGATCGAGCCAGATTTGTATGAGAACATCAAGAATAAGCAGGACCTTGATCCTAAGATTCAGGAGTGGAAGTCAAGAGTAGAGAGTGGGACGGTTTCCAGGTTTTCTATCCATACAGATGGGAGTGTTCGTTTTGATGGGAGATGGTGTGTCCATAAGGATGCAGAGTTGAGGAGAGTGATCTTGACGGAGGCTCATTACACTCCTTATTCAGTTCACCCGGGTGGTGACAAGCTTTACAAAGATCTTAAGAAGACTTTCTAGTGGCCAAACATGAAGAAAGATGTAGCCGAGTTTGTGGCCAGATGTTTGACATGTCAAAGGGTCAAGGGTGAACAAAGGAGACCACAAGGTAAGATACAATCTTTGGAAGTACCTGAGTGGAAGTGGGAGTCAATCTCTATGGACTTCATTGTGGGGTTGCCTAGGTCGCAGCAAGGTAACAACATGATCTGGGTGATTGTTGACCGGTTAACCAAGTCAGCTCACTTTGTTCCCATGAAAGATACTTGGTCTAAGATGCAGCTGGCACTGGGTTACAGGAGGCATGTGGTTCGGTTACATGGTATACCTAAAGATATCATTTTTGATCGTGATGCGAGGTTCATATCCAAGTTTTGGCAAGAACTGCAGGAGTTGATGGGTACAACCTTGAAGATGAGTACAGCCTTTCATCCAGCAAGTGATGGTCAGACAGAACGAACCATCAAGACCTTAGAGGACATGTTGAGGGCATGTCTTATGGAGTTTGGGGGCAGCTGGGAAGACAGGCTTGATCTGATCGAGTTTTCATACAACAACAGTTATCATACGAGCATCGGGATGGCACCTTTTGAGGCTTTGTATGGCTGGAAGTGCCGAAGTCCGGTTTGTTGGGATGATAGTTCTGAGACAGTGGTTTTAGGGCCACAGCTGGTACAGGATATGGTTGAGCAAGTCCAGTTAATTCGGCAAAAGATGAGAGCAGCTCAAGATCGTCAGAAGCGTTATGCCGATTTACACCGCAGGGACATTGAGTTCTCAGTAGGTGACAAAGTCCTTTTGAAAGTGTCACCTATGCGAGGTGTGATAAGATTTGGGAAGAGAGGTAAGCTAAGCCAAAAGTTCATAGGTCCTTATGAGATTTTGGACCGTATAGGCGAGGTAGCCTACAGATTAGCTTTGCCACCAACTTTGGATAGAGTTCACAATGTTTTCCATGTTTCTCAGCTTCAGAAGTATGTGAGTGATGCATCGCATATCCTTGAGATGGAGAATATCGAGCTTGATGAATCCTTGTCCTACGCCGAGATTCCTAAAGAGATTCTTGATCGCAAGGTTCGTAAGACAAGAAATGGTGAGACGGTCTTACTCAAGGTCCTTTGGTTTAATCATAATGTGGAAGAGGCCACATGGAACCCGAGGAAGCCATGCGAGAACGTTTTCCTAGTTTTTTTGATCAGGTATGTTTGTTTACGGGGACGTAACCGTTGTCTTTTTTTAGGGGGGTAGGAGATGGTCGCGGTTATGTTTTGTCTTATTTTTGAGTCGGGTTAGTGAGTTTGTGAGTTTTGTGGTGTCTTGTGTGGTTCTTTGGCGTTGATAAATGCTTGTTAGTGTAGTCTTTTTGCGTTGTGTAGTGTCTTGTTTTGGGGTGGAGTGTGAACTTCGGGACAAAGTTCTTTTTAATGGGGGAAGACTGTAATACTACGGATTTTCTTTGGTGACTACTCGACCGAGTGGAGCCTACTCGACCGAGTAGTGCTGTTTTTATAGTCTGTTTTGGTTATGCCGAGGAATACTCGGCCGAGTATAGTTAATACTCGACCAAGTAGAGGATACTCGGCCGAGTATACACTTTACTCGACCGAGTATCCGGTCTGGCGAAGTGTATTTTGACGGTTTGATTAGGAATGTTTAGGGATATTTTTATATCCCGCGTCAGTTTCTAAAACATAATTTCAAACCTCATCATTTTAGGATTACCCTAATCACTCCCTAATCATCCTCTAATCTTTTGGTGTGTGCAATTGTAGCGGTCTTTGCGTATAATCTCTTGTTCTACTTTTGGTAAGTTTCATCTCCTTGTTATTTGTATTCGTTTGGGATCATTGTATTTATGAAATTGGGGATATGGGGGTTATGCAATGTGTAATTGTGTATGTGATTATTGTATAGGAGAAGACTTCGTAGAGGACCCTTTCTGATTGCCCGAGTTTCGTTCTACTGTTGATTGCTAAGGTAGGGTTTCCCTACTCAGTTTACTATTCATTGTTAAGACATGGTTGTTTTGTGAATATTGTTATCTGCTGATCATCGGAATATGAGTGTTGTGGTGACGGTGTTGGTGTGGAGATGTTGTGATGGCTGTGATGTTGTGTGATTGTGATTGTGGTGGAGTCACTTGCGGGAGTGGCTTCACACCCTAGTTCGCCCTCCGTGGAACCCGCCACGGGAGGGGATGTGCACATTAAGGGACATGGATTGTTAGTCGCTCGTTGATGAGCTGGACTAGGTGGGAGCGGCTGCGGTTACCCACTGGCGGCGAGGATTACCTATTGCGATGGGTAATTTGGCAGGACTACACACCTGGTGTGTAGTCGGTTACTGTGTGAGATCGGGAGACTGGAGTTGGAGGATGATCAGCTGGTTATCTCGTCTGTTTGTCTTATATTGTTTGAGTAATACTGACCCCGTTGTTGTTTGTGGAATCTGCGGTGATCCATTCGGGGATGGTGAGCAGGCTTGACAGGTATTGCTAGTGGTGAGCTTGGGGCAGTCATGGGAGCGTTGTCATCACCAGTCATAGCATCACCGTTCGAGTTTTAGTTTTGATTTTATTAGCTGTCAGACATTGGATTTGTATTATTGAATCAGTTTTTGGATTTTGGTTTGATGTAAACTTTAACCTTTATGGCATTTAATAAATATGCTCAGTTCAGACGCTTTTGATATGTACTAACCTCGGGTAACCGAGTAACCGAGATGGTAACACACTTTCATAGTAGGGTGGTCCTGGTAAAGCACCTTGGTATGAAGGGGTGTTACAGTCATGAGGTGGAAAATACGTGTAAGGCCTAGTCGGTCGAGTGGACCTTCTAAGTATACATCGTACTTTACCAAGGGTGAAATAGGGTAACTTAAATGGCATGATATTGGCTGACGGGGAGCCCACACCTTTTTTTGTCTTTTGAGACATGATATTAAAATAGATGAAAAAAAAACAACGATTAAAAAAAAAAATATCAATGAGAATAAAAAGTTTATCCAACACATTGCATTCATGCTAAGAAAAATCAGCAACCAACTCATTAGTCATACCTGTAATTTGCAGCGTCAACGAGATTCCACTATCAATGCACGTGCATTCAATCTTATTTTCAATGGGTAATTTGACTAATTTCACGTACAGTTGCCGTCCAATTTGCTCAGGTAATAAAGTGTTCGACGTGCTAAATTGTTTTTGACAAAAAGTGCAATTTCTCTCGGGTAACAACAAGTACTCACACAAACAAATCAATTTCGTCATATATGCAAGATTACAAACAAATTTCAAATCTTACCCGCTTAATAAGTCCCCAGCGGAGTCGCCACTGTGAGATCCCTGAAAAAATCTCCTTTTTGAAAAATAAGGAAATAGTGTGGAGTCGCCAGTAGGTTTTATAAAAAAACATACAAAAATAAGTTAACGGAAAAGGCCCCTTTTGATCCCTGGAATGAGGACTGATCCGTCACTCCGGTCTGAACCAAAGATTGCGAATTCGGGGGTAAAGGTACGGTCAGGGAAGGTGTGGACAAGGCCCTCGGGAACTGCGTCCGAGGGATCCACACCCGGCATAATCGACTCGAGGTTCTTTCGAATCGAATTAAGACCAATTAGAGTCGCCACCAAGTTTTTTGGGAACTTGGAACCGTTCAAGTCAACTTTACACCTTTCATCGAAAAGCATAAAGCCAATCGACTACGAGTGATTAAAGATAAAGACTTGTACCCTATATCACTCGATTTGAATGACTCTCGTAATCCAATGGTATTTAGACGGATCCACAAACCATAGATCTTTGAGTAAGGGGTGAGGGTACGTGTTGGGAAGCCCATAAGGACACCCAACCCCGCCCGTCGATAACGGCCTCTACTAAGTCAAGTGTCGGATTTCAAACAAGGTCATAGCTACGTACGATGTATGATATGCAAACGTTGTTTTAACCCTATCATGTGACAACAATTTCTATGTCGTTTTAGATGCAACTAAACTAACTTTGTCAAAGTTGTAATTTAGCATGTGGGTTGATTGATCTAGCAACATACAAAACAAATCAAGCAAGGCTTAAGGGGGAATGGGGGAGCCGTTGGGATCTACCTATTACAAACCAGGCATTTCATGCCGACGCAACGATAAATTAAAGATACAACTCGATCTAAATACAACGCTATACACACGACGCAATACACGACACAAAACACACGGCCATTGGGCCTTGAAAACCGTGCACATGAGGGTGGCCCACGGCTCACATGACCCACGGTCCTTGGGTCACTCCTCGTAATGCGTGCTCGCGCTTAATCTCATCGAATTAGACATAAGGCTACGCACCAAAGCATGCATTAGCATAAACCGGGCCATGTTGCTTTAAACAACATGCGGTTTACTACGCTCCTACAAGCATTGGGGAACAACCGTCTAACCAAACAAGACCAAGGTTTTTGAAGAGGTTTTGACTCAAAAGAAGTAAAACAAACTCGAAAATTACAACTCAATAAACAACGATAAATTACAAGCTAACAAACGACAAAGAACGAAAGGTAAGAAATAAAGCGAGACAAAGAAAGACGTGGCTAACCCCACGGCCTAAAGCCACGGCCAAGATAAAGCCAACCTAGTTCCTAAGTTAGATTCATTGGTTAGATCGAATGATTGCGAAAAGGGATAGGAAACAAGTTAGAAAACGAGTTAAAAACAAAGTTGATTGATTGTCGCGCAAAGTGTGTTTCACACGGCCTAAAGGGTCCAATTAGGTCAGATATCATAAGATTAATGCTTACTCGTCGAGTGTTAATAGGAAGGTGCTAATCACGCACTCCTATGCTAGCGAGAAATCAAGTGATAAGAAAGATGCGTTCAATTATTTACAGAATTGTTAGTCGATTTTTAAAGCTATGTCGATGTACCCTAATGTGTCTAATTAGGTTATTAAATTAATTTAATGTCATCTAAATACGTCATAGGTTAACAATCAGAGGTTAAACTAACATACAACGGGTCCTAGGGTATGTCGATTTGGCCGAAACAATAAGGGGGTCGAAAGCGAAGAAAGTTAGACAATTGTTTTATTTATGCCCTACCTTGAACACGAGGATATGTAAATGAGACGGGGGTGTACGACCGACAGAAGTAGCGGTTTCTTTTCCCATCTCAAGTCAACGCGGGTGTTCATGGTGGTACTTTAACTCATACTCGGACTAACTAGTTTCATAGTTAATTTAAAACAAACGATAAACAAACGAAAACAAACAAAAAAAGACAATAAAAAAGAAGCATAAAACAAACGAAATAAAAGGGAAAAGAGGAGGATTTGATGCACCCTCAACCTACATGTATCGTTGACACCGTCTTGGGTCGTAATCGATGGTAGATTTTATCTCGAGAGGCCGTCGTCGACGAAGAATAAAGCAAACACGCGTTTTGGAAACTTTCTGCACAGCAATTTTCAAACGATGATATCTCCCTCGTTTCACGACGAAAATTCGATTTGAAAGATTTTTTGGAAACTAGAAAGAGAGGAGAACAGGGATCTTAAAGCAACCCCTGCTCGTTTTGGGTTATTAGGCACGAAAAACGAGCACAAACAGAACTGGACAGACAAGAAGAAACGCGAAAACAGTGTTATTTCACTCTGTTTTTCGAGGGATTTCGTGTACTCTCAAGGGCAATTTGGCTCGTAAATCTTTGTCTAATGTGTAGATGGATGTTATGTGGTTAATTAGGAACAAGAAACTCGAGTTTTTATGAAGGTTTGATGGAGGAACGAAAGGGTTTTTGAAGAGGACACACAAACAGTTCCAGTTTGTATGTCGGTTTTGTGGAGGGATTTTGAGAGGCAATTAGGGTTTGTTTCTGAGGTTTAAAGCTTGTGGGTGATGGTTGGATGTATGGAGAACTTCGAGGAATGAATGTATGGTGAAGGGGTGGTATTTATAGGGAGTTAAAGTAGGTTAAAAGGGAGGAAGGGCAAATCGGGCTAGCTCACGGATGGCTGCTGTCCATCGACTTTTGTGAGGGTTTGAGGGGGGTTTTCTTGGTGATTAAGCTAGGATAATATGGGTAGGATACTAGGGTATGGGTTAGGGTTAATGGGTACGGGTCTTGGTAGTGTTTGGAGCGGGTTTGGGCTCGCGAATTGAGCTGCAAAACAGGGTATACGGGATTGGGTTGCGGGCTGCTTGTGAGGGGTTTGGGACGAGAATTTGGGCTGCTTGTGAGGGGGTTCGAACAAGGGTGGATGGGTATTGGTCTAGGTGGGTTAGTGTACTCGATATTCGTGCCAATTCGTAAAGGAAACGGGCTCAAAAACCGAGCTAAAATCGAGCTCAAAAACAAATGTTCAAAACGAGTTTTCCTCACTTTTCAAATCGATTTTTCAAATCAATTAATAAATTGAAATAAATGACTTTTCAAATCAAATATACTCATAAAATGATTTTTCAAATCAAATATTTATTTTATTTTCAATAAAATAAACTTAAGAAAATAAATTCAAAATAAAGCTTTAATTTAAATATCATTTAAATTAATAAAAATGAATTCATTAAAAAAACACACTAATTTTAAATATCATTTAAAATAACAAAATGAACTCACTAAAAACATTAAAATAAATATCATTTAAATTAACAGAATGAATTCACTAAAAAAAACATTAATTTAAATATCATTTAAATTAATAAAATACTTCATCGACGACACCCATTCTACCTCGTAAAACGAGCTCCAAATAATGACAATGACAACTAAAGAATACATGTGTCCTATCATCATCGGGTGTTTGTCGGGTTTTCTATAAATTCCAATATCGACGGATACGGGTATCTACAGAAGGTGTTAGGCACCCAGACCGCCCATCAAACTAACGACCTCTACTATTTATTTGTCGGGTTTTCTATAAATTCCAATATCGACGGATACGGGTATCTACAGAGCCCCCACTTTGACTGAGGCTTGGACAAGACGAAAGTCAAAGTATACCCCAGGTCCCTTTCGACCTGAGGATTCTGCGGGTCGTTTATAGTCCATTAGACTTGCGTATATAAGCTCGCCAGCCATAAGAAGAGATCATACCTGAAACTTCGTTGGAGATCGACTCTTGCTTCTGTTACGTCGAAATATCATTGTTGGTCATCGACCCAATAAATTCGATAAATGGTGGGTTGAGCCTTATCCTTAGGCGCCTACGTATCCGTTTCTGACGGAATCAAACCCGCGTCGTAGTTCGGCCACTGCTGACACATGCCCAAAGTTTATCATCTGCTGGCGTATGTCCAAAATTCATCATCTGCTGACATTTGCCCAAAATTTATCATCTGCTGGCACTTGTCCGAATGGGACGGGACTTTCCGAGGAGGTTGCCGTCGCTTTCATCATTTGCTTTCAGCTACGGAATTCTTCCATTTCATACTCTTGTATTGAATTGAATTTTGAGTGGATGTCATCCTTTTCATCTTGATAATGGTCT
This sequence comes from Silene latifolia, assembly GCF_048544455.1. NCBI lineage: Eukaryota > Viridiplantae > Streptophyta > Magnoliopsida > Caryophyllales > Caryophyllaceae > Silene > Silene latifolia. The sequence goes on along the minus strand of NC_133538.1, from coordinate 9,572,602 downwards.
CTGGCCGACGGCCGTAGCCCCGATTTGCAATGGCTCTAAAGTCGAAGACTTTAGAGCCCCCAGTTGAAGCATATCCTGCTAAAATTGGAACGCAAAAACGTACTAGCAATAATCATTACATAAGCACATTTGGATCATCGATCTTGAAATTGGATCATTTGAAATACTGGGTCATCGACCCGAAAGTTGAATTGATAATTTTGAATAATTGGGCCATCGACCCGAAAATTGAATTTGAAAATTTTGAATGATTGGGTCATCGACCCGAAAATTGAATTTGAAAGACTGGGTCATCGACCCAAATTTTGAATTTGAAATGAATCACTTGGATGCTGGGTCGTCGACCCAAAAAGTTTTTGAAATTTTGAAAGTTTTTGAGATTTTGAAATTTTGAAATTGAACCTTGATGGGTGAGCATGAAATGCGACTCAGACATTCTATACGACCGGTAAACAACGTGGGCGTAGCCCGCTACCGCAAAACAAAAAAAGAAAATAAAACCGTAAGTGTGCACGGGCTTTAATTCAAATATGGACTTGTCGAGGGTAGAAAATGTAAATCGGCCGTTCCGGCGTTCCCCAAAACGCGATAGATGTGCGGAAACCCGATGCATCGTGCCAAAGACTGGTGTGAGCTGGGGCGGGCCTAAGAGGCGCGCGATCCGAGGCCTACACGGCTCAAAGAAACGGCACCCTAGGGGTGTCATCCTAGGTGCTTCCTTCCCTTATACTTTCTATATATAAGGAAGAGCTGTACTGCCAAATTTATTCTGCTTTCTTCCCCAAACTGGTGCGAATAACATAAATCATTATGAATAATCTAGCGAGTGCTATGCGAGCGTGGGAGACAGACTTCACTGGCGCAGAGAAACAAGAATTAAAGACCGCTCAACTGGCGCAATTACTTCCCTTACGCAGATCCCCTTCAACTGCGTTGTTGGAACACCGCCTTAGTTATTGGGATCCTCCGAACCATGTCTTTGCTTTTCCCGAGGGGGAGATCTCGCCCCCTACCCGAAGAGTTTTTCGCCCGGGAGGATGGGATGCTGAGGCCATACCGGCTATACCTAAATTTCATTCAGGGTGGCGTGGAACATATCTAGACTGCCTTGGCCTTTCCAGGACGGAGTCTGAGGGGATAGTTACTGGTGACGAAGTCAACCTTTTTGCTATCCATCGGAAATTTTGTATCTTGCGAAACAGTACTTTACTGCCAGCGTATTGCCGCAGGGCCTTTGGATTGATCATGCTTCACCTCTATGTCTTCGAAGGTAGGATGAACAAGACAACTTGTGTAGGACAAGCGAAGCTTTTGTCCATTGTGTCTCAGATGGAGACGGGACATAACCCTTCTTGGATTATTCTTGCTGAAACTCTCCGGGGTTTAGATGCTAAGAAAATGAACCCTAGTACTGATTGGTCGGGATGCTCCCGTCTATTGCAGGTAACAAAATCTATTCTCCTGATTTCGCTTCCTTGATCAATTTTCCTTTATCACAATTCTTGCTACGTTTTTGTCACGATTTTGCTGCATTCTGCCACGATTTTGCTGTATTCTGCCACGATTTTGCTGTATTCTGCCATGATTCCTGCCACAATTCCGTTTTTTTCCTTCTTTTTCTTTTTTTTTTTCTTTCGTTTTTTTTGTCTCGTTTTTTCCTTTTTTTTTTTTTTTTTTTTTTTTTTTTTTTTTTTCTTTCGTCTCTTTTTTTTTTTTTTTTTTTTTTTTTTTTTCGTCTTTTTCTTTTTTTTTTCGTCTTTTTCATTTCATTTTTTTTCAGGTGTGGCTTTGCGAGAGGTTTTGGCTCTTCGCCCCGCCGCGTGAGCCCAGCTCGTATCTCGCTCGCATGCTGACTATGCGTGCCAAGCGGTATGAAGACGAGCATCAAAATGACCTTGCCTATTGGCGAAACAAACTGACAGGAGGGGAATGTCGCCCTCTTTGCTGGTTCATGCCTTGGCTTCGCCTCAAATCCTTTACTATCCTTCCGGAAGATGACAAGACCAGACGTTTGCAGCTACTGGGTTTAGAGAGGTCTATTCACATTTACCCTGACCGCGTCCCGTCGTCGATGGGCCGCAGACAAATAATTCCCAAGTGTGAGGTCATTGGGACGAGCAAGAGAGCTGAATTCCTCTATATGTGATGATTGGCTCAAAAGGTGGCACCAAAGGCGTCTTTGGTACGTATCCGCGCTCTCAGACTACCTGGGTATCCCCGTCTTATACTAAATGGCTTAAAGAGAAGACCGAATCAGGTAAGGACTTGTGTCGGAAGGATGAACTTGTCGACATCAAATATTATGACAAAAGCAGAAGCAGTCGCGACTTCTTTGTTAACGATCTTTCGTATTCATCTAGACCTGAAGCTAATACTGAGAAGACTCCTAAGACTGACTCACAGGCGACAGGTGTGTGGAAACGGTTGGGTTCAAAGGCACACTCGGGTTCAGCCTTAGAAGGGAGGCTTGGTCCTCGCTTGAGTGCAAAAGATAGGTTGGGCCCTCGGGAGGAAATGACGATTCCTCCTAAGAAGCGCGCTAGACAGAACACAACTACCCCTCCCCCACAGGAGCCTCGGTCACGTGACCCAAAAGGCAAAGGGAAAAAGAAGATGTAGGAGCCTTCGACTCCAAATATATTATTTAATACTACTACTTATTATTTGTTGCTAGTTGTTTTTTTTCTTTTGAAGGATGTAATGGGCATCGCCCGATCTTTAAAAAGACTTACTATCTATTAAAAATTCCAGTTTCTGCATAAAATTTCAATTTTATTCAAAGAAGGGTCGGTTGTACTCTTTTAAAAAGCTGCCTACGTATCTGTTATCAACAGAATCAAACCGAGCTCGTAGTTCCACAAAACAAATGCGCTACAATCATCGATTTATAACGCACAAAAAGCAGCGAAGCAAAAGTGCCGCGGCCTAGACTCGCTCACGAGCACTGCAATTCAAAATTTTATTTTACGACATTGAGAATGAGTTCTACGGATAGTATTTCTTCAATTGATCCAAATTCGTCGGATTCGCGAAGTCATTTCCATCTAGATCTGTCAGTCTGACTGCGCCTCCCGATAATATCTTCTTTACCAGGTAAGGACCGGCCCAATTCGGCTTGAATTTTCCCCTCGGGTCAATTGGTAGTAAAGCGCGAACGGACTTTAGGACTAAATCTCCATCTTTTATTCCTCGAGGTTTCACCTTTTTGTTAAATGCCCTTTGTATCCTTTTCTGATAGAGTTGAACATGATGTAGTGCATTTAACCGTCGCTCGTCGAGCATGACCAAGGAATCATACTCGGCTTGCAGACGATCACCCCAGAGGACCGACTTTCTAACAGGATCCTTAAAGAAGGTACCTCTAATTCGATAGGTGAATCGCTTCCATCCCATATGTTAAATAGAACGGAGTTGCTCCGGTGGCTGTGCGAATAGACGTTCTGTATCCCCATAGTGCGAACGGTATCTTTTCCGGCCATTCGCGATAATTGTCGGTCATCTTTCGAGAATCACAAAGTGATTGTCTTGTTGGCGGCTTCCACCGCACCATTTGTTTGGGGTCGATACGGTGACGACTTGTGGTGTTTGATTTTATACTTTTCAAGTATTACGGCAGTTTCGGCCTGGAAGTGAGTGCCATGATCGCTAATGAGCTCATGCGGCACCCCATATCTGCAAATGATTTCATTCTGAATGAACTTTGCTACCTGCTTCGCTTGTAGGACTTTGTATGATTTCACTTCTACCCACTTCGTGAAGTAGTCGATGGCGACTAACATGAAGCAATGCCCACCTGTTCCAGATGGGTTGACCTTTCCAATAATGTCGATTCCCCATGTTGAGAAAGGCCATGGTGATGTCAAAGTGTATAACAGTGATGGCGGCACATGCTGTATGTTTGCGAAGATTTGGCAATTATGGCAATGTTTGACATATTGGCGACAATCTGTCTCCATCGTTGTCCAATAATACCCTAGTCTCATGATTTTACGAACCAGCATATGGGCATTCATGTGTGGGCCACACTCTCCGTCATGGACTTCTTCCATGACTCTTTTCGCAGTTGGTGAGTCTATGCATCGCAGAAGGATATTTTGCGCGGTCTTCTTGTACAATTGTCCGTCATTGGTTCTAACGAACTGAGCGGCTAGCATTCGAATAGCGCGCTTTCCGCGGTTATCCATGTCGGGTGGATACTCTCCTGATTCTTTAAATTTCAGAATAGCATGATACCAAGGTTCGGCCTCGGTTTCTTCTGTGTCTCCGATTACATTAACATAAGCAGGTGACGATCTTCGTTCGACACATATCGGCATAGTATCCATATGATCAGGTATGTTGATCAGAGCAGCTAGCTTTGATAGTGCATCAGCAAACTGGTTTTCGTCTCTGGGGAGGTGCACGTACTTGACCTCGGTGAACAACTTTTCTAGTTCTTCGATTTTTGCTTGGTACAGAGCCAAACTATCACTTCGGGTTTTCCACGTCCCGGCCACTTGATTGATCACTAACGACGAGTCTCCATGTACTACAAGCTTTTTGATGCCTAACTCGAGAGCACTGTGCAAACCGAGTAGGCATGCTTCATATTCAGCCGCGTTATTAGTGACGTTAAAGTCCAACTTGATCGATATAGGAACATGTTCACCTTCCGGTGAAATGAGTAGACTCCTATCCCGTATCCCCTATAGTTCGATGCTCCATCGAAATAGAGGTCCCACGTATCATTGTCTATGTGAACGATATCTTCGTCGGGAAATGACCATGTATCCACAACCTCAGTTTCTTCTATCGGGTTATCCGCCAGGAAGTCTGCAACCGCCCTTCCCTTTATCACTTTTAGCGGTACATATTTCAGGTCGAACTCGGAAAGCATTAAAGTCCATCTTGACACTCTGCCGTTCAGAACTGGTTTTTCAAACAAGTATTTGATTGGGTCCATCTTCGAATGGATGCAGACACTATGACTGAGCATGTAGTGCCGTAACTTCTTTGTCGCCCATACTAAAGCCAAACATGTCTTTTCGAGCTGAGTATACTTGATTTCATACTCCAAGAACTTTTTACTAATGTAGTAAATTGCTCTTTCCTCTTTATCGACTATCTGCGCCAGCATTGCCCCCATTGCAGTATCCGTGACTGTAAGATACAATAAAAGTGGTAACCCAGCCGTTGGTGGGCTAAGCACGGGAGGGGAAGATAGTATATCTTTGATCTTATCGAACGCAGCTTGGCAGTGATCATCCCATACGACGTGTTCCCCGACCTTCAATTTCTTGAAAATTGGCTCGCATATCATAGTTAGCTTTGCCACGAACCGACTTATATATTGGATTCTTCCCAGGAAACCTCGAATTTCATTCTCGGTTTTCGGGTGAGGCATTTCCATTATGGCCTTTATTTTCGATGGGTCCACCTCGATTCCACGGTGGCTAACGATGTGACCCAACAGTTTTGCGGATGTGACTCGAATGCGCATTTTGTGGATTCAACCTCATGTTATACTTGCGCAACCGTTCGAAGAATTTGCGTAGTGTGCCAAGGTGGCCATCACGCTCCTTTGACTTGACAATCATGTCATCGACATAAACCTCGACCTCCTTGTGCATCAAATCATGTAGCAATGTTGTCGCGGTCCTCTGGTATGTGGCCCCTGCGTTTATCAACCCAAAAGGCATTACTGTGTAGCAATAGGTTCCCATTGCGTTCGAACGCAGATCTTATGCATATCTTCTTTCGCCATCTTAATCGATTATAACCAGGCGTATCCATCCATAAAGGATAGTAACGCGTGTTTTGCCGTGTTGTCAACCAGGATGTCGATGTGAGGTAATGGGAAATCGTCCTTCGGACTTGCCTTGTTTAAATCCCGGAAGTCGACACAAACCCGAACTTTGCCATCTTTCTTGGGCACTGGAACGACGTTAGCCACCCAGTCCGAGTATTCGACACCTTGATGAACCCGACTTTGAGTTGCTTGTCGATTTCTTCTTTGACCTTCAAAGACCAATCAGTGTGCATTTTGCGTAGTTTCGCTTGATGGCTTATACCCCGGCTTGATTGGGATCCGTGCTCGCAATTTCCCTATCAATGCCTGGCATGTCTTTGTAGGACCATGCGAAAACATCTTTGAACTCATGCAACAAATCAATGAACCCCTGTCTTTCGGTGGGACATAAAGTAGTTCCTATTTTAAGCTCCTGTGGTTCTAAGGTTGTACCTACATTGATGGTTTCGGTATCTTCGATGACCGAGGTTTTCTGTTCGTACTCTTCCAACCCTTTTATCAACTGTAGAGGTGGTTCCATTTCCTCTTCTTCTTCTTCTTCGACCAACTGTTCATCCTCGACCTCAGTCTCAATGTCATTATTAAAACAATCATTTTCAGAAATTGAATTGCAATGTAAGTAAGACGAGTCGTAAGCAAACTGGTTCATATTATTATTGATTTGAAATTGCGCGAAATGCGCTAACATTTGAGCCAACTGGTCAGAGCTCGGTGGCGAGATAGGGTATTCGGGGACATGCCCCGGAATACCACCATTAGGAAAAGGTGCATAGGAAGGAAAAGCTAGGGGAGGGGTATTTTCAACACCTGACTCCTTAGACTCAATCTTAGGAACTAACTCGGACTCGGACTCGGACTCGACTCGGACTCGAGAATCGGTAACATCATCCGGCTTGAACATCTCTCCTTCTCCCGTTGTCAACTTGAAAAGAAGTCCTTTGTTGTCAGTCCACTTGATTGTTTTCCGCCATCCCGTGTTGGTCCTAAGAGGATCCACATCGGTGATGAGGGTAGATGGGTCGAACCGCTCGCTTCTCAGGATCATGCTTACCAAATCTTCGTTTGGTATTGGTGATTTCTTCTCTTCACCGAAAAGGAGACCCATAGCTTTCTCGTCATTTATTGGATCCGGTTTGGTTTCTACTGGCATCACGGTCAGAATGTCTTCAGGGATGTAGTAGCAATCTTGGAATACTTCGATTCCTGGGACCATAAGGTTCTTCTTTGGGTCAAAGATAGGTTCGGGGAAGTCCATGCAAGGGAGTTCTTCCCCAGCTTTCACGAAGTGACCATTGAGAGTTAGGTGATACGGTCCCATTTTAATATCTCGATCTTCGATCGTTCTTCCCCTCTTTTCCCGTAGATCTTTCTCAGTGGGCTCATATCCAAGCCCGAAAGTTACTCCTTTGGCTACGGGTGGTTTCAACTCGAAAGCCTCCTCCTTTCTAGGATATAACGAGAAACCGAAGTACTTCCCAGTTTTGAGAATCACCTTGCAGACATGACTTCCCGTATATAGATCCATATTTTCGGAGTTCAGCTCGATCATGTTGACAATCTCGAAACCACATGCGTCATTAGTAGCTTCGACCCTTACTTCAGAAGTAATGTCTCCTCCCGCCACGATGGTGGCGTGGCGTCAATGGTGACGGTCTTGCCATTGAGTGGGACCTTGATTTTTCGATGCAGCGTTGATGTTACGGCCTTCGCAAAGCATGGATCCGTGGCCTTCCCAACAATAAGTTGAAGGATGAGCATATGTCAATCACTTGGCAGCTTATTTTCTTTTCCACTTGCCTAGTCTGTACTACTAGATCGACAAGTCCACTCACTCGACGCACAGTGCCATCGAATGCCCGAACTGTCTGCGTAGTGGGGATGAAGTCATTCTTCTCCAAGCCCAGAATATGCGCCGTTTTCAGGGGGAGTACGTTGACAGCCGATCCGTCGTCAACCAAGGTCATAGGGATATGCTTGTTGAGACACACGGTAGCAATATAGAGGGCCAGGTTATGTCGAGGCCCGAACGGCGGCAGATCTTCGTCGGAGAATGTCACACCGTTGGTGATCTGAGGTCGATTCTGGGCGATGTGGGTGACCATATCCGCAGGAGTAGTATTTGACGACACGGTCATGTTCATCAAAGCTTGCAACAAAGCTTGACGATGCTCGAAAGAGCTCAAGATAAGTTGCCAGATAGATACGTCGGCCTTAGTCTCTTGGAGTTGCTTGATGAGGGAAGCCTCGGAGGTCGACCCTTCACCAAGAACTTCGACCACTGCCGGCTCCTTTTGAGGTGCCTTGCTCGGGGTATCCTTAGCTTTCTCCACACGATATGGGCGTCCGGATCTAGTCAAATGGTTTGACTCTAGGGCATCTTGCCTCACCTTTAAGATTTCTTCTTGGGTGTGAGGAATTGTCGCACCTTTGACGAGGTAAACATCATCCTCGTCATCGGCCCAAACACCATTGATTTCATTGCCGCTTCGGAGTATGTAAGGAGTACAATTGACAACAAAATCCCCGAATGTAATCTCGTTTCTCGAGCTTGGTAGGAATTTGGAGCAATCCACGAATATTCTTCCGACGAAAACCCCTTTCAGACGACATGGGCGAATCAAGTGAGAGTAATCGACACTATCTTCGGTAGAGACAAAGTTAGTGTGGTCGCCAAACGGATTGGTGACGTTGTTAGGCTTTATGGCCGGGATTGGGAGCGTTCCGTTCTCAATCATATCTTGAATTTCGTGCTTTAGTCTAAAGCACCTTTCGGTATCGTGTCCCTTCCCTTGATGAAAGGCACAGTAGGCATTCGGTTTGTACCATTTGCCTTGTTGTTCAGCAGGTGGGTCCGGAGTTAGACCAATGGGCTTCAACTTTCCTTGGGCCATGAGCCTTTGGAGAGCATATGTATAAGTGCATCCGATATCGGTGAATGCCCTTGGTATTTGGCGCTGCGACTTCTTCGATTGCCCTTCTAAGAGATTGATGGCTTCATCAATATGGGTCGTTGCTGGGGCCTTGGCCTTAGACGATGAGGCCCCTTGGTACCCTTTCGGCTTTTCAGCCTCTGCCCTTATGACATCATCTTCTACCTTTATCCCGATTCTTATCAATTCTTTGAAAGAACCAAAATTTTGGTATTTCAGAGTATTACGGTAAACAGGTCGTAAATTCTTCACGAACTTATCTACCATTTCGACTTCATCAGGCTTCTTAGCTAGTTTTACGCTTTCAGCGCGCCACCTTGCGAGGAATTCAGTAAAGCCCTCTTTCTCCTTTTGTGTCATCACCTCCAAAGTTCTTATGTTGGTTTGAATCTCAACATTGTCAGCATAGTGCTTACAGAACTCCACCGTAATATCTTCGAAAGTGGGGAAGTTCTTGAGGTCAATATTGTAGAACCAAGCCTTTGGGTGTTCACCCAGAGATTGGGCGAAAATTTCAGAGAGCATATCAGCAGGTACTCCCTTCAGTGCTAAGTACCCTTTATAGGCCTTAACATGGTGAACTGGATCTTCGGTGCCCTTGAACTTTGGGATGTCAGTGAGTACCATGTTCGTGGGCAACTTATCCTGAACTGGGGCATAGGCCCTAGCATTCTCATAGTGGATGTTCTTCCCCTGAGAGAGTTTCAAACGGTCTTCGATGAACTTGAACCGTTTCTCCAGATCAGTCAGAGGTGGGGTAGATGAAGAGGAATCTTCAACCAACTTAGATTCGATCGCATCCATTCGGGTCATCATGAGGTTCACGGCCTCAGTGAGCTTGTTAACAGCATCTTCCATTGCTTGACGTCGGGTTTTCGGCGGCCTTTCTACAAGAAACCCCGTCGAGTCAATATTTAAAGTAAGAGCCCCTGCACACTTAAGGACACGACCCCAACTTGACTCAAACAAAGACTCGACTTGAGATTGACTAAACAAGGGTTCGACTCACGGTTTGATTTAGGCATCGGTTCATTTTAGACTCGACAAAACGACATGACTCGAACTGTCATAACTCGATTCTAAACTGGACTTGGTGTGACTAAAACCGTGATTGGGCTAACATAGCCCATGAGTTCGTGTGAAACGTCCATAAGGGCCTAGCTTGGACGTTTTTTGTGGACTATCCTAGACCAAAAGGTCGACCAACATGACTCAAAGCCCAAGAGGTGAGCTTGGGTGACCCAACAAGGTCGTGTTCTAGACTCTTGGAATGAAAAAAAAAACGTCTAGCCTAACACGGCCAGGACCCGGACACGACTTGACGCATTTCATGCTTGGTTGAGGTTCGAGAAACATTTTGGATCGGATTTGGAAAAAACGAAGGATTGATTTGAAAATGAGATTTGAAATGGGCAGCATGCCGGCTATAAAAGCTCATTTTGAAAATTCTAGTCCTATTTGGGCAGCATTCCGCGTTTTTAAAACCATGCTAGTTTGAAAGTAAGTTGTTCAAAAGTTCGGTTTTGAAAAGGACATGGGAATTTTCGAAAAAAAGACTTGGGAAAACAAATTGCACATTGTCATTCTCATGTTATAAGGATGTATGCTCCTAGACATCTCTAAGTCTCGGCAAGTCTTCTACGAGAAGGTCTATGCCCTCCATCCTTTTGCGGTCTTATAGAGCAAGGTGTCTTAAGGTAAAGTACCTAGAAGATCGTCCCCACAATCAAGAACCACGCGAGGCGAAGTGGAAGCGAGCAATGTGCAGCTTCCTGGCATAGTGGGACGTCGCCCCCCACGCATCACGAAGAAACGCTGGGACGGCCCGGGCAAGTCCTTAAGGGTTTATGCATGAATCGTAGCACTATGAGTAATGTTTTACTTTCCAACACTTTCTTTTCAAGTTTCACCTCGGAGGAAAAGACCCTAGAAACACAGTGTAACTAGTCCTCTTTTCCCCAGTAGTCGCCAAATCGTGGACAAGGCCCTCGGAAGGCTGCGTCCGAGGGATCCACACCGGCATAATCGACTCGAGGTTCTTTCGAATCGAATTAAGACCAATTAGAGTCGCCACCAAGTTTTTGGGAACTTGGAACCGTTCAAGTCAACTTTACACCTTTCATCGAAAAGCATAAAGCCAATCGACTACGAGTGATTAAAGATAAAGACTTGTACCCTATATCACTCGATTTGAATGACTCTCGTAATCCAATGGTATTTAGACGGATCCACAAACCATAGATCTTTGAGTAAGGGGTGAGGGTACGTGTTGGGAAGCCCATAAGGACACCCAACCCCGCCCGTCGATAACGGCCTCTACTAAGTCAAATGTCGGATTTCAAACAAGGTCATAGCTACGTACGATGTATGATATGCAAACGTTGTTTTAACCCTATCATGTGACAACAATTTCTATGTCGTTTTAGATGCAACTAAACTAACTTTGTCAAAGTTGTAATTTAGCATGTGGGTTGATTGATCTAGCAACATACAAAACAAATCAAGCAAGGCTTAAGGGGGAATGGGGGAGCCGTTGGGATCTACCTATTACAAACCAGGCATTTCATGCCGACGCAACGATAAATTAAAGATACAACTCGATCTAAATACAACGCTATACACACGACGCAATACACGACACAAAACACACGGCCATTGGGCCTTGAAAACCGTGCACATGAGGGTGGCCCACGGCTCACATGACCCACGGTCCTTGGGTCACTCCTCGTAATGCGTGCTCGCGCTTAATCTCATCGAATTAGACATAAGGCTACGCACCAAAGCATGCATTAGCATAAACCGGGCCATGTTGCTTTAAACAACATGCGGTTTACTACGCTCCTACAAGCATTGGGGAACAACCGTCTAACCAAACAAGACCAAGGTTTTTGAAGAGGTTTTGACTCAAAAGAAGTAAAACAAACTCGAAAATTACAACTCAATAAACAACGATAAATTACAAGCTAACAAACGACAAAGAACGAAAGGTAAGAAATAAAGCGAGACAAAGAAAGACGTGGCTAACCCCACGGCCTAAAGCCACGGCCAAGATAAAGCCAACCTAGTTCCTAAGTTAGATTCATTGGTTAGATCGAATGATTGCGAAAAGGGATAGGAAACAAGTTAGAAAACGAGTTAAAAACAAAGTTGATTGATTGTCGCGCAAAGTGTGTTTCACACGGCCTAAAGGGTCCAATTAGGTCAGATATCATAAGATTAATGCTTACTCGTCGAGTGTTAATAGGAAGGTGCTAATCACGCACTCCTATGCTAGCGAGAAATCAAGTGATAAGAAAGATGCGTTCAATTATTTACAGAATTGTTAGTCGATTTTTAAAGCTATGTCGATGTACCCTAATGTGTCTAATTAGGTTATTAAATTAATTTAATGTCATCTAAATACGTCATAGGTTAACAATCAGAGGTTAAACTAACATACAACGGGTCCTAGGGTATGTCGATTTGGCCGAAACAATAAGGGGGTCGAAAGCGAAGAAAGTTAGACAATTGTTTTATTTATGCCCTACCTTGAACACGAGGATATGTAAATGAGACGGGGGTGTACGACCGACAGAAGTAGCGGTTTCTTTTCCCATCTCAAGTCAACGCGGGTGTTCATGGTGGTACTTTAACTCATACTCGGACTAACTAGTTTCATAGTTAATTTAAAACAAACGATAAACAAACGAAAACAAACAAAAAAAGACAATAAAAAAGAAGCATAAAACAAACGAAATAAAAGGGAAAAGAGGAGGATTTGATGCACCCTCAACCTACATGTATCGTTGACACCGTCTTGGGTCGTAATCGATGGTAGATTTTATCTCGAGAGGCCGTCGTCGACGAAGAATAAAGCAAACACGCGTTTTGGAAACTTTCTGGACAGCGATTTTCAAACGATGATATCTCCCTCGTTTCACGACGAAAATTCGATTTGAAAGATGTTTTGGAAACTAGAAAGAGAGGAGAATAGGGATCTTAAAGCAACCCCTGCTCGTTTTGGGTTATTGGGCACGAAAAACGAGCACAAACAGAACTGGACAGACAAGAAGAAACCGCGAAAACAGAGTGTTATTTCACTCTGTTTTTCGAGGGATTTCGTGTACTCTCAAGGGCAATTTGGCTCGTAAATCTTTGTCTAATGTGTAGATGGATGTTATGTGGTTAATTAGGAACAAGAAACTCGAGTTTTTATGAAGGTTTGATGGAGGAACGAAAGGGTTTTCGAAGAGGACACACAAACAGTTCCAGTTTGTATGTCGGTTTTGTGGAGGGATTTTGAGAGGCAATTAGGGTTTGTTTCTGAGGTTTAAAGCTTGTGGGTGATGGTTGGATGTATGGAGAACTTCGAGGAATGAATGTATGGTGAAGGGGTGGTATTTATAGGGAGTTAAAGTAGGTTAAAAGGGAGGAAGGGCAAATCGGGCTAGCTCACGGATGGCTGCTGTCCATCGACTTTTGTGAGGGTTTGAGGGGGGTTTTCTTGGTGATTAAGCTAGGATAATATGGGTAGGATACTAGGGTATGGGTTAGGGTTAATGGGTACGGGTCTTGGTAGTGTTTGGAGCGGGTTTGGGCTCGCGAATTGAGCTGCAAAAAACGGGGTATACGGGATTGGGTTGCGGGCTCGCTTGTGAGGGGTTTGGGACGAGAATTTGGGCTGCTTGTGAGGGGGTTCGAACAAGGGTGGATGGGTATTGGTCTAGGTGGGTTAGTGTACTCGAGATTCGTGCCAATTCGTAAAGGAAACGGGCTCAAAAACCGAGCTAAAATCGAGCTCAAAAACAAATGTTCAAAACGAGTTTTCCTCGCTTTTCAAATCGATTTTTCAAATCAATTAATAAATTGAAATAAATGACTTTTCAAATCAAATATACTCATAAAATGATTTTTCAAATCAAATATTTATTTTATTTTCAATAAAATAAACTTAAGAAAATAAATTCAAAATAAAGCTTTAATTTAAATATCATTTAAATTAATAAAAATGAATTCATTAAAAAAACACACTAATTTTAAATATCATTTAAAATAACAAAATGAACTCACTAAAAACATTAAAATAAATATCATTTAAATTAACAGAATGAATTCACTAAAAAAACATTAATTTAAATATCATTTAAATTAATAAAATACTTCATCGACGACGCCCATTCTACCTCGTAAAACGAGCTCCAAATAATGACAATGACAACTAAACAATACATGTGTCCTATCATCATCGGGTGTTTGTCGGGTTTTCTATAAATTCCAATATCGACGGATACGGGTATCTACAGAAGGTGTTAGGCACCCAGACCGCCCATCAAACTAACGACCTCTACTATTTATTTGTAATATTATATATTTGACGAAATTTGAATAAAAAGAATGTTAATTATACAATTTTATACAGAAGTCGATATAAATTTGAGACAAAGACAAATTAACTAGGTTAGATTATATACAAATTATACGATAAATAAATAAAATAAATAAAACAACGAAATAGAAAAAGTAAAGAAAACTTATTTGATGTCGGTACCCTCAGGCCTATGTGGATGTTGACTACTAATGAATTTCAACTTTGTCGTAAATTAACGGCTCTTATGCGCTTATATGAACCGAGACAATTTATTTGTATGAGGTTTGATTTTGAAACTATGGTAGTATATTTGAGACGGTAATTTGAGAGAGTATTGAATTTGAGTATGGAATTAGATCTCTTCTGTTTTGTTTGTCTTTCGTGGAATTCTCTGTCCCCTCTCTCCTCTGTATGTTGCTATTTATAGTTGTGGTATAACCGTATAGGCAGATATTTCATCTCATGTAAAATTCATCTCACAATCCAAGATGAAATTGGTTTTCACCCTGATAAAGAAAAGTCAAAACAAATTCTTTTCATCTTAAACCCATTCTATATCCAATGCTTCGTACTTATCCATTCGTCCTTTGTCTACCAATTTCAACAATGCACTTGATCACGTGACTACTATCCTAGAAGTTCCATAAGCCCTTTTCTATACGGAAACTTGATCAAAAGTCCGCTTCGTATAGCTGCCGTATTCGACCCAACTAACAACTTCATTCTTTGGAATATGGCTAAAATATTTCAGCGTAGTGCAAGTCCTTACAGCTTGGTAGGCTTTTCTTCTTTAGTATCAATTGGTTTTGGGCCAATAATCACTCGAATAACTCTTAGGTTTTTACCGAATGGTTAATAATATGAAGTGGATTGAATATGAACAAAAGGTGGTTTTAGACCCATTTTATGTGGTTTATCGAGTAATAAGCGTAAAGCGCCATATAATTATAACATTGTCAATTTTCATTTAGTCAATGAATTTTAGCCTCATCATCGGGTACCCTTAAGGCCAGGTAGACATTTTGAGGTGTCTACAATATCATATCGAGTCATCGACCGTGTCAATTATAATTATCGTAGTTCACCGCTTTAGTTTACTTAAAACGTGATAGATAATAAATTGACAAGACCTCCCACTTATAATAATTGAAAATTAGCCTTACCAAATAGTAGAAACCATGAGTCCTAATTTCATGAGGAAGTAGGCTCGGCTCACCGGGGTGCTAAACTTGTTACGTTGGGTAAGTGGGTAATAAAATGTTATTACATCGAAATTTGGATAGAGCTCAATGGAAGTATTCCTGACCGTAGTCACATGTGTTCCGGGCTAAAGATAAATATTAAAGTAATTTTTATCGACCGAGAGTTCTAGAAGTAGAATCGATTAAAGAGTTAATCCATCGAATTATATTGATAAGGGATGAATCGGCTCACCGTGCCCGAGTTAATATGAATTCGGATCTCGGAATCATTTATAATAGTTGGGTAGAGGTCACTATATAAATGCTTAAAACTTGTTTAAAGTGTTTACAAGTATTATTAAAACGATAGTGTTAATTATTTCCTTCATTTCCGTTCTTGTAATTATTTATTCGCAATGGATTCATCTAATACTCTTACATCAATCACCATTAATTCATGGCTCCAATCATTCGATGAAAAGTGCTCCGAGTATGACAATGATACGATTAGAGGATTACGCATTGGCATTGGTCAGGATGGAAATCCTTGCTTCTTTACCACCTCCCCACCCCCCACTCCAATATTAATGCCCACCACTTTGGTAAGAAAATATTGTGAAGAAAATCTCACTAAACCCAAGGCATCCTTGTTTGAAGAAACAAGGAGAAATATTAAATTCAGTGGAAGTTCTAGCAAGAGTGTCCTTGCAACTGAAAGGAGTATTGGTATTATTATAGGAAAGGTAAAGATGGGTAAGAAACCCAAACCTGATAATGAATTGGAAATGGATAGTGAGACTACCACAACCAAGACCAAGAAGGGTGCCCAATCTTATGAAGAATGTCATTATTGTAATGTCATGGGCCATTGGAAGCGAAATTGCCCCAAGTATTTGGGAGATATCAAAGTTGGACTTATTACTCCAAGTGGGACTTGGAAATGTGGAAAAGCTAAACAAGAGTGATATAAATCTCCGACAAGGAAATGGAGCTAGGGTAGCCGCCACTTCGAGAGGGACTTGTGTACTTGTTTTAGCTAATAGCTTTTAGTTGTAATCTACATAATGGTGATTATGTACCCATTTTATCTAAAACATTATTTCATGTTAGACATGGAAGGATTCATATTTTGCCATAAAAAACAATCGTTTTATTTTGTTTTAAAATTGACATGGCTGGGAGCCAAGTCAATTCTCTTAATGGTATTTATGTTTTAGACACTTCCAACTCAACTAAAGATATCTATAACATACAAACCAACAGACTCATAACTAATGATCCAAATGATTTGTACATTTGGCTTTTTCGATTAGGTTACATAAATGAGAAACGCATTGAAAGCTAGTGTCGACTAGATTTAAATGAACCATTTGATTTTCAATCATATGGAATATGTGAATCTTGTCTCCTTCGCAAAATGATTTGTACTTCCTTTAGTGGTAAAGGGACACAAGCAAGTGATTTGTTGGGACTAATACATGTCGATGTATGTGTTCTAATGAGCATCACCGCAAGGGGAATTTATGACTACTTTGTCACTTTTACCAATGATTTAAGTAGATATGGGTATATTTACTTAATCAAATATAAAGTGAAGCATTTGAGAAATTTCTAAATGATGTAGAGAACCAATTGAACAAAGTACTAAAGCATTACGATTTGATCGTAGTGGGAAAGATCTAAGTAATGAATTTGATTTATTAAATATAGATTATGACCTAGTGTCACTACCCATAAGATCAAACTAATATGTGTCGGTTTGAGTTATCGAACTCAATTTTGGGAATTTACAATCCAAAACGGACACGTAATTCTAAGCAGATGGTCAACCAGGAAATACCTGAAATAGAGAATCTATTTAACAAATGTCATGGATCAGATTCGCATATAACATGAATCAAACTGCCATGATAGAGATGGTATTTTTATGTGCTAACATGTCAGTCTAGACAAACTTCCAAATAAATTCACCACATATGTTTGTAACTCACAAAGCTATCTCTTAAGAACATAGAGGTATTTCTAAGAGATAGAGTGTGAGTAGATTAGATCGTCACAAACATGTCTTATAGTTAATGTGTTACTTTGTGAAAGTAATGGAACTATAATCTATAAAGATAGAGTGGGAGTATTGTCCAGTAGGAGTTTAGCACACATGTCTTGTTGTTAAAATGTTGCTTTGCGAAAGTAATGGTATTGTCCCAAATCGACTTTGTTACATATGAGCCATAGCATTACAATCCAAATATTGTTACTCAAAGAGTAGATTTACTTAAAGGCAAGGGTCTCCTTAAAGTGAATAGAGCTTTAGAGTAAATAAGGGCATAGATCGACATGAAGATGTTGATCAAGATAAATCATGTTAGGAATTGCTACAATTCATTTTAATGAAGAATGGCAAATGATAATAAAGATTCGCTTTTCTAAAATGGGAATTTAGAAAAGGAATGTGTTTGGAACACAAAATCTTTGATGAAGATCTAAGAATCCTAACATATTATGCGTAGCTTTCTTAAGTGATCCTAAAATGGTCTTAAGCAAGCATCAAGGATTATACTTTTCGTTTATGTGATATTGAGAATGGGTTCATTCATATGATTGAAGAATCACGATTATACATGAAGTTAAGTGGGAGCAATAATTATTTTTCCATTTCTTATATGTTGATATCATATTACTTATTAAGAATAATGTGCCAATGTTCTCTTCTGTGAAAGAGTGATTGGGAGACTGGAAAAAGGTGCGATATATTCTAATATTTCTGAATCTATGTGAGAGAATATTGGCATAGAGTTAAGAGTCTTATGATGATAAGATATTTCAAATCTGTTTAAAATCAACAAGGTTGAATAGGTTATTCATGGTGATGAAAGTGGAATTACTATGGCGGAGTCATGGTCATTCACTGAACCTATTAAGTTGTTGATCACACAAAATCATTTGCTGATGATTCCGCCATTAGAATGATCATGTATGCCAACAGACGCACACGCCGTGATGAAGTATATGATAGGAGCATAATAAGTCAATAACAGGTTAATTCATAAGATGGTCTTGTGAAAGGCTTAAAGAACAATTGAGGATTTGTTCAATTGTTTGGATGATAAACTAAGTTATGTGTTAAAGGGTTACACAAACTTTAGTTTCCAAACCGAGATGGATTTGTCAAAATCCTAGGCTGGTTTTATTGACCAAGGAGTGAGAAACTAGAAAAGTGTTTTAGTTTCAACCATTGCAAATTCTACAAAAAAAATCTAAGCAAATTGTGATAAAATGGTCAACATAAGGATTAAGAGTGAATCCCTCTACAATTGACTTTATCACAAGTTATGTGATAACAGTGGGAGCATCTTTCAAGTTATAGAGCCCAAGTCTAGTAAGAAAACTAGACATATACTTAGATAAATTCATGTCATTAGAGATAACATTGAATAGAAGGAAATAGCAATTCATAAAGTTGGAATGTTCGGATATATGATATATCCACTTGCCAAGCTTTTATTGCATTTCAACTAGTGTAAAAGGCACATTATAGAATATTTATATCTTATTGTAATGGGATTAAATAAGATTTATTTTAGTAATTGAAATACTTTATTACTAAAACTGTTTATTGTTTGTGAAACAATAGAGATAAGAATGAATGGTTAATTATAATTACAAGATGTTGTGAATTATAATTATATGACCCATTTTATTTATGTGATCAAGTATCACTAGTCAATTTATTGTATGTAATTTAATTAATTTATAAAATTGATATTTATTTGATAAATATGCATTAAATTAATTAATAACATGTAACATACTACATGTGACATATTGCATGACAAATGACAAATTGACAAAATAAAATGGTAGTCCATTTTATGTATGTGGACCGAAAAATTGAGGATGATAGGTGTTAGTTGGTGAATTATTTTACGAGATAAAATAAGTTAATTATACCTAAGCTACACTAGTCTTACAAGCCTACATTTTGGGTAAGAGAAAAAGGCAAAAGAAGATGCCATTTTGGCCTCTTTTACCCGGCTCCATCTCCTCTATAATGAGAGTTTGTTCTCATTTTTCAACTACTACACACAACATATTCATTCTTCTCATGCATATTCATTCATTCACATGCAAAAGCCTTCCTCTCACATATTCTTAGTTCATCTTTCTCTAAAACTTGAGAAATGATGATCCAAATTGTTCAACAACATTACTAATATTATTATTGTAATATATGAGCATTAGTAATCAATTTTAAGGTAGATTACTAAATAAATATCTAGCAAATATTATTTAGTAGTAATAAGGATTAAATCTTGGATGCAATAAAAAAGAGAGCTCTTAATATAGAGTTTTGGAGGATCATCCTAATACTCATCATAGCTCAAGAACAAGTGAAGGTAGGAGACCTTACTTGTGCCCATAAATCCGAAAATAATAATGTAAGGGATATTATTTTTCTTATTAATCTCTTATTAGTTATGCATGCACTAGATCTAATGAACTAAAAATTAAAATATTAATTTGTTCACTATTAGAAGAGTCTAATAATAGGTTTATGAACCTAACACCTTCTTGTCGCCCAGTCTCCCTTTTTACCAAATTCCAGAGGCATCCTCTCATCATGGGGGATTCTCTTCCGAGATGCCACCCTTCCTTTATTCCTCTCTTATTTTAAGTCAAGCTAGTGCTCGGTCCAAGCAATGACAAAGGTCTTAGATCAATTCTCCAAGTTATCGTGCCTCAGGGAGGAGCCTCTTTTACAGCAAGCTACAGAAAAAGGTGTCCAAGTAGACAACTGATCCATGGCTCACGCCTTGCCTTCTTTCAATTCTTCTACCTTTGGAACTGACACGCATTGTCACCCGTACTTGGCTAGGGGTTGCGCATACTTAAGCGAAGTCTGACAAGGTCATCCCTGTGTCGCGTTAGTCAAACCTAAGTCTACATTTCGCGTTCGTATAAGGTCTGCGTCCGCGTCAGTCATATGTCTAAAGCCCATTGAATATGCATAACGCATTACAAATTCCATCTTTATTTCAAATTTTAAACAAAGAAAGGGCTTTCAAAATTTGTGTGTTTCCTCATGTGTTATGTGCTATTTTCCTATTAGATTGCGTTCTTGTGTATCTACGAACCATGTAGGTGAGTATAAGAAGCAGTGCTTACTCCAACTGGGGGCTTCGCTCGAGTCTTCGTTCTCCCCAGCGACGCTCAAGACATTCCCCAGCAGTGTTCGCAGTATTGCTCAAGGTTTCTTCCATGACAATCAAGAAAATTACAAGAATTCATGATCACTAAATACAGTTCACGGGCTTCTCCTCTTTATCGGAATTTCGCTTGCTACAACCCGAGCGGATTTTCTCCTCAGTGGTGCCAAGGGCACGCCGTTGTCGATCAAACACCTTTATTTTCCTCAGCGATGCTAAGGACGCGTCATTGTCGATCCTTTGTTTTCTCTTCCGCGGTGCCAAGGGTGCACCATTGTTGACTCAACATATGATTTCTTCCCCACGGAGTTCGAGAGAAACAATTCCCGGAGAGTTCTGTCTTTTCAGATAACCCTTTCAGGACAAACCTTCAGATCTTTCAGAAAATTGCCGTAATCTTTCAGATATCCCTTTTCAGAATAAACCTTCAGATCTTTCAGATTCTTTAGATATCTTTCAGACAACCCTTCAGATAACCTTTAGATAACCCTTTCAGGATAATCTTTCCTTCCGCCTTTGTTTCTTCAGATAATCTTCAGATAATCCTTTATTTCTTCAGACAACTTTCAAGATAATCCCTTCAGATAATAGCTTTCAGTAATCTTCAGAAGATATCTTCAGTTAACTTTTAGTTATCCTTCAGTCCTTTAAAGATAGCCTTCAGAGTTAGCCTTCAGAAGTATTAAGAAGTTTCTTCAGAATCCCTGTAACCCCTAATGTCTTCAGACACCAAGGTATCTTCAGACCAAAGAGTTTTGCTGAAGCGCCTTCAGTCTCGTTTCACCCAGGGGTGTCTCAGGTATGGTTTCTTCTTATGGCTGGCGAGCTTCCTTACGTAGTCTAATGGATTTTAAACTACCCTCCTCGATAGTCGACAAACTCTAAAATGTTCCCGATGACAGGTCATTGGTTCAGACCCCTTGAGCCGCGTCGCGTCTCCATAGTCTTTAGGTTGTAATCTTCGATTGACCTGAGGGCTATACTTTGACTTTCGCCTTATCCAAGCCTCAGTCAAAGTGGGGGCTCTGTAGATACCTCATTTCTACACCTCCCGCCAAACACCCAGTGATGATTGGGCCGCATGTTTAGTATATGTCGCGATTTTATGACGTTTTATAAATCGGTAAATAAAAGGTAACTCATACACTTGTGTCTACCCCTTGGTTTTCATCTAGGTGTCATTACGGTCGTTTTGGCAGTAATTAGAGTACATTTGGAGTCCGGGTTAAAAACCGTCTTCATTTCCTAAAACCGTCAAATCCCGAATCAAAATCAAATGTTCTTGTCTACATTTGGAGTCCGGGTCAAAAACCGTCTTCATTTTGAGTCCCATGTCACTTCTTTGGGCTAAACTTAAAGTTTACATTCCAAATGTGCATTTCATTTAGCTAAAATGACAACCCAGCTTTAGGCCCATTTTACGAGGTGATAACGACTTTTTTGGGTCTAGCCTATTTCACAGAAAGTTCTACATGTTTCTCTTATCTTTCCAACGCCACCAAAATCACCTTAATCCGAGTCTTGTAGAGAATGTTATGCCTAAAATACGACAGGCTGTCAAACGTGTTTTCTCGCGCAGAAGAACCCTACCCGAGAAAGGACGCAGTAAGTGCTGCGCCTCTTCTATGGGACGCAGTACCTGCTGCGCCTTTTCTCAGGGCTTTCTTTTTGTCAAGTTTCCGTGTTTCAACCTAAGTCGGTTGTTTTCGGATCTTTCCTTCTGTATCCTATTCTTATCATAATTCCTTCGTGTGTTTGGTATAAATAGAGGCCTTCGCCTCACATATTTTTCACGCGAGTGTCTGCCCTTCTCTTCTCTCTTTGCATTCTAGACCTTGCTCTAAGCTTTCGACGCCTACGTGCTTGATCAATCGACCACGTAAGCTCAGATCATTCTGAGTACCAGTCACGTTTGCATGACCGACCAATTTGACCACTACACCATAATTAATCAATCTTTTAATATTCTTTTTCAATGGCACTTTCATATTTGCATAGATTGAGTCGCGTTACCACTAAAAACCGATTTAGTTAAATCTCGCGACGCTAACATGTAAGTTTGAGGGTGTAAAATCTCAATTTTATTTAATTTATTTTATTTAATGTATTTTTATTTTGTATCACTAATGTAGATTTATATCAAAAGCACGTTCAAAACCGTCTTAAAAACCATCTTTCAAAACCGTATTTACAAAACAGCAGAGGTTTGACGTCGAGAAGAAACGCAGCAGCAGCTGCGCCTCTTCGAAGAATCGCAGTATATGTTGCGCCTCTTCCATAGGCTGCCGCTGCTCCTGCTCTTCTTCTTCTTCCTCGACCTTCTGCAACTTTCTTGTTTTTCTTATTTCTTTCTTTTCTTTGTTCTTATCAGTACATAATCGTGTTTTATTAATCCCTTCGAATTATAACGTTTTATTTAGACTTAAATCCCTTATAATTCGATATTTGCGGGTTTTCGTCACTATATCAAACCCGGATTTTAGGAACTCGATTAGTCCATATCAAGTTTATGGGATTCGTATTTTGTACATACTTTTCATATTCTGTTCTGTTTTGTTTTCCAACCGTCTTAAATCCAAGTTTAGTAAATAAATTAATTCCGACACCGTAAATAAAATATAACTTGTTTTAATTCGTTTTAATCTGTTTTTGTCGCTTTTATGATGGTTCCAGATGTATATAACCTGCTAAATCACTTATACTCGAGTTCCCAATTAATAATTGATCTTAAATTTACCAATAAATATTAACAGACCGCGGTTCTGAGTTCACAGACAGAGTCCAACTGGAGAATAGACGCAGGGAATGCTGCGCCTCTTCCAGAGGACGCAGCAGATGCTGCGCCTGTTCCGGGTTGGCTTCTGTCCCTGAACTCTTTCTCGCTTTGACGTGGCTTATAATTATGTATTAAATCGACTATTAATCGTATTATCGTCTCTAATATGACGTAGTTTTCACCTTTTAATCCTAATTCTTTTATTTTCTTCTTTAAAATTCTGTTTTGAGCGTGCTTTTGATGTAGATCAATTAAACCTTGTAATTATTGTAATTTATTTATTTATCGCCCTTGTATGATTTATTTACTTGATTTCCACATGAAATTAATCTAACTTCCAACTTCAACCCCAATTGTTTGCTCAATTACGTGTTAACCGACTTAGTTTAATTCACATGCTAGGATTAATACATTGTTTGTTGCATTGCATGCATTACATCGACGACATAGAAACTATGAACGACTTCCCTAATTATTAGTAGAGGCCACTATCGAGGCGGGCGGGATTAGGTGTTCAATTAAAGAGCTTCCTAATACGTACCCTCACCCCTTACTCCAGATCTCTGTAAACATCCGTGTTCATTGGCATCCACGAGAGTCATTCTAGACATAGAATGTTAAGGGTAACGAGTTCTTAGTGTTGATGTCATTACTATGTGTCTTGACATGGCACGAGGTATTCGAACGGTTTCAATTTCCCATAAAAATTGGTGGCAATTCCACAAATGCACGCTTATTCTAGCCCTTTCGCGTGCGCCGAGGGTGGCCCATGTCCACACCGTGTTAACGTAAGAATCTGGTGGTAGGTTGGTATTGATGACAGTGGATCTGGTGGCAGTATTGGGTTGGGTGAATCTGGAGGTAAAGACAGGTTTGGATGGTGGTTGCCTGAGGTATGAGATATAATTAACTTAGACAACTTGATTACTTTGACTAAAATTTATTGTACAAGTCCTCCACCTGTGGTTCCCTACGTCAACCTTATAATAATGAATGATGGAAATTCAAATTTACTCAAACTTTTAGTAATTCAATAAATAAATACCTTCATTGGAATCATAGCTTCGAATAGCTACGGAGCATCTCAGGCAGCTTGATAAAATTCCAGTGCCACTCGCGGGGACGATACACAAACATCCTGTAAAAATCTATCTATATTATTAAAGGAAGCTTTTTTCGAGCGATTATAGAGAGTTCATGTTATATGAACTACTTAATATTAAAAAAAAAAAAACAGAATTGGGATAGTGATAATATTTGACGGAGACTATGAAAAGAAAGAAAGTTCAATTACACTACAAACACTTCAAACAACTGTGCATATGGAGTACTAAATATAAGCACGCACACAAATCAAATTCTTCCCTGCTTATATATATTCTTCTCCTTACTGATTTGTTTAATTTACTATTGTTCCATTTATATTTATATTATATTGCATTTGTATATTTATTTTCTTATAGAAGAATAAAGCATAACCGTGTTACATAGATAAAGTATATATTATGCGTGTTTATTATATTCCAACAAAGTTGTATTTAGCAATTATATAGGGTTATCATATGTATTAATAGTACGTGCGTTGATATTGCAGGTACAAATAAAATTAGGGTAAGCGTATAACATGATGGTTGAGCTCATGGATGAAAAGTGTTCAAACAATTTATTAGGTATGATTAATATTGGTACAAACTGCTATCTCCAAGTTCCTTGCAAGCTGAAAAGCCAAATATTTGAGTTATATACTTCATATTGGTGGTGTATGGGGGAGTATAGGAAGTAGAGTGGAGATTAGTTGTTTGTTTAGTTGATTAATTCAAGGTTGATTAGTTGGAGTTTAGTTTAAAGGATTTAGTTTGTGTATTGATTTGTTGTGAATTTGTTGGGATACACTTGGTTACATTTGGGTTCATTGAAATGGGAGGAGAGGTCCTCTTTTTATAGAGCTCCTTCTCCTTCTCCTACATCCTAAGAACACTCTAGAATAGGACATTCTAGAGTGGCCTAGACACGGAACTCTCTAGAGTTGCTTACCACTTATACACATGTCTAGAAGGTTCTAGGTTATTCTACATAAACCTAGAACATACATGACTCTTCTATATTCTTCTAGACTCTTCTAGTTGTTTCTACATTATTCCAGGACTTTCCGGATAAGATTAGAACATTCCGAAAACTTCTAGAATACACAAAAAGTCTCATACTTCAACACTCCTCCTTGAGACTTTTGGTGTAACACTTAGCTTGATCATTCCTCTTCTTTTTCTTTTTTCTTTTGTAACGCCAAACTCAGAGGTTGCTCGATGTACGTCTCCTCCTCGAGCTGGTAGCATGACGAACAACCGGAGTAAATGTATCTTCATAGTGAATTCCATCTTGTTGGGAATATCCTTTGCTGATTATTCTTGCTTTGTGCTTGTTGATAGAGCCATTAGGATTCAACTTAGTTTTATAAAACCATTTAACACCAATTACCTTTCGATCTCTTGGCTTGTCAATCAACTCCTTTATCATATTTATCTCCTTTTCCATAGGTTCTTGCCACTCCTTGTGTTTGAAAGCCTCATCAAAGTCTTTTGGCTCCTCAAAAGTGAAGTAGCATCTTTAGCACTCTTCTGTATCTTGAATGGAGGGACATTCTACATAAATTTCAAATAGATTTTTCTTACCTTGTGCTCCCGTAGCATTCTCTGAATTGTCATTTGAGGATAGAGAAAGTGTATTAGGAGTTGATGGAGGTGTAGAAGGATCATTGTTGTTGGTTGTGAAAACATCGCCGTCTAAATGTTGGGGATGATCAGGGATTAGGGTCACATTTCTTTTTATCCTCTTTTCTTCCCAATTCCAGATTGCATCTTTGTAAGAAGATTCTCGAGTCTTCATCAATTTCTGATCATCATGGAAAGAAGATGTATCCTCGGAAGAAGATTCCTGAATCTTGAATTTCTGATCATCGGTGTGTAAGGATCCAATTAGCTCCGTTAGAGTGAGCTTCGATACATCCCTTGATTCCTTAATAGCATTGACAATCATGTCGAATTTTTTTGTCAATGTTGCGAGAATTTTCTGCACAATCCTCGTGTCGGCGACTTCTTCACCATATATTTTCATTTGGTTAATTGTCTCCATTACTCTCCAAGTGTAGGTTTTTATGTCTTCATTCTCCCCCATTTTCAAATTTTCGAAATGTTTTCTTAAGGCAATAAGACGTAATGCCCTTATCCTTTCATCACCATAGTATTATTTTTGGAGTAAATCTCATGCTTCTTTTGCGGTAGAAGCCCACATTATTTTTGGAAAAATGATCTCCGAAACGGTATCAAAGATGAAACACAGGGCTTTGGCGTCATTTATTTCATCCACTTTTATTTTCTTCAAGGTGGCTTCGGTGGTTGGAACACCTTCTTGTTGTTTTTGGGGACCATTTTCCACTATCTCCCATAGTGCATTTGCTCTTAAGAAGAGCTTCATTTTAATGCACCAATGGTCATAATTTTCTCCTCTAAATAAATCTAGAAAATCTAGAGGAGCGGGCAATGGAGTGTTTGATGCAGAAGCCATAGTTTTATTTTGTTGCCCTAAGATCTTTAGAGCTCTTGATACAACTTATTGGTGTATGGGGGAGTATAGGAAGTAGAGTGGAGATTAGTTGTTTGTTTAGTTGATTAGTTGAAGGTTGATTAGTTGGAGTTTAGTTTAAAGGATTTAGTTTGTGTATTGATTTGTTGTGAATTTGTTGGGATACACTTGGTTACACTTGGGTTCATTGAAATGGGAGGAGAGGTCCTCTTTTTATAGAGCTCCTTCTCCTTCTCCTACATCCTAAGAACACTCTAGAATAGGACATTCAAGAGTGGCCTAGACACGGAACTCTCTAGAGTTGCTTACCACTTATACACATGTCTAGAAGGTTCTAGGTTATTCTACATAAACCTAGAACATACATGACTCTTCTATATTCTTCTAGACTCTTCTCGTTGTTTCTACATTATTCCAGGACATTCCGGATAAGTTTAGAACATTCCGAAAACATCTAGAATACACTAAAAGTCTCATACTTCAACACATATATATGTTAGCATCACAACATAATTTTATTTGCTACGTACAATTATCTTCCTTTTCGATTTAGTGGTTGAGAGCTGACACATTAATTTGCCGTGCTTATTTTTCATAATTCTTATTTAAAATCATCTTAACATAAAATGGTTTTTACACCCAATTAAAAAAGAAAAATGGAAATAAAAGGAGTGTCAGAGATTTTTAAGCTGAAACGGTCTTAAATAAGACCAACCGTCTTTCTTTTGTATACAAGTAGTTTGATTAATTTAAGAAGATTAAAAGTCTCACATGCATGCAGTACGTAGAATAATATTCTTACCCTACTAAATTTCAATTGATAAATATTTTGCTAATACACAAGTGATCCCACATGGAGTACCAAATTTTTTCTATATATAAAACATAGAGAGTACGAGTACAAATCTATTGATAAAGAAATTTTGTGTTACCACTATCTAAACGTAGAGGAGATAAAGTTTGAAGAATCTTACGATGAATTAACCACGAGTAATTTCAATTGTTATGAGAAAGAAAAGGGATGCGTATATTGTGATATTCAATAAGGATGATCATGTTACCCTGCTACCCGTGAGACTATTTATAGTTCGGCATCGGCTTCGTTCCAAGGAACACGTGAAAAACGAGAGAGGGAGGAAACTGCTCCAAGTGCAGATTAATGAGGACGCTTTGGCTGATTAAAAGATTTGAGGTTATGGGACTGACTAAGGTTAGGGTCGATATAAGACTGAGCAAGTCAACCATTCGAAACGACTCTTCCTTCAAACGCTCTTATGTTATGGCGAGGAAGGTTGTAAGAAAATCCCGGGATTTTGCCCGTAGATTCCGTCTTAAGACCAAAACGGGTCATACACATGCTACTTGCGTAAGATAAAAGACAAGTCTTTTGCTAATATATATGCATTTTATTTTTGTCTTATAAATGAGAATTTGTGATATGATACGAAGGTTGTATAAATATTCTCTCATTTTTTATCTTTACATATTCTCCATACCTTTTTGAGGGTTAAAGGAAGCAATTTTTGACTTTTTATCAGTTAAAAGAAAAAACAAGTTTTAGATTAAAATAAAATATTTACGTATATAATATGGAAAAAATCTTTCATGAAATACTATGTTAAATTGTTAATATATACTGTTAATAGAAGGGAGATATAACTGAATGACTTGATTATTATTAATGAGATAGGTTACAATATATAGGAGACCGTCTTGGAGGATACTCCAAGCATATTCCTAAATAATATTCTATTGGATATTATTATGATACCCATAATGATATATTTCCTAATATATAATATATTATCTAATACACCCCCTCAGTCGAAACGGTAGATAACGGACGCTTTGACTGGACGAAATATAGTTGATGAAACTGTTGTAGATGAGCCGAGTTGATTTGTCGACGCCGTACCGGATTGTCATTACCTTGCGCGTGTCACGATCATGCCATAGAAAATGCCACTTACAATAATACGAATAAAACTAATTGTGCACGAGAGTCGAAACTGCTCGTGAGACACAAACTAAATGGACGTCAAGGTGCACGAGGGCCATAGCAACTCATGAAACACCGACTAAAAAAAAACAAAAAAAGCAAATGGTGCACGAGGGCCGAAGCGAACTCGTGAAACACCGGACTGTGAGGGCCGAAGCAAGCTCAACAGTATAACTAAATTAAAAGAAAAACAATAATGGTAAACCAAGAACACAACACGTCCATGCTCTTCGATACGGCAGCAGTACGGCCGAATCTCATGCCACCCGGCTTTTTGGCAGGGGCGATTGCTGGGCGAACTCAAGGCGGACAAGGAGAAGATGATGACGGGACGCGGCAGAGGTTTAACATGGTGGCGCGGTTGCCGGAGCAACAAGGCAGAGAAGGTTGTTTGAGCAACCAGAGACAACAACAAGTATTACATATGGCAGCTCGACGTGGACCAAATCAGCGGCGGCGGCATCTACGGAGGGACAACAACGTGGAGAACGGAGGAGGCATAGAAATTATTTATTTTCCTAATATTTTAATTTAGGGTTTCGGTGGTTGGTGGTCTGGTGGAGGGTGGAGGGTGTGATGGGGTTTGTGTCGGCTGGATATGGGTGAGGACGGATGTGGTAATAGCGGTGGCTATGGCGTGATGAAGGTAGATGGACAACAAGCAAGAAGGTAGGCAATAAGAGGGTTTACGGGGTTGGGAAATTGGGTTTTCCTAGATTGACTTTATTTTTTTTTTAAAAAAAATACTACGTACTAATAATTAATGAAAGGTGCATACGGCTTTATGAACGGGATACCCGCCGGAGATGGTATAAGACGACCATCTTCGGCCGGCGAATTAACCACGACATTGTAGGCAAGCGGAAGTATTCTTGAGAAGATCGATTTTTAGGCTGATACCATGTTAATAGAAGGGAGATATAACTGAATGACTCGATTATTATTAATGAGATCGGTTACAATATATAGGAGACCATCTTGGAGGATACTCCAAGCATATTTCTAAATAATATTCTATAGGATATTACTATGATACTCATAATAATATCTTTCCTAATATATAATATATTATCTAATATATACAAATCGAAATCTACAGTCAAAGTACCATTTTGGAGACCACCTAAAAACAAATAGAAAGATGAAAAAAAACAAATAAATTAAAAGGCGTACACAGTTTTATTAAAATTGAGATTTTACTTTGAAAATTTTACTAACAGGCTCGTGCATCGCACGGGCATTAAATCTAGTTAAATCAAGACTTAGGGAACATCCAACAACTCAAAGAATGGTCTAAAACTGTTTCGAGGGCCATATGTTTCAGTGCTTCAGCGGGTCATCTAGCAACGTAGTTCACATATTTCTATTGGGCCTTATTACGAACTTAGGAAATTCTAATATCACAACCACTGAAACAAAAATATAATTCCTTCAAACCGCAAGAAACATTGCCTGAGAAGTGCAACTGCATCAACTTCGTCGAAACATAAGCATAGTGCGCCAATAGTCATGATCGAGGAGCAAAGGAGCAAAGTCACTGATAATATATACTCCCTCCTATTCTAAATAACGCTCCCTATTTCCTTTTTCGTCTATTCACAATACTCTCCATATTTCCTTATTTGGCAAATTTTTATACTTATTTTAATCACTCCACCTCACAACAATACCCCACAATACTCATACTTTATCTTATTTTAATCACTTTACCACACAACAATACTTATTTTAATCATCGTACCCCATAACAATACTTATTTTAATCACACAATACCTTCCCTCCCTCCAATCTCCTACCCCACTATAATATTTTACCATAATAATACTCCTCTCCCTTAATACCCGTGCCCAAGGGGAGGGTTATTAAGAATAGGGGGGAGTATCCCACTTTAAGAGTCAGGTGCACCACTTTCATCAATTTAGATGCAGCTTCAGACACTATACACTTCTCCGACAAAAAAAAAAAAAAGCAGATCAACAACACGATCACTATCGTTACCATTCCTAAAGTTTTACCACCTCCATATCCTATACCCTGACAGCTATGTGTTAATACATAGGGCATGCTAATGAGCACAATCATGCAAAGGCTTGTTCAAAACAGCATACTTGAGGGATTGAAAAATCACAGGATAAAACGGATTGCCTAGCACTTGCTAAGATTTCCGTCTTTTTTCTCACAGCAAAGTGCACCTCTACATTGTCATCAAAGTTACTTAATCCTTCATAGTTCTTAAAAGAACTGGAAATGAAAGAAAGTTTCTTCAATATAGACTCGAATTCTGAGCACGTGTTCATAATTTTCTGGAAATCAGCTAATCTGGAAGCATCATCTGGGACAACCTGGTAAAAAAATATTAGAGAGTTGTAGAGTTGCGGCTATCGGAAAGAAATTTTGGAACAAAAGAAATCAAACAGCATGGGAGAGGATAGAGATAGAAAAGGCAAGAATTCAGTCTTGAGCTACTGAGCATTCAAGCAAAATTACGAGGATCAAATTTTCGCTAGAGAAAAAGGTTATAGCATCATACATCCAACTCATTTGTCAAGCTCATACACATTAAGCACTCTCATAACTACTTCTGAAAGTAATCGTGCATAATAATTGAAAAGTTTTGAATTTTTTTTATCAAATTTACAATAATTAGGGTGTCTAGGTATCTCGAAAGTATCAAAAGTTTACGCAATTTTTTACTTATGTTACCTTTAGAAAACGGATTATAATCCTTTCCAACTTGGAAGTTGGTGAATAGAGAACGCTCATTCCTCATACTCACCAAAGTCATTCTATATTTCACTGTAACTGTTGGGTTCCTTTGATTGATGATAACATGCCCATTTAATGTGTGCCTTCTTAGTTTACCTTTTCAGGATTTATGGTTAAATCAAGCTTGGATTAAGAAGTGTTGAGTTGTTGATCATCTTATTGTATTGAGTCCTAGGTGTCATCTAATGTACAAGTTAGAAAGTAAAGTATTTTAAAGTAATAGAAACAGTCAAGACCACTGTTACTTTCACAAGTAACAGCAGCCTGGACTGTTGCCTCAATTCGTAACACTTGAGCACTTTCTTATCTTTCAAAAGCCATTTACGTGTCTCATATTTTGAAAGATAACTTTCAGATTTTTACAAGGATTTGGCCTTCAAGAAAAAGTGGTTTGAGTAATTATCATTTTCAAATTGTTTCCTCTTTGTGCTATTTTGACCCTTTGGTCTTTCATAAAGAAAGGTTTGCTTTTTGCCATTTTTGTGAAAGCTTGTCATCATGTGACTTGTTTCACATCCTTTGTTTTCTGAAAACTTGTCAAACACTCTTTCTCTCTTTTGCCTTTTGAATAAGAACCTTCTTTTGTGCAAGTTTGGGAGGTTGTTGAGACTCATCACATGTGATGGTCTTTGACCCTCAAAACCTAATAACCCCCTTGCTCATCCTCTCTATAAAAGGCGTGCTGTTGTGACCATTATTTGAGCATATTTAGTCCCCTAATTGAGCCTATTTTGCATACTATTATAACATTCTATGGCCATTTTATCCGTCAAAACCTTCCTATTTGCTTTTCTATCGCATTTCATATGTTTTGTAGAAAAGGAGATAATAGGGAGAAAAAAACCCGTCTTTCGTGCATTTTTGGAAGCTTATTGATGATATTAGATGGACTAGTATGAAGTAGAGGCAAGAATGATGACCAAAGATGTAGGAATAAAGTGTATATAGAAGGATCAAAGGGTTAAAAGTAAGAATGGCGAGAGGGAAGACATTACATGAATAAATTGCTCGGAACCAAATCAAGAGTTGCTCCTTTGGCTCTGAAAATATGCTAGATGGAACGGCGTCGAAAAAACAAGTGATCTAGGCTTTTGAATCACTCCAATAGGTGTAACACCCCCATACTCCAAGTGCCTTACCAGGACCACTCAGGTATGAAGACATTACCATCTCGGTTACCCGAGGCAATGATAATCAAACAACAATAAAGAAACAACGTTTATTATAAATAGTTTAACGAATAGTTACAATCCATGAAACCAACTAAAAGTGCGATACATTATTCTCAAACTGACTGTCTAACTGAAAAGTAAATAAACTAAAGGCTACAGCGGAAGACTCCTATCATCATGTCGTGGCATCCGCCTATCCTCGTACTCACCAATACCGCTCAATATCCGCTCACCATCCCCGAATGGATCACCGCAGGTTTACAAAACAACATCGGGGTCAGTACTAATCACACAATCAATATGGATAACAATAACAAGATAAACAGACAGCTGAACTGTCACACACACACACACACCACCAACCAACTCCCATCATCTCAATACCGATCGCCCACCTGGACCGACCACGCGATGGGGGACCGGCCTGTTCCCATCTAAGCCCCGCTCATCATACCGAGCGATAACCCTGTCCCATTAATGTGCACATCCCCTTCCGTGGCGGGTTCCACGAAGGGCGAAACTAGGGGGTGAAGTCACTCCCGCAAGTGACCCCACTCAGCCGAGAACGCATCTCGAGAACCATCAACAGCCATCACAACCACAAACACAAAGACAATCATTATATCAAACAACTAAATACAAAGACATCACCAATATCCCATTATGGGACTAATGCGAGTAGGAAATCCAACCTGGAAAGCACAACGATCAGACGGTATCAATGGTGAGTCAAAAAGCCTCTTCTACGAACCCTCCTCCTATCATATAACACATATAGGCTATACATCACATACTACACACAAAAACCCCCAATCCCTAAATTAGGGTTTAACCAAACTTAACAAAACATTATAAAAATTATATTAAAAGCTTACCCTCGACGCAAGGAACTCAACGACACGAATAACGACAAGAACCGACCGTCGAACTCCGGAATTGCTAAGAATGCGATTAGGAAGATGAACTGGTTGTTTCTCTTAAACAGGGGTTTTAGGTTTTGCAAAAGTGATTTAAAACAATGACGATTATGTTTAAATACCTTAATCGCATAATTAACAAAACCCGAGAAAACTCCCGTAAAAAAGGACACTCGATCGAGTACCCAAGGTACTCGATCGAGTACCCTAGTTACTCGATCGAGTACCCCCACTACTCGATCGAGTACCCAACAGTCGAAACTATTTTATTTCGCAACTTGCCCTTACTCGACAGAGTAAGGGCTACTCGATAGAGTACCCCAAGACTTATAAATACGGAGTATTACAGTCTTCCCTCCTTAAAAGGAACTTCGTCCCCGAAGTTCAAACCACTACTAAACAAAGGTACTCCCATAAGCTTCCCGACTCGAAGGTCAAACAAAATTCAACGTAAAACATGATACTAACCCAACTCATCCCGACAAACATACCGACACAACATATAAAAGGGGTATGAAACTCGTAAAAACTGCTCGCGATCATCTCCTACCCCCCTAAAAGAAACAAGGTTACGTCCTCGTAACCATACATACCTGATCAAAGAGGAAAGGGTAACGCTCTTTCATAGCTTCCTCTGGCTCCCATGTAGCTTCCTCGGTCTCGTGGTTAGACCAAAGGATCTTAAGCAAAACTGTCTCACCACTCCTAGTCTTTCTAACCTTTCGGTCTAGAATCTGCTTAGGCACCTCCAGATATGATAAGGACTCATCTAGCTCTAAGCTCTCTGCCTCCAACACATGTGACGGGTCACTCACATACTTCCGCAGCTGCGATACATGGAACACATTATGCACTCTCTCTAACGCAGCTGGTAAAGCCAAACGATAAGCAACTTCCCCAACTCGCTCTAAGATCTCATAATGCCCTATAAACTTCTAACTTAGCTTGCCTTTCTTCCCAAATCTCATAACCCCACGCATCGGAGACACTTTCAGAAGAACCTTGCCCCCAACTTGAAACTCTATGTCCCGACGATGTAGATCTGCATAACTCTTTTGTCGATCCCGGGTCGCTCTCATCCGTTCTCGATCATCTTAGTCTTTCCACCATCTCATGCACCATCTCCGGTCCTAAAACCACCGCCTCAAACCCCTATCGTCCCAACAGTTGGACTCCTACATCTCCTCCCATACAAAGCCTCAAACGGTGCCATGCCAATGCGGTGTGATAGCCGTTGTTGTCGAGAAAACTCTATCAAGTCCAACCTCCGCTCCCACTACCACCAAAATCCATCACACAAGCTCGCAACATATCCTCAAGAGTCTTGATTGTTCTCTCAGTATGCCCGTCTGTCGCAGGATGAAATGCTGTACTCATCTTCAAAGTTGTTCCCAACGATTCCCGCAACTCCTTCCAAAACCTAGATATAAACCTCGCATCTCTGTCAGACACTATGTCCTTAGGGACTCCATGTAACTTAAGCACATTCTTTCGATAGGCCATAGCCAATTGTGCCTTAGTCCATGTATCTTTCATTGGAACAAAGTGAGTCGACTTGGTCGACGACGATCCACTATCACCCAAATCATGTTGTTACCTTGTTGACTCTTAGGCAAACCCACAATGAAATCCATGGAAATGGATTCCCACTTCCACTCAGGCACCTCTAAAGACTGAATCTTACCTTGTGGTCTTCTCTGTTCACCTTTAACTCTCTGGCATGTCAAACAACGGGACACAAACTCAAATTGTCTCTTTCTTCATCCGTGCCACCAAAACGTTTTCTTCAAATCCTTGTATAGCTTGTCTCCACCTGGATGAACTGAATATGGTGTGCAATGCGCCTCTGTCATGATCGTCTTTTTCAACTCCTCATCATTAGGAACACACCACCTACCATCAAACCTCAAACTACCATCTGTATGAATAGAAAACCGGACACTGTCCCTTTTCTACTCCACTCTCCACTCCACTATCTTAGGATCCAAAGCCCGCTTACCTCGAATATCATCATAAAACCCGGATGTCTTGTCATATCACCCATGGCGTCTCCTTTCGCATCATATGTATCCCAAAGCTCGCTACCTCATCCCTCAACCTCATCAAAGATAGAGTGTATACAAGGAATGTACACTCTTCCTACTCAAAGCATCGCCTACAACGTTGGCCTTCCCTTCATGGTAGATGATTTCCATGTCGTAATCGCCAATCAACTCCATCCACCTCCTCTGTCTCATGTTCAACTCCTTCTGCGTGAAGATGTACTTAAGACTCTTGTGATCGGAAAATACCTTAAAGATTGCTCCATAAAGGTAATGTCTCCAAATCTTGAGAGCAAACACCACCGCACCCAACCCAGGATCATGAGTAGGGTAGTTCTCCTCATAAGGCTTCAACCGCCTAGAAGCATAGGCAATCACCTTACCATTCCGCATTAACACACATCCGGCCCATTCTTCGAGGCATCTCAGATAAACCTCGAAATTCTCGCTCCCTTCAGCAATGCGAGGACAGGAGCGTGGTCAAACGCTCCTTTAATGTTTGGAACGCCGTCTCACAACTATCATCCCAACGAAACCTGTTCTCTTTCCTCATCAACGCTGTCATCGGTCTAGCTATCTTGGAGAAATCTTTCACGAACCGTCCGTAGTATCCAGCTAAACCCAAGAAACTCCTAACCTCAAAGCAACATTCTTCTGCTTCCCACTTTGTCACCGCCTCAATCTTCGCCGGATCCACAGCTACCCCATCTTTAGAGATTACATGCCCCAGAAAAGCAACTTTCTCTAACCAGAACTCACACTTGGACAGCTTAGCATACAACTCATGATCCCTCAAAGTTTGCAACACGATCCTCAGATGCTCCTCATGCTCCTCCTTAGTCTTAGAGTAGACTAAGATATCATCGATAAACACTACTACAAACTGGTCCAAGAATTGTCTGAAGATTCTATTCATCAAATCCATAAACACTGCCGGCGCATTAGACAACCTAAACGGCATCACCACATACTCATAATGGCCATACCTTGACGTGAAAGCTGTCTTTGGTATGTCCACCTCTCTAATCTTCACCTGATGGTACCCCGACCTCAAATCAATCTTAGAAAAGACTGTTGCACCGCTCAACTGATCAAATA
Source organism: Silene latifolia (assembly GCF_048544455.1). Lineage (NCBI taxonomy): Eukaryota > Viridiplantae > Streptophyta > Magnoliopsida > Caryophyllales > Caryophyllaceae > Silene > Silene latifolia. The sequence goes on along the minus strand of NC_133538.1, from coordinate 9,535,802 downwards.
GGTCATCTATCCTTGGCAAAGGATACTTGTTCTTTATCGTCACACGGTTCAGCTCCCTGTAATCTATGCATAGCCTCAAACTCCCATCTTTCTTCTTTACGAAAAGAACTGGTGCTCCCCAAGGCGATACACTTGGTCTAATGTATCCCTTCTCTATCAAATCATCCAACTGCTTCCTAAGTTCCTCCATCTCCTTAGGACCCATACGGTACGGTGCCTTAGAGATTGGCCCGTCCCCGACTTCAACTCTACGGTGAAATCTATCTCCCTCTTCGGTGGCAACCCCGGAATCTCCTCTCGGAAAAACATCTCGCAAACTCTCCCACCACCGGTATCTCATCAATCGTCGGAATCTCTATCCGGTCATCTCTCACATGGCACAAGTTCAGAGGACATCCCTTCCTCAGATAAGACTTCAAGGTGACAGCTGCAATCAACTTAACTTTGGGTTTGACTAGAAACCCACGGTAAGACACACTAACACCCTTTGGACCTCTTAAGGACACTTTCTTTTGATGACAGTCTATCTTAGCTTTATACTTTCCTAACCAATCCATCCCAACTATCATCTCAAAACCGTTAAAAGGAAACTCTAGCAAGTCTACAGGGAAATCAACTTGCCCAACTATCAAAGATACATCCCTAAACAATCTCCCACACGATACAGACTCACCCGAAGGTATGAAAACTTGCTCACTAACAGACTCATATACTCTCAAACCCAACTGTTTAACATGACTCGAAGACACAAACGACTGAGAAGCCCCCGAATCGAACAAAACAAAGGTAGGAATACCATTAACAAGGAATGTACCGGTGATAACGTGCGCATCTTCCTCAGCTGCTTTCTTCTCCATCATGAATAACTTGCCCTTTGGTCTTCCGCCCACCTCCCCGGACAAGATCTTGGCGTCTGATACGGTCGGCTTAGCACCGACCCTTGATTGTTGTTGTTGTTCGTCGGTGTTTTCGATAAGAATTACCGCCGTTGCGGTTGCCTCCACTGTAACTCGACTTCCCCGGTTTGGCCATGATCCGGCCGGCCCATGTTGCTCGCGAAGCTCTGTGCGAGTCTCGAAAGATCCGGTGCACTCGTGCACTCATGTCTCTTGTGGCCTACACCACCACAACCAAAGCAGATCACTCCCCAACTATTACTCACACTCCCCCCACGCCCAAAGGAAGCCCAAAGATCGAACCCCGACCCAGAAGAAAATCCTTTAGACTGATTGTGGTTGCCTTTCTTGTGATTCGATTGGCCACCACCCTCGCTCTCAGACTTCCTCTTCTCACCACCTGACCTCTCCTGAGCCATCTCCACCAACCTCTCAGCTCTTCCAGCCCTCTCATAAGCTTCCTTAACATCGGTAAGGATTCCCACGGGTAACTTATCCATAATCGTGGTAGTCAACCCTCTCTCAAACCTCAAAGCCAAATTCTCCTCACTCAAACCCATGTCTTCAGCATACCTAGACTTCTCATTCATTGAACTGCCTCGTAGTACTCGGCTCACCGACATCTCGGTCATCTTAAACTTATCAAACTCTTCCCTCCACTTACTCCTTACATGCTCCCAGTACGAACTCCTTCCTTACTGACCCTACGAAACTCCTCCCAAGGTATAGCAGGTAAGCCTTGGTTGGTGTATATCTCCTTAGCACTCACCTTCACCGAATCCCACCACTTGCCTCGTCGCCTCCCTCGATAGAACGCACTGTTCCACCTCATCTCATCGGACAATGAACCAAGTCTAAGATGTTCTCCATCTCTCTCAGCTAACTATCAAGAAGGTTAGGTTCCCCAACCCCTTGTATTCTTTCGGGTTAAACCTCGCAATATAGAGGCTGATTTTAGAATGATCAACCTCCTTCTCCTTACTCTTATCCTTATCCTCATTCACTCTCTTCAGGGTCTCAGTAAGAGCATCCTGGTGCTCTAACATCTTAACGATGTCATCCACGGTCATAAGCTCAGCTCTCGCGTACAAAGCAGTTCTCTTGGGCGGCATCTTGAAACTATACATATATAAGAAAAGGGGTAGATATGAACATACGTACTAAACTTCAAAACACGAAGACGCGACCTTTAACCTACTCGATCGAGTTCCCAAACCCACTCGATCGAGTAACGGGCTACTCGATCGAGTGCCCCACGTACTCGATCGAGTACCCAAACTCCAGACCCAAACAGAACTTCTGATCTCTTACCTACTCGATCGAGTATCTAGGCAACTCGATCGAGTGACCCCCTACTCGATCGAGTACCCCTAGTTACTCGATCGAGTGCCCCAAAACTCGATTCTGGACTCAAACTCGCCAAAAACCCACCCGATCGAGTCAGTCTCACTCGATCGAGTAACACTAATTCGTAAAAGCTACCCGCATGTTACGTCATATGATAACATGTTAAACTTTATAAATCACATATTATATCATAACAATCATGCTACACATCTTTTCTATATCTACGAGATCATTTCATCATGCTATTAATTGCCACGTTGTAAAACATTCAACATGTTATCATTTCATCAACAGTTTCTATATATCATCACTTTTCTTTCACCTTCTCAACTTCCAACTTCGAACATCCATCAATCAACACATTCCATCACATTTGTAAACAAGTTAACCAAACACACATACAACTCGACAAACACTTCCCCCATGTGACCGGTTCAAAGTTGTAGGGCGACCCCTGCGACTTTAGGACGTCTCCCAAGCCTTTGCACTAGCTCCTACAACTTTTACCCCGGGTTCATTTTAATTGACTCCTATGTTCATTAAGTTCATTGGTTACAAGTTTCGGGATCGTCGCTCACGATACCATTTGTAACACCCCATACTCCAAGTGCCTTACCAGGACCACTCAGGTATGAAGACATTACCATCTCGGTTACCCGAGGCAATGATAATCAAACAACAATAAAGAAACAACGTTTATTATAAATAGTTTAACGAATAGTTACAATCCATGAAACCAACTAAAAGTGCGATACATTATTCTCAAACCGACCGTCTAATCGAAAAGTAAATAAACTAAAGGCTACAGCGGAAGACTCCTATCATCATGTCGTGGCATCCCGCCTATCTCAAGATTTCACTCAATACTCGCTCAATATCTGCTCACCATCCCCGAATGGATCACCGCAGTTTACAAAACAACACCGGGGTCAGTACTAATCACACAATCAATATGGATAACAATAACAAGATAAACAGATAGCTGAACTGTCACACACACACACACACCACCAACCAACTCCCAACATCTCAATACCGACCGTCCTTTGGACAGCCACCGCCGATGGGGGACCGCACTGTTCCCACCTAAGCCCCGCATCATCATACCGAGCGATAACCCTGTCCCATTAATGTGCACATCCCCTTCCGTGGCGGGTTCCACGAAGGGCGAAACTAGGGCGTGAAGTCACTCCCGCAAGTGACCCCACTCAGCCGAGAACGCATCTCGAGAACCATCAACAGCAATCACAACCACAAACACAGTACAATCATTATATCAAACAACTAAATACAAAGACATCACCAATATCCCATTATGGGACTAATGCGAGTAGGAAATCCTACCTGGAAAGCACAACAGTCAGACGGTATCAACAGTTGAGTCAAAAAGCCTCTTCTACGAACCCTCCTCCTATCATATAACACATATAGGCTATACATCACATACTACACACAAAAACCCCCCAATCCCTAAATTAGGGTTTAACCAAACTTAACAAAACATTATAAAAATTATATTAAAAGCTTACCCTCGACGCAAGGAACTCAACGACACGAATAACGACAAGAACCGACCGTCTGAACTCCGGGAATTGCTAAGAATGCGATTAGGAAGATGAACTGGTTGCTTTCTCTCTTAAACAGGGTTTTAGGTTTTGCAAAAGTGATTTAAAATAATGACGATTATGTTTAAATACCTTAATCGCATAATTAACAAAACCCGAGAAAACTCCCCGTAAAACCGGACACTTGATCGAGTACCCAAGGTACTCGATCGAGTACCCCTTACTCGATCGAGTACCCCTTACTCGATCGAGTACCCAACAGGTCAGAAACTATTTTATTTCGCAACTTGCCCTTACTCGACAGAGTAAGGGCTACTCGATAGAGTACCCCAAGACTTATAAATACGGAGTATTACAATAGGAGTCCGGATGAGAAAATGACGTCCGTTTTACAATCCGAGCTCAAACAAAGAGGTTGTTCGCCAATCCGCGCGTCCCGACACTGAAGACGCTCGTCCCCTGAAGGAATCCGCCCATCTTCTTACAAAGACGCCCGTCTTCTCCTCTTTTTGCCCGAGCGTCTTGCTTCAAATCCGCCCGTCTTCCCCTGCTACAATCCGCCCGTCCCGACACCAATCCGCCCGGACTCCTTTACAGCAACTTTCGTGCTCTTCTTTCTCCGTGAAAGATGCCCATCCTTACAAAAATACCGGCGTTTCCTTGCTCAAATCTAAAAAAGTGTAATTACTAGTCTAGCCTTAGTTAACCCTAATTCTTACACCTAATCCCCACTATATATGCTCGATTTGTAATAATCAAACCATCAAGTTTTACTAGACTATAATCAAGTTTCTTTAGATTAAATCAAGCTTTATTAGATTAGATTAGGAGTAGATTATTGTTCAAGTTTATTATTTCAGGTTCGTCACTTTTGGGTAATTGAAGATTATTGGGTTATTATTGAAGGATTGACAACCCTTCATCAATCAATCAAGTTTCTTCTATTATTCTTTGCTTTATTATTTGGATCATCTCAAGTTTGGTATAATTCCTTTACTCTTTAATCTTTATTGTTCATTTCTTCATTCTATTATCATGTTTATACTTGTTGTGATGATTGACGCCATTAATGACATGTTTTCCATGATAATGAGTGAGTAGTTTCTTTAGCTAGGATTAATGGGTAATTAGGGAAAACCAACATGGGATTGATTCATGCTTAATCTAATATGTTTTCATAATCAAATTGCTTGCTTGTTGTGATGTCAACTTTATGCACATGTTTTGTTTGATGAAATGCTAAGCCTATGATTCCTTGCATTTTTACCATCTCTTATCTACTCAACTTGACTTGTAAGATATAAACCAACTCGACTCTTGTTAGACCATGCATAGAAGTTGAATAGGAGGGAAGTAAGTCGACTTGTAGGTGTTGTACAATCTAATCGATTCGGCTCCGGGACCCAACTCTTCCTATGAACCGTAAGACATAAACCAACTCGGTTCCTCCACAACACTAATTGCTTGCTTATAATTGTAAACATGTTTGTATGATCAACACCATGAATCCCCGATGACCCCATGACATCCTAGTGCTTTTAAGTCATTTGTTTACATCTTTCCTTTTATTGCTTGTTCTACCTTATTGTTTGCATTAGTCTAGACACAACTACAAACCCCATCAATTGTGACACTAGCATAAATTGAGATAGATAGACTTAGAACCCAAAGCACACCGTCCCATGGATCGACCTCGACTTACCGCTAACTAGTTGTTTGTTGAGTATTATAAATGTGTTTGATTGGATGAGTGATGACATCATCCCACATCAAAATGGCGCCGTTGTTGGGGATGGTGCTATGTGATTAAGTTTTTACTTGTTTGTCTATTTTGATTTTGCCTTCACCTTGAGGAACTTGTTCCTCAAGGATTGTTCTTACCATTTTTGTGTAGTTTTCATGTTGTAGTTGTTTCCTTGTCTTAACTATGATGACCCAAGACTTGGTACATGGAGTATGTGGTGGATTCTTTGAGTATGACTATGGGTATGGGGAGTTTGAGGAGCAAGTCAACACAAACCTACCTTACTATTTGTACAATGAAAATCCTAACTACTACCCCAACTTTTCCCACCAAAATCACCACATCCAATATCAACAACCACCCACCCAAAACTCACATTGCAACCAATTCCAAATACCACAATATGAGCACTTTCACACCCACCCACAACAAAAAGATGAGACTAACTTTGAAATTCAAGATATGATTCTCCAAATGATGGGAGACCAACAAAATTTCTTCACACAAATTCTAGAGGAGAGCCAAAATAGGAACAATGTTCTCCAAAGCATTTTTACCCATGGTGAGGAGTTGGCAATTAAAATTGCCCAAATGAAAGCAACCCAAACAAACACTCCCCACCAATCCTTGAGAATTGAACATGAATGTGAATTTGAGGCAATGACCTTTGATGAAGAAGATGTGAAGTGGGAAGAACCAATCTCCTTGAGCTCTTGTGAGTATGAAAGCGTGGTATTTGATGATGAAGACATGAGGTTGAGTAAGCCAAATACTCTTAGCCTTTGTGAGTATGAGGGTGTGACCTTTGATGTGAATATTGAGATGGTGGAGGAAGAATTAATGAAGAAGAGTGAAGCCCCTATCTATGATTCTTATGGAGATATCGATGATGACAAGCCTATGGAAGAAGCTTATGCGGGATATGTGTCTTGCAATGAAGAAGAGGAATGGAGTTGTGAGATTGCCTTACTTGAGGAGCCCATCCTTGAGAAGTTTGAGGTATGCTTCCATGAAGAAGATGAATTCCTCTTTCCTATTGACCATGAAGACCTTTTCGCACCCACCATGGAACCTATGATTGTTGGAGATGATATGGTGGACCTTCTCCAAAAGGTCAAAACATCATATAAAGGGTAATTGGTGGAGAAGCTCAAGAAGAAAATTGCAAATGAACGTGCTTGTGGAGGTTTGGCACCCACAATCTCAACTCCTAAGGTATCCGATCATCAATGTTATGAGAATTCTCCTTATACTTTGGAAGGATTGACAAATCAAAGTGCTATTATCATCACCGAACTTAGAGGAGAAGGTGGTAAGTGGAAACCTCCGGATGAAAATAAGCCATACTTCATACCTTATGTTGGCAAGAATCATGGGCTTATCGGTTTGAAGCATTACAAAGACTCAAGTGCCAAGGGCAAGGTGAATGAGAGAGTAAGTGGCAAGCTACCTTGGCCAAGCTTCATATTGAATTGGAACAAACCATATTCATGCTTATTTGAGGATTGTGCTCAAGCCTTTGACCGGTTATTGAGAGCATTGAGCAACATGGACAACATCAATAATCATGGCAACAAGGAATCAGTTTGGTGGAGTCCTCCCTCAAACCACCATTTGTAAGATATTCTTTTCTTTCACTTTGCATTACATTTCCACTTGCATTTAGTTATTTACATATACATTTAGCTTGCATTTGTATTATATTTCATATTGCATTTACATTAGTTAGTTCATATAGTATAGTTCGCATTGTAATATATCTCACATGATTCATATAGATAGTTGCATATACATTAGAATTCATGCATAGTCACTAATGGCCAAACCTATTCATTTCTACACTAGAAATAATGTTTAAATCGGTTTGGGGAGGTTTGATCATAGGTGACCATAGTTTACTAGAAATCATGCATCATATAATATAGGTTAGATTGCATTCATTTGTTATATATGTCATATAGAATTGCATTTAGTTAGAGCATGCATTCATTCATATCATATCATTGCATTTGTACTTTATTTCAAAAAAAAAATCAGAAATTCAAAAACATGTATTTCCTTTTTATTCCTACTCCTACATGTACATTGAAGACAATGTCCAAAATAAAGTGGAGGATGGGAATTTATATTCCAAAATGCATAAAAATTGAAAAATTTCAAAAAATCACAAAAATATGTCTTTTAATTTCATAAAACAAAAATCCATAAAAATCTGAAAATTTGAAAAATCAAAAACATGTTCTTTAATTTAGTAGTGTAGAATTGTATATACTTATGCTTTTGTTCTCTTCTCACATAGATACAACACTACATTTGAGGCATTAGCAAGGGAAAATGAAGACCGCTTCGTATGATCGTTCTAATCTCTATTTCCCTTCCATTTCTTTTTCATTATATGAGGAGGATGGGCTTACATGTCAAGGAGGATGTGGTGTATTTTGTTGTTGCGGTTTGTGTATCTATGTGTTGTTAGGAGTTGCATTTAGTTTAAATGACATACTAGTTGGTAGAAGCATACGCATTAGGATGTATATATGTTAGTTGCATCATGGCATGTAGTTTGCATGGTTAGAAAAATTTTGTGAAACCGTCTATTTGGGAAGCTTGACAAGTGTATATAGGCCCTAGTAGATGCTTTTTCTTCTTAAGACTTTGCTTGTTAGAATACTTGTGAAACACCCTAGGATGTGTCATGCTAGTATCCTTTGACCCATGGTTTAAGGCCTAGTCAAGAGTACCTTGTGGTGTGATAACTCCTTGGCTACCGTTTATTCCAAGGTGACCCTTGAAACCATGCATCCATCATCCATGTTCTACCACATTTTTGTCAACAAAGGGAATTGGCACAAAAAGAAATCAATTTGAGTTCAATGAAAAGAAAAGAAAAAAGGTTTGCAATTGCATCAAATGAAAAGAGGAGCGAAAATAGAACTCCTAAAGCTTCAAATATAAGCCACCCTCACTACATATGAGGTGAGTTTGAAAATGTTCAAAAAGAAATGCAAAGAAAAGTTGAAAGTTGTCAAGTGTTGAAATGCCAAAAATAAAAAAGAAATGGAAAAAAGAAAGTGTTCTCAAAATGTCAAATGCCACAAGAAATTGGGGGGGAAAACAAAAACAAAAGCAAACTCCCAAAGTGAAACTCAAATACTATTGATCCCTTTATCCATCGTATCCATTTTTATGCATGGTAGAGAGGAGACGACCCTTCTTCTTGTCTAGGCAAGAGGGGGAATTCCGCGATCCTCCAGTGTTTCTAACACCATAGGGAGTCTACTCTTGACAAAAGCATTTAACGATTGAGGACAAAGGAACCCTAGCTTGACACAACTTGGAGGTGATTTATTGGTATCCTTCTAGGCTTAATAGTTTGAATAACTTATATCTATGAAGGAGTGTGTACCCTTTGCTTCCCTTGTAGATAATTTCCGCCACTTAGATGAGGAAAGTGACTATTCTTTTGTAGATGCATCCATTATTTGATTTTGTGTGCTTAATGTTTGGATGTGTCGCCATTTTGGCAAGGCCCACCTTGCCTTGCAAGAAGGCATCCTACCTCATGGTTGTCTTGTTGTGAGTTGAAGGGGCGGAGTGAGACCCGCTAATTGTCTCATATCGGTTATATTAGTAGGTTAGTTTAAATAAGGGTCTAGTTTTTGTCACCTCTTTACTCGGGACGAGTAAAGGTTCGGTTTGAGGATATTTAATGTGACCATTATTTGAGCATATTTAGTCCCCTAATTGAGCCTATTTTGCATACTATTATAACATTCTATGGCCATTTTATCCGTCAAAACCTTCCTATTTGCTTTTCTTTCGCATTTCATATATTTTGTAGAAAAGGAGATAATAAGGCGGAAATTCCCGTCTTTCGTGCATTTTTGGAAGCTTATTGATGATATTAGATGGACTAGTATGAAGAGGAGGCAAGAATGATGACCAAAGATGTAGGAATAAAGTGTATATAGAAGGATCAAAGGGTTAAAAGTAAGAATGGCGAGAGGGAAGGCATTACATGAAGAAATTGCTCGGAACCAAATCAAGAGTTGCTCCTTTGGCTCTAAAAATATGCTAGATGGAACGGCGTCGAAAAAACAAGTGATCTACGCTTTTGAATCACTCCAATAGGAGTCCGGATGAGAAAATGACGTCCGTTTTACAATCCGAGCTCAAACAAAGAAGCTGTTCACCAATCCGCGCGTCCCGAGACTGAAGACGCTCGTCCCCTGAAGGAATCCGCCCGTCTTCTTACAAAGACGCCCGTCTTCCCCTCTTTTTGCCCGAGCGTCTTGCTTCAAATCCGCCCGTCTTCCCCTGCTACAATCCGCCCATCCGGACACCAATCCGCCCGGACTCCATTACAGCAACTTTCGTGCTCTTCTTTCTCCGTGAAAGATGCCCATCCTTCGAAAAATACCGGCGTTTCCCTGCTTAAATCTAAAAAAGTGTAATTACTAGTCTAGCCTTAGTTAACCCTAATTCTTACACCTAATCCCCACTATATATACCCGATTTGTAATAATCAAACCATCAAGTTTTACTAGACTATAATCAAGTTTCCTTAGATTAAATCAAGCTTTATTAGATTAGATTAGGAGTAGATTAGAATAGATTAATCTCAATCTTTCCACAAATCTCACATTAATCTCTCCTTAATTATTGTTCAAGTTTATTATTTCAAGTTCATCACTTTTGGGTAATTGAAGATTATTGGGTTATTATTGAAGGATTGACAACCCTTCATCAATCAATCAAGTTTCTTCTATTATTCTTTGCTTTATTATTTGGATCATCTCAAGTTTGGTATAATTCCTTTACTCTTTAATCTTTATTGTTCATTTCTTCATTCTATTATCGTGTTTATACTTGTTGTGATGATTGACACCATTAATGACATGTTTCCCATGATAATGAGTGACTAGTTTCTTTAGCTAGGATTAATGGGTAATTAGGGAAAACCAACATGGGATTGATTCATGCTTAATCTAATATGTTTTCATAATCAAATTGCTTGCTTGTTGTGATGTCAACTTTATGCACATGTTATGTTTGATAAAATGCTAAGCCTATGAATCCTTGCATTTTTACCATCTCTTATCTACTCAACTTGACTTGTAAGATATAAACCAACTCGAGTCTTGTTAGACCATGCATAGAAGTTGAATATGAGGGAAGTAAGTCGACTTGTAGGTGTTGTACAATCTAATCGATTCGGCTCCGGGACCCAACTCTTCCTATGAACCGTAAGACATAAACCAACTCGGTTTCTCCACAACACTAATTGCTTGCTTATAATTGTAAACATGTTTGTATGATCAACACCATGAATCCCCGATAACCCCATGACATCCTAGTGCTTTTAAGTCATTTGTTTACATCTTTCCTTTTATTACTTGTTCTACCTTATTGTTTGCATTAGTCTAGACACAACTACAAACCCCATCAATTGTGACACTAGCATAAATTGAGATAGATAAGCTTAGAACCCAAAGCACACCGTCCCATGGATCGACCTCGACTTACCGCTAACTAGTTGTTTGTTGAGTATTATAAATGTGTTTGATTGGATGAGTGACGACATCATCCCACATCACGTGCCTCACCCTCTCAAAACTCCAAGACTTTTTTTCTGAGATTTAATCTAAGTTTGCAAATTGTTTTTCAAGCTTAAAAACCGAGTCTTTACTTTGCAAATCTTTTAAAAGTCTTCAAGTGTTACAATCATGGCTACTGTTACTTTAACATACTAGACTCTCTCACTAATGAATTGTTGATCTTGTAAAAGTTGTCCATCTCAATTCTTTTTTAAGAATAAGCTAGTGGAAACTTGATCCTTATAACATTCTAAGTTTGTGTGTAGAATTTAGGACGGAGTAGTCTTCAACTCTTTGGCAACCGGAGTAGGTTGCTAGTTGGCTTGTTCTAGAACGGAGTAGTTCTTGAACTTGTGTCACAACCGGAGTAGGTTGTTGTCTTTGTATTGTACGGGTTTTTAGTAGTCGGAGTAGATCACTAAAATTAATCAATAAAAAGTAGATTGGACGTAGGCACTTGAGTTCTTTCCGAACCAATTCAAAAATCTCGTGTTTGATTTTCTTTGTTTTACTTCGCTGCTCTTTATATTGTTTTCTTTGCTTTGCTTAACTTTCGAAATAACAGTTCCATATACTGTCACATTTGGTCTGCAGTTTGTACTCCATAAACTGAGACAAATAGCTACAGTCAGAACAGTTGTTACTTTCATACTTCAGCAAACATTCATTTTAATACTCGTTTAATCTTGCAATATTATTCGAAGTATTCTCTCATCTCTTTTGATTCATTCAACTCACTTTAAATTAATAAAGTTGAAGTTAAAATTTTTAAATAGTACCTAATTCACCCCCTCCCCCTCTTAGGTACTTGAATCCATAAACTCAACAATTGGTATCAGAGACTCGTGCTCTTGATCGAGGCTAATCGCCTTAGAGTTTGATTCGTGGGTAATGGATTCCGAGAAACACTCCAAGATCCCGGTCTTTACCGGTGCGAATTTTGGATGGTGGAAACTCAAAATGGAACATTACATCAAAAGCATAGATTATCAATGTTGGAAAATCATCCAAAATGGACCTCTTGTTATTGAGGAAACCGATATCTTAAACGGTTTCACCAAAACAAAGGAGGAAAGAGATTACAATGAAAATGACTTCAAACTTGCCGAAAAGAAATCCAAAGCAATGTCGATTCTTCAACGTGGTGTTGGTGAGGGGGAAGTTAGTCGAATCTCTGGATGTCCTACGGCAAAATCTATTTGGGATTCCCTTGTACTTGCATATGAAGGGACGTCCCAAGTAAGAAAACACCGTGTTGACCTTCTCATGCAACAATATGAGATTTTTAGAATGTCATAGGACGAGTTTCATGTATTATTAATGAGCTTAAGAGTCTAGGAAGGAATTTCGAGTCCGAGGACATCATTCGAAAAATCCTTCGTAGTCTAACCTCCAAGTGGCAACCCAAGGTCACCGCCATAGAGGAAGCTAAAGACTTGTCAACCCTATCTCTTCATGAACTAATGGGATCACTAATGGCTCACGAGTTTAATCTCGACAAGCATTCTAGTGAGTCCTCAAAGGGAAAGAGTCTCGCCCTCACATCCTCTCCAAGTGATGGAGAAGATGAGGAGGAAGACGAGTTTGATATGTTCTCAAGGAATCTAGCCGGGTTAGTCAATGGTCAAGGAAACAAAAGGTTCACTAATAATTACTCGAAAAAACGCTTTCCTAAGAAACGACCTAACTCCACCGTGAGATGCTTTAAATGTGGTGATAAAACTCACCAAATTAAAGAATGTCCCAAGTGGGATGATATCAAATCAAAGGAAAGAAGAGAAAAGGTTAAAAAGGACTATAAACATAGAGTCATGAGTGCTATTTGGGGAATGTCCGACTCCGAGGAAGATGAGGAACTCATCGAGGAGGAACTAGAGGCTAAAATGTGTCTTACAAGTCATCTTAAAGAAAAAGTCTCAAAAACCTCAAAAAACGAACACTTAAGATGCCTCATGGCTAATCCCGATGATTCTGAATCCGATTCCGACAACGAGGTAAATCATCTAAAGGCCAAGGCTAGAACTTACTCCAAAGAGAAAATATGTAAGCTTCTTGACCAACTTTTTGATAAGTGTCGGTTTCAAAATGATAAGCTTGAGGTAATGCAAAATGATATTGAAGAAATTGCTCAAGAGAACTTTAATCTTAAAAATGAACTAAAAGCAACAGACAGTGTCACTGTCACCTCTGAGGCTTATGATGAAGTTAAAATAGTCAACAAGTTAAACAAACATTCGACTAAAGAACTAGAGCGTCTTAGGATGACCCCCACGGACGTCTCTGACCTTGAAAATGTCAACACTACCTTGGAGATGCAAGTTTCCTCACTAACCAAGGAACGTGAGGATCTTTTGAAGGACAAAGATGCTCTTGAAAATGAAGTCTATGACCTTGTGGTTGAGATTCTAGACCTAAGAGAAACAGTGTCTGAGACTGTTGCTTCTGACAAACATTTAGACAAGTCCAATGAGAAAATTGAATGTTTAGTAAATGAAAACAAGTGTCTAAAAGGTGAGGTAGTTTGTCTCAAGAAAGAAATAGAAGATCTTCATGAAAGACTTACTTTTCTTCAAAAGGGTATGCCCGAATATAGCACTTCTAGATCCACTTCTCATCATAGATCCGATGAATTCGTTGATCTAAGCAAACGTCTTGATGAGATGACATCTAAGTATGAAGAGTCCAAAGAAAAGGTCGGATATCTCGTGTCTAAGCTCAACAACCACACCCATGACTTCATAATTGAGAAAAGATTGTCTTTAGAAAGTGTAAACAATGATGAACTCAAGAGGGAAAAAGAAAAGAATTTGCACCTCCTCTCAAGAGTCAATGACTTGACCAATGAACTTGTTAAAGCCAAAAACATCACTAAAAAATGGGAAGGAAGTCAAATCGTGTTAAACTTTCTCACAAGTCAAACCGAGAGATGTAAAAAAGTTGCGAGTTTGGGCTTCAAATGGAACAATGGACAGATTGTTGCACCGAGTAAGCCTAAAACGATTTTAGAAGAAGGAAATACGTTGGTCTTCCTGAGTACATTATTTGCAACTATTGTGGTAAGAATGGTCATGTTTTCAATGGTTGTAGAAAAAGATTTGAGGACATTAACAAGAACATCAAAGTAATAAAGCAAATATGGATTAGGAAAGACACCATAAGATATGTTGATCACAAAAGGGGACCCAAGTTTGTTTGGGTTCCTAAACACAAAATCTAATCTTATGTAGGGCTTGGTGAGAGGTGGCCGCAATTGGTACTTGGATAGCGGATGCTCTCGTCACATGACGGGTGATAGAAGCGAATTCCTCTCACTTAAAGCATACAATGGTGGCACGGTAAGGTTTGGTGACAACAAGAAAGGTGAAGTAATTGGCATTGGAAAGGTTGGTAAGTCACCATTACTTTGTGTCGACAACGTGCGGCTTGTCAAAGGTTTGAAGCATAATCTCCTTAGTATTTCTCAACTTTGTGATAAGGGTAATATTGTAGAATTTAGTGCTAATATGTGGAATAATTGATGCCACTACTAATGAACTAATACTCGAAGGAAGACGTTTCAAAGTCGTGTACTTAACTAATTTGAACACTCTTTCCGGTCACACCATGTCTTGCATGAGTGTAATGAACAATAATTCTTAGTTATGGCATAAAAGGTTTGGTCATGTTAGTATTAAAACTCTTAATACCCTTAAAAGACTCGACTTAGTTGAAGGCATTCCCAATATGAAGTTTGATTTTCATAAAGTATGTGATGAATGTGCTAGAGGCAAGCATGTTAGAAGTTCCTTTAAATCTAAAAGAATTGTGAGTACATCTCAACCTTTACAACTTTTACATATCGACTTGTGTGGACCAATGCGAACTAGAAGTAGAAGTGGTAGTCGTTATATGTGTGTCATTGTTGATGATTACTCTAGGTTCGTTTGGGCACTCTTATTAAGCTTTAAGAATGAGGCATTTGATGAGTTTCTAATTTGGTTAAGAAAGATTCAAAACAAACTTGATTTAAAACTTGTTTCAATAAGAACCGATCACGGAACCAAATTCGAAAACTCATCATTTGGTTCTTATTGTGATGACAATGGTGTAGACCATAACTTCTCGGCTCCTAGCTTTGTAACACCCCCATATCCAGAGGAGCCTTAACTAGGCCTTCCTTAGCATATAAGGGCATTACCATCTCGGTTGCCCGAGGACAGTAATAATCAAATGTCGATAAAAGAACTATTATGTTATATTACAAGTGATTTAAAACCAACTGATGAAATAAACGATACAACCCAAAAACTACTCGCTATAACTATCAAATCTCGTGAAGACTCATCCCTGCCTGGACTCCAGCTATCAACGATATCAACACCTGCTAAGACAGACTGCTCACCATAAGGGATCACGACAGACACATAAAACAACAAGATAACCACACAAGGTCAGTACTGAGATAAGATACAACAATGCCAACAACACCTAAAAATAAAACACAACAAAATCAGTCACACACAAGCACACCCACACCGATCAATCTCCGTCACCGACTGTCCACTGGACAAGCCCTTCCAGTGGGAGACCGCAGCCGTACCCACCAAATCCCCGCTCATCATACCGAGCGATAACCCTGTCCCATTAATGTGCACATCCCCTTTCGTGGCGGGTTCCACGAAGGGCGAAACTAGGGCGTGAAGCCACTACCGCAAGTAACTCCACTCAGTCGAGAACGCATCTCGAGAACCAGAGACAAACAATCACAACCATCAACAGCAATCAATCAACAACCTTCACAATACAATTACGATGATACACAACAACCACAACAACCGACGCACTAGACCATCTATAGAAACTGAGTAGACGAACCTACCTTTAAGCAACTGCAACCAATCCATGCCAACATATGACATATCCAGCAACCAAGCAAAGCCTATAACCACAACACAATCATCTATTACTGTTGGAGCTTGTGTCCTCCACAAATTAGTGTTATAACATTAATAAATCTCTTAAAGGTTCACAAGGGTATACTTCGTATTTTAATCAGTTGATTAACGATTACCTAATAACGGTTGGCTTGCTAGAAAGTTTGACGTTATTATCATACAGATGGCGGTGATCAACTGGTCCCTAAAGGTCACACCTATAGGATGTGTTTGAGAGATGTGGTTATAGAAATATAATCACATTGATGCCTTATATGACTAAACAGTTAGTCAATGTGTTGACTAGATAATTAGTTAATGAAGATTAAATAATATTAGTTGAGATGAATTAACTGTCAATTCGTAAATTGAATATAATAAGTTATATTTAATTAAATGTATGTAATGTTAGCTTGGACGAATTAATCTGTTAATTCGTAATTAAATGTAATCGGTTATATTCAATATCAACAAGATGAATGTGTCATAGTGGTGATAGTGAGGGTACTCAAACCAAGAGGTCATGGATTCGATCCTCATTAGATGACAATTTAACACATTTTATACATTTTTGGAAAAACCTAAAAAAAGAAATGGATCTCTCTTATTTCGGTTAGCATTGGGCCGAAAATTAGGAGGGTAAAAATATCTCCCCATTCACTCCTCTTTTTTGGTTAGAATAAGAGGAAGAGGGAGCTCATTGTTCTACCCTAATAATCCTAACCTAATTTTTCAATGCTTCTTGCCTCCTCTCATCAGAAAAAACACAAAAATAACCTAAAATTTTTCAGAAAATTTAGGAATCGATTCTAGCAAAATCAAAGGGCTTTTCTCGGAGCATCTTGGGTGCAACTGATAGGAGAATATCATTGCGATATTGTTCATAGGCCGAATTAGGTAGGACCGAAGGTTATTTCGTCATCTCTTTACCCTTTTTGTTTATGCAATTTATTTTATGACATGCTTTCATCATGATTAATTCGTTATAGTCCTTATATTTAAAGGGATGCATACAGATAAATCCCACAAATGGTATCAGAGCCAAGGCCACGAATTTTAATTTTGAAGATTTACATAAAATTGTTTGTAAACAATAATTAGGGTTTGCAAAAAAAAAGGTAACCGGCTGGATTTTTTTTGAGCCGTGGAATTTTTTTTTCGTTTCCGTTACTGTTCACGGATGAACAGTACTTTTTTTTTAAAAAAAAAAAAAAATTCTGTTTTTTCCTTTCGGTTTCTCCTGAAAAACCGATTAAAAGTTTTTTACGGCTGTTTTTGTTTATGCCGATTTGAAACGCATCCGAGAAAAGAAAATTTTTTTTCCTGTACTGTTCACGTGGTTACTGTTCACAGTGGCCAGAATAAAAAAAAAAATTTTTGTTTTGTTATGGTTTTTACAGAAAAACCGCAAGAAGAAAGAAATAAAAACGGGCTGTTTTTGTTGTTTTGTCTATCCAGCCGAGAGAAAAGTAAAAAAAAAAAAAAAAAAATTGGTTTCTGTTACTGTTTATGTGCTGGACAGATTTAAAAAAAAAAAATTTGTTTTTTTTTTCGGTTTTAGCTGTAAAATCGAGAAAAGTTTTCTTTGGCTTGTTTCGTTTTTTACCGAGATAAATTTTAAAGAAAATTTTTTTTGGGTTTGTTGTGGCCAATTAATTATTGTGAAGCAGTTCATAATTCATGAATACCTAATCATTTTAAAGCAGTTTAAAATTTTGACGGATTAAATTCATATTATAAGTTTAATATGAATTAAGATTGAAATTAATGTGATTAATTGAGGAATTGTCACTTAATTTGATAATTTAAATGGGTGGTTTGGATAAAATTAATCTACATAATTAAAGAATTATGTCTTGCATATTTAATTTTTTTTAGTTGATGCATTTTATTTAGTTGAATGAATCGTTTGAATGGTTTAATTTACGTATTTTTGCAATCGGTTGTAATTTCTAATACTTAGTGTGACCTTAGTCAAATTATGTTTTCGTAATGAAGGAAACATAATTTTTATATAATTATGAGATCTCAAATCTCCTTTTTTTTTATTCTTTAGTTTTGGGTTTTTGAAATTAGAATGTAATAAATAGGTTTATTATGTAATTTTATTTATTGTAATTTCAAAGAAGACTAAAGATGGAGGTTGGAGCTCACTCCCGCTACATGGATCAAGATGGAACATCAAGACAAACTTCTCGGGTCCAAGGATGGATTTCAAACTTGTATTTATGTTCATTTTGATAGGATAGGCCACACCATGACTCTATTATTGTTTTACATTTTACTATTCTTATTGTTTTTCATTCACATGCTAGTTAATGCATCATATTCCGCCTAAACCAAACCACCTACTACTAAAAGGCATGAAAATTGACTCATATAGATTGTATGTTAGTTTTCATGGACATACAGATGTCACATTTTTAAGCCATCACCGTAGTTTATTCATTCTCGCATGCTAGATATTAGTTCACTTAAAATGAATTAAAATAAATTTGATGGGATCTTCCTCTAAAACGGAAATTGAGATTAGTCTTTATAAGGGCAAACAACTATAAATCCCTTCTTCGTCGGTAGGCATAATATGACCCCTTCTACGTTGGGTAAGTAGTTGTGTTGACTTAGTTTATCTCAACATTATAGTTCGAAGAGTTTCTCGTGATTATGATGGACTAAAAGATAGAATTTACAGAAATTTATCGACCAAGAATTCTAACGGTAGAATTAGCTAAAAGGTTAGCTTATCAATTTACAGAGAATTGAGTCTTGGGATCATTTATATAATTATTGAGGGAGGTCAATTGTATAAATGCTTGAGTCTTCGCGTTATGACAGTAGTTCATTAGACTTAAAAATCATAAACGATGCACATCCTTATTTTTTTTATTCTTCTTCTCGCAGTGTAGAACACGTATATTTTGATAATACTGTTACAACTAAATGGCTGGAAATAACGCAATCCCAATGCCTAGTGCCACACTTGGACGCGAGTCCTGGCTGAAAGCTTTCATGGACCACATGAATCGGTCCCACACGATCAAGAATGATGGGTCCAACTATGCGGACTGGGAGGCGGCACTACGGAATGCTGCCATTGCTGACGGAAAGCTCAAGTACTTAACTGAGCCAATACCGGTCAACCCAGGCCCCAATGCAGGAGTCAACGAGTCAATTGCTTATAGTGACTTCGTTATGGAATAGGGTGCGATCAAGAACGTACTCATCTTTGCAATGGAAACCAATTTGCAGAGACGCTTCATTGCTCAAGGTGCAAACAAGATTTTCACCACGCTCACTAACGAGTTTTCAAAAGCACCGAGAATCGTAACTTATGAGCATACATGTCGCTTCTTTGATGCGAAACTCCAGAAGGGCCAACCGGTTAGCCCACACATTCTTCACATGATTGAGAATATCGAGAAGCTGGAGGCACTTGATTATAAAATCAGTGAGAGCATTGTCATAGACCGAATGCTTCATTCTCTTCACGATGGTTTTGCCCTTTTCAGGGCGAACTACTACATGAATGACTTGAAAAATAGTCCTCATGAGCTACACTCTCTTCTCGTACAGACCGAGAAGGATATGAAATTTAGTGGGAGCATGAAGCAGGATGTTCTCACGATTTACAACAAGAGTAAAGGTAAGGGCAAGGCTCATGGCGACCTAGCTGTAGGTAAGCCAAAGTTTAAAAAGACAGGAAACGGTAAGAGTGCGCCTGGTGAGACTAGTGGCTCACAGGGCAAGGCAAAGATCAAGGGCGGTGACATTGAGTGCCACCATTGTCACAAGACTGGACATTGGAGGAGGAACTGTCCCGTGTACCGTGAGGACATCAAAGCAGGCCGCGTCGTTCCTGTTGGTATGTCATCTTATATTCATATGATTGAGATTAACCATACAAGTTTCGGAACTTGGATACTAGATAATCTTTGGTTGTGGTTCTCATCTCAGTGTAATCATTTGCAGTGGCCTAAAGAACATCATACCTCTCGAAAAAGGTGATGTGGACTTGCGAGTCGGGAATGGAGCACGAGTTCTTTCTTGTCTCGAAGGGAACATACGTAATCCAACTCCCTAGTGGTTTTGAGTTATTTTTATATAACTGTTACTATGTACCCAGTTTGTCTAAGAACATTATTTCAGTTTCTGTATTTGCTAAAGACGGTTTTGCATTTTCAATAAAGGATAATAGCAGTATTTTCTCTTTCAATGAAATGATTTATAACAAAGCAGTTTCCATGAATAGAATTTACATCTTAGACCAAACCAAGGAAGTATTACACGTGAATAATAAGAAAATAAAGGTTGGTGACAAAGATCAAACCTATCTATGGCATTGTCAAATAGGACACATAAATGAGAAACGCGTGAAGAAACTCGTCGATAATGGGACTATTCCCGCATTCGATTTTTCTACATATGGCACGTGTGAATCATGTCTCATTGGCAAAATTACTCGAATTTCCTTCAAAGGTGTTGGAATGCGCGCTAGTGACCTATTAGGACTCATACATACTGATGTTTGTGGACCTATGTCAATTACCGCTAGAGATGGCTATAGATATTTTATCACTTTCACGGACGATTTGAGTAGATACGGATATGTCTACTTAATGAAGCATAAAAGTAAGTCCTTTGAGAAATACAAGGAATACCAGAACAGGGTTCAGAACCAACTGGGTAGAAAGGTTAAAGCACTCCATTCAGATCCGGGTGGCAAATATCTTTCAAATGAGTTTGATCAACACCTTAAAGACTGTGGAATCATTCTACAATTAACTCCACCAGGAACACCTCAATTAAATGGTGTGTCCGAATGGAGAAATCGAACCTTACTTGATATAGTTCGATCCATGATGAGTCATACGGTAGTGCCTGATTCATTATGGGGTTTTGCTCTTTTGTCAGCTGCTCTTATACTTAACCGAAGTCCGTCTAAAGCTGTCGAAAAGACTCCATATGAAATGTGGAAGGGAACGGTCCCTAACTTGTCCTTTATTCGGGTTTGGGGCTGCGAGGCTTATGTTAAGTGAAGACACGAGGATAAGCTTGGCCCACGGTCGGTCAAGACATACTTTATAGGTTATCCAAAAGGAACATTTGGTCATTACTTCTATTCGCCTACCGAACATCGAGTTTTTGTTGCGGCTAGTGCGACGTTCTTAGAGAAAGAATTTCTCGAGAACAAGACGAGTAATAGAACCTTCGAGCTGTCGAAGATTCCAGAACCAACAACCAAGGAACGGATGGAGGAAGTTGTTCCTCCAACTGATGATACGGCTAATATTCCTGAGGAATCTAGGAGGTCGGATAGAGTCTCTCATCCTCCGGATAGATACATTGGTATGGTCGAGGAGAATGATGTTTTACTCCTAGAGAATATTGAGCCCGCTACCTATAAAGGTGCCATGATCTATTCCGACTCAAAGCTATGGCTAGAAGCCATGCAATCCGAGATGGACTCCATGTATGAGAATGACGTATGGGATCTAGTTGATTTACCTAATAAGGTAAATCCTCTACAGTGCAAATGGCTTTACAAAATAAAGCGTTCTGTAGACGCGCAACCAGATACCTATAAGGCACGACTAGTGGAAAAAGGTTTCACTCAAATGCACGGATTGCATTATGATGAGATTTTTGCACCTGTAGTCATGCTACGTTCCATTCGGATAATCTTAGCAATTACCGCTTTTCATGATTAAGAAATTTGGCACATGGATGTGAAAATCGCCTTCTTAAACGGTTATTTGGAGGAAGAGTTGTACATGGTGCAACCCGAAGGTTTCATAGATCCTAAACATCCTAAGAAAGTATGAAAGCTTAAGCGTTCCATTTATGGACTTAAGCAAGCTTCTCGGAGTTGGAATCATCGTTTCGACCAGGTGATAAAAGAGTATGGTTTCACTCGATCGGTCGAGGAACCATGCTTATATATCAAGTCGAGTGGGAGCAAGATTGTATTCTTGATATTGTATGTCGATGACATACTCTTGATTGGGAATGACATTCCTCTCCTATCTTCGGTTAAAGAATGGTTGAAGAACCATTTCCAGATGAAAGATTTGGGTGAGGCACAACGCATTTTGGGAATCCGTATCTACCGAGATAGATCACGACGGACGTTATCACTTAGTCAGGAGTCTTATTTGGATAAGATTCTTGAGAAGTTCAGCATGACCAACTCCAAGAAGGGGAACCTTCCAATGACGACTGGGATACAGTTGAGCAAGTCTCAGTCACCCACGACGCCTGAAGGGATTGAGCGCATAAGTCGTGTTCCTTATGCATCTGAAATAGGATCGATCATGTATGCCATGATATGCACACGTCCAGACATAGCATATGCATTGAGTACGACGAGTTGGTACCAAAAGACTCCAGGTGAAACACACTGGAAAACTGTCAAAAACATCCTCCAGTACCTACGGAGGACTAAGGATTGGGTATTGACTTATGGAGGCGATACTAAGCTATGCGCAATCGGTTACGCAGATGCTAGCTTCCAAACGGATCGAGATGACTCAAAATCTCAGTCCGGGTTCGTCTTCCCTCTTAATGGTGCTGCGGTCAGCTGGAAGAGTTCCAAACAGAGTGTTGTAGCACATTCTACTACTGAATCCGAGTACTATGCCGCTTCGGAGGCAGCGAAGGAAGCGATATGGATGCGTCAATTCTTACAAGGACTTTCGGTAGTTCCTAGTTCGAATGACCCGATCACCATCTATTGTGACAATAGTGGTGCCATCTTCCAGGCTATGGAGCCAAAGTCTAGCAACAAATCTAGACATGTACATCGGAAAGCTCACCTGATCCGTGATTACGTGGAGCAAGAAGAGATAGTGATAGACAAGATTGCGACGGATGATAACATTGCGAATCCTCTCACTTAACCATTGAATTATGATAAGCATGTAGGGCACGTTATATCCATGGGAATTAAACGTGTTCCTGAGTTGCAGTACTTGATTATGGATTTGATACATTATCTTTTTCATATACTATTTATAACTTCATCGTTTTATTATAATATATTGTTTTTCATGTTGATTGTACTGACAACATTGAACGCCACAAAGTGAACTGAATTACATTATATTTGTTTTGGTCCATAATCTCCAATGTGAGCTGATAACTCCGGTTATTATATTGTGCAGTCGGTTGATGGTGGGTTCAACGAGCCATAAGTCAAACGGTTGACTGATCGCTCACAAATGCGAGATTATAACGATACCTCGTAGGACAACTTTTTGTGACAACATAATGGAGTCCTAAATGTTTAATAACATTCGGTGCCAGGTCGTGGATAGGACATCCATTGTGTTCCTAGAGGCGATTCTTTTGACTATCGACTGTCTTTTGAGATTAAGGCAGTTTTTGGGTGACTTTGGTTTCTTTCTCATGGTCTACCGTAACTGGAGGCTAAGTATATTTTTTCTGGGTCATTTCATACTGTGCTTACATCTGCAGGATTCGAGTTGAGGAAAATATCCAACCCTTATCAGGTATAGTTATTTCTCAGGGCCACTCGAGGAGTTGTAACTGAAATGCATGGCCACGCTCGAATAATGATTCGTTTATCAGTTAAGTTACTCTCTAGTCGGGGAAACCACTCTTGATGATGATTGCTTGTAAAATACGACCTTTGTGAATATGGATTTGCAAATTGTTTTACATTGAGTGGGAGAAATTTTAGGATATGAGAATCGGTTATCGCACATACACTTGTGAGGACAAGTGAGAGTTTGTTGGAGCTTGTGTCCTCCACAAATTAGTGTGATAACATTAATAAATCTCTTAAAGGTTCACAAGGGTATACTTCGTATTTTAATCAGTTGATTAACGATTACCTAATAACAGTTGGCTTACTAGAAAGTTTGACGTTATTATCATACAGATGGCGGTGATCAACTGGTCCCTAAAGGTCACACCTATAGGATGTGTTTGAGAGATGTGGTTATAGAAATATCATCACATTGATGCCTTATATGACTAAATAGTTAGTCAATGTGTTTATTAGACAATTATTTAATGAAGATTAAATAATATTAGTTGAGGCGAATTAACTGTCAATTCGTAAATTGAATATAATAAGTTATATTTAATTAAATGTATGTAATGTTAGCTTGGACGAATTAATCTGTTAATTCGTAATTAAATGTAATCGGTTATATTTAATATCAACAAGATGAATGTGTCATAGGGGTAATAGTGAGGGTACTCAAACCAAGAGGTCATGGGTTCGATCCTCACTGGATCACAATTTAACACATTTTATACATTTTTGGAAAAACCGAAAAAAGAGAAATGGATCTCTCTTATTTCGGTTAGCATTGGGCCGAAAATTAGGAGGGTAAAAATATCTCCCCATTCACTCCTCTTTTTCGGTTAGAATAAGAGGAAGAGGGAGCTCATTGTTCTACCCTAATAATCCTAACCTAATTTTTCACTGCTTCTTGCCTCCTCTCATCAGAAAAAACACAAAAATAACCTAAAATTTTTCAGAAAATTTAGGAATCGATTCGAGCAAAATCAAAGGGCTTTTCTTGGAGCATCTTGGGTGCAACTGATAGGAGAATATCATTGCGATATTGTTCATAGGCCGAATTAGCTAGGACCGAAGGTTATTTCGTCATCTCTTTACCCTTTTTGTTTATGCAATTTATTTTATAACATGCTTTCATCATGATTAATTCGTTATAGTCCTTATATTTAAAGGGATGCATACAGATAAATCCCATAATTACTACCAAGCAAACCCTAACTGCAAAGACAAGGATACAGATAATGATGACGACATACCTATGAGGAGAAACCCGGCAAAAGACCGATACCCGACTCAAGCTATGCTCTCCTAAGGCACAAGGACCTTCAAAAGGCTTTCATGGAGGTTTTATGGTGAAGGGAAGGGAAAGGGGGGACTAAAGGATAGAAGGAATGAGGCGGAAATGATTTGCGGATTTAACAAAACGCGATTAAAAACCCTCGCTGAAAACCCGATACTCGATCGAGTACCACACATACTCGATCGAGTGACCCCCTACTCGATCGAGTAACCACGCTACTCGATCGAGTAGCCTCTACTCTATCGAGTACCACCCATAACTGGTAACCCAAGATGGATTTGGCACGTACTTCTAAGAACTATTCCCGCTCCCAAGGTCAGTCAATGCTGGTCAAAGGGTCCCTAAAAGGGCGGGTATTACAGTTTTCCCCCCCTAAAAAAGAACTTCGTCCCCGAAGTTCAACTCACCTACCTCAACACACAAGACACGGGAACAACGATCTCACCACTCTTTCGAGACAAGTCACCTACTCTATTGAAACGCCATCCCCCATGTCATCATCATCATTATCTAACGTACTAAGTATATGTACATGTATATGTATATGTATATCGGCTCTTACAAACCATCGTCTAAAACACCGACCTTGCAACACCAACCAACACAACGATCACCCATCGTATATGAAATTACCCCACTCATTGGTAACAACTATCAACACGAAACATATCTCATATCGAATTCATGTCGCACGACTATACCACCATGTGACTCAACACGCGATTTCATTACAACACATGGCACCACAACTGTCTCTTTATGACCGTCCTTTAAAACACACAATCAACTTTCACTTCAATGCATGAATTACTCAACGAAATAAAGTAACCGATTACAAACTTCATACAAGCAATGTGACCGAAGCAATAGAAAATTTTGTAAATAAACAACAAAACATTTTAAACGAACAACAACATAATTTCAAAATCAGCCTTTTTATTTTGCGACATTACTCTTCCCCTCTAAAAAGGAACTTCGTCCCCGAGGTTCACCACCAAATTATCACACACGTTACTTATTACTTGTATCATGTCATAAATTAAAACCATATTATTTATTACGGTAATTACTCACTAATTATATACTCATTAAATTAGAAAACATACACAACCCACCCGAACAACTAGTCGCTGTCGAGAAAGCATGTTAATATCATGTGTACAAGTGTATGAGAATATGTATCTCCGATGAATAGCTAGTAAATATGGCGGATGTAATATTAAAGCAACAAGAAACAATCGCCACTTCACTACTTGTTACAAATATGCATATAAAACCCAAACGCGACTTCTAACATGTGACATTAACGGTTCAAAGGTGTTACTAAGCATCACTAACCATGCTAAACATCAAACATACAATTATGTAACCATTAAACAATTTTAATTTTTGAAAAGTTCCTGTAACAGTGTTACTCGATCGAGTATCTAACGGTACTCGATCGAGTGCCCTGCTACTCGATCGAGTGTCTTGGCTACTCGATCGAGTAGCCCTGAGATCAGAATACATCAATTCTGTCATACCTGCAGCTACTCGACCGAGTATGGGGTACTCTGTCGAGTACCTACAGGTCAAATGCCATGGGAAACCTGTCATAAACCACATGGACATATACATACTCGTCACATAACTTGAGTCGGAATGACCTCCCGACTCACAAAATCCTGCCACAAAGTCAACTAGCAAATCCGGCCTTATGGCCAAGCATACAAATCCGAAAATAAAAGTTCTAACTACTAAAAACTACTAACATCCAACACCAACGACCATAACCAAGAATCAAGAAATAGGAGTATCACTCCTGCTGCTGCTGCAGCTCCTCCTCCATCACCTCATCACCACCACCATCACCTCTTGATGTGCCCGCTCCAAATGACCCAATCCCCGCATCAACCCCCGCTCTAGCTCCAGGACCTACGTACCATGGGGTCAAGCCACCATAAGCAAAGGACTGCGGCGTCCCCCAAGCTGACTGATCCACCCCGTAGGAGTGGAAAACCCCACTATAGTCCCCAACTCCACTCCACCAAACCGGATGCGGTCCCTCTGTCCCAATCCCCTGAGTGTACGCCATCTCGTGCATGTTCCGGAGTGTCAAGGTAGATGACACTCTCTTTGCTAAGTAGCTCGATCGCGTCTCCGGGGTGTCAAGGTATGGGTAGCATGGAAAAGGGTGCTGCTGTGGTGGTGCTACCGGTCGTGGTGTAGCCTCAGCGGTCCTCTCTCTCACTCGACGGGGTCCTCTCCCCAACCTGGGCCTCACCTCCGCTACCGCCGCGTTCTTCCTCTTCCTCGGCTCGGGCATCACCTCGAGGATCGTATCATCAATGAGATAGGTCTGCAACTGGCGGGGCACTTTATCATCCTCCTCTTCCTCCTCGTCGGAGTTAACAGTTGTCACCACCGGCTCTAACGGCTCGGTCGGTGGAAGGTGCTCAGGAGCCGGGATCCCCATCCAACTCATCCCCCACACTCTCTAGGCTAGGCTACCGTCAGCCAAAGTTCTCAACCATTTCAGGTCGAGATAGTAGTCACGGTCCATCGTGGGCACCGGTGTAGCCAGAGGCACGTACTCCGAAGAAGCCTCAAAGGAGGTTAGCTTTTCAGCTAACCGAGTGGCGATAACACCGCAGCTCAAATACCGGGAAGAGGCAGTAGCCATCAAAGCAAGGCTAGCGCAGACGATGGCAGGAGCATTGAAGACCACCTTCCTGGCCCGCTCCGGGTTCAAGTAAGACATAAGAAGCAACACCACATGGTTGTTCAGTTTACTGATATCCGGTTTATCATAAAGGAGGTTCGAGAGAGAACGAAGAAAGATCCTCAATGTGACATGCTGAACATCATTAATCAGCATGTTGTTTGAGGTGGGAGCTGGTTTTCCGGTCAGACAAGGCATTAGGCGGCAGACACCGCACTCAGCAGGAATATCAGTGATAGAATCCTTGGGAGGCTTGGCCAACCCAAGGTGAGAAACAAAAAGGTCCATAGTAAGCAAGAAACTAGTATTCATCAACCGAAACTCAACGGTCTGGGCAGCTGGGTCATAGCTAAAGGAGCTCATAAACTCCAAGGTAAGAAAAGGGTAGGAGTGTTTCCTCAGCCGATACAAACCCGTAAAGCCCAAAGTCTTAAATATGTGACGGACATCCGTCTCTATTCCCAAATCAGTCAGAAGTGTGGTATCCACACACCTTGTTGGCCTCATTTTGCGTTTTTGCAAAGCTACAAAACGCTCTCTTTGTTTGAAATCTCTACCGAAGGGTATTCTGGTACCGCGGGTACCACGGGTCCACTCCCCTCCCCAATCTCAGGTTGTGTAACCCTTCCCCGTTTACTCTGACGGGTCCCTACGTTCGGTCTCGGCATCTGTTTCAGCATATAACTTAAACAACTTGCATAAACATGTAAAGCATATACTTCATGTAATTGGAATTTACATACTCAGCTAGGTACACAAATTCACCAACAAGTTCCCAATTTTGAAATGCAAATTCAGTTTATAGCAACTCATAACCGATAGTTGTGAAAAGTTTAGCACGATATACATGGTTTACTCAACCCATTCTAACATCCTAGCATGATTCAACCGCTATTCTATACATATGCTTTAATAACATGTGAGATACGTATACATGCTTATAGAAACGTAATTTAGAACATATCATCATCAACCTTCATTATTAGACACAAAACAATTCAATTAGGCTTGTCAGACGGTCTCTACCGCTGTAACAATTTTGACATATTCCCCATCAATTAACATTACCACTATCATATTGAATTTTATCCCTTACCTAAACATTCATATTCATCACCAAATTTCAAATATAAAAGACGAATTTCAATTTGGGGCACTTTTAAGACGGAGTTTTAAGGCAACTTTTAAGGGGAAAATCATCAAAACTCATCCTTCAACATGATATATATAATGTATAGCACTCAATTCCATCATCTAATCAATGTAAAACAACCAAAATAAATTTTTGATTTCGTAACCCTAGAAATTTCGGCCCCCAAATTTCGTGATTTCTAATCTATTTTACAGCAATTAATCACCAACAATCAAGAAAAGAAGGCATGTGAATCATATTACAACAATTAAAAGCAATAATCTATCCACATGAATCGAAAATTTCAGATTACACCTTCATTCCAACAAATTTAAAGCAATAAAAGCATGTAAATAGAGGAAAGATCATACCTTGATTAAATACGCAAGTAAAAGAACAAAACTAACAAGTAATTAACACAAACTAGTCACCACAACCACAAGATATGAGGAAGCTTTTGAGAGGAATATAGGATTAGGGTTCTAAATAAGAAGGAGGAATGAGAGGAATAAGGAAGAATAGGGGTTTTAAGAAACCCGTAAGTGGCTCTGTATTATAGCCTACTCGATCGAGTGTCTATGGTACTCGATCGAGTACCACCCTACTCGATCGAGTAGGAGCTATTTCATCGAGTATCTGCAGAAATTTTTCCACATCCCGACGTCATAGCTTCCTAACTAGATCGAGTGAGGTCTACTCGGTCTAGTACGCACTCGCACTCGGTCAAGTATAGTTAAGTACTCGGTCAGAAATATGAGATAAATCGAAGATTCCTGCAAAAACAATACCGCATGTCGATTCCAAACTGAGTTCGGAATTCGCCACTAGTCATCACACTTACTCACGCATTACCATTATTACTCAAGCTTACCATATCGTCTCAACAATTAAGGCTTATGCCATACTATGCTACAACAAATTACCCAACTCGGTTTACCTGCTACCGAGTCATTCATAAGCATAATCACGTTATCATACCTTACTTAAACTTATCTTACCGCAAATCTACCAACTCGTGTTCACATCAACATGAAACTTATAATTAACATTAATTCGTTCTTTCACATGTCATAAAAATATAATGTATACTCTACATAACAAATTAATCTATCATATTCCAAATCCAATCATAAGAAAATCATCTTACATAAATCGTTTGTCACGCAGCGGAAAAATCTCAACCAATAAACAAGGCATATATGCATTACTATATGCTATGTTTCATATTATAACTCAACAATTCTATAACTATACCGTTATTAACAATCCTGAAGCAAATACCAACACGATTACTATTCATACCATAGTATACACTTCCACATTTTTACCACTCTATCATCTATACCCTTGCCACGTTTCTCATAATCATCGTATAAGCCCACTAATCATGCCAATACTTCACTAAGCACCCTCCAAATGCAACTAACCCATCTCTACGTTAGCAAAGACTCAACCTCAAATAATTCCGACGACATAACTAACATATACATCACATATATACACACGGACTGCACATTCCCATACCCTGTGACTGGCTTGAGTACTATGGGGCCAAGATTTTGAAATGAGGGAGCCTACTCACCCAAAATATAGCATCAGCTGGGGCTCTCATTATACATACACCAGGTTTATTTTATTAGACTCGCTAAGTTCATTAAGTTCATTTATTACAGGTTCCAAAATCGTCGCTCTGATACCACTTTGTAACACCCCCATATCCAGAGGAGCCTTAACTAGGCCTTCCTTAGCATATAAGGGCATTACCATCTCGGTTGCCCGAGGACAGTAATAATCAAATGTCGATAAAAGAACTATTATGTTATATTACAAGTGATTTAAAACCAACTGATGAAATAAACGATACAACCAAAAAACTACTCGCTATAACTATCAAATCTCGTGAAGACTCATCCCTGCCCGGACTCCAGCTATCAACGATATCAACACCTGCTAAGACAGACTACTCACCATAAGGGATCACGGCAGACACATAAAACAACAAGAAACCATACAAGGTCAGTACTGAGATAAGATACAACAATGCCAACAACACCTAACAATACAACACAACACAATCAGTCACACACAAGCACACCCACACCGATCAATCTCGTCACCGATCGTCCCTTTGGACCACCCCGCCGATGGGGGACCGCAGCTGTACCCACCAAATCCCCGCTCATGATACCGAGCGATAACCCTGTCCCATTAATGTGCACATCCCCTTCCGTGGCGGGTTCCACGAAGGGCGAAACTAGGGCGTGAAGCCACTCCCGCAAGTGACTCGACTCAGCCAAGAACACATCTCGAGAACCAGAGATAAACAATCACAACCATCAACAGCAATCAATCAACAACCTTCACAATACAATTACGATAATACACAACAACCATAACAACTGACGCACTAGACCATCTACAGAAACTGAGTAGGCGAACCTACCTTTAAGCAACTGCAACCAATCTATGCCAACATATGACATATCCAGCAACCAAGCAAAGCCTATAACCACAACACAATCATCTATTACTACCAAGCAAACCCTAACTGAAAAGACAAGGATACGGATGATGATGACGACATACCTATGAGGAGAAACCCGGCAAAAGACCGCTACCCGACTCAAGCTATGCTCTCCTAAGGCAAAAGGACCTTCAAAAGGCTTCCATGGAGGTTTTATGGTGAAGGGAAGGGAAAGGGGAGACTAAAGGATAGAAGGAATGAGGCGGAAATGATTTGCGGATTTAACAAAACGCGATTAAAAACCCTCGCTGAAAACCCGATACTCGATCGAGTACCACACATACTCGATCGAGTGACCCCCTACTCGATCGAGTAACCACGCTACTCGATCGAGTAGCCTCTACTCTATCGAGTACCACCCATAACTCGTAACCCAAGATGGCTTTGGCACGCACTTCTAAGAACTATTCCCGCTCCCAAGTTCAATCAATGTTGGTCAAAGGGTCCCTAAATGGGCGGGTATTACAGAACCCCACAACAAAATAGTGTGGTTGAAAGGATGAATAGGACCCTTGAAGGTATGGCTAGAACAATGTTATTATGTAGTAAGTTGCCTAAGAACTTTTGGGCCGAAGCGGTAAATACCGCTTGCTACATTCATAATCGTGTCATGATAAGGAGTATATTGAATAAAACTCCCTATGAATTGCTACGTGGAAGAAAACCCAATATTTCATATTTTAGATGTTTTGGAAGCAAATGTTTTGTTCATAACAATTGTAAAAATAACTTGGGTAAGTTCGATCCACGTAGTGATGAAGGAGTATTTATTGGCTACTTCGATCATAGCAAGGCCTATAAAGTTTACAATAAACGAACCATGTTGATTGAAGAAAGCATCCATGTCATTTTTGATGAATCTAGTGTGCTTGGACAGGTACAAAACGTGGAAGATGATGATGATGATGATGATGAGTTTGAGATTGGTCTTGCTCGAAAGGACTTCGTGTTCGAGGAAGTAAAATCTCCCAACGATGATTCGCAACAGACACAGGGACTGTTACCTTCAAAGGAAGTCAGCAGCTTAGGGGGAACACGTAGCACACTTGCTGCTGTTTCCTCTCTAGATGCAACAAACCTAACGACTGTTGCCTCCACCTCCAGAACTGAATCAACGCAAAACATTGATGATGAAAATCACTCCAAGCAAAAAGAAACAGTCATTGTGACTGACGCTGCTGAGGGGGAACAAGAAACCGTTGTTCCAAAGAAGTGGAAACATCAAAGCTCTCATCCACTCTCCAATCTCACAAGCGATCTCAACTCGGGAATTCGAACAAGATCATCCCTCAACAATCTCGCTCATCTCAACGAATATTGTGCCCACAATGCCTTCCTTTCTCAAATTAAATCTTCAAATGTAACAGTCGCTCTGACTGATGCAGACTGGTTGCTTGCTATGCAAGAAGAACTCAATCAATTCAAAAGAAACGAGGTATGGCACTTAGTCCCTAGACCGCCTAATCGTACCGTCATTGGTACTAGATGGGTCTTTCACAATAAGCTTGACAACTCGGGAGAAATTGTAAGGAACAAGGCTAGGCTAGTGGTGCAAGGTTATAACCAACAAGAGGGTATTGACTATGATGAGACCTATGCACCGGTAGCTAGACTTGAAGCCATTCGATTACTTATAGCTTTTCCGGCTCACAAAGGCATTAAACTCTTCCAAATGGATGTTAAAACCACGTTCTTAAATGGATATTTGGAAGAAGATGTCTTTGTAGAGCAACCACCGGGTTTTGAGAACAATGATTTGCCTAACCAAGTTTTCAAATTAGACAAAGCTCTTTATGGTTTAAAACAAGCACCTAGGTGTTGGTATGATAGATTGTCCAAATTTCTTATTGAAAATGGTTTTAAAAGAGGCTCCGTTGACAAAACATTGTTCTTAAAGTCACAGTCAGACGAACTGTTGGTTGTACAAGTATATGTTTGGTAAGCAAGAATAGAAAGGATTGGAGTCGGAAGCTCGATGATACTTTGTGGGCTTACCGTACTGCCTTCAAAACGCCGATTGGCACCTCACCTTACCGACTTGTCTATGGCAAGTCCTGTCATTTACCTGTGGAGCTTGAGTATAGGGCTATGTGGGCCATTAAGGAGCTGAATATGGATCCTCTCATTTGGCGGGTGAGAAACGACGATGCGATTGAATGAGCTAGATGAATTTGATTTGCATGCCTATGATAGTGCTCAAGTTTACAAGGAGCGAACGAAGAAGTGGCATGACAAGCATATCTTGCAAAGAGAATTTCATGTTGGTGAGAAAGTTCTCTTGTTTAACTCTCGTTTGCACTTGTTTCCAAGTAAATTGAAGAGTAGATGGTCTGGACCGTTCTCATTCTCGATGTGAACAAATTTGGGTCAGTTACACTGCATTCTGACACAGGAAAGACCTTCAAAGTGAATGGGCAACGCTTGAAGACTTATTATGAAGGTGCTTTCGTGGGGGTAATAGAGGCTCTTGACCTCTTCCCCATTGATTCTTCTTATTGATGAAGAATTACGGTCGTGCAGGACCAAAAAAACCAGCGCTCCGAGAGGCTCGGATTTTGTAAATCATTAGTTTGTAATTAGGATTTAAATTCACGTATTGCATTTGTTTTTATGTTTCTTTGAACTTGGAGAGACGAGGAGAGGGTACTTGATGTGCTTTCAAGTGTCTTTTGCAGGAAATTTGACGGGATTTGAAGTTATGAGTAACAAATGACGAAGAAAGAAGCCTGTACCTACTTCCTCGATCGATTCAATGGCGACTCGATCGAGGAACCTATCAGCTCGATCGAGTCACTTGCGACTCGATCGAGGAACCTGTGGTGAATTTAGAAAAGTTTAAAACGAGAGTTGGGTATTCCTGAAATTGGTTCCTCGACCGAGTCACATGCGACTCGATCGAGGATCCAATTTAAACCCGGTTCCGTGCTTTGTTTATACCGGTTTTGTGATTAATTGCTCCTACTTCTTTCACTTTCCTTCTTCCTTTATCGCCATAATTCCTGCATTCCTTCCTCCTCTACTACTCATTCTCTCTTTATTCATCATAATCATCATCAAAACTCACTTAAACTTTGTGCTTTCTTGCTTATTACTTGATTGAATCATTCTCTTGTGCTTATTTTCTCCATTCTATTGCTTAAACTACCAAGGTGAGTCGCGATTTGGTCTTTGTATGTCTCGAAAATTTGGATTTTTCTTGCTTAAATCTTGAGTTTATTGTATTAAATCTTCCATTGCTAGTATACAATTGCTATTTCCTTGCTTTCTAGCCCCTTACTTGTTGAAATTCATGCCTAATTTGCTAATTTGGGAATTAGGGTTCTTCAAAATCCGGGTAGAAATTTTGCATTAAATTGGTTAGAATTGTATTCTATTGCTTGGAATCTTCCATATTTGATACATACTCATGTTCCCCTAAGTTTTTGGATGCTTTCATTGTCATTTGGAGTCTTAAAAATTGATTTTTCGGACCCATGAGTGCCAAAACCGGGACTGTTTTCTGACATTGTTGGAGTTTAATTTTCTACTTGCTCTTATGTAGATAATTACGACTTCCAGGCAAGGAAATAAGCGGACTAGAGAAAGGAGAGCACCGGTTCAACAACCCGAAGTAATTCCTGAGGAGGTTGTGTCTTCAGAGGATGATTTGTCTCCCTTAGACGATTGTCCGTTTATCGAATTTCGTGACAAAGTGCAGAAGGACAGGTTTGTGTATCTGTTATCCAAGTATATGAGTGCCACTCTATGTGTTGATAGGAAAATTTTGCGCACTTTGAAGATAGACGACATTATGTTTGGCATGTTTAATGAAATCGGGTTGCAGGGTCTTTTCACGCTCCACGAGTTATCTTACCCTGCCCTAACTCTTGAATATCTGAGCTCTTAAACTTATTTCCCCAGTGATCACCTAATCAGATTTTGTTTGCTTAATGTTGAACGGTCTTTAACCTTTGGCCGTATTTCTGAAATTTTGGAGTTGGATAAGCATACTGAAGGGGACTTGTATGGTGTTGGTGGGTTGTCCGCCGTTCGTTATTTTCCATTGTTTTCGGTTACATGGATGCGGATGTCGGTGCTATGGCTTTGTTAGATGTCCAACATGTTTGCCTTCGTATGTTTTTGAGATATTTGAGCTATTTGTTGTATGGTCGGAGTGATAAGAGCAAGACCTCCACTATTGAGGTCTTAATACTTGCTAGTTACTTGAATCCTTATAGGGAGGAGACATTCCAATTCTCTCCCCCGCTCTTGTCGCTCAAAGCATTTGATAGGGCAATTGGGCGTGCACGGGAACCTTGATGTGGTGCTCTTGTCACCAAAATTGCTAGGGTCATTTTGTGACTTTGAGGGTGATGACCCACATGAGCCCATGGCTGACTATGAGCCACTTGTTGATGATGACCACCTTCGCTATGACATTTCTTATATTGATATTAAGAATGGGAAGGACCATTCTTGGAGGGTCCGCGGTGAGTCGTACATGCTTCTTCCTTGCGCCCGCTTGCCTACCGTTAACCCCCTCGAGGAGAGTACGGGCTGTGGAGCGACCCCCACCCGTTACTTATCGATTCGAGGATCTTTTGGTTACTTTTCCGGGTCTAGTACTACTACCACCATCGGCGGGCGCCGGAGACGACGTGCACCCACTACCCATCCGCCGGGTTCCTACCGGCCCCGCTCCTCCTCCACCTCCTTCACCTATCCCACTTCGGGCTATGCTCTGGGTTACCATTTTGATCCGTCGTTGAACGGGAAGTGAGGATGCATACGGCATCAACACCGCTTTGTGAGAGAGGAGGATGTGGGAACAGATGGAGGCTATGACTTTAGCTTCTGGGGGGACGAGTATGGCGGTGTGTCACCTTCTTACTACACTACTCCCGGTGACGACACCGTGTGTTTCATCTTTACGGAGTGACTCCTACTGCAGAGTTTGGGACGAGTTTAGCACCGAGTTTGGTGCATTAGGCCGTCCCTTCTACACTCCAGTCCATCCCTCTCAGCCTACTTCTGTTTTTGCGGAGGACACCGGCATCCCTTGTTCCCAGAGAGGCCCATTCGGCCAGTTTGCTGCTTCTACTTCCACCGCTACTACTCCTGGAGGCACTCGTGGTCGAGGCCGTGTTCGGAGACCCACTCGTGGTAGAGGCCGTGGCCGCAGTGCCGTTCCTGATCCTGAGCTTGTGTCTTTATATGCTGATATTGATGATTTTGATGATGCTTCCTGTAATACTCCGTATTTATAAGTCTTGGGGTACTCTATCGAGTAGCCCTTACTCTGTCGAGTAAGGGCAAGTTGCGAAATAAAATAGTTTCTGACCTGTTGGGTACTCGATCGAGTAGCTGGGGTACTCGATCGAGTAAGGGGGTACTCGATCGAGTACCTTGGGTACTCGATCGAGTGTCCGGTTTTACGGGGGTTTTTCTCGGGTTTTGTTAATTATGCGATTAAGGTATTTAAACATAGCCGTCATTGTTTTAAATCACTTTTGCAAAACCTAAAACCATGTTTAAGAGAGAAAGCAGTCAGTTCATCTTCCTAATCGCATTCTTAGCAATTCCCGGAGTTCAGACGGTCAGTTCGTGTCGTAATTCGTATCGTTGAGTTCCTTGCGTCGAGGGTAAGCTTTTAACATAATTTTTATAATGTTTTGTTAAGATTGGTTAAACCCTAATTTAGAGATTGGGGGTTTTGGTGTGTAGTTTGTGATTTGTAGTCTTTATGTGCTGTATGATAGGAGGAGAATTCGTAGAAGAGGCGTTTTGATACAGCTGTAGATACCGTCTGCTTGTTGTGCTTTCCAGGTAGGATTTCCTACTCAGTATTAGTCCCATAATGGGATATTGGTGATGTGCTGTAGTTAGTTGTTTGGTATGATGATTGTATTGTGTTTGTGGTTGTGACTGTTGTTGATGGTTCTCGAGATGTGTTCTCGGCTGAGTGGGGTCACTTGCGGGAGTGACTTCACGCCCTAGTTTCGCCCTTCGTGAAACCCGCCACGGAAGGGGATGTGCACATTAATAGGACAGGGTTATCGCTCGTATGATGAGCGGGGCTTAGGTGGGAACGGCTGCGGTCCCCCACTGGCAGGGCTGGTCCAGTGGACAGTCAGTATTGAGATGATGGGAGTTGGTGGTGTGTGTGTGTGTGTGATTCGGTTGTCTGTTTGCCTTATTATTGTTATCTATATTGATTGTGTGATTAATCGACCCGGTGTTGTTTTGTAAACTGCGGTGATCCATTCGGGGATGGTGAGCAGATATTGAGCGGTAATTGAGATGAAATCTTTGGGATAGCTGGGATGCCACGACATGATGATAGGAGTCTTCCGCTGTAGCCTTAGTTTATTTACATTTCAGTTAGAACAGTCATTTGAGAATATTGTATCGCACTTTGGTTTGGTTTTGAGGATTGTATTTATTCATTAAACTATTTATAATAAATGTTGTTTCTGTTTTGTCTATTTGATTATCATACCTCGGGCGACCGAGATGGTGATGTCTTCATACCTGAGTGGTCCTGGTAAGGCACTTGGAGTATGGGGGTGTTACAAATGGTATCAGAGCGACGATTCTGAAACCTGTAACCAATGAACTTAATGAACATAGGGAGTCAATTAAAATGAACCCGGGGTAAAAGTTGTAGGAGCTAGTGCAAAGGCTTGGGAGACGTCCTAAAGTCGCGGGGGTCGCCCTACAACTTTGAACCGGTCACATGGGAAAGTGTTTGTCGAGTCATATGTGTGCTTGGTTAACTTGTTAACAGTGTGATGAAGTGTGTGATTGTTGGATGTTGAAGGAGAAGTTGAGAATGTGAAAGAAAAGTAATATATGTGTAGACTTGATGTTGGAATAACATGTTGGATGTTTACAATGTGGCTTTAATAGCATGATGAATTGATCTTGTTGATAGTAGAATAGATGCGTAGCATATTTATTATGTTATCATGTGGTTTTATAAAGTTTAGCATGTTAGTGTACGACGTAACATACGGGTAGCTCTTACGAGTTAGTGTTACTCGATCGAGTGAGACTGACTCGATCGGGTGGGTTTTTGGCGATTTTGAGTCCAGAATCGAGTTTTGGGGTACTCGATCGAGTAACTAGGGGTACTCGATCGAGTAGGGGGTCACTCGATCGAGTAGCCTAGATACTCGATCGAGTAGGTAAGAGATCAGAAGGTCTGTTTGGTTCTGGAGTTTGGGTACTCGATCGAGTACGTGGGGCACTCGATCGAGTAGCCCGTTACTCGATCGAGTGTGTTTGGGAACTCGATCGAGTGGGTTCTGGGCATCGTGTTTTCGTGTTTTGAGGTTTAGTACGTGTGTTTATGTTTACCCTTTCTTATATAGCTTCAAGATGCCGCCCAAGAGAAACGCTTTGTACGCGAGAGCTGAGCTTATGACCACGGATGACATCGTTAAGATGTTAGAGCACCAGGATGCTCTTACCGAGACCACGAAGAGAGTGAATGAGGACAAGGATAAGAGTAAGGAGAAGGAGGTTGATCATTCTAAAATCAGCCTCTATATTGCGAGGTTTAACCCGAAAGAATACAAGGGAGTTGGGGAGCCTAATCTGCTTTGGATAGTTGGTGAGAGAGATGGAGAACATCTTAGACTTGGTTCATTGCCCTGATGAGATGAGAGTGGAACAGTGCGTTCTATCTCGAGGGAGGCAAAGCAGGCAAGTGGTGGGATTCGGTGAAGTTGAGTGCTAAGGAGATATATACCAACCAAGGCTTACCCGCTATACCTTGGGAGGAGTTTCGTAGGGCTGTGAGGAAGGAGTTCGCACGGAGCATGTGAGGAGTAAGTTGAGGGAAGAGTTTGATAAGTTTAAGATGATCAC
This sequence comes from Silene latifolia, assembly GCF_048544455.1. Taxonomy (NCBI): domain Eukaryota; kingdom Viridiplantae; phylum Streptophyta; class Magnoliopsida; order Caryophyllales; family Caryophyllaceae; genus Silene; species Silene latifolia. The sequence continues at coordinate 9,496,686 of NC_133538.1, read as the reverse complement.
GAGATGTCGTAGCCGAGTACTACGGGCGGTTCAATGAGAAGTCCGGTATCGAGGATATGGGTTTGAGTGAGGAGAACCTGGCATTGAGGTTTGAGAGAGGGTTGACTACCACGATTATGGATAAGTTACCTGTGGGAATCCTTACCGATGTTAAGGAAGCTTATGAGAGGGTGGAAGAGCCGAGAGGCTGGTGGAGATGGCTCGGGAGAGGTCCGGTGGTGAGAAGAGGAAGTCGAGAGCGAGGGTGGTGGCAATCTAATCACAAGAAAGGCAACCACAATCAGTCTAAAGGATTTTCTTTTGGGTCTGGATTTAGTGCTGGGGCTTCCTTTGGGCGTGGCCGAGGGAGTGTGAGTAATAGTTGGGGAGTGACCTGCTTTGGTTGTGGTGGCGTAGGCCACAAGAGACATGAGTGCACGAGTGCACCGGGATCTTTCGAGAGACTGCGCATGAGCTTCGCGAGCAACAGACCGGCCTGGATCATGGCCAAACCGGGAAGTCGAGTTACCAGTGGAGGCAACCGCAACGGCGGTAATTCTTATCGAAGACACCGACGAACAACAACAACAATCAAGGGTCGGGTGCTAAGCCGGCCGCATCGGCCAAGATCTTGTCCGGGGAGGTGGGCGGAGAAGACCGGTGGCAAGTTATTCATGATGGAGAAGAAGGCGGTGAGGAAGATGCGCACGTTATCACCGGTACATTCCTTGTTAATGGTATTCCTACGTTTGTTTTGTTTGATTCGGGGGCTTCTCAGTCGTTTGTGTCTTCGAGTCATGTAAAACAGTTGGGTTTGAGAGTATATGAGTCTGTGAGTGAGCAAGTTTTCATACCTTCGGGTGAGTCTGTATCGTGTGGGAGGTTGTTTAGAGATGTATCTTTGATAGTTGGGCAAGTCGATTTCCCTGTAGACTTGCTAGAGTTTCCTTTTAACGGTTTTGAGATGATAGTTGGGATGGATTGGTTAGGAAAGTATAAAGCTAAGATAGACTGTCATCAAAAGAAAGTGTCTCTAAGAGGTCCAAAGGGTGTTAGTGTGTCTTACCGTGGGTTCCTAGTCAAACCCAGAGTTAAGTTGATTGCAGCTGTCACCTTGAAGTCTTATCTGAGGAAGGGATGTCCTCTGATTTTGTGCCATGTAAGAGATGACCGGATAGAGAGCCCGGCAGTGGAGGAGATACCAGTGGTGGGGGAGTTTGCAGATGTTTTTCCGGAGGAGATTCCGGGGTTGCCACCGAAGAGGGAGATAGACTTCACCGTTGAGTTGAAGCCAGGGACGGGGCCAATCTCCAAGGCACCGTACCGTATGGGTCCTAAGGAGATGGAGGAACTTAGGAAGCAGTTGGATGATTTGATAGAGAAGGGATACATTAGACCAAGTGTATCGCCTTGGGGAGCACCGATTGTTCGTGAAGAAGAAAGATGGGAGCTTGAGGGTGTGCATAGAGACGGGGAGCCGAACCGTGTGACGATAAAGAACAAGTATCCTTTGCCAAGGATAGATGACCTGTTTGATCAGTTGTGTGGTGCAACAGTCTTTTGTAAGATTGATTTGAGGTCGGGGTACCATCAAGTGAAGATTAGAGAGGTGGACATACCGAAGACAGCTTTCACGTCAAGGTATGGCCATTATGAGTATGTGGTTATGCCGTTTGGGTTGTCTAATGCGCCGGCAGTGTTTATGGATTTGATGAATAGAATCTTCAGACAGTTCTTGGACCAGTTTGTAGTGGTGTTTATCGATGATATCTTAGTCTACTCTAAGACTAAGGAGGAGCATGAGGAGCATCTGAGGATCGTGTTGCAGACTTTGAGGGATCATGAGTTGTATGCTAAGCTGTCCAAGTGTGAGTTCTGGTTAGAGAAAGTTGCTTTTCTGGGGCATGTAATCTCTAAAGATGGGGTAGTTGTGGATCCGGCGAAGATTGAAGCGATGACAAAGTGGGAAGCACCAAAGAATGTTTCTTGAGGTTAGGAGTTTCTTGGGTTTAGCTGGATACTACAGACGGTTCGTGAAAGATTTCTCCAAGATAGCTAGACCGATGACAGCGTTGATGAGGAAAGAGAACAGGTTTCGTTGGGATGAGAGTTGTGAGACGGCGTTCCAAACATTAAAGGAGCGTTTGACCACGGCTCCTGTCCTCGCATTACTGAAGGGAGCGAGAATTTTGAGGTTTATACAGATGCCTCGAAGAATGGGCTGGGGTGTGTGTTGATGCAGAATGGTAAAGTGATTGCCTATGCTTCTAGGCAGTTGAAGCCTTATGAGGAAAACTACCCTACTCATGATCTGGAGTTGGGTGCAGTGGTGTTTGCTCTCAAGATTTGAAGACATTACCTTTATGGAGCAATCTTTAAGGTATTTTCTGATCACAAGAGTCTTAAGTACATCTTCACGCAGAAGGAGTTGAACATGAGACAGAGGAGGTGGATGGAGTTGATTGGCGACTACGACATGGAAATCATCTATCATGAAGGGAAGGCCAATGTTGTTGCTGATGCTTTGAGTAGGAAGAGTGTACATTCCTTGTGTACAGCTCTATCTTTGATGAGGCTTGGGGATGAGGTAGCGAGCTTTGGGATACATATGATGCAGAAAGGAGATGCCATGGGTGATATGACAGTACACCTGGAGTTTTATGATGATATTCGGGATAAGCAGGCTTTGGATCCTAAGATAGTGGAGTGGAGAGCTGGAGTAGAGAAAGGGACAAAGTGTCCGGTATTCGATTCATCTGAGATGGTAGTTTGAGGTTTGATGGTAGGTGGTGTGTCCCTAATGATGAGGAGTTGAAAAAGACGATCATGACAGAGGCGCATTGCACACCATATTCAGTTCATCCAGGTGGAGACAAGTTATACAAGGATTTGAAGAAAACGTTTTGGTGGCCTGGGATGAAGAAGGATACTTTGAGTTTGTGTCCGTTGTTTGACATGCCAAAGAGTTAAAGGGGAACAGAGAAGACCACAAGGTAAGATTCGGTCTTTAGAGGTGCCTGAGTGGAAGTGGGAATCCATTTCCATGGATTTCATTGTGGGTTTGCCTAAGAGTCAACAAGGTAACAACATGATTTGGGTGATAGTAGATCGTCTGACCAAGTCAGCTCACTTTGTTCCAATGAAAGATACATGGACTAAGGCACAATTGGCTATGGCCTATCGAAAGAACGTGCTTAAGTTACATGGAGTCCCTAAGGATATAGTGTCTGACAGAGATGCGAGGTTTATATCAAGGTTTTGGAAGGAGTTGCAGGAATCGTTGGGAACAACTTTGAAGATGAGTACAGCGTTTCATCCTGCGACAGATGGACAGGCTGAGAGAACAATCAAGACTCTCGAGGATATGTTGCGAGCTTGTGTGATGGATTTTGGTGGTAGCTGGGAGCATAGGTTGGACTTGATAGAGTTTTCTTACAACAACAGCTATCACACCAGTATTGGTATGGCACCGTTTGAGGCTTTGTATGGGAGGAGATGTCGGAGTCCAATCTGTTGGGACGATAGTGCTGAGGCAGTGGTTTTAAGACCAGAGATGGTGCATGAGATGGTGGAACAGATTAAGATGATCAGGGAACGGATGAGAGCAGCCCAGGATCGACAAAAGAGTTATGCAGACCTACATCGTCGGGACATAGAGTTTCAAGTTGGGGACAAGGTTCTTCTGAAAGTGTCTCCGATGCGTGGAGTTATGAGATTTGGGAAGAAAGGCAAGCTAAGTCAGAAGTTTATAGGGCCTTATGAGATCTTAGAGCGAGTTGGGAAGTTGCTTATCGTCCGGCTTTGTTTGCATTAGAGAGAGTGCATAATGTGTTTCATGTGTCGCAGCTGCGGAAGTATGTGAGTGACCCGTCACATGTGTTGGAGGCAGAGAGCTTAGAGCTAGATGAGTCCTTATCATATCTTGAGGTGCCTAAACAGATTCTAGACCGAAAGGTTAGAAAGATCAGGAGTGGTGAGACAGTTTTGCTTAAGATCCTTTGGTCTAACCACGAGACCGAGGAAGCTACATGGGAGGCAGAGGATATCATGAAAGAGCGTTACCCTTTCCTCTTTGATCAGGTATGTATGGTTACGAGGACGTAACCTTGTTTCTTTTAGGGGGATAGGAGATGATCGCGAGCAGTTTTTAAGAGTTTTGTACACCTTTTATATGTTGTGTCGGGATGTTTGTCGGGATAAGTTGGGTTAGCATCATGTTTTATGTTTGGTTGCTGAGTCGGGAATGTTAGGGGAGTACCTTTGTTTAGTAGTGGTTTGAACTTCGGGGACGAAGTTCCTTTTAAGGAGGGAAGACTGTAATACTCCGTATTAATAAGTCTTGGGGTACTCTATCGAGTAGCCCTTACTCTGTCGAGTAAGGGCAAGTTGCGAAATAAAATAGTTTCGACTGTTGGGTACTCGATCGAGTAGTGGGGTACTCGATCGAGTAAGGGGGTACTCGATCGAGTACCTTGGGTACTCGATCGAGTGTCCGGTTTTACGGGGGTTTTTCTCGGGTTTTGTTAATTATGCGATTAAGGTATTTAAACATAGCCGTCATTGTTTTAAATCACTTTTGCAAAACCTAAAACCCTGTTTAAGAGAGAAAGCAGTCAGTTCATCTTCATAATCGCATTCTTAGCAATTCCCGGAGTTCAGACGGTCAGTTCGTGTCGTAATTCGTATCGTTGAGTTCCTTGCGTCGAGGGTAAGCTTTTAACATAATTTTTATAATGTTTTGTTAAGATTGGTTAAACCCTAATTTAGAGATTGGGGGTTTTGGTGTGTAGTTTGTGATGTGTAGTCTTTATGTGTTGTATGATAGGAGGAGAATTCGTAGAAGAGGCGTTTTGATACAAATTGTGTAGATACCGTCTCGCTTGTTGTGCTTTCCGGGTAGGATTTCCTACTCGGTATTAGTCCCATAATGGGATATTGGTGATGTGCTGTAGTTAGTTGTTTGGTATGATTATTGTATTGTGTTTGTGGTTGTGACTGTTGTTGATGGTTCTCGAGATGCGTTCTCGGCTGAGTGGGGTCACTTGCGGGAGTGACTTCACGCCCTAGTTTCACCCTTCGTGGAACCCGCCACGGAAGGGGATGTGCACATTAATGGGACAGGGTTATCGCTCGTATGATGAGCGGGGCTTAGATGGGAACGGCTGCGGTCCCCCACTGGCAGGGTTCGTCCAGTGGACAGTCAGTATTGAGATGATGGGAGTTGGTGGTGTGTGTGTGTGTGTGTGATTAATTTGTCTGTTTGCCTTATTATTGTTATCTATATTGATTGTGTGATTAGTACTGACCCGGTGTTGTTTTGTAAACCTGCGGTGATCCATTCGGGGATGGTGAGCGGATATTGAGCAGGTATTGAGATGAGTCTTGGGATAGTTTGGGATGCCACGACATGATGATAGGAGTCTTCATTTGTAGCCTTAGTTTATTTACATTTCAGTTAGAACAGTCATTTGAGAATATTGCATCACACTTTGGTTTGGTTTTGAGGATTGTATTTATTCATTAAACTATTTATAATAAATGTTGTTTCTGTTTTGTCTATTTGATTATCATACCTCGGGCGACCGAGATGGTGATGTCTTCATACCCGAGTGGTCCTGGTAAGGCACTTGGAGTATGGGGGTGTTACACTTAGGAGCCAAAGAGTGACGGTGGTCACTACATCCCTCTCTTTCCATTTGGTTTGGGGAGGCTTTGCATTACAAATTTGGTATTATCTTTCTTGTTTTGTTTTATTGCATTTCCTTTTTACCCTCTTTCCTTTATTAGTAGTGTCCTATAGGTTCTTTGGATTTGTGTGATTGTTGTTATCAGAGGCGTCACAATGAGGACACTTTGTGACATTTAGGTTTGGGGGAGTGTGTTTATTTCATTTGTGTGCTTTTATTTATTGTTGTGTGAAAAAATCAAAATTCCAAAAAAATTGAAAAATTATAAAATCCAAAAACATGTCTTTTGTTTATTTTTGTTTATTTTGAGTCGAGTCTTGGTGAATTGTATAGCAATGATGATAACTTGCTTTGTCTTTGCATTTGAGTCTCATCTAGTTGTCCATGTACATTGTTTTGACCTGTTAGCTATGATGAACAAAGCTCTTTACTCAAGTCTTGACCGTCACAATATGCCTTATGCCGAGTAGACTTGACTTTATTTTGTTGGTAAACCACTTAAATTTCTGAGGTCTTTAGAGCTTCCTAGGCCGGGAACATTAATAAACCGGTCTCATTGTTATTTAGGCTAATGAGTGTGGTCTCCTTGTGGTATATGTAACATCAAACTGCATAAGTGTGACATTAGTTTCTTAGCTTTTGCGCGTTCATTTGATTAAGTACATGTGGATAGGCAATTCTTATCGTTCAAATAAGCCTTACATTACCCAGTTTTGTTAGCCCGTTTGAACCATTTAGCCATTTTATATCCTATTTCTTAGCTACATTCCAGAATTTGCCTACCTTTTCGGGACAGTCGCAGTTGCTTGAATCTTTATTGTTATAGCTACTTTGGTTGGGTTGGGACTTTATTTGTCTTGTGGGTAGTAGCTATCTTTTTGTAGCAATTGTGTGACCTCTTATGTTGAAAAAGAGAAGTATTATGAAGCAGCGAGAAAAAGAAAAAAAAATGAAAGTCTCGAAAAAAAAAACAAAAAAAAAACAAAAAAAAAAAAAAAAGAAAAGAAAAAGAGATGAGAAAAAGAAAGTTTCGAAAAAAAAAGAATTCAAAAGAGAAAAGAAGAAAAATGTTTGCTTCATTCAGTTTTGTTAGGAGGTCGTGTGTGGTAATTACTGGAGTCGAATGCACATTTGGAGAGCCTTTACATTTCTCTCATATGTTGTCAAAGTTGAGATTATTTCTCCAGTTGGATGTTTGATTTATTACTTATTAGTTTTGGCTATTGGCCTAGAGCTGCGACTACCGTCTGAGCCCCACATATCCATACGTGCTTTTGCACAAGCCACTTCTATACCCATGCCACTTTGCCACCATTCTGTCCTTGATACATGTACTTGGTCTGTTTCGTGAATGCGTATTAGCTGGAGAATCTCTTATCACATTAGATTGCATGCATATCTCATAAGTTGAGTGAGTGTCTTATTTCTTTCTATCTTACATATATATCACCCATTATGAGTGCATGAGTGAAACCGCGAGAATCCAACAGAATTGTCTTGCAAGGTTGAAAAGTATTCGGCTGAGTCTCGGTATCATGTCACATCTTGAGTAAGAGCTGCGTGAGTCTATTACCCGTGCTTTTGAATTTGTTTTATTAGAACAACTTCGGTTATTACTTTGTTATAGATATGGACAGCTGAGTCTTGTATGTGCTTAGACATTTGCTCTGAGTTATTCATTCACCATATGTTTGTTGTCCTTTGTTTGGTCTGACTGCTTTGCTTGAGGACAAGCAAAGGTTTGGTTTGGGGGAGTTTGATGTATCACTTTCATATATACTTTTATAGCTCCCTTTATACCGTTTTACATACCGTTTCGTGCCTCTTATATCATTTATATGTTTTATTTCAATGAATTGTCGATACTGCCGCTATTTTGTGTTTTGATGCAGAAATGACTCGTTATGAGTATGATCAAGCTAAGATTAGCATGGCGGAGACGGCATAGAAGAATACACGAAGCATGGCACGGGAAACGAGGAATCATGAAGACTAGAAGTGAAAAAGAGAAGAAAGGACCTGTGAAGCAAGTTCCTCGATCGAGTCACGACTGACTCGAGCGGTTGTCCTCGATCGAGTCACCTCGACTCGATCGAGGATCCTCTCTCAAGCGGGTTTATTTTAGGAATTTCCTAAAACGATTAATCTTTTGTTATAAATTAAAGACTCGTGTTTTATTGTAAACCTACGTTATACTTTGCTTGGAATTTCTTTGGAAAACTCTCTTAGAACCCTAATCTCTCTTTTGTATGGTACTAATCTTTCCTCATTAATTTAATCATTGTTTTATGTTCTTCAATTATTGTTTTATACTTGCAATCATGCCTTCACCTTTAATCATATTTGTTATTGTTATTATAATTATGAGTAGCTAATCCCCTCATCTAGGATGAAGGGGATCTAGGTTAATTAAAAGGGAAAATCAATTAGTTGCTATTGATATCATTAAAGTTGTTGTTTGATTATTGTAATTCTTCTAGTTAATTACTTGAGGCCTGAGTTATTAATTAGTGTAGCGAATCGATCCTATCGCCGACCGGGTTAGAATTGATATAGGCTGCGATAATCAAATAGAAAGTATCTAATCATAGCGACCGCATGTTAGAATCGATCTAAAGGGCATAATTGAGTCGACCGATCTTATGACCTTAAACAACTTGATAGATTTAGTAATTGATTGATAATCCCCGACTGATTGACCTAGTGAACCTAATTCCTAGACTTTTAATAATATTGTTGTTCATCCTTTAATTACATTGCAATTAGTTTGTTAGAATCAACTCAAAACAAAACCCCCGAAATTGGTTACTTCTAGACAGTTTAAATACTCTTAGACTAGCTTTTACCGCCTCCCTGTGGATTCGATACCTGTCTTATCACTAGCTATTCTTGTTAGTCCTGAGATAGTTTTACTTTGATTTGGTAATACGACTTTAGCCACATCAATGTTGATGACATTATATTTGGTGCAACAAATGAACTCCTTTACTTATATTTTTCGGAACTAATGAAATCGGAGTTTGAAATGAGCATGATGGGTGAGCTAGGATTTTTCCTTGGGCTTCAAATTAAACAATCAAAGGATGGAATCATGATTCATCGACAAAAGTACATTAAGGAAATGCTTAAGAAATTTGGGATGACAAATGGTAGGTCACACGATACACCTATGGTAGCCGGGTCCAAATTGGACAAAGATGAACTCGGTAAGAATGTTAGTGAAAAGGTGTATAGAGGTATGATAGGCTCACTTCTCTACTTGACCGCAAGTCGTCCCGACATTCTCTTTAGCGTTTGTTTATGTGCTAGGTTCCAAGCAAATCCGAAAGAATCCCATTTTAAAGCCGTTAAACGAATTCTTCGGTATTTGATTGGAACACAAAATCTCTACTTATGCTATCCCTTACATTGTCCTTTTGATCTCATAGGCTTTTCGGATGCGGACTATGCGGGGTGCACGGTTGATAGAAAGAGCACCTCCGGAATCGCAACATTCTTTGGTCCTTGTTTGATTTCTTGGGGCTCAAAGAAACAAAACACGGTAGCTCTTTCAACGGTCGAAAGCGAGTATGTTAGTGTCGCACATTGTTGTTCTCAACTCCTTTGGGTAAGACAACAACTCTTGGATTTTGGTATTATTTTTGACTCTGTTCCCATAATGTGTGATAATACGAGTGCAATAAATATTTCCAAAAATCCTATTCAACACTCTAAAACCAAACATATTAATATTCTTCATCATTTCATTCGTGATCATGTGGAGAAAGGACATGTTAGACTTATCTTTTGCAAAACCGAAAATCAAATTGCCGACATTTTCACTAAGCCACTTGCAAGAGAACATTTTGAGAAATTTAGACTAGGAATTGGGTTAATTAACTGCTTGTGATTTTTAGTGTGAGTTTTGCTAATTTCCTTAATTGATTAAACTAAAATGGACATATGTTCTTAAGTGTTCTAAGTGCATTCATATCATTTTTAGACCGAAAATAGACACCATATTTGTGAGTCGATAATCACTCAACCTCATATCTAAATTTACGTTTATATTATGCTACCTTGCGTTTTATTTCGAGTGATCAAATTAATTTTTTGGGCCAACTACTCCACTCACCTCATTTATTGTTTGGGCCACCTATCTCTCTTAATCCCGTCCAAATCCCTACAACCCACAAACCTTTCACCTTCAACTCCCTTCATCTCACCTACCCATTAAACCCTCCTTTTACCCACCATGGTCAAAACTTCCTTTAATACCACCATCCCCATCAAACCCGTGAAAATGACTAACCCATCCAGATCAACAGACCCACCACCTACCTCTCAAACAATGCCATCTCAAAAAGACTCCTATGACTTTCCTCGCCATCAAAACCCATCCACAACTCCATCACCTACCCCTAACCCAGAACCAGTAAACCCTCACCCAACACCTCTTGCCACTATTCCACCAACCACGATCCCATCTGACGATGTCCCAATCTCCACCATGGTTGGACGTCGAACCCGAGGTGGTCGCAAAAAGAATACTGCGGTCCCCAGCTCCTCCATCGAAACTGTGAATGTGGATATTGATGAAAGTGTAGAAACTCCGGCGAGTACAACTGAGAATCCGTCTATGTCTGCCGATTTCACTGCGACTCCGTCAAAGAAAATAAATAAAAGAAACGGATAACGCTACTTCATTGCAGTTACCCCCTATTTATGAAAGTGTTGAACAAAGTGAAATCGAAACCCCAACAATCAATCCTCCTGTTGAACCGTCTCTTGAACCCCCGTCCAAAAAATCAAAACCCTCGAAGAAAAAATTGGTATACCTCTCTCCTTCAGATTCTTTATCCTTGATTTCCAAACGGATATGGCTAGTGTTTGGCAACAACTTGAAAACTTGGCTCTCCCTACCTCCATCTACAAAAACAGTGAGAAATTGATGAACCCCAAAGCTATTCACTCCCCTCGAGTTTATCATCAATCTTGGTACGAATATCCTGCTTTTCATTTAGTCTGAGATATGCGATGGCTGCTCAAGGTTGGGAAAAGCTTCTGAAAATTCGTGAACCTGTGTTTGTAAGTGAAGTGGTTCAGTTTTTCGCGACTGTGCATGTGGACAAGTCCAGTGATTTCCTCACGGCTAAATTGCATGGTAAACCTCTTAAACTCCTTCAATCTGATTTTGCCACTGCTCTAAATATTCCACCCGGAGGTTATGACAATCTCCCAGCCGAATCTTGGGTTCCCTTACCTTATGCCTCCCCTTTATCTGTTGCCAAAGTCGTGTATCCCAAAGCTGTAACATGTGGACCCGTGAGTAACACCACTATACCCCCTTCCCTTCGCCTAATTTTCAACATACTGTGTCGCTCCCTTTACCCTTCGGGTGATCGGGGCAAATTATCCATAGCTCAACAATACCTCATCTATCACATAGCCACTCACAAAAAGGTCAATCTTATTAGGCTAATGTCCAAACGCTTTACCCTCATCTTGGCTAAACTCCGAAAACCCTCAAAAAGTGTCCTTCATCTTCCATATGGTATGTGGTTGTCGGTGGTGCTTAAGGCACAAGGAGTTCTTATTAGCTCTAGTGTGGGATCTTTGGATATGTGTAACACGATGAGTGACAGGCAAATGGGAAAAATGTTGATTAAGGTTTAAAATGATGAACTTATTTCGGTGAAAATCAAAACGGATCCGTAGGGTGGGTCTTCTAGTCATATTGGTACGGGTAGTTTGAGTGAAGTATTTCAAGCCATTGCGGATTTGAGTGCTTGGGTAAAGCAAGATGAGCTTCAAAAAGATGCGGCTATCTCGGCTCTTGCCTCCACCGTGGACATGATTCATGGAAAGTGGATATTATTTCCACTCTTGTCTCAACCATGGAGCACGGTGACGATGGTGTAGTTGACCCGTTGGACGAGGATCCCTTGGGTGAAGAGTCGGATGGTGACCAAGCCTCCTCCCCTTAAACAAACTCCCCTTCCCATATTATCCTTGCTTTTGTCCCACCTTGTTGCGCCCTTTTTCAAAACTTTTTTCACTCTTAATATTTTGCTTGGTGGTGTATGTTAAACTACTTTTAGCCATGGTGAACTATGGTTAGACTATGTTAAACCGTATGTTTGTGTTGACCTTGTTATCTTGTCACGCTTATGTGTGTCTTTTTGTGTTTTCTTATGTGTGTTTGCTCTTGAATGCTTTTGACATCCCTGCCCTTTTTTGATGATGTCAAGAGGGGGAAAAGGTAAACTCATGATCTTAATCTCTTAGCATATTGGTTAACTCATAACTAGGCCTAACCTTCACAACTTTTACTCTTGTTTTGGGGCAATGTAAACTTGCCATGGTAAGTTTGATCTAAGTTCTTGTTCCATAAGGTAATATAGTCCCTTCTCTCATATGATCTTGCTTGATTAAAATCTTGAATTAAGGTGTTTACATTGCTTACATTCTTTTTAGGGCTTGTCATCATCAAAGGGGGAATTTGTTGGGTTCCTTTAATTAATGATAACATGCCCATTTAATGTGTGCCTTCTTAGTTTACCTTTTCAGGATTTATGGTTAAATCAAGCTTGGATTAAGAAGTGTTGAGTTGTTGATCATCCTATTGTATTGAGTCCTAGGTGTCATCTAATGTACAAGTTAGAAAGTAAAGTATCTTAAAGTAATAGAAACAGTCAAGACCACTGTTACTTTCACAAGTAACAGCAGCCTGGACTGTTGCCTCAATTCGTAACACTTGAGCACTTTCTTATCTTTCAAAAGCCATTTACGTGTCTCATATTTTGAAAGATAACTTTAAGATTTTTACAAGGATTTGGCCTTCAAGAAAAAGTGGTTTGAGTAATTATCATTTTCCAATTGTTTCCTCTTTGTCCTATTTTGACCCTTTGGTCTTTCATAAAGAAAGGTTTGCTTTTTTCCCATTTTTGTGAAAGCTTGTCATCATGTGACTTGTTTCACATCCTTTGTTTTCTGAAAACTTGTGGTCACTTTTGGATAATCTCAAACACTCTTTCTCTCTTTTGCCTTTTGAATAAGAACCTTATTTTGTGCAAGTTTGGGAGGTTGTTGAGACTCATCACATGTGATGGTCTTTGACCCTCAAAACCCTAATAACCCCCTTGCTCATCCTCTCTATAAAAGGCGTGCCTCACCCTCTCAAAACTCCAAGACTTTTTCCTGAGATTTAATCTAAGTTTGCAAATTGTTTTTCAAAGCTTAAAAACCGAGTCTTACTTTGCAAATCTTTTAAAAGTCTTCAAGTGTTACAATCATGGCTACTGTTACTTTAACATACTAGACTCTCTCACTTATGAATTGTTGATCTTGTAAAAGTTGTCCATCTCAATTCTATTTTAAGAATAAGCAAGTGGAAACTTGATCCTTATAACATTCTAAGTTTGTGTGTAGAATTTAGGACGTAGTAGTCTTCAACTCTTTGGCAACCGGAGTAGGTTGCGAGTTGGCTTGTTCTAGAACGGAGTAGTTCTTGAACTTGTGTCACAACCGGAGTAGGTTGTTGTCTTTTTATTGTACGGGTTTTTAGTAGTCGAAGTAGATCACTAAAATTAATCAATAAAAAGTAGATTGGACGTAGGCACTTGTGTTCTTGCCGAACCAATTCAAAAATCTCGTGTTTGATTTTCTTTGTTTTATTCCGCTGCTCTTTATATCGTTTTCTTTGCTTTGCTTAACTTTCGAAGTAACAGTTCCATATACTGTCACATTTGGTCTGCAGTTTGTACTCCATAAACTGAGACAAATAGCTACAGTCAGAACAGTTGTTACTTTCATACTTCAGCAAACATTCATTTTAATACTCGTTTAATCTTGCAATATTATTCGAAGTATTCTCTCATCTCTTTTGATTCATTCAACTCACTTTAAATTAATAAAGTTGAAGTTAAAATTTTTAAATAGTACCTAATTCACCCCCTCCCCCTCTTAGGTACTTGAATCCATAAACTCAACAGTAACCTTCATCAAGTTGCTATATCATATAAACTTACGGTGATAAGTGTACTGTGAACCCACTACATACAATTCAACAATTATATATAGGCTCGAGTTGAGCTCGAGTTTGGCTCGAACTCGAGCTCGCGTTAAAGCTTGCAAGCTTGATAACGAGCATACTTTTTTCAAGCTCGGATAAGCTCGAGATCGGTTCGAGCTCGAGTTTTACTTTATGAGCACAAGCCGAGCAAGGCCAAGCTCGGGCTCGACTCGGCTCGGCTCGATAACACCCCTAACACAATGAGTCAATCCAACGTCATACCAAACCATTACCGTAACCTCTCAAAAGGCTCTTGCTAACTTAAGCTAAAGATGAATGTTCAAACTTGTTTCATTTTTAACAGGTATCCTAAACTCCAGCCTTTGTCAATACCCTACCCAAACATGATCGTTTTATGTTAAAAGAAAGCTCCTACTGAAAGTACTCATTGGGTAGTGTGCTATGATGAGAATAGTCTTGAAACCAAATATCACTCCATGAAATAAAAAAGATGTCGGGACCTATGTCGTAGTATTTCTTCGAAAGCTTAAATGAACCCTTTAAAGAATAGGTTTGCAGCGTAATAACAATTAAATTTCATTGCTATGCATCAAAGAAGACATTTGGGATGCCAAGCAGTTAGAAACCGACCTACTTTCCCTGTTACAGTAACAGAAAAATCCAATGATACTAAGCTATACAGCCAGCCAACAAGAGCGACATAAGTTACCATGGCAAAGGGCATGGGCATACCTTCAGAAATATCATGAACAATTGCTATCTTGATAAACCTGTCATGACAATTATTTAAGTAAGTGTTAATATTTCATTAGTAAGGGACATCCTACTTATCGAGAAATGAAGACATTATAGCAGCAGCAACAACAACAACAACAACAACAACAACAACAACAACAACAACAACAACAACAACAACAACAACAACAACAACAACAACAACAACAACAACAACAACAACAACAACAACAACAACAACAACAACATAATCCTAATGCCACAAAAGTTTATCATTGTTAAAAGATCTATGTTTATTGACACGCCTAGAATGTCGCAATAAAAGACGGCCAAATTAACAATTTATATACCACTAAACACACTAATTAGCACTAATTATAAACTAGTAAAATAGTAAGCAAGGGATCGAACCCAAGAGAAGATGGGTTTTGCAATAGTGAAATTAAAATAGCAATTAGAACAATTGTGACAAAAATAACAACAAATATGTAAAAAAAGGAGGTTTTGGGGTTGGTTTTCAAGGACAATTAAAGGAAATTCAAACAAGAGTATGAGGCAAGCAATTAATCAAGAGTTTTAAGATGGAAATTAATCAATTTTAAGAGAGACTTAATCCAACCCAAAGTTAGGCACTTTAGTTGACAAAACCACTCAATCAATCCTTCTAATTAATATTATTGTCCTATTAGTGAGATTAAATCTCCAAATTCCCTTAATTAAAAGTCAATCATAAGGAAATCACACTTAATAATTGACCCAACTTATTAACTCCTCTAGTGGAAATCACACTCATAGATTAATTAACAAGAAGATGAAGCAATAGGAATCTAATAGGTGGAATTACTCACAATGAAATCATAATTAATGAGCAATCACAACTTAATCTCTCTAATGTTAATTAAACCAAGAAGAAATCACATTCATTAGTCTAATAACAAGTTGTTGCAACATGGGATTACAAGGAAATCACACTTAATAAACCCAACAACATATAAATTAAGGAACTTGGAAAGATTATGCAACAAGGAAATCACACTTAATCACAATAATCTAACAAGGATTCCAAAATTAAGCAATTAAACACAAGAGATTAAGAACAATAATAATAATTAAGGAAAGATTAAGGAGTCTTACAACCAAATATTAAGCCTTTGAGTCGGATTAAGAAAGGGAGATTAGTTCTCCATGCTTAGATCTAAACCCAATTAAAAAAGATGAAAATATTCCCAAATTACAACTTGATTAATTAAAGTGAGCATAAGATGTCTTAACCTACTTGCAAACATCCTATTTATAGTCTAACGTAACCTAATAATTATGGACTTAACACAGAAAAGGCCCGTAATACAAAACGCTATAAACCCAGATTTTTCGCACCGTGCGAGTTCTAGTGTCTGGAAACTCGCACGGTGCGATTTTGGTCATGGAACGCGTCTTTCTTTCGTGCTTCAATTGATCCTTGGAAAGCTTTCTCATGGTACTTCTTCAATGCTTGTTTTTGGCTCTTCCTTGGACACTTCTCTCGATCTCTTGGCTTCTTGTTCTTCACTTGAAATTATGCTAAATGGTGAAGCATTCGGAATTGGTTAAACAATGTGAAAATCGTCAAAAACCATCCCTTAATGTTACCAAATGAGCTCAAAAAGGTGCCAAAACTTAGTAGAAATAGGAGCTCATCACACCCCCCAAACATAGCCCTTTGCTCGTCCCGAGCAAACTAGAGTAAACCTAATCACCACCTTGGCCAAGAAGTATGGCCACTACTAATTCCCCTCTCTTCAACTCGCTCTTCCTACTTATATCATCCCTCGACTAAGCACATGGTCACTTTTCTTCATAGCTCCAACAAGTGAGTAAGTGACCCAAATTCCACCAATACGAACCTCTCTTCTCTCACTCCCCCTCCTTATGTCATCCCTCTTCTATGATGATCCTAAGTCCACCAATTCATCCATTCACCCTTTTCCAAAACTCATCACATCCTCCTTATTACTCCCCCTTATCACTCCACTTGGTTCACACAAGGCTACCATGGTCATCAAAACCTCTCCTGACCTATCAATTAGGCAACCTCAAACACCTCCATTCTTCAACAATTCTCTAACAACTCAATCAACTCAACAACCAAACACAACCTCTCTAACAATGCAAAAGACAAGTCCACACAATCCCACACAACAAGTATGCCAAGCACAAGTAACAAAGTAAGCTTCCAAATCCCTCTCCTAGTCTTGGCATACTACTAACCTACCCTTCCGGCCTTCTAGAGCTCCACCACTTATGTCACCAACCTCCAAATGGAAATAGTCATGTATGTGACATGATTTCAAGGCTTCAAAGAGGTCACAAGATTTTTCAATTTTTTTTCCTACTTCTCTCATTTTGCCTAAACCGCCCTTTCGGGTTTTCGGTTTAGCTCTTTTCCTCACCTCTACTCTCGTGGCTCGCACTCTTTTTTTTTTCATTTTGCCCGGAGCGCCCTTTCGGGTTTTCACTCTGGCCTCGGCCACTTTCCCACTTTTGCCTAGGATGCCCTTTCAGGTTTTCATCCTAGCCGGGTTTTTCTTTTTCTCTTCTTTCTTTTTTTTTTCTTTTTTTTTCTTTTTTTCTTTTTTTTAGAACAATAATAATACAATGCATGGAATTGAATATGTTACAATATATACATGATACCAACTCATGCCCACCCCACACTTAAATCTTCACTTTGTCCCCAAAGTGCGAGGTGAACACCCTAAACTCACTCAAGAGTGTGAGCTTGAGGCACCTCCATAGTCCGGAGGTCCTCCCCTTCTTCTTGATTCTCTTCTTCTTTGAAATCTAGCCATTTCGGCTCTTGTTTCCCCAACCCTAGTCTCATCATACCCTTGGTATTGGGTGGGGAATTGATGCATGAATTGAGCATTCATCGCGGCCACCATATCAAAAGTTGCGTTTGAAGTATAACGCATCTCTTCCAAATCCTCTTGGTAGTGGTGGTAGCGGTTTTCGGTGATTCCCCACCGAGCATTCTCCGTAAGTTGCATTTGAGAAAGGGTAGACTAAAGGTTTGAGACACGGTTTGTGATGTTGGTTTGCCATGTTTGGAAAGACGGGTAGTTGAATTGAGAGTCCAAAAAAAGGGTATTGTTGTTGTTGTTGTGGCATTTGGGGTGGAGTGAAATGGGGTTCATCAAACGGGGCATTAGGCATGGGTTCATCATATGGTGCATCATCATGAGGAATGTCACCAAAAGTCAAAGCCCCCCCCCCCCCACTTGTGGTTGCTCTCCACCCTCATCCTCATTCGGTTCAACTACTTGGGCTCTATCAACCCAAAGGTCCACAAATGCATCGTCGGGAGGCATATAGAAATCTTGTGCACTCCCTCAACCCAAGGGTGAGTTAGGGGGACGGGGTAGGAACATGTAATGCTTGGAGTTTTGCCCACCCATGCACCAAATGACCAAGGGGGTGATTTTGTCAACCACCTCAAGCATGTGTGCGTGCTTCAAGTAATGGAAGTCCATGCGACCACTACCATCAAGTTCATAAGCATTGGGTGGAAATGGTACACCCGTCTTTTGCACAATCAAATCGATCATGCCCCCAATGAAATGGTCCCTTTTGGATTCTTTTGTAATTCAAGGCAACCACTTACAAACAAGTCAACCCAATCCGGTATTCCCCTCCCTTCCGGGGTCATGGACAATAGGCATTGAATTTGTTGATATTGCATTATTGTTGGTTCGGTCATAACCAAGAAGTTGGTATTTATATGGCGGCTTAGGAGGCATAAAACCGGGTTGGGAATGGTGGAGTTCTTTGAGTTTCCATGTCTTACATCCCCCGTGATATCATTCCAAAAGGCACTCATCAATTTTTTGTTAAGGTTTTCTTTGATGGGGGCTTTGGTGATATGTAGGGCCTCTCATACCTCATCATAAGTCAAGGTATGGATAAGGCGGCATGCCCAAAATTTGATCCCCGGGATCTTGTCCCTTCCCAATTTCACTTTTTCCAACGAAGAAAGAAACTCAAAGGTAACACACCTTCGGGTGTGTGCGGCCATGTTAGTGTATGTAATACCCAGGATATTTAAGGGCCTTATTGACTGACTCTGTTAACCAAGACCGACCTTAGGGATGAATGGGGGAAGGACCAGACTTACAACACATATTTGATAGGATGACTTACTCGACCTAGCAGAGGCTACTCGGCTGAGTATCTTCAATACTCGACCGAGTAGAGCCTACTCGGCCGAGTACTCTGGTACTCGACCGAGTATGGCTGCTGTTGACGCGTTAATATAAAACGCAAGTTCGCGAGATTTATTTCATTTCCCGTTTTCTCGACAGTTCCTCTTTCTCTAACCCTAGTCTGCCTCCCTCTCCTATCACCCATTTCTACACACTATCATGAGTATAGGCTAAACATTCACCAAGGGAAGGACGGGATTCACTTAGGAAGGATGGCGTGCATGGTTGTCGTCTGTGCCGCCGTCGAGGCGTGTGATAGGTAAGTTTCTGCCTTGTTCTTCTTTTGGGTAGTTCGTTGAGAATAGTTGTGTAATAGGAATGATTATCGTTGTAGGATGCATAGTGGAGTCCTGCTTGGCTGTTATAGATGTCTTCCATGGTTGTGTCGAGGTAGGTTTTCCTACTTAGTACCGTTAATTGATTGTGACTGTTATTGTTTCATATCTTTAGTTATCTGCTGATCATCGGTGTTTGAGCGTTGTGGTGACGATGTTGGTGTGGAGGTGTAGTGACAGCTGGGGTGCTGTGCGTGTTGTGATTGTGATGGAGTCACTTGCGGGAGTTGCTTCACACCCTGGTTCCCCCTCCGTGGAACCCGTCACGGGAGGGGATGTGCACATTAAGGGACAGAGATTGTTAGTCGCTCGTTGATGAGCTGGACTAGGTGGGAGGGGCTGCGGTCACCTACTGGCGGCGAGGGTTACCTGTTGCGATGGGTAATCTGGCAGGGCTGCACACTTCGGTGTGTAGTCGGTTACTGTGCGAGAACGGGAGACTGGGTTTGAGGATGATCAGCTGGTTACATTGTTTACCTGTTTTACATTTGTTTAGTCGGTACTGACCCCGTGTTGTTTTGTGGTATCTGCGGTGATCCATTCGGGGATGGTGAGCAGTTCGCTTAGCAGGTACTGTTGATTGTGGCTGCTAGGATTGAAGGGATCGAGTCATCACGCTACCAGTCTAGAAGTGCTGTGTCATGAGTGTTGTAGTTTTATCTTTGGTATAAAGAGTTTGTATTGAGTTGTATTGTATAAGATACATTAATATTTTATAATTGTTCTTTTATTGTCTGATTTGATCTACTTCCTCGGGAAACCGAGATGGTGACACCGTCATACACTGGAATGGTCCTTGGTAAGGTGTCCTGGTGTGCGGGGGGGTTACAAAGTGGTATCAGAGCCGACGATTTTGGAACCTGAACCAATGAACCTATTGAATGTAGGGTGTCAACTAAAATGAACCTGGTGTATGTGCGTTGGGAGCCCCATCCGATGCTAGATTTTGGGTGAGAAGGCGCCCTCATTTCAAAATCATGGCCCAATCGAACTTAAGCCAGACACGGGAATAAGGGTAGCTAGTAAGAGTCGTTGGTTGCTTAGTGGTGTCGTTGTGTGCATCTGTGTTTATGTAATGCGTATCAATGTGTATGGAAAAGTCTAGAGTTGGTGAATGAATCGTAGCGAAGAGTGATGAGAGGTAAGCCCATTTAATTGTTCCACAATGGTTACGTATGTGATAATGGCTGTCTTGTAAATGTTGGTTAAGGTAAGTATATTATGATTAGCGGAACGTGTAATAATGTAATACATAAGTTAAACCTTGCGGTTACTGTGGTTAAATAGTTACATATGTTTAAGGTGACATGTGAATTGTTCTTTAGTAAAAGTAAGGTATGTAGGTAGAAGTAACGACAAGTTGATGATGTATGTGCAAAAGAATTCGTGTTGGTGTGTGTTAATGTGGTAGAAGTAAGCTCTAATAGTGACGAGCCGGTTGCACGGAACTCCGAACGATGTTATTTATTTTGCAGGAACAATGAAAAATATGATTTCGTCTTCACCTTTGGAAACTCGACCGAGTAGATAACTGTACTCGACCAAGTAGATCATACTCGGCCGAGTATAAAGCTGCTCGACCGAGTGTCCGTTTGGTGAAAAATTAAAATCGCTACTGACCTTGAAAACTCGACCGAGCAAGAAGGATACTCGACCGAGTAGTCGACACTCGGCCGAGTATGCCCGACACTCGACCGAATATTGTTTTATCGGGACTTAAGTGGGTTATACAAAAACCCTATTCTCGTCCCATTCTTTCTTATTTTCGCCTCCCATCTTCACATTCCTCTCTCTCTAAAACTCCATACCCTACCTTTCTCAAGCTTTTTGGGTCAATCCTTGGTGATTAATTCATTCTCCCTTGCTATACATCAACCCAAGGTAAGGTTTTAATTTGATTTTTCTCTTTGTTTTCAAAGTTATGGTATGATTTCAGCTATACTTCGAATTTTCATTTTAGGCAACTGAAATTGAGTCTTCATCTTGTTATTTCTTGGATTTAATCGTATATAAACCTCGTGTATTCCCTTGTTTAAGCAATTTCATGGTTTAAAATTTGATTTCTGTATTCTAGGGTTGCTAAAAACGAAATACTTTCTGTTGTTGTTTATCCTTTGGTTTGAGACAACTTGAAGCTTTGTAACCATATAACTTGTAAGGTATTTGGTTATTTTCTGATAACATTTGTCTTAAAAGATTGTTTCAAAATCTGTATAGAATTGAAAACAGTCCGTCTTTTTGCGATAAGAGTTGGTGTGTCAATCCCCTGTTAAAACTTGTTCTTTTGCAGCATGGTGAAAATCAGAGGCCTACCCAACAAAAAAACTCGTGCTAATGTCCAGCTTGAGACGGGTCAGTCAAGCAGTAAACTTGTAGTTCCACCGGTGGAGGCACATCCATCGGTAATTTTCTCTGATTTCAATCAATGTAAGGCTTTTGTGGCCCTTATGCGTCATCCTTTCCGTCCCACCCGCTGTATTAATCCTGGTATTCTTGAGACTTTAGGGATTAAGGAGGACATATTTCATATCTTTCGGATTCTGGGTATGGAGGGGTTGTATCACCCGAGGAAGAAATCTTACCCCCACTTGACCTTGGAGTTTTTGAGCTCCTATGTTTATGACAAGAAGGGAAAGACTGTCTCTTTTCGCCTCATGAATGAGGATCATGAGCTTACCCTAGACGAGTTTGCCGACCATTTGGGTCTAGAGGCCGAGGGGGAAGGGTACCTTAGTGAAGTGGCCAAGAACAACGGTGCCCCTCTTTACCTTTCATACTTGACTGGCCGACCTACTCCTAGTGCGAATTCCATGCTAATTAACGATGTTCAGCATGTTGTTCTCAGTATGTTCTTGAGGATGATGACCTGCCTGTTGTATGCGAGGAACGACGTAAGTAATCTTAATTCTCACGAGGTCATGTTGCTTATGTCTTACCTTAACCTACACCGTCAGAAACCGTTCTATTACAGTGCTCCAGGGTAGTGTGCTCTAGTCTTGAGCGCATGGCACAGTCCGATACCCGACACATTGCTTGCGGGGCCATAGTAACCTGCCTAGATCAGCGCCTAATAGATTTTGAGGCCCCACCTCCTGAGGGGGATGAGTGTGTAGAGATTGTGCCTACCATGGACGCTCAGTACTGGCGTCAGAACAGATGGTTGAGGAAGATGGATGACGGGTCTTATGCCTGGAGGGTGAGGGAATATATGTGGATGGTGCTTCCAGACCAAGCCCATCTCCCTGTTGTTGACCATTTGGCTGAGTGGGAGCCTTGTGCCATTCCTAGGCCTGAGCCCCAGACCTACCTGATTGACCCAAGGATTCTCTTGGACCTACTTGAGCCTGTCACCGTTCCCGAGGGACAGCAGCAGGCACCTCCCCCACCTCGAGAGCGCCGTAGGTTGAGGTAGTCTAGGGCAGACCCGGTTGTACCTGAGCCCTCTTACTCCGCCCCTGACTTCTACCCTTACCAGTACTCGCCCTACCCCACATTGCACGACCCCAGGATGCAGCCGAGTGACCTGGCTGAGCGGATCTCCACTACTTTGGTGCTCCGCAACATGCATGAGATGGCCCATAACCAGGGCATAGGGACACAGCTAGCACAGCCTGCTTGGTGGAGAGGACCGGGAGTGGACACGGGAGTATTCCACAACTACGAAGTTGATACGAGTTATTGGAGGCCACCGGAGGAGACAGAGTTTGGCTGCCTCGCGGGACCGTGGGGATCCAACTACGGCAGCCGGCTCGGAGGGGATTACTCAGCAGCAGCAGGCTTTCCAGGAGCGGGCAGTTCCGGTGCAGGTACTTCTGGTGCAGGTGGTGACGATGACATGGAGGAGGGTCCTGGTTATTGATCATGTGTTGTTATATTGCTTGGATTGACTTCTTTGGTGTCGGATTTATTTCTTTTGTGTTAGATTTATTACTTTTGCGTTGGATGTTCACTTTCGGGATTTATTATTTACTGTTGGATGACTGTACTCGGCCATAAGGCCGTTATTTACTTAACTTATCGTGTGGAGACGTGTTGGATTTCGTTATGTTAGGAATTAGTTATGTTTGGTATCGTTGTGAAGAGTTTGGTTGCAGGTTAATTTGTGAATGCTCTACGTGATGGCGTCAAAAGCCCTCTGCCTGTCATAACTCGACCGAGTATAGTCACTACTCGACCGAGTATAGCTTACTCGGCCGAGTATACAAATATACTCGACTGAGTAGAGCTTACTCGACCGAGTAGCCATTCATACTCGGCCGATTACTGTTGATACAGAGACCATGACGTGTGATAGTTATGTGAATTGCAAGAGTTATGTGAATAATTGTATGACGGAATCTGTGGGTGCCTTATATTGTCATTTTGTGCAATAAATTGTTCAAAAGATGGACTATGATCATGTCACAGGTATGTGATTGCTTGGATAACATATTAATTTGTGAATGTTTAGTTATATGGTATTGGTTAATATCCAGGAACTAAAATTGTTCAGGGTGATACACGAGCCTTTAAACAAAATAGAAATGGAACACAATACCCAGACGGTGATGTAGCTGTCACCAATCTTATACGTGCATATGACTGGGTACGGTTATAATCGCTCCAACTGGATGAGTGAAACTAGTGGTCGGTACATGTTTAACCTAAAAGCTTATGAATAAAGCTGCTATCATTTGCTAACCCCATATTTGGATTTATATACACTACTTAATTGCGGAAACATTCTGTCTCTATGAGTCACAAGCGTGTAATGTCATAAAGTAAGTTGTGCAACAAGAGTTTATGGGTAATGTCACAGTCATGATGTGTGCGTTGGCTTTGGGTACGGGAAGTAGCTAGCGGTGAACTTCGGGGACGAAGTTCCTTTAAGAGGGGAAGAGTAATGTCGCGAGGACAAATGATGAAATTATGTCTATAATACTTGAACAACTTCTACTTCTACGTTGGTATTTGGAATCACACTATGTTACACGTTATTATTGAAGTTCATTACGTTTCCTTGAAGTTGTATCTATGTTATATTGTAGGTAGCTTGAACGTGCAATCCTCTATGGGTGTGTAGGATGTGTACTTTTGGTAGTCGTTGTGTTGCTTTCACCGGATTAGTATACGAAAAACATGTGGTATGGGATTTGAACGTACCTTGCTGTGAGTCTATGAGGGAGTATCCTTTCCGTATATTTTGTACGTGTTAACCCTGGTGGTATGTTTGTTGGTTGAATAATGTGATGTGGGGGTAGTATCGAGTACGGCCGGAGTTCGTATGTCGTTATGTGTGTGGATTGTGTTTTCGGGGTCTTGTTGTTGATGTCGCGGAGACGGAACTTCGGGGACGAAGTTCTTTTTAAGGGGGGGAGACTGTAATACCCAGGATATTTAAGGGCCTTGTTGACTGACTCTGTTGACCAAGACCGACCTTGGGGAGGAATGGGGGAAGGACCAGACTTACAACACATATTTGATAGGATGACTTACTCGACATAGCAGAGGCTGCTTGGCCGGGTATCTTCAATACTCGACCGAGTAGAGCCTACTCGGCCAAGTACTCTGGTACTCGACCGAGTATGGCTGCTGTTGACGCGTTAATATAAAATGCAAGTTCGCGAGATTTATTTCATTTCCCATTTTCTCGACAGTTCCTCTTTCTCTAACCCTAGCATGCCTCCCTCTCCTATCACCCATTTCTACACACTCTCATGAGTATAGACTAAACCTTCACCAAGGGAAGGACGGGATTCACTTAGGAAGGATGGCGTGCGTGGTTGTCGTCTGTGCCGCCGTCGAGGCGTGTGATAGGTAAGTTTCTGCCTTGTGCTTCTTTTGGGTAGTTCGTTGAGAATAGTTGTGTAATAGGAATGGTTATCGTTGTAGGATGCGTACTGGAGTCCTGCTTGGCTATTATAGATGTCTTCCATGGTTGTGTCGAGGTAGGTTTTCCTACTCAGTACCGTTAATTGATTGTGATTGTTATTGTTTCATATCTTTTGTTATCTGCTGATCATCGGTGTTTGAGAGTTGTGGTGACGATGTTGGTATGGAGGTGTAGTGACAGCTGGGGTGCTGTGCGTGTTGTGATTGTGGTGGAGTCACTTGCGGGAGTGGCTTCACACCCTGGTTCGCCCTCCGTGGAACCCGTCACGGGAGGGGATGTGCACATTAAGGGACACGGATTTTTAGTCGCTCGTTGATGAGCTGGACTAGGTAGGAGGGGCTGCGGTCACCCACTGGCGGCGAGGGTTACCTGTTGCGATGGGTAATCTGGCAGAGCTACACACTTCGGTGTGTAGTCGGTTACTGTGCGAGATCGGGAGACTGGGTTAGAGGATGATCAGCTGGTTACATTGTTTACCTGTTTTACATTTGATTAGTCGGTACTGACCCCATGTTGTTTTGTGGTATCTGCGGTGATCCATTCGGGGATGGTGAGCAGTTGGCTTAGCAGGTATTGTTAATTGTGGCTGCTAGGATTGGAGGGATCGAGTCATCACGCTACCAGTCTAGAAGTGTTGTGTCATGAGTGTTGTAGTTTTATCTTTGGTATAAAGAGTTTGTATTGAGTTTTATTGTATAAGATACATTAATATTTTATAATTGTTCTTTTATTGTCTGATATGATCTACTTCCTCGGGAAACCGAGATGGTGACACCGTCATACACTGGAATGGTCCTTGGTAAGGCGTCCTGGTGTGCGGGGGTGTTACAGTGTAGGCCTCAAGTCCGACGTTTTCCAAGAGCATTCGGGCCATGGGAAGCATTCCCAATTTAGAAAGAACATTTTGGTCCAAGAATTTAGTTTGTGCCATGGTTGACACCGAAGCAAACTTTTTCCAATTCGAGAGGGCCTTGTCTCGGAGGCCCTTCTTACCCAAGTATTCATTCTCATCATATGCCGAGGCTCCCTTGGGTCCTTTTGAGGAAGAAGCCTCGGTAGCTTTACCCTTGCCCATTGTAGAACAATTACTTTTCAGAAAAACACAATTTTTTTTGGAAATGATACCGGCAAAAGAACAAACACCTAATATGCACTACAAAAATGATGTCCTAATTAGTTATTTGTTGGAATAAAAACGCCTCACAAGTTAAAATATTGGTTAAGGACAAACTTCAACATAATTAAACAACTAAATTTCGATTTTGAAGCACTCAAATTCGAAATTTAGGTAACTATGAATGATAAGGAGAAGAATAAGGTGTTATACCTCTCTTTGATCCTTGTTTGTGTTGTTGGTTGATGAATGCTACCAAGAATGCTTAAATTCGTCCCTTCAATCCAATTTGCATCCCAAAAACCTTATTCAATTACTCGAAACCCTAGGTCGAAATAGTTGATGGTGTTGTGATTTTTCTGCAATTACCTTGCCCAAATTGATGTTGGGTAATGAAAGTTGGTAAAACTTGAAGGTTAATTGCTTAATTTTTGATGATTTGAGAAGGGTTTGATGAGTGATTTTGAGGGGGGTTAGGGTTAGGATGAGGAGAGAAGGTAAGTGTTAAACGAATTGGGGAAGAACAAATGAGGGTGTCGTGGGAATTGAAGCTGAAAACTGGGATTTGGGGTTTTCTCGCACGGTGCGAGAAATAGGTCCAGAAAACTTGCACCGTGCGAGTTTGCTGCTGGAGTCGCTCTTTTTGTTGTTTAATTCTTCACTCTAGCCAATTCTTTCACACATCATTCTTCCTCCTTGTCTTCACATATGCCCTTGAGTTGGTATCCTATCACTAAAACACGCATTAAACCATTCTAACATGCCAAAACATTAATAAAAATGCACATGATTTAATTTATAATGCAAGAATTAAAGGATGCAATTAATTTAAACATGCAAAATGCAATAAAAACATTGCAATGCGGAATTTAAATGTGCAAGGGAAAGAAATATTTACAAAGTTTTGCCGTTTATTTACCGTCGATGGCTCGACAAAGTTGCATCTTCATTAATTTGAGTAAATTGGATCAACAAGGTGGAGTGTTTCCACTTTACCCACTTCAATTCCTTCATGATAATGCTTAAGTCTTTGACCATTCACTTTCAACACTTTCCCGGATTTCAAGCATTTGATTTCAAGTGCTCCATATGGAAAAACACGAACCACTTCATATGGTCCCATCCACCTAGACCTCAATTTCCCGGAGAAAAGTCTAAGCCGATTTTGAAAGGGTAAGACTTTCTCTCCCACTTGAAACACTCTTCTTGAAATCATATTATCGTGTCATGCTCTTGTTCTTGCCTTGTAAATGGAACCATTCTCATAAGCATCATTCCGAATTTATTCCAATTCTTGAAGTTGAAGTTTCCTATGAAGGACCGCTTCATTCATTTGCAAGTTGAACGACTTGACCGCCCAATAAGCTCGATGCTCAACCTCAACGGGTAGATGACATGGTTTCCCAAAAATTAAGCGGTATGGTGACATCCTGATTGGCGTTTTGTAAGCCGTGCGATAGGCCCACAAGGCATCATTTAACCTCAAGCTCCAATCCTTGCGGTCTGGATTCACCGTCTTCTCAAGGATAGCCTTAATCTCCCTATTAGAAACCTCGGCTTGACCGTTGGTTTGAGGGTGATAGGCGGTTGATACTTTATGAAGTACCCCATACTTTTTTAGAAGAGCTCCAATGGCTTTGTTCCCAAAGTGAGTGCCACGGTCGCTTATCAAGGCTTTTGGGAAGCCAAACCGAGAAAAGATGTTGGTTTTAATGAATTCTCCAACTACCTTTGTATCATCGGTCTTGGTGGCTTTAGCCTCCACCCACTTGGAGACATAGTCCACCGCCAAAAGTATATAAACATTGCCACAATATGTGGGAAATGGTCCCATGAAGTCAATACGCCACACATCAAATATTTAACAATAGACCATTGGTGTTTGTGGAATTTCTCCTCTTTTTGAAATGTTGCCAACTCTTTGACATCTATCACATGTCTTCACCATGGCATGAGCATCTCGGAATAATGTGGGCCAAAATAATCCGCTTTCCAAGACCTTTCTAGCCGTCTTCTTGGCTCCAAAATGCCCACCGCAAGCATACTCGTGACAAAATTTAAGAATTGGAAGGATTTCGGTATCCGGGACACATCTCCTAATAACTTGATCGGCACAAAATTTCCAAAGATATGGGTCATCCCACACATAGTATTTAGCATCACTCTTGATCTTATCTCGTTGGGAGCGAGAAAGACCCTTTGGAAACTCTTGTAAGACCAAAAAGTTAACTATATGGGCATACCATGGTTCAATGGAGGACAATGCTAGGAGTGTGTTGATACGTGTCGTTAGCGCATACAAATTAATAATTTATAAACCTTACTCTGCATAAAATTCATGTTAAATATAGGTAGTATAGTAAAAGTAAGGGTCGATCCCACGGAGAGATTATTTATTCAATGTTAAAAGACAACTACTCAGCGGACAATTTGCAAGTGTATTATTTACAAGTAAGAGTTAGCTATTGACAGTATTAACATTATGTACGAAGAGGGGGGGTTCTTTTAATGTTTCGATTGGAGAATAATAAGCTAATACCAGTCCTACTACTCACTAGTGAAGCAAGCATGACGTTTAAGCACATGTTTCTCAGATTCAATTAATAACTTAGTTAACTCGTCGATTCCTCTAGCGAATATTTAAGTCAATAACAGGTTAACTGTAGAGAACTTAGCCGCTAAATCCTCCCTATCAATCCTTAGTTTTAACCAGTAGCGAGCCGCTCGACTACCAGTTCTAGCTAACCAATTCTACGCAAGTTGCAAAGTTCCGCAAATTAGTTAACTGCATTAAGTACTAGAAAGACGTCATTAACCCTAACCAATTAATTAGTCAGACCAAATTATACTCCTAATTCAATCTAGCGACATCATTGCAGTCCCAAATTAAATTAGTTGCTACTATGTTGTACGATTTAACGCCGCGCTAAATAACACAACTAGCTAACGGTTCAAACTACTAAGCAAATTAAGCAAATAATTGCAGCCAACAGAATGAATCGGAAACAATATGAACGAGTATAATATGAATACTACTAACTCAATAATGCTAGAATTGAAATCAAACTTTATGATAACTGAAAGATTAAATCATCCAAGGTTTAAAAGAAAACTAGTAAACTGAGATTAACAAGCTAAAGGAGTGGAGAACTTAATAATTAAGACCGAAGAATGCCTCCTTGGTTCGGTTGCAAGCCTCTGCAAGTGCTTTCTCCTTCTTCCTTCGAATTGAAGCCGCTTCAATCGATGGACTGCTCCTATCTCCGATCGCCGTCAATCTCGCTCACTAGTAATTTGGGTATTTCGTATAAACTTGCTTGCCCCAATTAGGATTAAGGAACCGGGTATTTATACTCGGACAAAGTCGGTCTTTGTGATGATTTGGGAACAAATTTTTGCAAAGCAATAGGATAGAGTTTGTGATTGAATTAAGGTTAGAGATAGAAATTGAATTTGAGATGAAGACGGAGTACCCATGGATAATCTTTCGCTCAGCAGCTTGACCTTCGTCTGCTTCTTTGTTGAACTCCCAATCTCTCGTCCTATTTCCTAATTCATGGGCTGCCGAACTTGCGAAATTAATTAATAATTACGTACGTGCCTGCTTGCGTGCTTCTTTATTTCCTATGCTTCGTTCTTATTTTGTTCCCTTGGTCCGTTTTACACATACTTGAGTCATACTTTAAATCCATTAAGCTTGTCATTCGGCCCATTATCTTCCGTCTTGTAATCTGCTATACCAAAACACACTAAATAAGCCCATTTACATCTAAAATAATAATAACATTAATTAAATCTCGAAACTAACGAATATATAATAATATAGCTCAAATAATACGAAATACGACACTAACAATATACGGATATGGGATAAAAACATATATAATTATGGGCTTATCAAATTCCCCCACACTTAGCTTATTGTCGCCCTCGACAATAACAAATCATGAGCTATAAGTAAATTATCAACCTCAAAAATTCTAGACATAAGATAGAATATAGGGATAAATGGCATGGTATACAACTCATAGCTATCCATACTATTGACTCACTTAAATAGCATTTATGCAACAAATCAACACCAATGCTAAGGAAACAAATTCCATAGCGGGAAAAATACGAACTCAGATGCAAACGAATAGGACAATGACACTACTACTGAACCGTCGACCTTGCCAGACTTATACATGTTGGACTCTCGCGGTTCGCTCATCACTCGTTATAAGAATAGGTGAGTATAATGTGAAAGAGAGAGAAAATATGAGTCACTCACCTAACTCGACTTATAAAAACATGCATGCAATCTAACATGAAATCGATCTCTACAACCATACATACGCATTCCAACCAAACGAGGACCAAGACACATGCCGAGGACTTACAAGAGGTGCAAGATAAGGTAATTGGGTGAAAAGGGGCAAATATTTTTGGATATGTGGAGGTAAAAGTCAAGCTAGTACCGACCGTAACCAAGATTACACGTATTCCGCTTAGAAACCCAACTTACAAAGTGATAAACGATGCCATACATGGCATAAACTCGCGCACAACAAAGATAACTCCTCATATGTAGAATATACTGTCAAGAATAGGAGTTTAATTATAAGGGATTTTTTTTTTCTGTCAACAATTCTCATCTTTTCCTTTTTTTTTCACATTGATTTTTCTTCTTTCAGACATCTTTTTTTTTTTTTTTTTCTTCCATTTTTTTTTTGTCCAACTCCCCTTTTTAAGATAATAATAGCACGATACCAAAAATGACCACAAAGAACGTGCCAAACACATCAACTAGACTAGCTTGACTAGGGTAGGCTATTTAGGAATGTAGTTGATCGAATGGGTCAAAACAAGTCAATTTGGCTAAGTGAAGTTCAATGGTATAACAAAAGGGAAATGTTGCCTCTCCACATGTGTCACCGCCACAAACCCGAATGCATACAGGTTAAGAGACAAATTTCATGCTTATGCAATTTGATGTTACATGCCTCATAAGGAGTACTACTCTCATCCTATAAATAGAAACCGATCATAGATGTCATCGGTTTTGAAGGCTCTA
The DNA here is from genome assembly GCF_048544455.1 of Silene latifolia. Lineage (NCBI taxonomy): Eukaryota > Viridiplantae > Streptophyta > Magnoliopsida > Caryophyllales > Caryophyllaceae > Silene > Silene latifolia. The sequence goes on along the minus strand of NC_133538.1, from coordinate 9,465,656 downwards.
AATCTCAGAAATTTTAGTAGTTTGCCAACATTTTAGTCAAGTCTATTCGTTCAGTAGTATCGGTCACACACTCGTAGATAAGCAAATGAGTATACAAAAGAGAAGTGTTGAAAATGCAAGGCTAAAGTGAGAATCCAAAAGCATAAAAGCAGTTTTATCATCGTTGTATCACCATTCCGACTCCCTTATCCTAGTTAGTCTTATAAAAACAGAGGTTATTTTTAATTCTGACCGAATTTTGACAGCATCTCCCCTAAAAAAGCAAATTTTTTAAGTAACCCAGTTTTTAGGCCTTGCCTCTCCTCCACACTTGAACTCGACATCGTCCTCGATGTTCAGCATATATAAAAAATAAGAGGGAAGAAGGAACTTAGCGGATTCATGTGAAGTTCACAGCAAGATGCTCCAAATTTGGTTATGATAATGCTCTGTCCGATCAACGTAGGACCATGGCTTCCAGCAAGGCAGCAATGCCTTTTTTTTTCAATCAAGTTGAAACCCAATCAGCTATATGCATCCCGAATCCTGAAAAATGAAACACTCGACCAAGGCAAGTGAAATAGAAAGCAAGCAAAATACCCAGAAAATCAGCAGGAATAGTAGTAAAATCTCTTTTCGTATTTTTATATTTTTTAATTTTTTTTGTGCTACCGACACTATTAACATCCCCCTACAAAGGTAGCGAAACTCGGGGAGGCACTGAAGCCGACTCAACGAAAGCATATAAAATAAACACACAGGAAAACAATAAATAAGTAAACTTGGGTTGCCTCCCAAGAAGCGCCTTGGTTTATGTCGTGGCTCGACATAGTTCCCCAACTAATCTATGGTTCCTCGAGTAATACTTCTTCCAAAGACCATTACCTCACTCCTTTCGTAAAAGGGCTTGACTGTGACCATTCACCTTAAAAGTATGGTTAGTATCAATACTTCGTATTTCAACAGCTCCATGGGGGAAAATATTAGTAATAACATAAGGGCCCAACCATCGTGATCTGAGCTTTCTAGAAAACAACTTTAAACGAGAATTAAACAATAACACCTTCTGTCCGACTCTAAAAGACCTTCGAGCAATGTTCTGATCATGAAAAACCTTAGCCCTCTCCTTATAGTTCCTAGCATTCTCATACGACTCTAATCTCAGTTCCTCTAACTCTTGTAATTGCAATTTCCGTTCTTGGCCAGCCAGATCGTAGTCTAAGTTACATTGTTTCACCGCCCATTCGGACTTATGTTCCAATTCCACTTTGGTAAATGACATGCTTTTCCAAAAACTAGTCTATAGGGTGACATTCCAATAGGGGTTTTATAAGCGATTCTATATGCCAGTGCCGCATCATCAACTCGTAAGCTCAGTCTTTTCTAGTTGGGTTAACCATCTTCTCTAAAATTGACTTAATTTCCCTATTAGACACTTCACCGCCCGTTGGTTTGCGGGTGGTATGCGTAGCAATCCTATGAAAAACATGGTATTTACGAAGCAATGTTGCCATCATATGATTACGTAAATGGGTACCACGGTCACTAATGAATGCTTTAGGAATTCCAAATCTGTTTAAAATGCGACTCTTTATAAACTTCACTACAGTCTTAGCATCATCACACTTAGTAGCCTTCACTTCGACCCACTTAGAAACGTAGTCATCAGCAAGCAAAATATAAAGATAGCCATGCGACACAGGAAAGGGACCCATAAAGTCTATACCCCAAATATCAAATATTTCACACACAATAATTCCATGTTGAGGCATCTCAGTTCTTCTAGTTAAATTACCGGTCTTCGACAGCGTTCACAAGATTTACAAAAGGTAAAAGCATCTCAATGTAGTGTGGGCCAATAGAATCCACACTCTAGAACCTTGTGCTTATTTGTTCTTTTAGGGCCAAAGTGACCTCCTGTTTCCAAACTATGACAGAAAGTTAGAATGGACTGCACTTGGACTCGTCAATACATCTCCTAATAATTTGGTCACTACATCTTTTCCACAAATATGGGTCATCCCAATAATAATGCTTTGATTCAGATTTTATTTTTTTCTCTCGTGCCCTAGACAATGTGGATGGAAAAGAAGTAGTTACCAAGTAATTTACCATATCAAAGATACCATGGAGTTGCTTCATGACGCAAGGAATACAATTGTTCATCGGGAAGAACTCGGTCACCATAGGGCAGTCTTCCTTAGGGACTATTCTACTTAAATGATCAGCAACTAGGTTTTCAGCTCCCTTTTTATCTCTAATTTCTAGGTCAAATTCTTGTAATAAAAGCAGCCAGCGTAGCAATCGTGGTTTAGACTCTTTCTTTTTTAAGAGATATTTTAATGCCGAATGGTCAGAATAGACTATCACGTGAGTGCCTAGCAAATATGGTCTGAACTTTTCAAACGCATAAATTACAGCATACATTTCTTTCTCAGTAACTGTATAGTTACATTGGGCAGGGTCTAATAATTTTGAAGCATAGTGAATAGCATATGACTCTTTATCAGCTTTTTGACCAAGGACAGCTCCTACTGCTTTATTGCTAGCGTCACACATAATTTCAAAAGGTAAGTTCCAGTCAGGTGGGCGCATAACAGGGGCAGAAGTTAGTTTGGCTTTTAGAGTGTCAAAAGCTTCTTTACATGCATCATCAAACACAAAAGCAACATCTTTAGCAAGTAAAGAACACAACGGGGCTGAAATTTTCGAAAAATCTTTAATGAAACGTCTGTAAAACCCCGCGTGACCTAAGAAAGATCTAATCTCTCGCACACAAGTAGGGTATGGCAGAGAACTTATGACATCAATTTTTGCTTTGCCTACTTCTAAACCTTTAGAACTCACAATATGACCCAAGACGACTCCTTGTTGGACCATAAAATGACACTTTTCAAAGTTTAAAACAAGGTTCGTTTCAACGCATCTTTTCAGCACAAGGGATAAATTGTGTAGACAAAAATCAAAAGAGTCACCAAAAACAGTAAAGTCATCCATAAATACTTCTAAACAGTTATCAATTAAGTCAGAAAATATACTCATCATACACCTCTGAAAAGTTCCAGGTGCATTGCATAGGCCAAACGACATTCTTCTAAAGGCATAAGTACCAAAGGGGCCTGTGAAAGTGGTCTTTTCTTGATCTTCGGGTGCTATGGGTACTTGGGTATAACCTGAATAACCATCTAGAAAACAAAAATAAGATTTTCCAGCCAATTTTTCTAGCATCTGATCAATGAAAGGTAGTGGGAAATGGTCCTTTCTAGTGGCCTTATTAAGTTTCCTATAATCTATACAAACCCTCCACCCATTAGATACTCTTGTAGGAACAAGTTCACCCTTATCATTTTCAACTACAGTTATACCAGACTTCTTCGGGACAACATGAATAGGGCTGACCCACTCGGCATCAGAAATAGGGTATATAACTCCAGCATCCCTCCATTTTACCATTTCCTTCTTAACGACCTCTAACATTTAAGGATTTAATCTACGTTGTGGTTTTTGAGAAGGTTTAGCATCCTTCTCTAAAAATATTCTATGCATACAAAGAGTGGGACTGATTCCTTTTATGTCAGCTAAAGTCCATCCTATAGCTTCTTTATACTTTCTAAGCACATTTAACAATTTTTCTTCCTGCTGCAATGATAATGAACTAGAAATAATCACAGGCAATGTTTCATTTTCACCAAGAAAAGCATATTTTAAATTAGCAGGAAGAGGTTTAAGTTCAAGTTCAGGTGCTTTAATAATAGATGGGACAAGTTTTTGACTCGATGGGGGTAGGGAAAGTTTAGTAGATTCCTTACCAGAGTCAACAAAGCTAAGGTTCACTATATCAGAAGTGGGTACAAGAGTTCCTGTCATATCGGACAGATTAGTAGCATGGTCATCGTCAAAAACTTGTTGTGCAATCCAGTCTATAACATCAATATAATTGACAGCACACACACTGCCAATTGTGTCAGAATACTTCATAGCATCAAAAATGTTAAATGTGATAACTTCACCATCAAATTCCATTGTTAAAATACCATTATGCACATCAATTTTAGCTCGTGAAGTTTTAAGAAAAGGTCTACCTAGCAGCAATGGCACATTAGTCGAATCACGAGAATCACCCATATCAAGAATATAAAAATCAGCAGGAAAAATTAAGTCACCCACTTGAACAAGAACATCTTCTAGAACACCTAATGGGTATGCATATGATCTATCAGCTAGCTGGATCATGACATCAGTTCCGACCAATTTTCCACCATGTAAAGACTCATACACAGATTTAGGCATGACATTAATGGAAGCCCCTAAGTCTAGCATGCATCTTTCAAATTTAGACGAACCAATAGTGCAGGGAATAGAGAACATCCCTGGATCATTAAATTTCGTAGGAACTTTTCTTTGAATGAGAGCAGACACATTTTCCCCAACACTTACTTTTTCAGCAGTCTTATTTTTAATATTCCTCTTATTAGTACAAAGCTCTTTTAAAAATTTTGCATACTTAGGAATTTGTTTAATGGCATCAAGCAAGGGTAAATTCAGTTCCACTTTCCTAAAAGTTTTCAGGATTTCATTTTCAAGTTCAATTTTCTTTGTTTTAGCAAACCTTGTCGGGAAAGGGGAAGGATCTTTAAAGGTTGGTACAGTCAAATCAGACTTAAGACCTTTACTCTTGTGAATTACTTGACCCTCTACCTGTAATACTCCGTATTTATATGTCTTGGGGGTACTCTATCGAGTAGCCCTTACTCTGTCGAGTATGGGCAAGTTGCGGAATAAAATAGTTTCTGACCTGTTGGGTACTCGATCGAGTAGCTGGGGCACTCGATCGAGTAGGGGGGTACTCGATCGAGTGCCTTGGGTACTCGATCGAGTGTCCGGTCTTACGGGGGAGTTTTCTCGGGTTTTGTTAATTACGCGATTAAGGTATTTAAACATATTCGTAATTGTTTTAAATCACTTTTTACAAAACCTAAAACCTGTTTAAGAGAGAAAGCAACTAGTTCTCCTTCCTAATCGCGTTCTTGACAATTCCGGAGTTGGGACGGTCGGTTCGTATCGTAGTTCGTGTCGTTGGATTCCTTGCGTCGAGGGTAAGCTTTTAATATAATTTATATAATGTTTTGTTAAGATTGGTGAAACCCTAATTTAGGAATTGGGGGTTTTTATGAGTAGTATTTGAATGGTAGCATCTATGTGTTGTATGGTAGGAGGAGAATTCGTAGAGGAGCCGTTTTGATACTGTTTGTAGATACCGTCTGCGTGTTGTGCTTTCCAGGCAGGATTTCCTACTCAGTATTAGTCCCATAATGGGATATTGGTGATGTGCTGTAGTTAGTTGTTTGATATGATGATTGTGATTGTGATTGTGATTGTGATTGGTTGTCTATGGCTCTCGAGATGCGTTCTCGGCTGAGTGGGGTCACTTGCGGGAGTGACTTCACGCCCTAGTTTCGCCCTTCGTGGAACCCGCCACGAAAGGGGATGTGCACATTAATGGGACAGGGTTATCGCTCGTACGATGAGCGGGGCTTAGGTGGGAACGGCTGCGGTCCCCCACTGGCAGGGCTGGTCCAGTGGACAGTCAGTGATTGAGGTGATTGGAGTTGGGTTGGTTGTGTATGTGTGACAGTTAAGCTGTCTGCTTATCTTATTGTGACATGTATGTTAATTGTGTGATTAGTACTGACCCCGTTTAAATGTTTTAAAAACTGTGGTGATCCATTCGGGGTGGTGAGCGAGCTGCTTGGCGGTATATCTTGGATACGCGTGGGATCTAGTCGGGGATGGAGTCATCACATATCGAGTCTTTAGTCTTCCATTGTGTTTATTAGAACAGTTCCTTTCAGTTGGTTTATAGTTTGAGAATAGTTGTATTTTGCTTACAGTTGGTTTGTAATGTAATCACTTAAACTTATTTAATAAAGTATGTTTCTTCATTGTCTTATGATTATCATGCCTCGGGCAACCGAGATGGTAGCATCCTTACACCTGAGTGGTCCTGGTAAGGCACTTGGAGTATGGGGGTGTTACAAATGGTATCAGAGCGACGATCCTGAAACCTGTAACCAATGAATCTAATGAATCTAGGGAGTCAATTAAAATGAACCCGGGGTAAAGGTTGTAGGAGCTAATGCAAAGACTTGGGAGACGTCCTAAAGTCGCGAACTCGCCCTACAATTTTGAACCGGTCACCATGGGATATGTGTCGGGATCGTTATGTGCTTATTGTGTGCTTTGTGTATTTATGTAGTAGTATGTTGTATGAATTGATGGATGAAAGATGATAATAACGTGAATTGTATGTTGGTTGATTGTAAAGCATGAAAGTATAATTATTGATACATGTAATTTGACATGTTATAATTACGCAAGGAAAAGTGTTTTGTCTATATATATATATAAAGCGATGTGTAAGTATACATGTTGTTGTTGTCGTGTTGAGTAAAAGTACAGAAGGTTAGGAGTATGAATTGAACATGTGCTAGGTGAATATGTTGAACGTATATGGTGGATAAATATGTGGTATGGTGGATAAATATGTGTTATGATGGATGAATTAGTGGAAAAGATGAATCATCGTGGTAGTAACATTTGAATAGGGGACTTGATGTCATGTATTTGTGATTTTGTTTACGAAAAGTGATAGAATAAAAACATGTGGGTAAGTCATAATTGGCAAGTTAGATAAGCTAAGTGCATGATGAATGTTGTTGTTTGGCTTTTGAAAATAGTAACATATGGTTATGAATACTGGTTTTATGAGTTTTGGGTTGTTTTCGTTTAACTTGGTTGTTGTTTGGAAGTAAAAATCAAATAATTATGTCGTCTGATTACAGCAAAGTTGTCTTTAAACTGTTATAACTTGAGATGCGTAAATGATTTTAATGTGATTCCAATTGGAGGTGATAGCTTGTTCTTTTACGATTCTAACGATAGGTCACACGTCCAAAACGACCAAGAAATGAGTGAGTTATGATTGTTTTACGAAAACTGGGACAGTCTTTGAGAATTGGGGTACTCGATCGAGTAACTAGGATACTCGATCGAGTAAGGGGGCACTCGATCGAGTACCTTAGCTACTCGATCGAGTAGCCCTGGTGATTTGTTTTACGTGCTTCTGATCTTGACCTACTCGATCGAGTAAGTCCCTTACTCGATCGAGTGGCCTGTACTCGATCTAGTGACCCCTATTTTGGGTCATATGTTTATCTTCTGACTTCGTTGCATATTATGTTTAATTCAAAGGCGTTATTTTGCTTCTTTATGCATTGTTTTACATGTATGTTGGTCTTGACGCGTAAGTTACCCAATTTTGTGGTGTAAAGAGTGGCACCTATGATGAGTATGAGTTCGGTGGGGAGGACATGATTTATATGTGTTGGGATTAGTAAGACTTAATTGAGGCATAGAGCATGTTGTGTGAGACGAGATGAGTGACATGATTATATGTTGAGTAATGAAAATGTAAGTGAATGTGGGCAAGGCATGATGTAAGGTTAAGGAACGTGAGAATGAAAAGTTTGAAAGAAAGGATGTGGATAGTAGCAACCTGAGATGTATAATAAATTATGGAGGGAGATGGCTAGAAACAGTGTTGAGTAAGAACATATGTAATGAAAGGTCGTTTGGAAATAGTGGAATATAGCGAACTTAATGGGACATGTCGCGACGTGGATTTGCGGGGTAGTGACCGAGTTTGGAAATTTGTGTTATCGAGAGACGAAACTACTGTGTGATTTCCTTGGGTAATTAACGGTATTAAATGAATTATGATTTCTAGAGATGTAAAAAGGGAGATGCAATTGTTTGAACATTAAACGTTGATTCTATGGATAGATTAGTGGCAAGTGTGAGTGATAGCATAATAAGAGAAGATCCATGGTAAGAAAGAGTGGGATGATGTCGGTAGAAAATAATGGAATTTGAGTTTTGGAGCAACGAAAGGGTAACTGGATTTCTAAAGAGTTAGCTAGAAAGAATAAGGAGTTGAACTATTAATTGGTATTATAGAGTGTAAAGAGAAAAGAAGGATAAAAGTAAGCTGAGGAAAATATTCACCGGAGTTATGTGATATAAAGGTAAGGAATCATCGAAATGTGTGATATTGTCATGAGGATGTTAGTTAATGGTTATATGGGAGCTTCAGGACAACATGTTTAATAATGAGTTTCGAGAAATTAAGGAAAGTAAGAAGTTAGTAGAATATCTGCATGATATGAGATTTTGGTGGAAAAATGGGTGATGATTCAATTAAGGAAAATATTGGGAAGAATGTTGAGGTAATTTTGTTCATGGATTTGATGTTCGTTGTTTGGGATGTTAACCAAAGATAGAAAAGAAATCATGATGTTTAGAGATGAGTGAAGAGGTTTGATGTCCGGACAGTGGTAGTGTTATGGTCTTTGGCTAGTGGTTAAGGTTAAGGGTATATTAGAAAAGTGGCAATTCTAAAGAGGCTGATTTTGTAAAGACTGAATTGATAAAAGTATGGTTGTCAGGAAGTATAAGACATAGTCTTAGGAGGTGGTTTCTCATAATGAGTGTTAGTTGTATGGTTATGTATGGCAGAAGGTGCTGGTGATGCGAATGGAAGAATGTGATGAGGGGCATGCGAGTTAAGCTCGGACAACAGGTAACCTTTGCTGAGTGGTAACTTACGTGGTCAGGATTGACTAGTTGGTTGTGATTACGGGTCTATGATATGTGTAAATGTTTGTGTGAGGTTCTGACCTCACAAGAAGTGGTATGGTGTGATAATTATAAAGCATTTTGTTTTTTGAACGTTCGTAATATATATGTTGGACACGGTAGTTTAATTGAATGATATCCAAAAAGGTAATAATTTGATTAATTTGACATGGCTAGTTATAATTTTATGTGTATTAATAACACATGTGTATTCCGTGAAATGGTAGAGATGATGTTCATGAGATGCTTATCGGTTTATTCATATAATATGTTGCGTTGTGATTGAGTAAAGTGGATTTGAGTAAGTTTTCTTGTCCGAAAGGTTATTTCCGAGTCAGTATTTATGGAATTGTATGTAGTTGTGATGTCTATCGATGTGGTTGGGGTGCCTCGGGTGGTGATCCGGGCTCGATATTTAGTGTTGTGATGCGGGTATTTTCGCACTACGGTCTAGCTGTTGGTGGCGGTGTGGTGATGCCGTCACCGGTTGTGGTGGAGTAGGCGGGATGATTATGATACGAGTTTTCGAAAGTGCATACCAGTTATACATAGATTGTTGTTTTGTTTCTTTGTTGTTCTTTGTGAGTTTTGGTTGAACATGTAGACAGTTGTCTTGCTTATTGATGTTTTCTTTACCAGGTTAAGTTAAGAATGAGGTAGAGTATGATATGAAATAGAGTTGAATATGTTTTCGTTGTTGTCATGGTATAGTGATGTTCTATTGATGGGACACGGTTGTGAGAGGTTGTTCTGATAATTTTGATCTTGTTCTAGATAAGGCTTTAGTAGACATGGTAATGGAAAATGATTCGTGGAACATGTGTTGTAATGATCCAAAGCGGCGGGTAGTTCATAATCTTTTGTTGGGACGGTGAGTGTAGGGTGTTGGGGGAGTTAGTGTCATATTAAGTTATGTATGAGTTTTGCGGTAATGAAGGAAAGAACTTGAGGATCTAGTGTGAGTATAAGTAACGAGTGTGGATCGAGAGTTATGCTTACGGAAGATAAGTGCTTTACTTAGCGAGGTATGTTGGTTTGCAGTGATAATGGAGAGTTAGTATGGTGATTTTGCTACGAGCCTTATGGTATAGGTTAGGGGTGTGCGGATTGATTTGAAGTATGAGAACTGTTGAAGTAAGAGAGCCTTGAGAAATAGGAGTGGTTATGGAAATGAAGTTATAGGCGGTTATCTTTGACATGTGGTGGTGATGAGGATAATGAGATAATATAGCTAAGGATTTAGTATTAGTGAGTTACGAGGACGTAACATTTGTCTTAAGAGGAGTAGGATGCAATAAAAGAGAGTTTCATGGTGGTGCATGCGGTAATATAATTGGAAGTAGAGTGTTAGCGTAGCGTAAAGGAGGGATTTGTTTTGTGGACAATACTTATAAAAGGCCATGGCCGTGCTTGTAGTAGTGTGATGCTTCAGAGTGTGGGAATATTTTATATAGTGTTGACAGTTGAAGGATGATGTTATGAGTCTGAGTAAACTTCGAGGACGAAATTCCTTTTAAGGGTGGTAGAATGTAACATTCCGTTTGATGTCTAGGAGTGTCTTGATTTTGGATTTGATAGTGGATGATATTATGGAGCTAGCAGTGTTAGTGGATGGTGGTTGGTTATGTATGAAGTTGGTGTCGTGAGAGATATATATGTGGTGGATACGATATCGTGAGCCATATTAAGGAAGTAAACATAGTTGGTGGAGTGGGTGTTAAGAGTTCATGTTTTATGTTTGGTCGAGTTGTTGAGTTCTTAGTTATGTTGTTGTGTCTGGGTCGAGTTAGTATGGTTGCTTTTAGAGTATGGGTTGAACTTCGGGGACGAAGTTCTTTTTAAGGAGGGAAGACTGTAATACTCCGTATTTATATGTCTTGGGGGTACTCTATCGAGTAGCCCTTACTCTGTCGAGTATGGGCAAGTTGCGGAATAAAATAGTTTCTGACCTGTTGGGTACTCGATCGAGTAGCTGGGGCACTCGATCGAGTAGGGGGGTACTCGATCGAGTGCCTTGGGTACTCGATCGAGTGTCCGGTCTTACGGGGGAGTTTTCTCGGGTTTTGTTAATTACGCGATTAAGGTATTTAAACATATTCGTAATTGTTTTAAATCACTTTTTACAAAACCTAAAACCTGTTTAAGAGAGAAAGCAACTAGTTCTCCTTCCTAATCGCGTTCTTGACAATTCCGGAGTTGACGGTCGGTTCGTATCGTAGTTCGTGTCGTTGGATTCCTTGCGTCGAGGGTAAGCTTTTAATATAATTTATATAATGTTTTGTTAAGATTGGTGAAACCCTAATTTAGGAATTGGGGGTTTTTATGAGTAGTATTTGAATGGTAGCATCTATGTGTTGTATGGTAGGAGGAGAATTCGTAGAGAAGCCGTTTTGATACAAATTTGTAGATACCGTCTGCGTGTTGTGCTTTCGGGTAGGATTTCCTACTCGGTATTAGTCCCATAATGGGATATTGGTGATGTCTTTGTAGTTAGTTGTTTGATATGATGATTGTGATTGTGATTGTGATTGTGATTGGTTGTCTATGGCTCTCGAGATGCGTTCTCGGTTGAGTGGGGTCACTTGCGGGAGTGACTTCACGCCCTAGTTTCGCCCTTCGTGGAACCCGCCACGAAAGGGGATGTGCACATTAATGGGACGGGGTTATCGCTCGTATGATGAGCGGGGCTTAGGTGGGAACGGCTGCGGTCCCCCTGGTGTGGCCGGTCCGGTGGGACGATCGGTGATTGAGGTGATTGGAGTTGGGTTGGTTGTGTATGTGTGATTAAGTCATCCGCTTATCTTATTGTGACATGTATGTTAATTGTGTGATTAGTGCGACCCCGTTTAAATGTTTTAAAATCGTGGTGATCCATTCGGGGTGGTGAGCGTTGCTTCAAGCGGTATATCTTGGATACGCGTGGGATCTAGTGGGGATGGAGTCATCACATATCGAGTCTTTAGTCTTCCACTTTGTGTTTATTAGAAACAGTTCCTTTCGGTTGGTTTATAGTTTGAGAATAGTTGTATTTTGCTTACAGTTGGTTTGTAATGTAATCACTTAAACTTATTTAATAAAGTATGTTTCTTCATTGTCTTATGATTATCATGCCTCGGGCAACCGAGATGGTAGCATCCTTACACCTGAGTGGTCCTGGTAAGGCACTTGGAGTATGGGGGTGTTACACTACCTCTGGTTTTCCTAACGGTCGAACCTCAAGTTCTTTCTCAATATTCGCATTTACTTCAGGTTCACTTAAGACCCTACCACTTCTAAGTGTTACAGATTGAGCACTCTCTTTAGGATTAGGAATTGGTTGAGCTGGTAGTTTACCCCCCAAGGTAGTTTGGATATTACTCAGAGTAGTGCAGATTTGACCCATTTGTGTGTCTATTTGTTGTAGGTGAGCATCAGTTTTCTGTTGGTAAGAGACACCCTGATTATGAACTTGACTCACAGTAGAGGTTAACTGTTTCATCATCTCTTCTAGTGACGGTGGTTGGGGTGCCTGTTGCCTAAAATTATTCTGAAAATTATTTTGAAAATTTTGTTGTGGTCTAGGTCCCGAACCATACCTTAAATTGGGGTGATCCTTCCAACCCTCATTATAAGTGTTTGAGAGAGGGTCATATTTTCTTTGTTGATTATTAAACCCATCCAAAGCATTAACCTGTTCAGGATTAGCAATAATAAACGGCTGACCAGCAGTGTCAGTGTACACAATATCAGAATTCATTGAACAGACAGTTGGTTTAGACTGATCAGATACAAGTTTTGAAACTAATGTAGTGAGAGTAGCAATTTGTTGGGCATTTTCTTGCATTTGATCCTTAATAGACGTAATGTCAACATTATTTACCCTACTAGCTTCTCCTACATCTCTCCTAGTACCAAACTGTTGGGTGTTTAATGCCATATTATTTATCAAATTTCTAGCTTCTGTGGGTGTTTTTTCAGCTAAAGACCCACCACTAGCAGCATCAATGTAACCGCGATCTTTAGTTAAAAGACCTTCATAGAAATAAAACAGGAGGAGTTGTTCACTGATTTGGTGTTGGGGACAAGATGCACATAAACGATTAAATCTTTCCCAATATTCGCATAAGGACTCATCCCGGCCCTGTTTTATACCACTTATCTCTTTTCTTATTGACGCGACTCTACTAGCTGGTTGAAATTTTTCTAGAAAAGCAATTTTAAGTTTATCCCAGCTAGTGATTGAACCAGGTGGCAAGTAAAACAGCCATTCTTTAGCAGACTCCTCTAATGAGAATGGAAAAGAACGTAATTTAATATCCTCAGGTTTTACCCCCTCACTCTCCATAGATGAACATGCCAGGTCAAATGCAACTAAATGCATGTTAGGTAACTCATTTGATCGACCATAAAACTTAGGGAGTAAATTAAGAAAACTGGAATTTAATTTTAAAGGCTTTTGAAGAGTAGGAAATACGATACTCAGAGGAGTTGTGGTCACATCAGGCGTGGCCAGCTGCTTCAGTGTCTTTTCAGCCATTTTAATTTCTTTTTCGCAAAAGAACTTGTCCAGGTGTAAGGCTTCTTCCGCTTTCTTTTCCAAGAACTCTTTCCTCAGCCTCCTTGCTGTCTTCTCTATCTCTGGATCAAAAGTCACTGGTCCCTTTGAGCGACGAGTGTTGTGCATACACCTATAAGAGTGAACATGAGATAATGTCAGCAATTGGTTCATCCGTGATAGTCCACAACAAGCTAAGTGTATGCAGATTAGACAAGTACAGTTATGCTCTATTCTCACATGTTCTGATATATTTTCTGAGGTACTCCCATGTACATTAAGTAATCAGTATAAATGCATTGAAATTCAGGCTTGAAGCAAAAATAAGTGACTAGTAGTACTTAATGTCGACATAGGAGCAGCATATTAGTAACCCAGTAAAAACAATAGCTAGATAGACGGGCACAACTTGAGAGCATAAATGTGCACACATGGGAATGAGCAAAAGGAAGCATATTTCAGTAGCATTCTAATAAATAGGCCTCATTATTAAGTTAGATATAAAGAACTTTCACATATACACTAAAAATAAGGTTTTAAAAAAAATAAAAGTAAAAATAAAATAAAGTTACACTGCACAGAATATTATCATACACCAATAATAGTTGATATTATTGAACGAAAAATAATATAATCTCCCCAAGAACATAAAAAATTTGATACGTGTCGTTAGCGCATACAAATTAATAATTTATAAACCTTACTCTGCATAAAATTCATGTTAAATATAGGTAGTATAGTAAAAGTAAGGGTCGATCCCACGGAGAGATTATTTATTCAATGTTAAAAGACAACTACTCAGCGGACAATATGCAAGTGTATTATTTACAAGTAAGAGTTAGCTATTGACAGTATTAACATTATGTACGAAGAGGGGGGGTTCTTTTAATGTTTCGATTGGAGAATAATAAGCTAATACCAGTCCTACTACTCACTAGTGAAGCAAGCATGACGTTTAAGCACATGTTTCTCAGATTCAATTAATAACTTAGTTAACTCGTCGATTCCTCTAGCGAATATTTAAGTCAATAACAGGTTAACTGTAGAGAACTTAGCCGCTAAATCCTCCCTATCAATCCTTAGTTTTAACCAGTAGCGAGCCGCTCGACTACCAGTTCTAGCTAACCAATTCTCGCAAGTTGCAAAGTTCCGCAAATTAGTTAACTGCATTAAGTACTAGAAAGACGTCATTAACCCTAACCAATTAATTAGTCAGACCAAATTATACTCCTAATTAAATCTAGCGACATCATTGCAGTCCCAAATTAAATTAGTTGCTACTATGTTGTACGATTTAACGCCGCGCTAAATAACACAACTAGCTAACGGTTCAAACTACTAAGCAAATTAAGCAAATAATTGCAGCCAACAGAATGAATCGGAAACAATATGAACGAGTATAATATGAATACTACTAACTCAATAATGCTAGAATTGAAATCAAACTTTATGATAACTGAAAGATTAAATCATCCAAGGTTTAAAAGAAAACTAGTAAACTGAGATTAACAAGCTAAAGGAGTGGAGAACTTAATAATTAAGACCGAAGAATGCCTCCTTGGTTCGGTTGCAAGCCTCTGCAAGTGCTTTCTCCTTCTTCCTTCGAATTGAAGCCGCTTCAATCGATGGACTGCTCGTATCTCCGATCGCCGTCAATCTCGCTCACTAGTAATTTGGGTATTTCGTATAAACTTGCTTGCCCCAATTAGGATTAAGGAACCAGGGTATTTATACTCGGACAAAGTCGGTCTTTTGATGATTTGGGAACAAATTTTTGCAAAGCAATAGGATAGAGTTTGTGATTGAATTAAGGTTAGAGATAGAAATTGAATTTGAGATGAAGACGGAGTACCCATGGATAATCTTTCGCTCAAGCGACTTGACCTTCGTCGCTTCTTTGTTGAACTCCCAATCTCTCGTCCAATTTCCTAATTCATGGGCTGCCGAACTTGCGAAATTAATTAATAATTACGTACGTGCCTGCTTGCGTGCTTCTTTATTTCCTATGCTTCGTTCTTATTTTGTTCCCTTGGTCCGTTTTACACATACTTGAGTCATACTTTTAATCCATTAAGCTTGTCATTCGGCCCATTATCTTCCGTCTTGTAATCTGCTATACCAAAACACACTAAATAAGCCCATTTACATCTAAAATAATAATAACATTAATTAAATCTCGAAACTAACGAATATATAATAATATAACTCAAATAATACGAAAGACGACACTAACAATATACGGATATGGGATAAAAACATATATAATTATGGGCTTATCATGTGTCATCCGGAAAGGAAGCTTGTATTGGTGATTCCAAGACTTCTTGAGGCTTCTCTTGCACTATTCGACTTAGGTGATCCGCCACCGTATTAGTTGTGCCCTTCTTGTCTTTGAGTTCAATGTCAAACTCACTCAAAAGTAGCACCCATCTCATCAAACGGGGCTTGGACTCCTTCTTGTTCACCAAATGCCTTAAGGCGGTATGATCCGTGAAGATGATGACCTTGGCTCCAAGAATATAAGGTCGAAATTTCTCTAAGGCAAACACCACCGCAAGAAATTCTTTCTCGGTAGTTGTATAGTTTCTTTGAGCCTCATTCATCATCGTCGACGCATATTGAATAACATGAGGTGCTCTTCCTACCCTTTGGCCAAGAACCGCGCCAAGGGCATAATTGCTTGCGTCCGAAATTATCTCAAACGGTTCATTCCAATTGGGAGGTTGGATTATAGGTGCTGAAATAAGCTTCTCCTTGAGCATATCAAAAGCTCCCTTGCATTCTTCACTCATGATAAATTCATAATCCTTTTGAATTAGCTTTCATAGAGGACCGGCAATCTTGGAGAAATCATTAATAAAACGGCGGTAGAACCCGGCGTGACCTAAGAAAGATCTCACTTCACGCACATTAGTAGGATTAGGCAAGGTGCGAATGGTATCGACCTTGGCCTTATCAACCTCAATCCCCCTAGAGGAGATCACATGTCCCAAGACTATTCCTTCATCAACCATGAAATGACATTTCTCATGGTTGAGAACGAGGTTGGTATCAATACATCTTTGCAAGACCCAAGTGAGATGATTCAAACAATCCTCAAAAGATTGGCCATGAACAGTAAAATCGTCCATGAATACTTCAATAAAGTCCTCAACATTATCCGAAAAGATACTCATCATGCACCTTTGGAACGTTCCCGGAGCATTACAAAGACCGAAAGGCATCTTTCTATAGGCAAACGTTCCAAAGGGACATGTAAAGGTTTTTTTTTGTTTGGTCCTCGGGTGCAATTGGGATTTGAAAATACCCCGAGTAGCCATCCAAAAAGCAATAAAAAGCTTTTCCCACTAACCTCTCCAACATTTGATCCATGAAGGGAAGCGGGAAGTGATCTTTTCGGGTCACGGCATTGAGCCTACGGTAGTCGATACATACCCGCCACCCATTTTGAACTCGAGTGGGGGTTAAAACACCTTCATGATTCTCGACTACCGTTAGCCCGGATTTCTTTGGGAAAACTTGGGTTGGACTAACCCATTGAATATCGGAGATAGGATAAATCATACCTACATGAAGGAGTTTGAGTACCTCTTTCTTCACAACATCCATCATTGGAGGATTCAAACGCCTTTGTGGTTGTGGCTTTGCTTCATCTTCAAGAAGAATTCGGTGCATGAATAAAGTGGGACTAATGCCTTTGATGTCGGCCATTTTCCACCCAATTGATTCCTTGTGTTGATTAAGAACTCGGATAAGAGCCTCTTCTTGCTCCTTAGTAAGCTTGCTTGAAATAATTACCGGTAAAGTTTCTTCATTTCCTAGAAATGCATACTTCAAGTGGCTTGGTAAGGGCTTCAATTCAACAATAGGAGGCTTGACAATAGAGGGAACGCGTTTCTCTTTTGGTAGCTCTTCTAACAATTTGGAAGAAAGGAAGCAAAAGTCCTGGACAGGGGAGAATTCGCACCGTGCGAGTTCTGAGGCTGGAAAACTCGCACGGTGCGAGTTTGCTGTTGCCTTCCGGATTTCTTCCTTTTCTTCCCATTCTTCCATTGGGGGATTTTCCTCTAGTTCATTGACTGTTTCCTGCAAATTACAAGACAAAGCATACCCCGTATCCTTTCCAACCAATCCATTAGTTAAAACAACATCGAATGCATCAACTTTGCACAATTCATACACGGTTTGCACAATTGGTTCAAAAATTTCAAGAAAACACAAGGATGAAGTCTCGGATGGGTATTTCATAGCCTCATGTATGCTATACTCAATCTTTTCCCCCTCAAATTCCATTGTGAGGCGTCCACTAGATACATCAATCTTGGTGTTGGAAGTTCTCATGAAAGGCCTTCCCAGCAAAATGGGAGTGAAGCCTTTCTCGGGTTCCATTTCAATCACATAGAAGTCAGCGGGGAAAAGCATCCCCCCCCACCTTTACCAAGACATCTTACACAACCTCCTTAGGATAGATATTGGACCTATCGGCCAAAGAAATGACCGTACGAGTCGGTTTCAAAGGCCCTAACTTGAGTGACTCATAAAGGTAATTGCGCAAGACATTAATGGATGCACCTAAATCAAGCATAGCATGTTGACAATCCAAGTCACCAATTTTACAAGGGATGGTGAACATGCCCGGATCACTAAATTTTTGTGGCAAACGTTTTTGAAAGATTGCCGATACATGTTCACTAGCCCTTACCTTTTTCATGCTTTTTGCCTTATTGGTCCTCTTAGTAGTGCACAACTCTTTCAAAAATTTTGCATGCTTGGGCACACTACTAAGAAGATCAAGGAGAGGAATGTTTACCTCCACTTTAAGAAAGATATCCTAAAGGCTTGAAGTTTTCTTGTCAATTATCCTTGTATCATTCAAAGCACCTGGAAATGGAGCTTGTGGCTCATATTCCGGAAGCGGTTCATTGACCCTTACTTGTTGAGGTGTAGATGATTCCCCTTGTTCCACTACCACTTCAATTTCATCTTCAACCACATCCTCCACTTCATGAACAATAGGAAGTGGTCTTGTCTTCTTAGGAGTCTTGGGTGCCTCTACCAACTCTCTACCATTCCTCAAAGAGACCGCTTTTTCTTGTTCCTTGGTGGGTGGAGGAATGGTGTGAGAAGGGAGACTCCCTCCTTGTGTGGGTTTAGAATTGAGTGTAGTGAGGATTTTACTAACTTGGGTCTCAAGGTTAACAAACCTAGAGTCGGTGAGTCGGTTTTGTTGAAGCACGGCGGTTTGAAATTCCTTGTTATTGTTTTGCATTGCCATTTGACCAACTTGGGTCTCAAGGTTAACAAACTTATTTCTTTCTTCAATTTAGAGGAGAGACTGGCGGGAAAATACTTTTCTAAGAAAGCCTTCTTCATTTGATTCCAAGTGGTGATGCTCCCGGTAGGAAGATAATAAAGCCAATCATTTGCCGCGTCCTTGAGTGAGAAATGGAAGGCCCTTAGTTGAAGTTGCTCATCGGTAACCCCATTAGGCTTCATGCTTGAGCAAACCACATGAATTTTGTTTAGATGCTTGTTGGGATCTTCCGTGCTAAGTCCATGGAATTGGGGCAATTGGTGAATGAGCCCGGACTTCAATTCAAAGGTGGCATTTTCCGCTAAGGCCGGAAAGGAAATACACAAGGGCACTTGTGTAAGATTCGGGGCGGTAAGTTCCTTAATGGTTCTAGGCCTTGGTGGGTTCTCTATCTCTCTCTCTCCATGTCCATGTGGTTGTTCTTCCTCACGATCACCCATGATGATTTGAATGGGTATGGCTTCGGATTCAAAGGAAAGGGTGTTCTCTCCCTCTTGGCCTTGTTGAGTAACGGGGTTAACTTCTTCAATAACCGGGGTGTCTCTTCTAATACCTCCTCCTATCCAAGCAAGTGATCTTTGAATTTTCGGATTGAATGGAAAAAGTGGTTCACTTGAATTCCTAGTATTGACCATAAACAACTCTACACAAGAGCACACAATCAAAAAGTTCACACAAGTGATGGACAAGACACTATCAACAAGAAACAAAGATTAACTAACACAACTATCCTAAAAACACCAATAAAAACAGTAGCAAAACCGTTACCTTCCCCGGCAACGGCGCCAAAATTTGACACGCCTAGAATGTCGCAATTAAAGACGGCCAAATTAACAATTTATATACCACTAATTAGCACTAATTAGCACTAATTATAAACTAGTAAAATAGTAAGCAAGGGATCGAACCCAAGAGAAGATGGGTTTTGCAATAATGAAATTAAAAGAGCAATTAGAATAATTGTGACAACAATAACAACAAATATGTAAAAAAGGGGGTTTTTTAGGTTGGTTTTCAAGGACAATTAAAGGAAATTCAAACAAGAGTGTGAGGCAAGCAATCAATCAAGAGTCTTAAGATGGAAATTAATCAATTTTAAGAGAGACTTAATCCAACCCAAAGTTAGGCACTTTAGTTGACAAAACCACTCAATCAATCCTTCTAATTAATATTATTGTCCTATTAGTGAGATTAAATCTCCAAATTCCCTTAATTAAAAGTCAATCACAAGGAAATCAAACTTAATAATTGACCCAACTTATTAACTCCTCTAGTGGGCACACACATAGATTAATTAACAAGAAGATGAAGCAATAGGAATCTAATAGGTGGAATTACTCACAATGAAATCACAATTAATGAGCAATCACAACTTAATCTCTCTACTGTTAATTAAACCAAGAAGAAATCACAATGATTAGTCTAATAACAAGTTGTTGCAACATGGGATTACAAGGAAATCACACTTAATAAACCCAACAACATATAAATTAAGGAACTTCTGTTGATCCGAGCAAATTTTTGCATGGGTTGGTGTTGTGCGGAAGGGATACGGAGTAGATGCAAGAATAAAAGACACAAAGATTTAACGTGGTTCACTATCAATGCGATAGCTACATCCACCAGGGCGAGGGAGAATAATTCACTATGTCGGGAGAATTACAGATTACAAAAGATGAGCACAGAGTTTTTCTAGATCTGCCTCTTAAAACTCTTAATGTGTTTGCCTCACAAATATCTCCTTAAAAGAATAACTAGGTTAGCGTAGTGTTTATATATTAAACTACCCTAACAAAGATTATTCTAATTAAGAAATAAATAAACAAAGTTAAACAAACTATTTCCTAAACTAAACTTAGGAAACGACTAAGACCAAAAAAACAATCAACAAATTCTACTTTAATTAGGAAAGTGGGATGGACCCACTAATCTCCTAAAACCAAGCAAAATCACGTAGCTTCTTGTACGCGACCCGTGTGACATTCGGACAATTCTTCTTTTTGTCTTAGCTCCTATATTTCCTCCCTTAGTTTGTTTTTATCATCTTTAATCTTACTTCGACATATTTTGTATGCGATAAACGAGTCACATACTAACAATTCTCCACCTTGACTCGGACGGTCGCATTTAGCAAACGACTTCCAAATCACTCGACCAATATACAAGTCACTCAAGTAGACTTATATCTGCCATGTTCTAGCAAATTGAGCTCTCACACTAGAACACCATAGACTCGACCTTGAGTCTATAACCATCCAATATACTCTGGACTGGGTCTGCCGTCCAATAAGCCCTGGACTAGGCCTGCGTCCATTTAGCCCTGGACCGGGCCGCTCAAGGATGCTCCGATCCACCTTGTGCTCAGCACCCCGAAGGGTCAGAGACTTCTTTTGTTTTATGAGCACTCTTGCTAAATTTAAATCTGTGTTTCTTACCAAACACACGCTGCTCATTAAACTCAAGGTTACTTACCTTGACACCATTAAGAAGATCCCTCTTGCACAATTGTTGTATCCCTTTATCACCCATATGACCAAGTCGCTTATGCCAGACCTTAGTCTTCTTCTTGTGATTTACGGATGCACAACTTGCAAAATTAGTCAGTGTTTCACCTTGAAATACATACAAGGTATTTTGTTTGACACCTTTCAGCACCAAACTAGGACCCTTCGAGACAGACAAAATTTCTCCTTTACTCTGGAACTCATATCCTAAATTACTTAATAAACCAAGTGATATAAGATTCTTCCCTAAAGCTGGAACATGTCTCACATTAGTCAAAGTACAATTCTTACCCTTAGCAGTCTTCACTTTGATTGACCCAATACCCCACTACCTCACAAGTAGCATTGTTACCAACAACAACGCGACCCTCATTAAAGGACTCATAAGTATTAAACCAATGCTTGTGTGAACACATATGATAAGAACACCCCGAATCTAGAATCCAACGATCAATAGGACGAACAGAATCAACAACAAGTGCATAGTCCGCCTCAGAATCGTACTCCAAATTCTTACTTTGAACTACAGCCGCATTAGACTTAGCTTTCAACTTAGGACAACTAGGTCTTTTATGCCCGGGTTTCTTACATAGATAACAGATAACAGAATTATCAGCAGTATTGGTGTCTGGAATATTAGCCCTAGCCTTTTTCTTCCGAGCTCCACCCTTTTTAGTATTATCAACAACTAAACCTGCCCCTGATCCGTTTTCTAAGTCAACAGTTGCTTTTTGTCGCAACTCCCTAGTGCAAAGTGCTGACTTCACTTTCTCTAGGGTCAATGTTTCTTTACCAAGAATAAAAGAATCCACAAAATTCCCATACGACCTAGGTAAAGAAACCAGCAGAATTAAAGCAGCATCTTCATCCTCAATCTTAACATCTATATTACGCAGATCTAGTAATATAGTATTATATTTGTCTAGATGATCACGAAGTGACATACCTATCTGCATCTTGAAAGAGAACAGACGTTGTTTCAACAACAACTTATTGGTGAGCGACTTTGTCATGTACAAACTCTCCAATTTCAGCCATAACCCCATTGCAGTCGACTCATCGGCTACCTCAGTTAGGACATCGTCTGACAAACTCAACAAGATCGATGAATGAGCCCTCTCCTCCATTGTTAACAAGGCAAGATCTTCCGTCTTAGTCACCCTAGATTCAGCACCTGCAGCCGAAGCTTCAGTCTTCGTCACCTTCGTGGAGAAACCCGGCGTCAAGGGTTTCCAGATGCACCGCTCTTTTAGCAAAGCCCTCATCTTTATCTGCCATAGTGCAAAAATATTCCTCCCGTCGAACTTCTTAATCCTTATAGTGTCAGTTGCCATCTTCTCCTCCCTGGATCCAAAAACCTAAGCTCTGGTGCCAATTGTTGTGCGGAAGCGATACGGAGTAGATGCAAGAATAAAAGACACAAAGATTTAACGTGGTTCACTATCAATGCGATAGCTACATCCACCAGGGCGAGGGAGAATAATTCACTATGTCGGGAGAATTACAGATTACAAAAGATGAGCACAGAGTTTTTCTAGATCTGCCTCTTAAAACTCTCAATGTGTTTACCTCACAAATATCTCCTTAAAAGAATAACTAGGTTAGAGTAGTGTTTATATATTAAACTACCCTAACAAAGATTATTCTAATTAAGAAATAAATAAACAAAGTTAAACAAACTATTTCCTAAACTAAGCTTAGGAAACGACTAAGACCAAAAAAACAATCAACAAATTCTACTTTAATTAGGAAAGTGGGAGGGACCCACTAATCTCCTAAAACCAAGCAAAATCACGTAGCTTCTTGTACGCGACCCGTGTGACATTCGGACAATTCTTCTTTTTGTCTTAGCTCCTATATTTCCTCCCTTAGTTTATTTTTATCATCTTTAATCTTACTTCGACATATTTCGTATGCGATAAACGAGTCACATACTAACAATTCTCCACCTTGACTCGGACAGTCGCATTTAGCAAACGACTTCCAAATCACTCGACCAATATACAAGTCACTCAAGTAGACTTATATCTGCCATGTTCTAGCAAATTGAGCTCTCACACTAGAACACCATAGACTCCACCTTGAGTCTATAACCATCCAATATACCCTGGATTGGGTCTGCCGTCCAATAAGCCCTGGACTAGGCATGCGTCCATTTAGCCCTGGACCGGGCCGCTCAAAGATGCTACACCTTAAGCTCAGCACCCCGAAGGGTCAGAGACTTCTTTTGTTTTATGAGCACTCTTGCTAAATTTAAATCTGTGTTTCTTACCAAACACACGCTGCTCATTAAACTCAAGGTTACTTACCTTGACACCATTAAGAAGATCCCTCTTGCACAATTGTTGTATCCCTCTATCACCCATATGACCAAGTCGCTTATGCAAGACCTTAGTCTTCTTCTTGTGATTTACGGATGCACAACTTGCAAAATTAGTCAGTGTTTCACCTTGAAATACATACAAGGTATTTTGTTTGACACCTTTCAGCACCAAACTAGAACCCTTCGAGACAGACAAAATTTCCCCTTTACTCTGGAACTCATATCCTAAATTACTTAATAAACCAAGTGATATAAGATTCTTCCCTAAAGCTGGAACATGTCTCACATTAGTCAAAGTACAATTCTTACCCTCAGCAGTCTTCACCTTGATTGACCCAATACCCACTACCTCACAAGTAGCATTGTTACCAACAACAACGCGACCCTCATTAAAGGACTCATAAGTATTAAACCAATGCTTGTGTGGACACATATGATAAGAACACCCCGAATCTAGAATCCAACGATCAATAGGACGAACAGAATCAACCACAAGTGCATAGTCCGCCTCAGAATCGTACTCCAAATTCTTACTTTGAACTACAGCCGCATTAGACTTAACTTTCAACTTAGGACAACTAGGTCTTTTATGCCCGGGTTCCTTACATAGATAACAAATAACAGAATTATCAGCAGTATTAGTGTCTGGAATATTAGCCCTAGCCTTTTTCTTCCGAGCTCCACCCTTTTTAGTATTACCAACAACTAAACCTGCCACTGATCCGTTTTCTAAGTCAACAGTTGCTTTTTGTCGCAACTCCCTAGTGCAAAGTGCTGACTTCACTTCCTCTAGGGTCAATGTTTCTTTACCAAGAACAAAAGAATCCACAAAATTCCCATACGACGCAGGTAAAGAAACCAGCAGAACTAAAGCAGCATCTTCATCCTCAATCTTAACATCTATATTACGCAGATCTAGTAATATAGTATTATATTTGTCTAGATGATCAAGAAGTGACATACCTATCTGCATCTTGAAAGAGAACAGACGTTGTTTCAACAACAACTTATTGGTGAGCGACTTTGTCATGTACAAACTCCCCAATTTCAGCCATAACCCCATTGTAGTCGACTCATCGGCTACCTCAGTTAGGACATCGTCTGACAAACTCAACAAGATCGATGAATGAGCCCTCTCCTCCATTGTTAACAAGGCAGGATCTTCCGTCTTAGTCACCCTAGATTCAGCACCTGCAGCCGAAGCTTCAGTCTTCGTCACCTTCGTGGAGAAACCCGGCGTCAAGGGTTTCCAGATGCACCGCTCCTTTAGCAAAGCCCTCATCTTTATCTGCCATAGTGCAAAACTATTCCTCCCGTCGAACTTCTCAATCCTTATTGTGTCAGTTGCCATCTTCTCCTCCCTGGATCCAAAAACCTAAGCTCTGGTGCCAATTGTTGTGCGGAAGCGATACGAAGTAGATGCAAGAATAAAAGACACAAAGATTTAACGTGGTTCACTATCAATACGATAGCTACATCCACCAGGGCGAGAGAGAATAATTCACTATGTCGGGAGAATTACAGATTACAAAAGATGAGCACAGAGTTTTTCTAGATCTGCCTATTAAAACTCTCAATGTGTTTGGCTCACAAATCTCTCCTTAAAAGAATAACTAGGTTAGAGTAGTGTTTATGTATTAAACTACCCTAACAAAGATTATTCTAATTAAGAAATAAATAAACAAAGTTAAAAAAACTATTTTCTAAACTAAACTTAGGAAACGACTAAAACCAAAAAAACAATCAACAAATTCTACTTTAATAAGGAAAGTGGGAGGGACCCACTAATCTCCTAAAACCAAGCAAAATCACGTAGCTTCTTGTACAGCAGTACTACGCATCAACCGAATACCAATTATACGCGACCCGTGTGACATTCGGACAATTCTTCTTTTTGTCTTAGCTCTTATATTTCCTCCCTTAGTTTATTTTTATCATCTTTAATCTTACTCCGACATATTGTTAGGGTGCAAACCATTGTCCCACATCGGTAGAATAAAGATGGAAGATCATCTTTATAAGTGTCTACAAAATATAATAGTACGAGGCTTTTTGGGAAGGAGCCCAAGAGTAAATCCGTGAGGGCTTGGCCCAAAGCGGACAATATCGTACTATTATGGGTTGTGGACACAGATACAGCAGAGACCCAACACGGGGATATTCACGCTTCCGCACAACAAGTGGTATCAGAGCCCAAGGTTCTACTTGAGCTAGAGTCTAGACACGGAGATTCATCAGGCCAAGACTTGAAGGTGGACTTACACTATAAGACGTGGAATTCCTATAGCTCGGGGGAGAGCTAATATGTTCGCGAGAAGCGACATGGTCTCACGGCGTTGAGACGGCAGGCCGTCCAAGAGAAGATCGTCAGCAAACCGGCGAGGTGGGCTGAGGCTTAATGGAGGCAACAAAAGCGGTCCATCGTAAGTCCAAAAAGGCGGTCCGGTGTGACGCGCTGAGGCAGTGGATTCAGACCAGTCCAGGGTATATTGGATGCAGAGGAGTTTGGTATGCAAGTGTAGCACAAGCCCCGTGAGACACATGGTGTGTCGTTTAAGGGGAGGTTATCAAGACTTGGTGATACGGGTGTCTAGGTGATGGGGCTGCATGGTGTGGGGAGTTCTCCATGGAGGTCAAGGTCCGAGTCAAGATGATGGTCCTTGGTTTGAGTGGAGGATTGTTAGGGTGCAAACTCTTGTCCCACATCGGTAGAATAGAGATGGAAGATTATCTTTATAAGTATCCATGAAATATAATAGTACGAGGCCTTTTGGGAAGGAGCCCAAGAGTAAATCCGTGAGGGCTTGGCCCAAAGCGGACAATATCGTACTATTATGGTCAGTAGACACAGATGCCGCAGAGGCCCAACACGGGATATTCACGCTTCCGCACAACAGTTGGATTATAAATGGCATGAAATTGATGCATTATATTTGAATAGCCAGATTAACAAAATTGTCATGTGGGTTGAAATAGTGGAGAGAGTTTTTTCAGAAGTTAGGAGTCACGGATTTAGTTAAGGTAGTTCCAATTCATTTCAGTAGAGAATTTGGAAATTCTGTTGATCCGAGCAAATTTTTGCATTGGTTGGATTATAAATGGCATGAAATTGATCCATTATATTTGAATAGCCAGATTAACAAAATTGTCATGTGGGTTGAAATAGTGGAGAGAGTTTTTTCAGAAGTTAGGAGTCACGGATTTAGTTAAGGTAGTTCCATCTGAGAAATCGATTGTCGTGCTGAATCACATGACGAAGAGTAAAAATATCATTTCCCCAGGATTGTTTGTTGAAGATTGGGAGTCGCCAGAGTTAGTTGATATACTTTCTTTATTCTCGAAAGATGGCAGCCAAGAGAGGTGCAAGTACTTCTTGGAAGTTCTGGATGCTCTTTGTTTAAGTGACAAAGCTATTGGATATTTCAGGAGTCTCGGTGATAAAAATAAATTATATTTCAAATCTTCACTGGTGTCTTGCTTATCTGATGTTAAGTGGGTGGTTTCTAGTGCTGATAGTAAGCTTCACTTTCCAAGTGAGCTATTTTACGACTGTGATGCTGTCCACTCGGTTCTTGGTTCTCATTGCACCTTATGCTGTTCCTAAGGTCAGTCTTTTATTTTGATAAAAGCACTACTGTTTTGACATGGATTGGTCATCTATATACTGTGCCTAAACTGAAAGGATTGGGTTTTACTTGTTTATATACCATTGCAACTGTCTGGGGGTAACAATTAATTTTTCAGTTTGAGATTCCTTGCACATAATCCTAATCATATTCATTTCCTTTGTTTCATTGGAACAGTTAAAAAGCGTAAAATTATCATCTGAAATGAGTTTCAAAACTCAAGTTACACTTGATGATGCGTTGGCAATTCTTCAAACTTGGAGAAGCTTGAAATCTCCTTTTACAGCGAGGTATAGTATTAATTTCTGGTGCAAGCCCGTTACTTTACATTGCCTGATTGTTAGTAAGTTGAAGTTGTATTTGCCTATCTTATTTCTGTATTTGTGATTAAATAAGCAGAATTTATCTTAACTAAACTTGTGTGTTTGTGCATTGGTGTAGTTACTGTTAAGGTCAGGTTTCAACGAGACCTCGATATTTCATGCATCCCTTCTCGTAGATTTTAATTGCTTTCTGAGTTGCTTGTCTTTTGAAAGTGTAATAAATTATGATCTACGTTTTTGTTGTAGTTGTTTTTTGTTAAACTCATGGCATGAAATATGTATTACTGGTCGTTGGTCAAAGGTAAAGTCATGAATTATCATAATAGGTTGCAGATGAGACATAACTGATTGCAACCAGTGCGGCTGTAATTTAAGAGAGTTTATTTCATGCATTAAATCTTCAGTTCTTCTTAAGGATTTACTTGGTAATTATTTGAGTTGGTTTCTCTTGTTTGTAGCCTATCCCTATCGTCTTTCTATTGTAACCTTTTTTCTGACCAGTATTTACTACCAAAAATAACGGGCAGTACAGATTAAATCATGGGTCATCACTGCCTCAGGGAGTCGAGGCGCCTCACTCATTTTAAAACTAACCGTGCATTTTAACACAAGTATAAGCGGATAGGCGAGGGAGTTAGTACAATTGTGCTGGTAGACATTCGAGCCCATGTTATGGTACAATGTTGGATGGGTGGATGTGATTGATGTGGGGAGTTTCGTTTGGGCAATATAAGGAGAGAAAAGTTTTCAATAGCAATAGAGGTGCAATAGTTGTTCATCTAAAATGCTCGTGAAATAAGAGGAAGGCAACCATGCTGTACATCTGGCATTGTTCCAAAAAAAATTATAACTGAGTTCCCGGCCAAAGAGTTTCCTGATTAACTTTCTGTTGGAAATAGGGGCTCATTTGCCTTGGGTAGTTTTTTCCAATTGTCCCACATTGATAGAATTTAATGGGTTTTTGGTGTTTATATAACCAACTACACAGTACCATATCACTAGTAGGTTAAGGGAGCTTTTTGTAGAGGCTTTGCGAGGTGTTTAATTTGGCTCACACATGCGCTCGTCGTGTCGCCGTGCCCGTGTCCTAGCCCGGAATCGGGAATCGGGAATTGTCTGCGGCGGGCTGTGCCTATCTTTTTGAACCTAGTCCGAGTTTTTTTTATCCAGGTTCATTATTTATGTTGTTGTGTTTAGTAAGTCAGTCAAAGGAGTTGTTAGTAGGCTGAGAGTTTTTCTCCCCCACTTACGTTTTGACTGCTGTTGTTTAGGAGCATTATCTGGCTCCTCAACTACTCCATATTTCGTTATATATAGATCACTTCATCAGCCTCTAAACACACAACATCATCACTCTCATTCTCTCTTCCTCTCTTATAATTTCTGGGTAAAGTAATTAAATCGTTCCAAGGCACTTATTCTCGAGTGGGCGGGTTTAAGCGCTGTAGTGTAAATCCTTGGGGGACTACCGGCAATTGTTGATCGCCACCACGGTCGTGCCGAAATAGTTTTCAAGGCAGTGGCCATCATATCACGTCACTACGAAACCGGTTATATTTTCTGATCTCCTTATTTTTCATTGTTACTGTTTCGTTTTCGCACCAACAATTTGAAAACTATTTTTTTGTTGTTGTCTACTGCTGTAACAATGTCGTCTGTATTTTCAAAGAATCTTCCTGGTTTGCCTAAACTTGAGGGTCTAGATGGTAACAACTACAAATGTTGGTCACAAAATTGATGATGTTCTTTGAACAACTCGAAATTGATTATGTTCTGTTTCGTGACCCTCCTCCTGCTGTTACCGAGACTGCTGCTACTGCAGAACAAACCCCTCCAGTTATTTCTGCAGTTAAGTCAAATATAGAGGCTATTAAGAAGTTTGATAAGGACAATAAAACTGCTAAATACCATCTACTGAACAACATGACTGATATCCTGTTTGATTTGTTTATGATTCAGAAGTCTTCCCGTACCATTTGGGAATCGTTGGAAACGAAATATGGGGCTGATGACGCAGGAAAAAAGAAATATGTTGTGGGTAAATGGTTGGGATTTCAGATGGTCGATGGGAAACCTATCATGGAACAAGTACATGTCTATGAAAATTTATATGCTGATGTCGTTAATGAGGCGATGAAACTAGATTACATTTTCCTGACCAATGTTCTCTTAGAACGTTTTCCCCCTTCCTGGTCTGGATACCGAAACCACCTAAAACATAAGAAAAAAGACCTTTCACTCCAAGAACTAGTGAGTCACATGAGGACCGAGGAGGCAAACCGTCTCAAAGATAAACCTGTTAGTCAAACTGCGAATGCTACTGTTACTGCTAATTTGGTTGAGTCTAGTGGTCCATCTAATAATGCTGAAAAGTTCAAGGGTAAGGGTAAGGCCAAGGGTGGTCAAGCTAAGGGTCAGGTTAATACAAAGAAGAATGGTCCAGGGAAACACACTAAACCAGTTGCTAAGATCCAGAAACCAAAGGGTCCACTTGTTTGCTATGTTTGTGGAAAAGCTGATCACAAAGCCTACCAATGCACTGAAAAGAAAATTGCTGAAGCCAATGTTGCTGTAACTGGCGATGTCATTGCTGTTGTGGTTGTGGAAGCAAATCTAGTGGGTAATGTTGCTGAATGGGTTTAATACATGAGACTAGTCCAGCTTACTTACCTCAGTCTAATGGAGTAGCTGAACGGAAAAATAGAACATTAAAAGAGATGATGAATGCTATGCTTTTAAGTTCTAGCCTATCTGACGATATATGGGGGGAAGCAATTCTATCGGCCTGTCATATTCTTAACCGTGTACCTCATAAGAAAATTGATAACTCGCCCTACGAGATTTGGAAGGGCTATCCTCCTAACCTGAGCTTCCTTAGGGTATAGGGGTGTTTGGCTAAAGTGGGTTTACCTGACTTTAGGAGACCTACCGTTGGACCGAAAACCTATGATTGTGTTTTTATTGGTTATGCTCAAAATATCTCTGCTTATCGATTCATGTCTTTGAGTGATCGTTATATATCTGAAGCTAGAGATGCTGTGTTTTTTGAGCATGTTTTTCCATTACAGAAGAATGTTGATTCATCACCTAGTTTACCTGCTATATCTATTGATATCTCTTCACATTCTAGTAGTAGCACTTCTATTGATCATATTGCTGAACCTAGAAGGACTAAGAGACCTAGATGTCCAAAGAACTTTGGAACTGATTTTTTTCAACTTTGCTGTCTGAACATGGATACACTGTTTGTGCTAGTGATGAGTTTGTTTTAGCTTTTTTAATAGAAGATGATCCAAAAACTTATAATGAGGCAATGAAATCTATTGATGCTAATTTTTGGAAAGATGCTATTAATAGTGAACTTGATTCTATTGTTTCTAATCAGACTTGGGAGTTGACTGTTTTACCTAAAAGTAGTAAACTCATTACGAGTAAATGGGAAAATGAGACCTGACGGTACAATAGAAAGGTTCAAAGCTAGACTTCTGGTTAGAGGTTTTACACAAAAGAAAGATATTGATTATTTTGATACGTATTCACCTGTGACCAAATTTTCGACAATTAGAACTCTGGTCGCCTTAGCTGCTATTCATAACCTTTTTATACAACAGATGGATGTCAAAACTGCCTTTTTGAATGGTGAACTAAGGGAAGAGATTTATATGTCGCAACCTGAAGGGTTTGTGGTAAAGGATCAAGAGAATAAGCTGTGGAAACTGAATAAATCACTATATGGTCTAAAACAAGCACCGAAACAGTGGTATGAGAAATTTAACAACACTTTGGTAAGTAATGGCTATATGGTTAACAATTCTGATTCATGTGTTTATTCAAAAGTAGTAGAATCTGATTGTGTGATTATATGCCTTTATGTTGATGACATGTTAATACTTGGTAATAATTTGGAAGTAATAATTAAAACCAAAGAATTTTTGTCATCACAATTTGAGATGAAGGACTTAGGAAAAGCTGATGTAATCCTAGGAGTTAAGGTTATTCGAAACTCTAATGGAATTTCTTTAAGTCAATCTCGTTATGTGGAAAAAGTGTTGAAAAAGTTTAACTCCTTTGATGATATGCCTGCTAGAACACCCTTTGACGCTAGTATACCTTTATGTAAAAACTTGGGTAAGAGTGTTTCCTAAGAAGAGTATGCTAAAATCCTAGGTAGTGTGATATTTCTTATAAACTATACTCGACCAGATATTGCATATGCGGTTAGTAGACTGAGTCGTTACACACATAACCCTAGTAGTGAACATTGGACTGCTCTTCGTCGTTTACTAAAGTACCTAAAAGGAACATCTGATTTATGTTTGCATTATAGTAAATTTCTTGTTGTGTTAGAAGGATATTGTGATGCAAATTGTGTTTCATGTAACGATGAGATCTGTTCTACTAGTGGTTATGTCTTCACCATGGGTGGAGGTGTTATATCATGGAAGTCTTCTAAACAGACTTGTATTGCACGCTCTACCATGGAGTTGGAGTTCATAGCTCTTGAGTTTTCAAGACATGAGGTTGATTGGTTGAAAAACCTATTGGCAGATGTACCAGTGTGGGGAGTGTTGGAGTTTGTGTCCTCCACAAATGAGTGTGATAAGATTTGTAAATCTCTTAAAGGTTCAAAAGGGTATACTTCGTATTTTATCAGTTGATTAACGATTACGTAATAACGGTTGGCTTCCTAGAAAGTTTGACGTTATTATCATACAGATGGCGGTGATCAACTGGTCCCTAAAAGTCACATCTAAAGGATGTGTTTGAGAGATGTGGTTATGGAAATGTAATCACATTGATGCCTTATATGACTAAACAATTAGTCAATGTGTTGATGAGACGATTATTTAATGCCGATTAAATAATATTAGCTGAGACGAATTAACTGTCAAATTCGTAAAATTGAATATAATATGTTATATTTAATTAATGTATATAATGTTAGCTTGGACGAATTAATATGTTAATTCGTAATTAAATGTAATCGGTTATATTTAATCAGCGAATGATAATTATACGATATTGTCATTATTGACCCGTATTAATAAAACGGAATAATATTAATGACAATTTATATTTAACACATTTTATACATTTTTGGAATAACCGAAAATAAGGATTTTTATTCTCATTTTCGGTAGTTGCCAAAACCGAAAATAAGGAAATAATACTCCTTATTAATTCGGTATATGGGCCGAAAATAGGAAGGAAAAAATAACCCTATTGCTCTTCCTCTTTCACGGTTTAAGAGGGAGGAGAGGGAGTAATTTTCTAACCTAATTCTAACCTATTCTTCCCTCTCATCTAAAAACACAAAAACGAAAAACCCTAAGCAGTTTTACAGAAATTGAGGGATCGATTCTAGCAACAAGTTAAGGGCATATCTTATATCATCTTGGGTGCAACTGATAGGCGAATATCATTGCGATATTGTTCTTAGGCCGATTTTGCTAGGACCAAAGGTTGTTCCTTAATTCTTTACCTTTTGTTTATGTAATTCATTTTATGACTCGCATTCGTCATTATAATTCGTTATAATCCTTAAAATTAAAGGGATGCATACTGATAAATCCCACAAGTGGTGTCAGAGACAAGACCACGAATTTTATTTTGATGATTTTCATAAAATTGGATGTAAACAAAAATTGGTCTCCAAAATTAGGGTTTCGGCTGTAATTTTTTTTGAAGCCTTAGCTGATTTCGTTTCACGGTTTGGTCGATCGACCAATACCCTTGGTCGAACGACTGCCTCGACTGATCGACCGATTTTTTTTTTTTTTTCGTTTTTGATATTTTGATTTCCATTTGATTCATACATATTGATGTTTTAATCAGTTAAGATAATAATAAAATGAATTTGTAGATGCTTTGATTTAAGTCGGATTAAATTAAATTGTAAATGGAATCGTCATGTTGATGATATAAAATTCGTTTTTGCTATATAGTTTTTGGCATATACGGTTAATCACGCTTCATTAATTCATATGCTAATCGTGTTCTAATAGCAACTATAAACGATTTTCTTCATCTTAATTTTTTTTGTTTTAGGGCATTTTTGCCGCAAGAAAAAAAAATTGACGGCTGTTTTTTTGGTTTGCCGAATGCAAAAGAAAAATAACGGGTTTCTGTTTTTTTTTCCTTCTTCGTTTTTTGCTAAAAAAAAATTGGTTTTTTTTTGTTTCGTTTCTTTACAGAATTGCCAAAGGAAAGAAAGAAATAATTTTTTTTTTGATTTCTGTTTCTTTCAGCCGAGCTGAAAAAAAAAAAAATCGGGTGTTTTTTGTTTTGCCGAGACCAAAAGAGAAAAAAAAAAGGATTTTTTTGTTTTTTGGGCCAATTAACTATTGTGAAGCGGTTCATAATTCATTGATACCTAATTATTTTAAAGTAGTTTAAAATATTGATGGATTAAATTCATATTACAAGTTTAATATGAATTAAGATTAAATTTATAGTGAGTAATTGAGGAACTGTCACTTAATTTGATTAATTAAATAGGTGGTTTGGATAAAATTAATCTACATAATTAAAGAATTATGTCTTGCTTGTTTAATTTTTTTTAGTTGATGCGTTTTTTGTTTTTGAATGAATCGTTTGAATGGTTTAATTTACGTATTTTTGCAATCGGTTGTAATTTGTAATACTTAGTGTGGCCTTAGTCAAATTATGTTTTCGTAATGATGGGAACATAATTTTTAATGTAATTTGAGATCTCGTATCTCCGTTTGGTTTTCTTTATCTATTACGGTTTTGAAATTAGAATTTAAATAGGTTTATTATGTAATTTTAAATTGTAATTTTTGAGAAGACTAAAGATGGAGATTGGAGCTCACTCCCGCTACATGGATCAAGATGGAACATCAAGACAAGCTTCTCGGGTCTAAGGACGGATTCCAAATTTGTACTTATGTTCATTTTGATAGGATAGGCCACACTAGGACTTTATTTTTTTTACGTTTTACCGTTCTTATTGCTTTTCATTCACATGCTAGTTAATGCATCATATTCTGCCTAAAACCAAACCACCTACTAAAATGCATGAAAATTGACACATATAGGTTGTATGTTAGTTTTCATAGACATACAGATGTCACATGTTTATTAAGCCATCACCTTAGTTTATTCATTCACGCATGCTAGATATTAGTTCACTTAAAATGAATTAAAATAAAGTTGATGGGATCTTCCTCTAAAACGGAAATTGAGATTAGTCTTTATAAGGGCAAACAACTATAAATCCCTTCTTCGTCGGTAGGCATAATATGACCCCTTCTACGTTGGGTAAGTAGTTTGTGTTGACTTAGTTTATCTCAACATTATAGTCCGAAGAGTTTCTCGTGATTATGATGGACTAAAGATAGAATTTACAGAAATTTATCGACCAAGAATTCTAACAGTAGAATTAGCCAAAAGGTTGACTTATCAATTTACAGATAATTGAGTCTTGGGATCATTTATATAATTCTTGAGGAAGGTCAATTGTATAAATGCATGAGTCTTCGCGTTATAACAGTATTGCATTAGACTTAAATTAAAATCGATGCACATGCTTATTATTTATTCTTCTTTTCGCAGTGTAGAACACATTTATATTACTGTTACAACAAATGGCTGGAAATAACGAAATCTCAATGCCAAGTGCCACACTTGGACGCGAGTCCTGGCTGAAAGTTTTTATGGACAACATGAATCAGTACACGCGACTGAAGAATGATGGGTCCAACTTTGCGGACTGGGAGGCAGCACTACGAAATGCTGACATTGCTGACGGTAAGCTCAAGTACTTAACTGAACCAATACCGGTAAACCTAGGCCCCAATGCGGGAGTTAACGAGTCACTTGCTTATAGTGATTTCATTATGGAAGCGGGTGCGATAAAGAACGTACTCATCTTTGCAATGGAAACCAATTTGCAGAGACGCTTCATTGCCCAAGGTGCGAACTTTCACCACGCTCACTAACGAGTTCTCAAAAGCACCGAGAATCGTTAGTTATGAGCATACATGTCGTTTCTTTGATGCGAAACTCCAAAAGGGCCAATCGGTTAGCCCACACATTCTTAACATGATTGAGAATGTCGAGAAATTGGAGGCACTTGATTGTAAAATCAGTGAGAGCATAGTCATTGACCGTATTCTTCATTCTCTTCATGATGGTTTTGCCCTTTTCAGGGCGAACTACTACATGAATGACTTGAAAAAGAGTCCTCATGAGCTACACTCCCTTCTCGTACAAACCGAGAAGGATATGAAATTGAGTGGGAGCATGAAGCAGGATGTTCTCACGATTTCCAACAAGGGTAAAGGTAAGGGCAAAGCTCCAGGCGACCTAACTGTAGGTAAGCCAAAATTCAAGAAGCCAGGAAACGGTAAGAGTGGGCTCGGTGAGACTAGTGGCTCACAGGGCAAGGCAAAGAGCAAGGGCGGTGACATTGAGTGCCACCATTCTCACAAGACTGGACATTGGAGGAGGAACTGTCCCGTGTACCGTGAGGACATTAAAGCAGGCCGCGTCGTTCCTGTTGGTATGTCATCTTATATTCATATGATTGAGATTAACCATGCAAGTTTCGGAACTTGGGTACTTGATACTGGTTGTGATTCTCATATGTGTAATCATTTGCAGGGCCTAAGAAACATCACACCTCTCGGAAAGGGTGATGTGGACCTGCAAGTCGGGAATGGAGCTAGAGTTGCTTCTGTCTCGAAGGGAACATATGTAATCCAACTCCCTAGTGGTTTTGAGTTATTTTTAAATAACTGTTACTATGTACCCAGTTTTTCTAAGAACATTATTTCAGTTTCCGTACTTGATAAAGACGGATTTTCATTTTTAATAAAGGATAATAGCTGTATTTTCTCTTTAAATGAAATGATTTATGGCAAAGCAGTTTCCATGAATGGAATTTATATCTTAGATCAAACCACGGAAGTATTACACGTGAATAATAAGAAATTAAAGGTTGGTGACAAAGATCAAACCTCTTTATGGCATTGTCGAATGGGACACATAAATGAGAAACGTGTAAAGAAACTCGTCGATAATGGGACTATTCCCCCATTCGATTTTTATACATATGGCACGTGTGAATCATGTCTCATTGGCAAAATGACTCGAATTTCCTTCAAAGGTGTTGGAATGCGCACTAGTGACCTATTAGGACTCATACATACTGATGTTTGTGGACCTATGTCAATTACCGCTAGAGAAGGCTATAGATATTTTATCACTTTCACGGACGATTTGAGTAGATACGGATATGTCTACTTAATGAAGCATAAAATTGAGTCCTTTGAGAAATTCAAGGAATACCAGAACAGGGTTGAAAACAAACTGGGTAGAAAGGTTAAAGCACTCCGTTCAGATCGGGGTGGCGAATATTTTTCAAATGAGTTTGATCAACACCTTAAAGACTGTGGAATCGTTCTACAGTTAACTCCACCTGGAACACCTCAATTAAATGGTGTATCCGAACGGAGAAATCGAACCTTACTTGATATGGTTTGATCCATGATGAGTCACACGGTAGTTCCTGATTCATTATGGGGTTTTGCTCTTTTGTCAGCTGCTCTTATAGTTAACCGAAGTCCGACTAAAGTTGTTGACAAGACTCCATATGAAATGTGGAAGGGAACGGTCCCTAACTTGTCCTTTATTCGGGTTTGGGGCTGTGAGGCTTATGTCAAGTGGAGACACGAGGATAAGCTCGGCCCGCGATCGGTCAAGACATACTTTATAGGTTATCCAAAAGGAACGTTTGGTCATTACTTCTATTCGCCTACCGAACATCGAGTTTTTGTTGCGGCTAGTGCGACGTTCTTAGAGAAAAAAATTCTTGAGAACAAGACAAGTAATAGAACCTTCGAGCTGTCGGAGATTCCAGAACCAACAACCGAGGAACAGATGGAGGAATTTATTCCTCCAACTGATGATACGGTTAATATTCCTGAGGAACCTAGGAGGTCGGGTAGAGTCTCTAATCCTCCGGACAGATACATTGGTATGGTCGAGGAGAATGACATTTTATTCCTAGAGAGTAATGAACCCGCTACCTATAAAGGTGCTATGGCCTGTTCCGACTAAAAGCTATGGCTCGAAGCCATGCAATTCGAGATGGACTCCATGTATGAGAATGACGTATGAGATCTTGTTGATTTACTGATGTGACCATTATTTGCACACATTTAGTCCCCTAATTGAGCCTATTTTGCATACTATTATAACATTCTTTGGCCATTTTATCCGTCAAAACCTTCTTATTTGCTTTTCTATCGCATTTCATATGTTTTGTAGAAAAGGAGATAATAAGGCGGAAATTCCCGTCTTTCGTGCATATTTGGAAGCTACTTGACGATACTAGATGGACTAGTATGAAGAGGAAGCAAGGACTAAAGACCAATCCCACAAGAATAAAATGGAAGTGAACAAAAGGGAAGAAAAGACGAAGAATTATTGCTGAGGAACAATCCGAGCGAATTGTCCACTATCCACCCGTCTCCTCACAGCAGAATCCGAGCGGTTTCCTCCAAAGACGCTCGGATTGCACCACTGGAATCCGCCCGGATTCTCTTGAATCCGCTCGTCTTCTACCGACAGAATCCGCCCGTCCTCATTCCAATACGCCCGGATTCCTTCGCAGCATAATTTCGTCTTCTCCAAGCTACAAAGAAAGAAGCCCTTCCTTCGAAAAATACCGGAGTCTCCCTGCTCAAATCTCAAAAGTGTAATTACTAGTTTAGCCCTTAGTTAACCCTAATGCATCCACCTAATTTCCACTATAAATACCCCATTTGTAATAATCCTTTTTATCAAGTTTTTATTAGATTAGAACCAAGTTTTATTAGATTAAATCAAGCTTTCTTAGATTAGACTAGGAGTAGATTAGAATGGATTAATCTCAATCTTTCCACACAAATTACACATTAATCTCTCCTTAATTATTGTTCAAGTTTATTATTCAAGTTTAATATTGGGTAATTGAAGATTATTGGGTTATTATTGGGAGATTGACAACCTTCCATCATTCAATCAAGTTTCTTCTATTATTCTTTGCTTTATCATTTGGATAATCTTAAGTTGGTATAATTCCTTTACTCTTTAATCTTTATTGTTCATTTCTTCATTCTATTATCATGTTTATACTTGTTGTGATGATTAACACCATTAATGACATGTTTCCCATGATAATGAGTGAGTAGTCTCTTAGCTAGGATTAGTGGGTAATTAGGGGAAACCAACATGGGATTGATTCATGCTTAATCTAATTTGTTCACATGATTAAATTGCTTGCTTGTTGTGATGTCAATTTTATGCACATGTTATGTTTGATGAAATGCTAAGCCTATGAATCCTTGCATTTTTACCATCTCTTATCTACTCAACTTGACTCATAAGATATACACCAACTCGAGTCTTGTTAGACCATGCATAGAAGTTGAATAGGAGGAAAGTAAGTCAACTTGTAGGTGTTGTACAATCTAATCGATTCGGCTCCGGGACCCAACTCTTCCTATGAACCGTAAGATATAACCCAACTCGGTTCCTCCACAACATTATTTGCTTGCAACCTTGTAAACATGTTTGTGTGATCAACACCATGAATCCCCCATGACCCCATGATATCCTAGCACTTTTAATCAATTGTTTACATCTTTCCTTTTATTGCTCGTTCTACTTTATTGCTTGCATTAGTCTAGACACAACTACAAACCCCATCAATTGTGACACTAGCATAAATTGAGATAGATAGACTTAGAACTCAAAGCACACCGTCCCATGGATCGACCTCGACTTACCACTAACTAGTTGTTTGTTGAGTATTATAAATGTGTTTGATTGGATGTGACCCGACGACATCACCCATCAAAATGGCGCCGTTGCCGGGGATGGTGCTATGTGATTAAGTTCTTACTTGTTTGTCTATTTTGATTTTGCTTTCACCTTGAGGAACTTGTTCCTCAAGGATTGTTCTTACCGTTTTTGTGTAGTTTCCATGCTTGTAGTTGTTTCCTTGTCTTAGCTATGATGACTCAAGACATGTGTTATGGAATATGTGGTAGATTCTTTGAGTATGACTATGGGTACGGGGAGTTTGAGGAGCAAGTCAACACAAACCTACCTTATTATTTGTACAACGAAAATCCTAACCACTACCCCAATTTTTCCCACCAAAATCACCACACCCAATATCAATAACAACCACCCACCCAATACCCACTTCAAAATGAATTCCAAATGCCACAATACAACCATTTTCACACCTACCCACAACAAAAAGATAAACCCATTCAAAACATGATTCTCCAAATGATGGGAGATCAACAAAACTTCTTAAAACAAATGCTAGAAGAGAGCCGAAAAGAAGATAATGTTCTTAAAGACATTGTTATCCAAAGAGGGGAATTGGGGATTCAAATTGCCCAATTAAAAGAATCCCAAGCAATCACTCCCCACCATTCTTTGGACATTGAGCATAAATGCGAATTTGAAGTAGTGACCTTTGATATGAAAGATGAGAAGTGGGAAGAGCCAAGTTCCTTGAGCTCTTGTGAGTATGAGAGTATGGTATTTGATGATGAAGACATGAGATTAAATGAGCCAAATACTCTTAACCTTTGTGAGTATGAGGGTGTGTCTTTTGATGTGAACGTTGAGGTGTTGGAAAAAGAGTTACATGAAGCCCACATCTATGTTTCATATAAAGATAGCAACAATGATGATAAACCTAGAGGAGGGACTCACAATATCACCTTGCTTGAGGAGCCTATCCTTGAGGCATTTGAGATACCCTATCATGAAGAAGAACGTCCTTCCTTTATTCCTCATGGAGACCACTTGACACCTATCATGGAGCCAACGATCATTGAAGAGGATATGATAGACCTTCTTCAAAAGGCCAAAGTTTCTTACAAGAGCTACTTGGTGAAAAAGCTCAAAGAGAAAATTGCTCGTGAGGCTACTTGTGAAGATTTGGCACCCACAATCTCAACTCCTATAGTATCCAATCATCAAAGTCATGAAAATTCTCCTTCTACCTTGGAAGGATTGAAAAATCGAAATGCTATCATCATCACCAAAATTGAAGAAGAAGTTGGTAAGTGGAAGTCCACGGATGAAAATGAACCACACTTCATGCTTAGTGTTGACAAGAATCATGGGTTTACCTATTTGAAGCATCGGGAAAGCTCTAACGCTAAGGAGAAGGCAAGGAAAAGAACATTCTACAAGCTTCCTTGGCCAAATTTCATATTCAAATTGAGCAACCCATACTTGTGCTTATTTGGAGCTTGTTCACAAGCTTTTGATCTTTTATTAAGAGCTTTGAGCTCTATGGATAAGAATTTCTACAAATTGAACTAGTTTGGTGGAGTCCTACCTCAAACCACCATTTGTAAGATATTTCTTGGACCCTTTACTTTGTATAATATTGTACATTATTACATTTACATTTAATTTCTTGCATGAGAGAGAAGAGAGAGAGAGTCATCTTACATGTTTCATGAGCAAATTTCAGAAGAAGATAAGGAAAAAGAGAAAATTGGTGAAAAGGGGTGTGTTATTTCACGACAAAAGAAAGAAGAAGAAGGAAAGAGGCAGAAGACGCCCGGATCGAGAAGAAGACGCCCGACCAGGGCCCACGTTAGAAAAATAATTACCGCTGCAGAGGAAGACGTGCGGATTCGGCAGAATCCGCCCGTCCTGGACAATACGTCCGTTTTCTTCACGGGACGCCCGTCCCGTGTGTCACCCAGAAACGAGATTTTGTGCTGCTCCTGAATCCGGGCGGATTTTGAGTAAGACGCCCGTCCCAGTCAAGCCGCACGTCCCAGAGGCAAGACGCCCGTCTTTTCCCACCTCTCAGTCAAGAAAGATCGCTGTGTTAGAATCCGTGCGGATTCGAGCAAAGACGCCCGTCTTCTTCTTCCACAACCCGCCCGTCCCGATGGAAATCCGCTCGGATTGCCCTGTTCCTTCGGATAAAACGGGTTTGATCCAACCTTATCCGTTCGGATTCCCTACTTCTTCTATATAATCACCCTCTTTTCTCCCTCATTTCATCACCTTACCAAACCCTAAAACACTCATCTCAATCCTCAAAATCACCCTCCCATCCTCAAAAACACCCCCATCACCAACATCCAAATGGCACCATTGATGAACACCAAAGGAAAGGCCAAGAAATTGGTTGAATCAATCGGGAAGAAGCGCAAGGGATCAACCTCTTCAACGCCGCGAGAGGTAGTGCTACCAAGGAGCTCCCAACCCTTAATGAGGGGAGGGATTGAACAACTCAACCACTTTCAAGAGGTTCTCTTTCAATCCGACGACCACCGCGAAAACTTTGTCAAGCTACTAGGTAAGAAGTACGAACCCACTCAATTTGTAGACACTAGGGTGTTGGAAATCCTTAAGATAAGGTACCCTACCGAGATGTTCTTTAATGGCCTTGGCATTGGGAAACTTTTCCATGCCCATGAAGAGACTTACCTTAGTCTCACCCTTGAATTCTTGAGTAGCCTTCGCATTGTGGCAGATACCCACAACAATGTGGGCATGGAGTTTAGGTTATGCAACCTAGACCATAGTCTTTCGCTTGAGGAATTTGCCTATGTTTTCGGTCTTGAAGTACCCACCGACTATACCGAAAAGCCCGATAATTTTGGTGTGGACTTTCTTTGAAAGGCTATCTCCGGGAGGGACTTTACCCATATAAAGCGTTGCTATACCTTTGCCATCCAACATCCGGTGATTCGATTCACCGAGCGCTTTGTAGCCGGTTGCATCAATGGGAGGTACGAACAAGATAGGTGTACTCTCATCGACTTAACTTTTCTTGAGTCCTATTTGAATGTTCGAGCGGTGAGGCGTTATAACTTTAATACGCCACTTGAGATACTTACTAGGTTCCATGATTTTCCTCAAGGGACCACCCAACTCAAAACCTTCGTGATGAGAGGTCTAATTACCATTTTGGCCAACCACCTTTGTCCCGGGTTCAATGCCCGAGGAACCTATATTCCTCTTGAGGGGAGGACTTTGATTGATGAGCACACCATCTTCCACAGTCACCGATGGTGTAACTACACTCGAGATGGGAGTGTAGAGTGGCACACCAAGGGATGCACCTCAATGATCCTTGAAGGATGGAAGATACCGGGCATTGACCCAAGATTGAGTCCTTACTCGCCTCCACCAAGCTACCTCCTTGATATCCAAATTCTTGATAATCCCCCTCAAAGAGAAGAGCCGCATCGCCAAATACCTCGTGGAGGACCGGGAAGGCCTATTCGCCCACCTTCCTACGTACCTATCCTGCCATACCCTACTCCATATACCGAATTTAGGCCGGCAATCCCCGGTAACCCGGGTATTAATGATTTGATGGCACTCATGAATAGAGTGGACCTAGGGGTACATGAAGGGAGGGAAGACAACTACTTGGCCCTCTACCCCCAATACTATAACATGGCTCAGCAAGGGTATATTGACCCGAATGGTCTTAAGCCCTCTTGGGCACAACCGGAGCTCTTGTTCCCGAATCAAGGGGACCAAGCTTGGAGTCGAGGGGACGGAGGGCATTCTAGCCAAGGTGGAGGGTACTCGGGG
Organism: Silene latifolia; assembly: GCF_048544455.1. Classification (NCBI taxonomy): domain Eukaryota; kingdom Viridiplantae; phylum Streptophyta; class Magnoliopsida; order Caryophyllales; family Caryophyllaceae; genus Silene; species Silene latifolia. The sequence continues at coordinate 9,422,753 of NC_133538.1, read as the reverse complement.
CAAGGAGGAGAATTTGACCAAGGAGGGTATTGGGGTCAAGCAAGAGGGTATGATCAAGCCGGAAGCTCTCATCATTATGGTTATGATCAAGATGATGAGGATGACGAGTGAAAGAGTCCTACCTTACCACCTCCATTTGTATGACAACCATCTTTCCCTCTCTCTTTTGTATATACATTGCATTTAGTATAGCTTTCACTTGCATTTGTATTATATTTCATTTTGCATTTGCATTAGTTAGTTCATGTAGTATAGTTTGCATTGTAATATACCTCACATGATTAGATTAGTTTGCATTGCATTTATCCCACATGATTCATGTAGATAGTTGCATATAGATTAGAATTCATGCATAGTTACTAATGACCAAACCTATTCTTTTCTACACTAGAAATGGTGTTTAAATCGGTTTGGGGAGGTTTGATCATAGGTGACTTAAGCATTTATCATGCATCATATAATATAGTTTAGTTTGCATTCATTTGTTATATTTGTCATATAGAATTGCATTTAGTTAGAGCATGCATTCATTCATATCATATCATTGCATTTGTACTTTATTTCAAAAACTCAAAAAATCCAAAAACATGTATTTCTTTTTCATTCCTACTCCTACATGTACATTGAGGACAATGTCCAAAATAAAGTGGGGGATGGGAATTTATATTCCAAAAATGCATAAAAATTGAAAAATTTCGAAAAATCACAAAAATATGTCTTTTAATATCATAAAAACAAAAACCATAAAAATTTGAAAAATTGAAAAATCCAAAAACAAGTTCATTTCCTTTGTAGTGTAGATTTGTATATATTGTTTTGTATATATTATGTTTGTTCATCCTTTTTCATATTGATTGACTACGCCACATCCGAGACATGAGGATATTGAAGACCGCATGGTATGATCTTTCTAATCTCCTTTTTCCTCTTTATGTTAATGACTATGTGGCTTTATTTTGATTGATGCGGTAAAAACAATGTGAACTTAGGACTTGCATTTAGTATATATGGCATATTAGTTGGTAGAATCATTTGCATTAGGATGTATATATGTTAGTTGCATCACTGGCATGTAGTTTGCATGTTAGAAAAAATTTTGCGAAACCGTCTACTTGGGAAGCTTGACTAGTGTATATAGGCCCTAGTAGATGCTTTTTCTTCTTAAGACTTTGCTTGTTAGAATACTTGTAAAACACCCTAGGATGTGTCATGCTAGTATCCCTTGACCCATGGATTAAGGCCTAGTCAAGAGTACCTTGTGGTGTGATAACTCCTTGGCTACCGTTTATTCCAAGGTGACCCTTGAAACTATGCATCCATCCATCCATCATCCATGTTCTACAACATTTTTGTCATCAAAGGGAATGGGCACAAAAAGAAATCAATTTGAGTTCAATGAAATGAAAAGTGAAAGAAAGTTTGCAAAAAAAAAAAAAAAAATGCATCAAATGAAAAGAGGAGCAAAAAAGAACTCCTAAAAGCTTCAAAAATAAGGCACCCTCCCTACATATGGGGTGACTTTGAAAATGTTCAAAAAGAAATGCAAAGAAAAGTTGAAAGTTGTCAAGTGTTGAAATGCCAAAAATCAAAAAGAAATGGCAAAAAGAAAGTGTTCTCAAATGTTATATGCCACAAGAAATTGGGGGGAAAAACAAAAACAAAAGCAAACTCCCAAAGTGAAACTCAAATATCTATTGATCCCTTTATCCATCGTATCCATTTTTGTGCATGGTAGAGAGGGGACGACCCTTCTTCTTGTCTAGGCAAAAGGGGGAATTCCGCGATCCTCCAGTGTTTCTAACACCATAGGGAGTCTACTCTTGACAAAAGCATTTAACGATTGAGGACAAAGGTACCCTAGCTTGACACATTTTGGAGGTGATTTATTGGTATCCTTCTAGGCTTAGTAGTTTGAACAAATTGCATCTATGAAGGATTGTGTACCCTTGAATTGCTTCCCTTGTAGATAATTTCCGCCACTTAGATGAGGAAAGTGGCTATTCTTTTGTAGATGCATCCATTACTTGATTTTGTGTGCGTAATGTTTGGATGTGTCGCCATTTTGGCAAGACCCACCTTGCCTTGCAAAAAGGCATCCTACCTCATGGTTGTCTTGTTGTGAGTTGAAGGGGCGGAGTGAGACCCGCTAATTGTCTTATATCGCTTATATTATTAGGTTAGTTTAAATAAAGGTCTAGTTTTAGTCACCTCTTTACTCGGGACGAGTAAAGGTTCGGTTTGGGGATATTTGATGTGACCATTATTTGCACACATTTAGTCCCCTAATTGAGCCTATTTTGCATACTATTATAACATTCTTTGGCCATTTTATCCGTCAAAACCTCCCTATTTGCTTTTCTATCGCATTTCATATGTTTTGTAGAAAAGGAGATAATAAGGCGGAAATTCCCGTCTTTCGTGCATATTTGGAAGCTACTTGACGATACTAGATGGACTAGTATGAAGAGGAAGCAAGGACTAAAGACCAATCCCACAAGAATAAAATGGAAGTGAACAAAAGGGAAGAAAAGATGAAGAATTATTGTTGAGGAACAATCCGAGCGGATTCTCCACTATCCGTCCGTCTCCTCACAGCAGAATCCGAGCGGTTTCCTCCAAAGACGCTCGGATTGCACCACTGGAATCCGCCCGGATTCTCTTGAATCCGCTCGTCTTCTACCGACAGAATCCGCCCGTCCTCATTCCAATACGCCCGGATTCCTTCGCAGCATAATTTCGTCTTCTCCAAGCTACAAAGAAAGAAGCCCTTCCTTCGAAAAATACCGGAGTCTCCCTGCTCAAATCTCAAAAGTGTAATTACTAGTTTAGCTCTTAGTTAACCCTAATGCATCCACCTAATTTCCACTATAAATACCCCATTTGTAATAATCCTTTTTATCAAGTTTTTATTAGATTAGAACCAAGTTTTATTAGATTAAATCAAGCTTTCTTAGATTAGACTAGGAGTAGATTAGAATGGATTAATCTCAATCTTTCCACACAAATTACACATTAATCTCTCCTTAATTATTGTTCAAGTTTATTATTCAAGTTTAATATTGGGTAATTGAAGATTATTGGGTTATTATTGGGAGATTGACAACCTTCCATCAATCAATCAAGTTTCTTCTATTATTCTTTGCTTTATCATTTGGATCATCTTAAGTTGGTATAATTCCTTTACTCTTTAATCTTTATTGTTCATTTCTTCATTCTATTATCATGTTTATACTTGTTGTGATGATTAACACCATTAATGACATGTTTCCCATGATAATGAGTGAGTAGTCTCTTAGCTAGGATTAGTGGGTAATTAGGGGAAACCAACATGGGATTGATTCATGCTTAATCTAATATGTTCACATGATTAAATTGCTTGCTTGTTGTGATGTCAATTTTATGCACATGTTATGTTTGATGAAATGCTAAGCCTATGAATCCTTGCATTTTTACCATCTCTTATCTACTCAACTTGACTCATAAGATATAAACCAACTCGAGTCTTGTTAGACCATGCATAGAAGTTGAATAGGAGGAAAGTAAGTCGACTTGTAGGTGTTGTACAATCTAATCGATTCGGCTTCGGGACCCAACTCTTCCTATGAACCGTAAGATATAACCCAACTCGGTTCCTCCACAACATTAATTGCTTGCAACCTTGCAAACATATTTGTGTGATCAACACCATGAATCCCCCATGACCCCATGATATCCTAGCACTTTTCATCAATTGTTTACATCTTTCCTTTTATTGCTCGTTCTACTTTATTGCTTGCATTAGTCTAGACACAACTACAAACCCCATCAATTGTGACACTAGCATAAATTGAGATAGATAGACTTAGAACCCAAAGCACACCGTCCCATGGATCGACCTCGACTTACCACTAACTAGTTGTTTGTTGAGTATTATAAATGTGTTTGATTGGATGTGACCCGACGACATCACCCATCATTTACCTAATAAGGTAAAACCTCTACAGTGCAAATGGCTTTACAAAATAAAGCGTTCTGTAGACGCGCAACCAGATACCTATAAGGCACGACTAGTGGCAAAAGATTTCACTCAAGTGCACGGATTGCATTATGATGAAATTTTTGCACCTGTAGTCATGCTACGCTCTATTCAGATAATCTTAGCGATTGCCGCATTTCATGACTATGAAATTTGGCAAATGGATGTGAAAACCGCCTTCTTAAACGGTTATTTGGAGGAAGAGTTGTACATGGTGCAACCCGAAGGTTTCATAGATCCTGAACATCCTAAGAAAGTATGCAAGCTTAAACGCTCCATTTATGAACTTAAGCAAGCTTCTCGGAGTTGGAATCATCGTTTCGACCAAGTGATAAAAGAATATGGTTTCACTCGATCAGTCGAGGAACCATGCTTATATATCAAGTCGAGTGGGAGCAAGATTGTATTCTTGATATTGTATGTCGATGACATACTCTTGATTGGGAATGACATTCCTCTCCTATCTTCGGTTAAGCAATGGTTGAAGAACCATTTCCAGATGAAAGATCTGGGTGAGGCACAACGTATTTTGGGAATCCGTATCTACCGAGATAGATCACGACGGATGTTATCACTTAGTCAGGAGTCTTATTTGGATAAGATTCTTGAGAAGTTCAGCATGACCAACTCCAAGAAGGGGAACCTTCCAATGACGTCTGGGATGCAGTTGAGCAAGTCTCAGTCACCCACGACGCCTGAAGGGATTGAGCGCATGAGTCGTGTTCCTTATGCATCTGCAATAGGATCAATCATGTATGCCATGATATGCACACGTCCAGACGTGGCATATGCATTGAGTATGACGAGTCGGTACCAAAAGACTCCAGGGGAAACACACTGGATAGCTGTTAAAAACATCCTCAAGTACCTACGGAGGACTAAGGATTGGGTATTGACTTATGGAGGAGACACTAAGCTATGCGCAATCGGTTACGCAGATGCTAGCTTCCAAACGGATCGAGATGACTCAAAATCTCAGCCCGGGTACGTCTTTACTCTTAATGGTGCTGCGGTCAGCTGGAAGAGTTCCAAACAGAGTGTTGTAGCAGATTCTACTACTGAATCCGAGTACTATGCCGCTTCGGATGCAGCAAAGGAAGCGATATGGATGCGTCAATTCTTACAAGGACTTACGATAGTTCCTAGTTCGAATGACCCGATCACCATCTATTGTGACAATAGAGGTGCCATCTTCCAAGCTAAGGAGCCAAAGTCTAGCAACAAATCTAGACATGTACATCGGAAGGCTCACCTGATCCGTGATTACGTGGAGCAAGAGGAGAGAGTGATTAACAAGATTGCGACGGATGATAACATCGCGGATCCTCTCACTAAACCGTTGAATTATGATAAGCATGTAGGGCATGTTATTTCCATGGGAATTAAACGTGTTCCTGAGTTGTAGTAGTTGATTATGGATTTGATACATTATTTTTTTTCATATACTATTTATAACTTTATCGTTTTTTATAATATTTTGTTTTTCATGTGGATTGTACTGACAACTTTGAACGCCACAAAGTGAACTGAATTACATTATATTTTGTTTGGTCCGTAATCGCCTTAATGAGCTGATAACTCTGGCTATTATATTGTGCAGTCGATTGATGGTGGGTTCAACGAGCCAAAAGTCAAACGGTTGACTGATCGATCACAGATGCGAGATTATAACGATACCTCGTAGGACAAATTTTTGTGACAACGCGATGGAGTCCTAAAGGTTTAAAAACATTCGGTGCCAGGTCGTGGATAGGACATCCATTGTGTTCCTAGAGTCGATTCTTTTGACTATCGACTGTCTCTTGAGATTAAGGCAGTTTTTGGGTGACTTTGGTTTCTTTCTTACGGTCTGCCGTAACTGGAGGCTAAGTAGATTTTTTCTGGGTCATTTCATACTGTGCTTACATCTGCAGGATTCGAGTTAAGAAAAATATCCAACCTTTATCGGGTATAATTATTTCTCAGGGCCACTCTAGGAGTAGTAACTGAAATGCATGGCCATGCTCGAATGATGATTCGTTTATCAGTTAAGTTACTCTCTAATCAGGGAAACCACTCTTGATACAGATCACTTGTAAAATATGACCTTTGTGAATACAGATTTTGCAAATTGTTTTACATTGAGTGGGAGAAATTTTAGGATATGAGAATCGGTTAGCGCACATATACTTGTGAGGACAAGTGGGAGTTTGTTGGAGCTTGTGTCCTCCACAAATTAGTGTGATAACATTTGTAAATCTCTTAAAGGTTCACAAGGGTATACTTCGTATTTTATCAGTTGATTAACGATTACCTAATAACGGTTGGCTTGCTAGAAAGTTTGACGTTATTATCATACAGATGGCGGTGATCAACTGGTCCCTAAAAGTCACACCTAAAGGATGTGTTTGAGAGATGTGGTTATGGAAATGTAATCACATTGATGCCTTATATGACTAAACAGTTAGTCAATGCGGTTGATGAGACGATTATTTAATGCCGATTAAATAATATTAGCTGAGACGAATTAACTGTCAAATTCGTTAAATTGAATATAATATGTTATATTTAATTAATGTATATAATGTTAGTTTGGACGAATTAATATGTTAATTTGTAATTAAATGTAATCGGTTATATTTAATCAGCGAATGATAATTATACGATTGTCATTATTGACCCGTATTAATAAAACGGAATAATATTAATGACAATTTATATTTAACACATTTTATACATTTTTGGAATAACCGAAAATAAGGATTTTTATCCTCATTTTCGGTAGTTGCCAAAACCGAAAATATGGAAATAATACTCCTTATTAATTCGGTATATGGGCCGAAAATAGGAAGGAAAAAATAACCCTATTGCTCTTCCTCTTTCACGGTTTAAGAGGGAGGAGAGGGAGTAATTTTCTAACCTAATTCTAACCTATTCTTCCCTCTCATCTAAAAACACAAAAACGAAAAACCCTAAGCAATTTTACAGAAATTGAGGGATCGATTCTAGCAACAAGTTAAGGGCATATCTTATATCATCTTGGGTGCAAATGATAGGCGAATATCATTGCGATATTGTTCTTAGGCCGATTTTGCTAGGACCGAAGGTTATTCCTTAATTCTCTACCTTTTGTTTATGTAATTCATTTTATGACTTGCATTCGTCATTATAATTCGTTATAATCCTTAAAATTAAAGGGATGCATACTGATAAATCCCACAGGGAGGACAACAAATTCCGGTCTCATTACACTGTGACTCACAAGCACCTATTTGTGTTGCTAAGAATAGTGTCTATAGTGTGAAGAAAGGACACATTCGAATCAGGCACACTGGAGTTAGACAACTCCTTGATAATGGAGTGATCGCTTTGGACTATGTGAATTCAGAAAGTAATCTGGTCGATCCCTTTACTAAGGGATTGACTAGGAGACTAGTCGTTGAAACGTCGAGGGAAATGGGGCTTAAGTCCTTAAGTCAAGAGTGACTAGGTCTCAATCATCTACTCCTATGACGTAGTATGATTCATAGCCTTAACGGTGGTGCTTTTGAGATGCACTTGATGAATCATACACCAGGTTGGACTTATGTCCTTAATGGCTCGTGTGAGAAGTGCTATTGAGAAGCACTTGAGCCACCTACGTAGGTGTAATGATCATAAGACTATGAGAAGTCTTGTGTATACATCTATTAGTACCAAGGAAAACGCAATGCTCTAAAAGAGCGCGTTGCACATTAAAATCGCGGAACGATCACATTTCTGAAGGTATGATATGTGTTATTGGGGGGGGGGGGTATCGACCGAAGCTCAGCTAGGAATTCAAATCGCAAGATATTCTCTCGCTGTAAATAAGTTGTTTCCTCATCTCACTAAAGTGTCAATTCAAATCGAAGGATATTGATACCTAAGTATCCAATCCTTCCTTTAGCCAGGAATTTCTTTCTCTGTCTCTGTCGCCCCTAGTGGGGGATTGTTGGAAATAGGGACTCATTTGCCTTGTGTAGTTTTTTCCAATTGTCCCACATAGGTAGAATTTAGTTGGTTTTTGGTGTTTATATATCCAACTACACATTACCATATCACTAGTGGGAAAAGGGAGCCTTTTGTAGAGGCTTTGCGAGGTGCTTAATTCAGCTCGAAGACAAGCGCGCGCGCCGTGCCTGAACCCGGCCCGGCCCGGATCCGGATCCGGATTCGGGAATCGGGAATTGCCTGCGGCGGGCTGTGCCTATCTTTTTGGACCTGGTCCGAGTTTTTTATCCAGGTTCATTATTTCTGTTGTTGTGTTTAGTAGGTCAGTCAAAGGATCTGTTAGTGGGTTGAGAGTTTTTCTCCCCCACTTACGTTTTGAATGCTGTTGTTTAAGAGCATTATCTGGCTCTTTAACTGCTCCATATTTCGCTTTATATAGAGCACTTCATTAGCCTCTAAACACACAACATCATCACTCTCATTCTCTCTTTCTCTCTTATAATTTCTGGGTAAAGTAATTAAATCGTTCCAAGGCACTTATTCTCGAGTGGGCGGGTTTAAGCGTTGTAGTGTAAATCCTTGGGCGACTACCGGTAATTCCTGATCACCACCACGATCGTGCCGAAATAGTTTTCAAGGCAGTGGCCATCATACCACGTCAATATGAAACCGGTGATATTTTCTGATCCCCTTTTTTTTCATTGTTATTGCTTCGTTTTCGCACCAACAATTTGAAAACTGATTTTTGTTGTTGTCTACTGCTGTAAAAATGTCGTCTGTATTGTCAAAGAGTCTTCCTGATTTGCCTAAACTTGAGCGTCTAGATGGTAACAACTACAAACGTTGGTCACAAAAATTGCTGTTGTTTTTTGAACAACTCGAAATTGATTATGTTCTGTTTAGTGACCCTTCTCCTGTTGTTACCTAGACTGCTGCTACTGCAGAACAAAACTCTCCAGTTATTTCAGCTGTTAAGTCAAATGAAGAGGCTATTAAGAAGTTTGATAAGGACAATAAAACTGCTAAATACCATCTACTGAACGACATGACTGATATCTTGTTTGATTTGTTTATGATTTATAAGTCTGCCCGTACCATTTGGGAATCGTTGGAAACGAAATATGAGGGTGATGGCGCAGGAAAAAAGAAATATGTTGTGGGTAAATGGTTGGGATTTCAGATGGTCGATGGGAAACCAATCATGGAACAAGTACATGTCTATGAAAATTTATGTGATGATGTCGTTAACGAGGGGATGAAACTAGATGACATTTTCCTGGACAATGTTCTCTTAGAACGTTTTCACCCTTCCGGGTCTGAATACCGAAACCACCTAAAGCATAAGAAAAAAAACCTTTCACTCCAAGAACTAGTGAGTCACATGAGGACCGAGGAGGCAAACAGTCTCAAAGATAAACCTGTTAGTCAAACTGCGAATGCTACTGTTGCTGCTAATCTGGTTGAGTCTGGTGGTCCATCTAATGCTAAAATGTTCAAGGGTAAGGGTAAGGCCAAGGGTGGTCAAGCTAAGTGTCAGGTTAATACAAGGAAGAATGGTCCAGGGAAACACACTAAACCAGTTGCTAAAATCCAGAAACCAAAGGGTCCACTTGTTTAATATGTTTGTGGAAAAGCTGGTCCTAAAGCCTACCAATGCACTGAAAATAAAACTGCTGAAGCCAATGTTGCTGTAACTGACAATATCATTGCTGCTGTGGTTGTGGAAGCGAATCTGCTGGGTAATGTTGCTGAATGGGTCTTGGATACTGGTGCTTCTAGACACCTCTGTGCTGATAAGGGGTTATTTGCTGAGTTCGAGGAGATAGCTGATGGGGAATGCGTCTACATGGGTAACTCTTCATCTGCATTGATCACAGGAAAAGGCAAGATCTTTCTCAAACTCGCCTTGGGGAACACACTTGCTCTCACTAATGTCTTCTTTGTACCCTCATTGCGTCGAAACCTCGTGTTTGGTGCCTTATTGAACAAAGCTGTTTTGAAACTTGTTTTTGAGGCTGACAAGGTTGTAATGTCGCGTAATGGGGAATTTGTGGGCAAGGGTTATCTGTCTGGGGGTTTATTTATATTGAACACTGATTCAGTTTTTAATAATATTGCTTCTACTTCTGCTTATATTGTTGAGTCTATTGATGTTCGGCACGGTAGATTAGGTCATGTGAATGTTGACTACATTAAAAAGCTTAGAACTATGAGTTTAATTCCATGTTTGCCGAGTCAAAAATTCTCTAAATGTGCTAGCTCTGTTGAGGCTAAATTCACAAAGAAACCAAGTAAACCAGCTACAACTAGGAATACGAGTCTTCTTGATCTAATTCACACCGACCAAGCTGACTTCAAAAATGTTGCAAGTAGTGGTGGTAAAAATTATTATGTCACTTTTATAGACTACTGTTCAAGATACACCTGTGTTTATCTGCTTAAGACTAAAGATGAATCAGAACAATTGTTTATAAGTTTTAAGAATGAAGTCGAAAACCAACTTGACAGAAAAATGAAAAGGGTAAGGTCTGACAGAGGTGGCGAGTATAAATGAAACTATTTAGCCGAGTTTTGTGAAAAAAACGGTCTAATACATGAGACTAGTCTACCTTACTTACCTCAGTCTAATAGAGTAGCTGAACGGAAAAATAGAACATTAAAAGAGATGAGGAATTCTATGCTTTTAAGTTCTTGCCTATCTGACGATATGTGGGGGGAAGCAATTATATATCGGCTTGTCATATTCTTAACCGTGTACCTCATAAGAAAATTGATAAGACACCCTACGAGATTTGGAAGGGCTATCCTCCTAACCTGAGCTTCCTTAGGGTATGGGGGTGTCTAGCTAAAGTGGGTTTATCTGACTTTAGGAGACCTACCATTGGACCGAAAACCAATGATTGTGTTTTTATTGGTTATGGTCAAAATAGCTCTGCTTATTGATTCATGTCGTTGAGTGATTGTTCTATATCTGAGCTAGAGATGATGTGTTTTTTGAGCATGTTTTTCCATTACAGAAGAATGTTGATTCATCACCTAGTTTATCTGCTACATCTATTGATATCTCTTCACATGCTAGTAGTAGCACTTTTATTGATCATATTGCTGAACCTAGAAGGACTAAAAGACCTAGATGTCCAAAGAACTTTGGAGCTCATTTTGTTTCAACTTTGCTGTCTGAACATGGATACACTGTTTGTGCTAGTGGTGAGTTTGTTTCAGCTTTTTTAATAGAAGATGATCCAAAAACGTATAATGAGGCAATGAAATATATTGATGCTAAGTTTTGGAAAGATGCTATTAATAGTGAACTTGATTCTATTGTGTCTAATCAGAATTGGGAGTTGACTGATTTACCTAAAAGTAGTAAACCCATTACGAGTAAATCGATCTTTAAAAAGAAAATGAGACCTGACGGTACAATAGAAAGGTTCAAAGCTAGACTTGTGGTTAGAGATTTTACACAAAAGAAAGATATTGATGATTTTGATACTTATTAACCTGTGACCAAAATTTCGACAATTAGAACTCTTGTCGCCTTAGCTGCTATTCATAATCTTTTTATACATCAGATGGATGCTAAAACTGCCTTTTTGAATCATGAGCTAAGGGGAGGGATTTATATGTCGCAACCTGAAGGGTTTGCGATAAAGGGTCAAGAGAATAAGATGTGTAAACTGAATAAATCACAATATGGTCTAAAACAAGCACCTAAACAGTGGTATGAGAAATTTAACAACACTTTGGTAAATAATGGCTATATGGTTAACAATTCTGATTCATGTGTTTATTCAAAAGTAATAGAATCTGATTGTGTGATTATATGCTTTTATGTTGATGACATGTTAATACTTGGTTGTAATTTCGAGGTAATATTTAAAATCAAAGACTTTTTGTTATCACAGATTGAGATGAAGGACTTAGGAGAAGCTGATGTAATCCTAGGAGTTAAGGTTATTCGAAACTCTAATGGAATTTCTTTAACTCAATCTCGTTATGTGGAAAAAGTGTTGAAAAATTTTAACTGCTTTGATGATCTGCCTGCTAGAAAACCCTACGACGCTAGTATAACTTTATATAAAAACTCGGGTAAGAGTGTTTCCCAAGAAGAGTATGCTAAAATTCTAGGTAGTGTGATGTTTCTTATGAACTGTACTCGACCACAAATTGCATATACGGTTAGTAGACTGAGTCATTACACACATAACCCTAGTAGTGAACATTGGACTGCTCTTCATCGTTTACTAAAGTACCTAAAAGGAACATCGGATTTATGGTTTGCATTATAGTAAATTTCCTGCTATGTTAGAAAGATATTGTGTTACAAACTGGGTTTCAGGTAACGATGAGATATGTTCTACTAGTGGTTATGTCTTCACCATGGGTGGAGGTTCTATATCGTGGAAATCTACTAAACAGACTTGTTTTGCACGCTCTACCATGGAGTCGGAGTTCATAGCTCTTGAGTTGGCAGGATAAGAGGCTGATTGGTTGAAAAATATATTAGCAGATGTACCAGTGTGGGGGGGGGGGGGGGATAACAGATTTTGGTCTCCTTACACTGTGACTCATAAGCAGCTATTGGTGTTGCTAACAATAGTCTCTATAATGCGAATAAACGACACATTCGAATTAGGCACGCCGCAGTTAGACAACTCCTTGATAATGGAGTAATCGCTTTGGACTATGTGAAGTCCGAAAGCAATCTGGCCGATCCCTTTACTAAGGGGTTGACTAGAAGACTAGTTGTTGAAACATTGAGGGCAATGGGGCTTAAGTCCTTAAGTCAAGAGTGACTAGGTCTCAAGCTTCTACTCCTGTGACGTAGTATGATTCATAGCATTAACGGTGGTGCTTTTGAGATGCATTTGATAAATCATACACCAGGTTGGACTTATGTCCTTAATGGCTCGTGTGAGAAGTGCTATTGAGAAGCACTTGACCCACCTACATAGGTATAATGATCGTAAGACTATGAGAAGTCTTGTGTATACATCTATTAGTACCAAGGAAAACGCAATGCTCTAAAAGAGCGCGTTGCACATTAAAATCGCGGAACGATCACATTTATGAAGATATGATATGTGTTGTGGGGGGTATCGACCGATGCTCAGCTAGGAATTCAAATCGCAAGATATTTACTCACTGCAAGTAAGTTGTTTCCTTATCTCACTAAAGTGTCAATTCAAATCGAAAGACATTGATACCTAAGTATCCAATCCTTCCTTTACCCAGGAATTTCTTTCTCTGTCTCTGTCGCCCCTAGTGGAGCAATGTTGGATATAGGGGCTCACTTGCCTTGTGTAGTTTTTTCCAATTGTCCTACATTGGTAGAATTATGTGGGGTTTTTGGTGTTTATATATCCGACTACACATTACCATATCACTAGTGGGTCACGGGAGCCTTTTGTAGAGGCTTTTCGAGGTGCTTAATTCAGCTAGCACACGCGCGCGCGCCTTGCATTAGCCCGGCCTGGCCCAGATCCGGATTCCGGAATCGCCTGCGACGGGCTGTGCCTATCTTTTTGGACCTGGTCCGAGTTTTTTATCCAGGTTCATTATTTCTGTTGTTGTGTTAAGTAAGTCAGTCAAAGGAGCTGTTAGTGGTTTGAGTGTTTTTCTCCCCCACTTACGTTTTGACTGCAGTTGTTTAGGAGCATTATCTAGCTCCTCAACTGCTTCATATTTCGTCATATATAGAGCACTTCATCAGCCTCTAAAAATACAACATCATCACTCTCATTCTCTCCTTCTCTCTTATAATTTCTGGGTAAAGTAATTAAATCGTTCCAAGGCACTTATTCTCGAGTGGGCGGGTTTAAGCGTTGTAGTGTAAATCCTTGGGGGACTACCGATAATTTTTGATCGCCACCACGGTCGTGCTGAAATAGTTTTCAAGGTAGTGGCCATCATACCACGTCACTACGAAACCGGTTATATTTTCTGATCTCCTTATTTTTCATTGTTACTGCTTCGTTTTCGCACCAACAATTTGCAAAATGTTTTTTGTTGTTGTCTAGTGTTGTAACAATGTCGTCTGTATTATCAAAGAGTCTTCCTCATTTGCCTAAACTTGAGCGTCTAGATGGTAACAACTACAAACGTTGGTCACAAAAATTGATGATGTTCTTTGAACTACTCGAAATTGATTATGTTCTGTTTAGTGACCCTTCTCCTGCTGTTACCGAGACCGCTGCTACTGCAGAACAAACCCCTCCAGTTATTTCTGCAGTTAAGTCAAATGAAGAGGCTATTAAGAAGTTTGATAAGGACAATAAAACTGCTAAATACCATTTATTGAATAACATGACTGATATCCTGTTTGAATTGTTTATGATTCATAAGTCTACCCGTACCATTTGGGAATCGTTGGAAACGAAATATGGGGCTGATGATGCAGGAAAAAAAGAGATATGTTGTGGGTAAATGGTTAGGATTTTAGATGGTCGATGGGAAACCTATCATGGAACAAATACATGTCTATGAAAATTTATGTGCTGATGTCGTTAATGAGGGGATGAAACTAGATGACATTTTCATGGCCAATGTTCTCTTAGAACTTTTTCCCCTTTCCTGGTCTGAATACAAAAACCACCTAAAGCATAAGAAAAAAGACCTTTCACTCCAAGAACTAGTGAGTCATATGAGGACCGAGGAGGCAAACCGTCTCAAAGATAAACCTGTTAGTCAAACTGCGAATGCTACTGTTGCTGCTAATCTGGTTGAGTCTGGTGGTCCATCTAATGCTGATAAGTTCAAGGGTAAGGGTAAGGCCAAGGGTGGTCAGGTTAATACAAATAAGAATGGTCCAGGGAAACACACTAAACCAGTTGCTAAGATCCAGAAACCAAAGGGTCCACTTGTTTGCTATGTTTGTGGAAAAGGTGGTTACAAAGTCTACCAATGCACTGAAAAGAAAACTGTTGAAGCCAATGTTGCTGTAACTGACGATGTCAATGCTACTGTGGTTATGGAAGCAAATCTGGTGGGTAATGTTGCTGAATGGGTCTTGGATACTGGTGCTTCTAGACACCTCTATGCTGATAAGGGGTTATTTGCTGAGTTCGAAGAGGTAGCTGATAGGGAATGCGTCTACATGGGTAACTCTTCATCTGAATTGATCACAGGCAAAGGCAAGATCTTTCTCAAACTCGCCTTAGGGAAAACACTTGCTCTCACTAATGTCTTGTTTGTACCTTCATTGCATCGAAACCTCGTCTCTGGTGCCTTATTGAACAAAGTTGTTTTAAAACTTGTTTTTGAGGCTGACAAGGTTGTAATGTGGCGTAATGGGGAATTTGTGGGCAAGGATTATCTGTCTGGGGGTTTATTTGTATTGAACACTGATTCAGTTGTTAATAATATTGCTTCTACTTCTGCATATATTGCTGAGTCTATTGATGTTTGGCATGGTAGATTAGGTCATGTGAATGTTGACTACATTAAAAAGCTTAGAACTATGAGTTTAATTCCAAGTTTGTCGAGTAAAGAATTCTCTAAATGTGCTAGTTGTGTTGAGGCTAAATTCACAAAGAAACCTAGTAATCCAGTTACAACTAGGAATATGAGTCTTCTTGAGCTAATTCACACCGACCTAGCTGACTTTAAAAATGTTGCAAGTAGGGGTGGTAAAAATTATTATGTCACTTTTATAGACGATTGTTCAAGATACACCCCTGTTTATCTGCTTAAGACTAAAGATGAAGCAGAACAATCGTTTATAAGTTTTAAGAATGAAGTCGAAAACCAACTTGACAGAAAAATCAAAAGGGTAAGGTCTGACAGAGGAGGTGAGTATAAATTAAACAATTTAGCCGAGTTTTATGAGAAAAACAGTCTAATACATGAGACTAGTCCACCTTACTTACCTTATTCTAATAGAGTATCTGAACGGAAAATAGAACATTAATTGAGATGATGAATGCTATGCTTTTAAGTTCTGGCCTATCTAACGATATGTGGGGAGAAGCAATTCTATCGGCTTGTCATATTCTTAACCGTGTACCTCATAAGATAATTGATAAGACACCCTACGAGATTTGGAAGGGCTATCCTCCTAACCTGAGCTTCCTTAAGGTATGGGGATGTTTGGCTAAAGTGGGTTTACCTGACTTTAGGAGACCTACCGTTGGACTGAAAACCTATGATTGTGTTGTTATTGGTTATGCTCAAAATAGCTCTGCTTATCGATTCATGTCTTTGAGTGATCGTTCTATATCTGAAGCTATAGATGCTGTGTTTTTTGAGCATGTTTTTCCATTACAAAAGAATGTTGATTCATAACCTAGTTTACCTGCTACATCTATAGATATCCCTTTACATGCTAGTAGTAGCACTTCTATTGATCATATTGCTGAACCTAGAAGGAATAAGAGACCTAGATGTCCAAAGGAATTCGGAGCTGATTTTGTTTCAACTTTGTTGTCTGAACATGGATACACTGTTTGTGCTAGTAATGAGTTTGTTTCAGCTTTTTTAATAGAAGATGATCCAAAAACGTACAATGAGGCAATGAAATCTATTGATGCTAATTTTTGGAAGATGCTTTTAATAGTGAACTTGATTCTATTGTATCTAATCAAACTTGGGAGTTGACTGATTTACCTAAAGGTAGTAAACCCATTACGAGTAAATGGATCTGTAAAAAGAAAATGAGACCTGACGGTACAACAGAAAGGTTCAAAGCTAGACTTGTGGTTTGAGGTTTTACACAAAAGAAAGATATTGATTATTTTGATACTTATTCACCTGTGACCAAAATTTCAACAATTAGAACTCTGGTCGCCTTAGCTGCTATTCATAACCTTTTTATAGATCAGATGAATGTTAAAACTGCTTTTTTGAATGGTGAGCTAAGGGAAGAGATTTATATGTCGCAACCTGAAGGGTTTGTGGTAAAGGGTCAAGAGAATAAGGTGTGTAAACTGAATAAATCACTATATGGTCTAAAACAAGCACCTAAACAGTGGTATGAGAAATTTAACAACACTTTTGTAAATAATGGCTATATGGTTAACAATTCTGATTCATATATTTATTCAAAAGTAATAGAATTTGATTGTGTGATCATATGCCTTTATGTTGACGACATGTTAATACTTAGTAATAATTTGGAGGTAATAATTAAAATCAAAGAATTTTTGTCATCACAATTTGAGATGAAGGACTTAGGAGAAGCTGATGTAATCCAAGGAGTTAAGGTTATTCGAAACTCTAATGGAATTTCTTTAAGTCAATCTCATTATGTGGAAAAAGTGTTGAAAAAGTTTAACTGCTTTGATGATATGCCTGCTAGAACACACTACGACGCTAGTATACCTTTATGTAAAAACTTGGATAAGAGTGTTTCATAAGAAGAGTATGCTAAAATCCTACGTAGTGTGATGTTTCTTATGAACTGTACTCGACCAGATATTGCATATACGGTTAGTAGACTGAGTCGTTACACGCATAACCCTAGTAGTGAACATTGGACTGCTCTTCGTCGTTTACTAAAGTACCTAAAATGAACATCTGATATATGTTTGCATTATAGCAAATTTTCTGCTGTGTTAGAAGGATATTGTGATGCAAATTGGGTTTTAGGTAACGATGAGATCTGTTCTACTAGTGGTTATGTCTTCATCTTGGGTGGTGGTGCTATATCGTGGAAGTCTACTAAACAGACTTGTATTGCACGCTCTACCATGGAGTCGGAGTTCATAGCTCTTGAGTTGGCAGGACAAGAGGCTGATTGGTTGAAAACCTATTGGCAGATGTACCAGTGTGGGGAGGATAACGAATTCTGGTCTCCTTACACTTTGACTCACAAGCATCTATTGGTGTTGCAAAGAATAGTTTTTATAATGCGAAGAAACGACACATTCGAATCAGGCACGCTGCAGTTAGACAACTCCTTGATAATAGAATAATCGCTTTGGACTATGTGACGTCCGAAAGTAATCTGGCCGATGCCTTTACTATGGGGTTGACTAGAAGACTAGACGTTGAAACGTCGAGGGGAATGGGGCTTAAGTCCTTAAGTCAAGAGTGACTAGGTCTCAATCTTCTACTCCAGTGACGTAGTATGATTCATAGCCTTAATGGTGGTGCTTTTGAGATGCACTTGATGAATCATACACCAGATTGGACTTATGTCCTTAATGGCTCGTGTGAGAGGTGCTATTGAGAAGCACTTGAGCCACCTACGTAGGTGTAATGATCATAAGACTATGAGAAGTCTTGTGTATACATCTATATTAGAACCAAGGAAAACGCAATGCTCTAAAAGAGCGCGTTGCACATTGAAATCGCGGAACGATCCCATTTCTAAAGGTATGATATGTGTTGTGGGGGGTATCGACTGAAGCTCAACTTGGAATTCAAATCGCAAGATATTCTCTCGCTGTAAGTAAGTTGTTTCCTCATCTCACTAAAGTGTCAATTCAAATCGAAAGATATTGATACCTAATTATCCAATCCTTCCTTTACCCAGGAATTTCTTTCTCTGTCTCTGTCGCCCCTAGTAGGGGATTGTTGGAAATAGGGGCTCATTTGCCTTGTGTAGTTTTTTTCCAATTGTCCCACATTGGTAGAATTTAGTTGGTTTTTGGTGTTTATATATCCAACTACACATTACCATATCACTAGTGGGTCAAGGGAGCCTTTTGTAGAGGCTTTGCGAGGTGCTTAATTCAGCTCGCACACGCGCGCGTGCGCCATGCCCGAGCCTGCCCGGCCCGGATAGGGATTCGGGATTCGGGATTCGGGATTCGGGATTCGGGAATCGGGAGCGGCGGGTTGTGCCTATCTTTTTGGACCTGGTCCGAGTTTTTTTTATCCAGGTTCATTATTTCTGTTGTTGTGTTTCGTAAGTCACTCAAAGGAGCTGTTAGTGGGTTGAGAGTTTTTCTCCCCCACTTATGTTTTGACTGCTGTTGTTTAGAAGCATTATCTGGCTCCTCAATTGCTCCATATTTCGTTATATATAGAGCACTTCATCAGCCTCTAAAAACACAACATCATCTTTCTCATTCTCTCTTCTTCTCTTATTATTTCTAGGTAAAGTAATTAAATCGTTCCAAAGCAAATATTCTCGAGTAGGTGGGTTTAAGCGCTGTAGAGTAAATCCTTGAGGGACTACCGGCAATTGCTGATCGCCACCACGGTTCTGTCGAAATAATTTTCAAGGCATTGGCCATCATACCACGTCACTACAAAACCGGTTATATTTTCTGATCTCCTTATTTTTCATTGTTACTGCTTCGTTTTCGCACCAACACTTTCTCCAATATGTTGGTGCTATTCTCTTCGAACAGAGATGGAATGCGATACTTCACACATTGTTGCATCATGTGATTTTAGTCCACCTTTATGAAATTTCAGGGTTTTTTTTTTCTCATTTTCTTGTTAGTATGTCAGCCTGTTCAGGTTTCTATTCAAACTTCAAATGCCTTAGATTTCTTTAGAAATGTTCACCTTCGTTGAATTGAGCAGCTTTGTCTCTCATTTTATTTCCAACTCCAAGATCCTCTTCCCTGAGTACCTGAGCACAAATCTATGACGTTCAATGTAATTGTGTACATCCTTACTCTCAGTCAGCAACATGTTGCTTATACTTCCCTTTTACATTCGTCGTCCTGCATTTGTACTTCTCTGCACTTGTTTGTTCGATGTCATGCAGTATATCACACTTGAGTTTCCGATTGACTAAGTCGTCATAAATATTTCTGATCTAGAAAGCATTGACAATGTGATGAAAACCGTATCAGGGAAAACTTGAGCTAGAAAGGTTAAATTTGTTATGAAGCCCTGAAATAGATAAATGAGTGAGGTAGAAAGTTCTAATATATCTACATAGTATAAAAGTAAGTTTTTTGGTGAATTGTGATTGGTGTTGATTTTAGGGGTAAAAAATAATTTTTTAATGTGGGACCTATTCATGATCTTAACAGCAATTAATTAAAATTTTCAACAAATTCTCTACAAGTGTTTGGGTAATTTATTTAATTTATTACCACTAAATTTCAATTTAATTCAATGTCAATTCTCTAATTTAATTTCAATTCATATATTTTTATTTAATTGTTGATAAAATAAATATTCTAATTATATTCATACAAGGTAGTATATGATAATTTAAAAACTGACTCATGCATTTTTTTTTTTTTGCACAGGAGTAAAATTAGTATACATGTAAAGTTATGTTCTTCGAAAGATCATTTGCAGTGGATTTTCTTACCAGTGAAATTCAAAATTTTAGTTTACACGTTCATTTTTAAGAATTTTATGATTTTTCTATTAGTAGTTTTCATATTGTGCGGACGAGTATAATTTGTTTACACTTCCAAATTATCAACCTGGTATAAGTAATGAGCATAATCATGGTTGCTTATGAATGGTTGGGCGAAAAAATGAGAGTATTTTTTTTATCATTTGCTCAAATGTCACGTTAATATCACAAGCGCTCTTTTACATTTGTCTATAATAATTTATTTATGTACATTGTTTGTGTAAGATGGTAAATTCAAAGCCAATATAAATTACTAATAATATTGTTTTTAAAAATTGTCTACATATTTTTTTATGTATGCCCGTATAACTTTACAAGGGCTCATTGACAATGTGATGAAAACCGTATCAGGGAAAACTAGAGCTAGAAAGTTGAAATTTGTTATGAAGCTCTGAAATAGATAAATTAGTGAGGTAGAAAGTTCTAGCATATATACATAGTATAAAAGGCAAGTTATTTCTTGCATTCCTATTGGCCAATAACTTTCAAGACTTGAAAAAACTTTTATTTTGGTAGCCCCCTCTGTTCTTCATATATATATATATATATATATATATATATATATTTAATTACTATCTCTCCTACTTTCTTAAATTAATTACTCTACTCTCTAATTCCTACCTTTTTTAAATAAATACCTTACACTATATTATGTTTTCTTAATATATTATAAAAAGATTAACGTATAACTATAAAATGTATATATTAAAAGCATAAATAATTATTCTTATATAGCTATATGGACGAGATAGTTTTCAAAGAAATTTTTCGAGAAATGTAATTATATTAGTATTTTAAGTTATACTTATTTGGAATTTTGTTTTTAATATTTATGCATTTGGCTAAATTGTTGAATATATAATCTCGTGCAATTTTATTGCACAGGTATAAAACTAGTATGACAGTATGACACTAGAATCTGCGTGACATTTATTCAGGATGACCGAGATTGTAGTAAGTTTATTGAGACGTTAAGCTTTGTTTGCATTTGTAACCGCTGTTTTTCTACAACTAGGGATTAAAAAAGTAAAATCTAGAAGTTTCTCATTGTTATTCTGGAGTATGAAATTATATTATTACTACTCCTTCCATACCACACCAATGGTAACATTGAAAATCTTGACACTATTTATGGTCGTAGAGAATCTTCGATATTATTCTTAATCTATAAGACAAAATATAGTCATGTGAGATCTTGTTTGATTTATCGTCATGAATGTTATAAGAATATCACATTTTTATAATTTTTTATAATGTGTTACTAAAGATATTCACGTTGCAAAACGTGTTTCGACAAGTGTGAAAAAGGTCAATGTTACCATTGTTGTGGTATGGAGGGAGTAGATTTCATGCCCGGGTGTTGCCCGGGTAATATCAAAACAATGATTTCGAAATATTTATCACGGGATTAAAATGAATTGATTTTCAAGAAGGTATAGCCTGGAACCCTTTTAATCTTATAAGACCAGGTAGTTCTATAAAATTTAAGTATCTAATAATGCTTAAAATCGAATCTTTTAATTTATAAAAAGGAAGAAAACACTTGTGTGAGGAAATTCATTAAGAAACTAAACTATGTCATACCAATGGTTAAATCACTATAACTATTTTATCATTATACAAACTTACTATCATATACTCCCTCTGTCCCGGTCATTTGTTGTCCTTTGGTTTTGGCACAAATACCAAGAAAAGAGGAGACAGCCAATTACTAAATGACATGCGGACCAAATTGAGTGTGAATAACCAAATTGTTCATCAAATGTATACCTAATATAGAAAGGACAACAAATGACTGAGACACCCTAAAATGGAAAAGGACAACAAATGACCGGGACGGAGGGAGTACTCTGTATTAAGGCCCCGTTCTTTTTGTTTTAATTTTAGCTTATTTCAGTCCAGTCTAGCTCTATTCAGTTCATTCATCTCACCTATTAAAAATTAAGCATAAATAATTATTCTTACATAGCTATATGGACAATATAGTTTTCAAAGAAATTTTTTGAGAAATGTAATTATATTAGTATTTTAAGATATAATTATTTGGAATTTTATTTTTAATATTTATGCATTTGATTAAATTGTTTTAATATATAATCTCGTGCAATTTTGTTGCACGGGTATAAAACTAGTATGTTAGTATGACACTAGAATCTAGGGCAGAGTACGGATCGGGTATCCGATCCAAAGTGCTAGTTCGGATCGGATATCCATATTAAAAATCCTAAAATTAGATATCCAATATCCAAACCAAATGTTTCGGATATCCAATGTCCGGGTATCCAAAATAATCTGATCGCATGCGGATATCCAACGGATATCCATACTTTTGAATTCACTTTAAAATTAAGTTTGAAACACGATTATATTCATAGTTTTACCTGATAATTTTCTTTAGTATTCTTACTCCAATATTCTCGACATAAAATTTAAATACCACTTAATTATTTCTCTAATATTTTAAACATTAATTAAGTTGTTTTATCAAATAAAATTTCATTTTCTCGAAATTATACTAGAAAAATATAGTTTCGGATCTGATCGGATATCCAAATGTTTTAGTTCTAATATCCATATCCAAACCAAAACCAAATATTTCGGATCAGATATCCAAACCAAACTTAACTTTCGGATCAGATATCCAAAAATTCGGATCGGATTCAGATCGGATATCGGATCAGATTGGATAATCGGATTTTTTGCTCAGCCCTACTAGAATCTGCATGACATTAATTTAGGATGACCGAGATTGTAGTAAGTTTATTGAGAGGTTGAGCTTTGTTCGCATTTGTAAGCGCCGTTTTTCTACAATTGGGGATTAAAAAGTAAAATCTAGAAGTTTCTCGTTGTTATTCTGGAGTATGAAATTATATTATTACTAGATTTCATGCTCGGGCGTTGTCCGGGTAATATATAAACAATGATTTCGAAATATTTATCACGGGACTAAAATGAATTCATTATCAAGAAGGTATAGTATGGAGCCCTTTTAATCTTATAAGACCAGGTAGTTCTATAAAATTTAAGTATCTAATAATGCTTGAGATCGAATCTTTTAATTTAAAAAAGGAAGAAAATACTTGTGTGAGGAAATTCGTTAAGAACCTCAACTATGTCATACCAATGGTTAAATCACTATAACTATTTTATCATTATACAAACTTACTATCATATACTCCCTCCGACCCGGTCATTTGTTGTCCTTTGGTTTTGGCACAAATACCAAGAAAAGAGGAGAGAGCCAATTACTAGATGACATGTGGGCTAATTAAATTGAGTGTGAATAACCAAATTGTTCATCAAATGTATTCCTAATATAGAAAGGACAACAAATGACTGAGACACCCCAAAATGGAAAAGGACAACAAATGACCGGGACGGAGGGAGTACTCTGTATTAAGGCCCCATTCTTTTGGTTTTAAGTTTAGCTTATTTCAGTCCAGTCTAGCTCTATTCAGTTCATTCATCTCACCTATTAAAAATTAAGCATAAATAATTATTCTTACATAGCTATATGGACGAGACAGTTTTCAAAGAAATTTTTCGAGAAATGTAATTATATTAGTATTTTAAGTTATAATTATTTGGAATTATTTTTTTAATATTTATGCATTTGACTAAATTGTTAAATATAAAATCTCGTGCAATTTTATTGCACGGGTATAAAACTAGTATGACAGTATGACACTAGAATTTGCGTGATATTTATGCATGATGGCAGATATTGTAGTGAGTTTATTGAGTGGTTGAGCTTTGTTTACATTTGTAAGCGCTGTTTTTCTACAACACAAATTCTCATTGAAGACATGACATATCCGTCACAAGCTTGTGACGGATACCATTTTACCTCACAATGTACCCACTTTTTCTCTCTCTGCAACACTATTCATGTGGTCCCCTTTCTCCACTAACCCATTTTGTTACCATTTTATCTCACAAAATATCCGCCACAAATGGTAACCCGTCACAAGGGAGACCAATTGTTTCTACAATTGGGGATTAAAAAGTAAAATCTAGCAGTTTCTCATTGTTATTCTTGTGTATGAAATTATATTATTACTACTCTTTCCATACCACACCAATGGTAACATTGAGAATCTTGGCACTATTTATGTACGTAAGGAATCTTCGATATTATTCTTAATCTCTAAGACAAAATATAGTCATGTGAGATCTTATTTGATTTATCGTCATGAATGTTATAAGAATATCAAATTTTTATAATTTTTAATAATTCGTAACTAAAGATATTCACGTTGCAAAACGTGTTTCGACAAGTGTGAAAAAGGTCAATGTTACCATTGTTGTGGTATGAAGGGAGTAGATTTCATGCCCGGGTGTTGCCCGGGTAATATCTAAACAATGATTTCGAAATATTTATCACGGGATTAAAATGAATTGATTTTCAAAAAGGTATAGCCTGGAACCCGTTTAATCTTATAAGACCAGGTAGTTCTATAAAATTTAAGTATCTAATCATGCTTAAGATCAAATCTTTTAATTTAAAAAAAGGAAGAAAACACTTGTGTGAGGAAATTCATTAAGAAACTAAACTATGTCATACCAATGGTTAAATTACTATAACTATTTTAGCATTATACAAACTTACTATCATACACTCCCTCTGTCCCGGTCATTTGTTGTCCTTTGGTTTTGGCACAAATACCAAGAAAAGAGGAGAGAGCCAATTACTAAATGACATGCGGACCAAATTGAGTGTGAATAACGAAATTGTTCATCAAATGTATTCCTAATATAGAAAGGACAACAAATGACTGAGACACCCTAATATGGAAAAGGAAAACAAATGACCGGGACGGAGGGAGTACTCTGTATTAAGGCCCCGTTCTTTTGGTTTTAATTTTAGCTTATTTTAGTCCAGTCTAGCTCTATTAAGTTCATTCATCTCACCTATTAAAAATTAAGCATAAATAATTATTCTTACATAGCTATATGGACAATATAGTTTTCAAAGAAATTTTTTGAGAAATGTAATTATATTAGTATTTTAAGTTATAATTATTTGGAATTTTATTTTTAATATTTATGCATTTGATTAAATTGTTATAATATATAATCTCGTGCAATTTTGTTGCACGGGTATAAAACTAGTATGTCAGTATGACACTAGAATGAGTAGAATCTGCATGACATTTATTTAGGATGACCGAGATTGTAGTAAGTTTATTGAGAGGTTGAGCTTTGTTCGCATTTGTAAGCGCCGTTTTTCTACAATTGGGGATTAAAAAGTAAAATCTAGAAGTTTCTCGTTGTTATTCTGGAGTATGAAATTATATTATTACTAGATTTCATGCTCGGGGGTTGTCCGGGTAATATATAAACAATGATTTCGAAATATTTATCACGGGACTAAAATGAATTCATTATCAAGAAGGTATAGTATGGAGCCCTTTTAATCTTATAAGACCAGGTAGTTCTATAAAATTTAAGTATCTAATAATGCTTGAGATCGAATCTTTTAATTTAAAAAAGGAAGAAAACACTTGTGTGAGGAAATTCGTTAAGAACCTCAACTATGTCATACCAATGGTTAAATCTTTATAACTATTTTATCATTATACAAACTTACTATCATATACGCCTTTCGTCCCGGTCATTTGTTGTCCTTTGGTTTTGGCACAAATACCAAGAGAAGAGGAGAGAGGCAATTATTAGATGACATGTGGGCCAAATTGAGTGTGAATAACCAAATTGTTCATCAAATGTATTCCTAATATAGAAAGGACAACAAATGACTGAGACACCCCAAAATGGAAAAGGACAACAAATGACCGGGACGGAGGGAGTACTCTGTATTAAGGCCCCATTCTTTTGGTTTTAAGTTTAGCTTATTTCAGTCCAGTCTAGCTCTATTCAGTTCATTCATCTCAGCTATTAAAAATTAAGCATAAATAATTATTCTTACATAGCTATATGGACGAGACAGTTTTCAAAGAAATTTTTCGAGAAATGTAATTATATTAGTATTTTAAGTTATAATTATTTGGAATTCTGTTTTTAATATTTATGTATTTGATTAAATTGTTGAATATATAATCTCGTGCAATTTTGTTGCACGGGTATAAAACTAGTATGTAAGTATGACACTAGAATCTGCGTGACATTTATTCAGGATGACCGAGATTGTAGTAAGTTTATTGAGAGGTTGAGCTTTGTTTGCATTTGTAAGCGCCGTTTTTCTACAATTGGGGATTAAAAAGTAAAATCTAGAAGTTTCTCGTTTTTATTCTGGAGTATGAAATTATATTATTACTAGATTTCATGCTCGGACGTTGTCCGGGTAATATCTAAACAATGATTTCGAAATATTTATCACGGGACTGAAATGAATTCATTTTCAAGAAGTTATAGTCTGGAGCCCTTTTAATCTTATAAGACCAGGTAGTTCTATAAAATTTAAGTATCTAATAATGCTTGAGATCGAATCTTTTAATTTAAAAAGGGAAGAAAATACTTGTGTGAGGAAATTCATTAAGAAACTCAACTATGTCATACCAATGGTTAAGTCACTATAACTATTTTATCATTATACAAACTTACTATCATAGTTCTTTTGGTTTTAATTTCAGCTTATTTCAGTCCAGTCTAGCTCTATTTAGTTCAGTTCATCTCATCTATTACAAATTAACTCTTATTTCATTTCAGTTCTGTTGTTTTCAGTCGAAAAGAATATAGCTTAACTCTATGAACTCTCTCATAAGAGAGAATCTTTCTTATTTTTAGTAATTTGCTTAAGATTTAGTGTACATATATACACGTAGTTGAACCAAATGGGTTTGGTGTGGTAGTTTCCCACCTCATCCCTTAACCATGAGATAAGTGGTTCGATCCCTTCCCATGGGAATGGAGCAAACTCTTTGGCTAGTCGTTTACCTCTTCGTGAGAGCACCCGCGGCGAGGGACTTATACACTGTTGTCGACAATGGAAACCATGGTTTACACCAAAAAAAAATATACACGTAGTTCTTTAAACGCAAGAAACGTATTAGTGCTTTTTAAACCCTAACACATGGGCGTCAACTGGAGTCGGAACAAATATTATGTAGCATGGGCGATACTTTTTCGCAATTGTTAAATTCTGCGCATGAATTACTCAATCTCGCGCATTTTCCCATGGTATTCCATAAGTGCCCTTCGTCTTAAAAGATAATTAAAAAAACTCTCGCTTTTCTCTTCCTCTCAAAACCTCTAACCAATTCGTTAATAATTCGACAATAATGGATCGTAATTCGTGCATATCACATGTATTTTTTCTATTTTATCAACACTTTTTTAATGGTATTCATTAAAATTAGTGGGTTTGATTAGTTTAAGAATGTTTTGATAGTTTATTAATTAGGTTAATATGAGATTAATACTTATAGCCAATGAAAGTGTGAGTTTAGAATGAAATAGTTAACTTAATTATTAATTGATATATATGTTCTAATTGCAGAGCTATAATTAACTGCAACCTTTGGTGCATTAACAAATGTGTTTGTGTCTCTCTCTTGTTTCTCTTTTAGTGGTATTAGAAATGAGAGGGGTATACTCGGAATAAAGGGGGAAAATGCGCGGAATTGAGTAAATTGGCGTGCGGGATTTAGCAAGTCCCTGCAATTTTTTAGAGTCATTTTCGACATTAGTTAGCTTAACCGACTAACCGCTACTAAAGTCGTCTTAAAGAGCTTCTTTATTCCTACTTATATTAGATGAAATTCCTCACCTACATAAAATTCTACCTATTTTAAATGCAACGTAATAAATTTTAACCGCTACTATATTCATCTCTTAACAAAACATGAACACGCGACCTATTTTTAATGCAAGGTAATAAATTTAATCTTTAATCTACCAATTTACCAATTCATCTCCCTCACGACATGCTTGGAATTCGTCCATCCACCATTATATGGAGGTAAATTAGTTAGGATAAGTCTCATAAGAATCCATTTTAAGCAAACAAAGCATAGTAAATTTTCTAAAATACCGTCTCACATATAATATGAAACACAATATCACACAGACACACACTATAAACAAGCAGTTAATAGACTATACCTCCTGTTGTATAGTGCTATTACACAACCAAGGATATTTTAGTCTTTTTCTTCTAATAATTTTTGTAACCTACAAAACAAATTCAACGTAACTCTCCTCTCCTCCTCTCTCTCTCTCTAACTTCTCTCCATATGTTTCTAACTGCTTCTCCAATTACTCAATCATCTTCTCCCTCAATTCATTTTTTCGACTATTTTTAATTCTCCATCTGTAAAAAAAAAAAATCAACGATTTAGTCAATAGTTACAATCTCAAACGGAAGATATGTCAAATTTACGCGGCTCTAGAAATTTATGCAGAAGATTTGTTACATAGTTCGGAAAATTTACTGTAACGCTAAGAATCTTACATTTTTTGAAACTACGAAACTATTATGTAAGTTAGAATTTTTTTTCGTAAAATAGATTACAAAAATCATAATTCATAGTCAAACCACGAAGTCATGCTTATGTGAACTTAGATTTATTAATAATTCATAACATTGCGCTTAGATACATACAAAACTCGAAAACTTTGTTTCTAAGCTCATGAAATTTCTTACAGAGCTCGTAAAGTTTCTTACACAGCTCGAAAAAGTTATTCGCAAGCTCGTTATATCTTCAAAAGCTCGAAACCTTTACTTGTGAACTCAAAAAAATACAAGGCTACAAAAACTACAGAGCTCAAGAAGTTTACTCGAAAGCTCAGAAAGAATCATACAAAACTCAAGATCTTATAAAATGCCCAAAAAATACATGTCAATATACAAATTGATGTCGAAATTTACCTAAAAATATTGTTACAAACATTTTTTCTTCTTGATGTTATTATCAATTGCTTATTTTTTTCCATGATGAATAGGAGAGTAATGAATGTTTTTTTAAGAAAAGTGTGAGAGGTTCAACGTTTGATTTTGTTAGGTTTAGGATTTTTTTTCAAATATTGTCTTGGTTTGAGCCAGTTTTAAAATGCTAATATACAACTGGTTGTAGAATAGTATTTGTGATAAACAAGTATTACTCCGTATAACTTACTCTATACCCTTTGTGTGAACCCCCGCAATAAACGTAACATAAAACTAGTAAAATGCAGCAGAACTTATGAAAATTTTAAAACTTTTTTAAGTTCAAAGCGCGGGTTCAATAAAACATAAAGAAATTGAAAGGTAAGAAAAGGCTTTTATACAAATATTAACTTAATCAAATGAATGCAAGGGATTCCGATCCCTTGATAACACACAAATACGGTACTATACATTACTAGAAACTACTACGTGTAGGGCCAATTGTTGAATGTACAACGCTCGCTAGCTCACTCGTCGTAAACACCAAATAAGCACCAACATGCAACCTATTCATTCATTAAAATGAATGCCACAGTCAGTGGGGAGTAACTCAGGGTTCTCTCAGCCATGTTATATCAAAACACGATGAACAAGAATATATTATAGTATTTGAGACATAGTCAATATTCAATACATGTGAACAATATCCAATACATGTGAGGTTAAACAAGAACAATGTCATATGAGACATACGTGTGAGACAAACTGACCAATGCATCATACATGGTACACAACTCTAAGTAAATCATAGATATCATGCGCAATGGGTAACCGAAGGCCAACAATAGAATACATGTGAATGAAAACCACTAGCCATTTACTTTGAAATCATTTTAACATATAAGACGGGATGTGGCTACTAATGTCCCAGGCATACTTATGGCTTGCATCTCACCATAAATACGAATGAGAACATCATTCCCGACGATCATATCGATACTAGGTGGCCTGCATCTCACCCCTAATGCTCAATAGGACCAAAAGACTTTTACCATCAAAACAATCAAAAGGTATCATTCTCACGGTAAATGGCATATGTAAGATTCATAACTATGCAAGACTTTTACTCTCGAAAACTCAGATTCATCTGGTAGGACTAAGATAATAATACGGTCCTAGTCTAAATCTTGCCAGACTCTCAGAGTGTACACTTTCGATTCGACATACGGCAGAACAGCCCGCATTTAAGACTCGATGACAGAGCGGAAATCGAGTACCCCAATCGCCAGAACAGCACGAAAGTGGCGGAAATAAAATGAGATAACCCACACTTGCCAGAACAACACAAGTAGGACGAAAAAGGAAAGAGATAAACCATACTTGCCAGTACAGCACAAGTAGGTTAGACACGCACTTGCCAGAACAGCACAAGTGGGGCGTAAGGATAGTCAAGCTAGTATGCTACACAATATGACACCACCATAAGTAGACACCCAAGAACCACACTAGTTCATTACCTTCTCAGTATGCAATCAACATCTCACATCTAAGACCCAGGCAACAGAACGGAAGCCGGGTATACCAAGTTCGCCAGAACAACACGAAAGAGGTGGGCAAAGAGTGAGATAAACCCACACTTGCCAGAACAGCACAAGTGGGGTATAATTATAATTCAAGCAAAAGTATAGTGGCAATTTCACATGGATACGGCTCATCCAATTATTTATGTAGATTAAATTAACCATAATTGAAATAAGATAAATAAATGAGAATGAATGAATTAAAGTTATTATTATAAATAAAATATGTCATTTCATATAGTTATGACATAAATAAATAATAAGTTCCACATTTACCATTCATGTGAGAAATATATAAATGATAATAAATAATGAATGAGACATAAGCAAGGGGCTCCAATGATAAACAAGTTTCAACACACCATACAAAAGCAATAGAACCAAGGTTAATAAGCATAACCAACAAGAAACCTAAATCCCAATAAAACAACAAATTTAGGACTCGACTTCAACAAGGGTCAACTTCAAATGATCATAACTTAAGTTCTAGACATGAGAATGAGGTGAAACTAATTGGAGGTGATAACTTATCCTCTTACAATTCTAACGGTAGGTTATAAGCCCAAAACAAACAACTAACGAAGGAGTTATGACCATTTTACAAAAACTAGTCAGGCTGAAAGCCACACTGCGGGCTCCTTCCCACGACACAGACAAGGCATGAACTTCATTCCCAATTCAATTTTATGGTAGATTCACAACCCCAAATTAATCATATAACTGAAGACCATCACAACTACGACATACCCACCATATCTCAACAATAAACACCCACAACATGTAGCAAAGATCGTCGCAAACTACAAGATACATACAATAGCTAAACAACACCTCATTCCTCACAAACCAACATTATCCAATTGATATTATTTGCAATAAACCATCTCAATAACATAAAAACACAATTAAAACATCATCTAACATTAATAATCCAACAAAATTCATCAATAACATGTAAAGGTAATAACTTTACTAGTTAAAGACTAAAACCCAACATATAATTTCACATAGAAGATATAATACCGAGTAACTCATCACCGTTACCTTTTAGCTTTTCAATAAATAAGATTCTGACCCAAAACTACTTCGCGATACTAAAGCTTACACTTAGAAACAAGATTAAGACAAAAAGGTTTAGAAAACTAATCTCACAAACAGATGGATTTTCTAAAAGATTCAAAAGGTAAGATTTTTCTTACAGAAAGAAGGAGGATAAGGAGAGGAGAAGATTGGTACAAAAATCACTGGATTTCGTTGAGAAACGAAGAAATGACATCCGTCTTAAGGTTTGATTTGTGAAGGCTTTAATAGAGGAAAACACATATTTTCTAAGGGAAGAAGATGAAGGGGAGTTGCTGAAATTTTGAGAATAAAACCCTAAAAGATGGAGTTTTGGTTGTCTTAAAGAGGGTACATAGGTTTGTTTAGGCCCAAAATCAAAGGCACGAGGTTTGTGACTCGGTTTTGCACTAAAAGACTCACAACACGAATTTTAAGGGGGTTTTCGAGTCAAAACAAAACCAAATAAATTTTTATGAAAATAAAACACGATTTTGAAAATATAAAACCAAATAAATAGTATACCAAATAAAATCGAGTATTATTAAATTATCAATTTTAATATGTTACCCATAAATATGAAATCGCGGGTGTCACACTTTTTGTTTTCAAGATCTTCCACATTTGCTTTTTATAAGTCAATTTTAAAGCTTGACAATAAATAAGTAAAATTGTTGTCCTTTCTATTTTAAGAATGAACTTGATGAGTAATTTGATCATTTTAAGAGTGTTGCCGCCATAATTCCATTCACATGACTTCCATAGTTCCACTCACAGCACCCTGACTTCCATCCTCGTGCATAGACCTATAGAACTGTCCGTGGCAGCATCATTGTGTGCGAACCAGTAAGGTAACCGAATCACGAAATCAGTAAGGGACTTTTATGCTTGCTATACGAAGTAGCCGCAATGACGTCGTGCTTGCTACACGAACTAACCATGGTAGCGATGTGCTTGCTACATGAACAAATTAACCATGGCAGCGACGTGCTTGCTAACATCCGGTTATTAATATATGAAAACAAAGAAGTCTAGATGTTGCATACTTGTGGTCTGGTATTGTGTTGCCATAACCAAGCACCGCTTTTATAAAACAAAGAAGTAACAAAAAAAAAAATAACAAATCTAGATGATGTCAACTTTAATACGGACTATTAGTATCATTGCTATCTTAATTAATTAATTAATTGGTAATTTCTAATTTAAATATTTTATAATTTACAAATTAAGTTGTTTACAAAACTTGGACTATTCTTATCTTATCATCGACCACTAATATCGCTCTAAATTTTTTTTTTCTTTTCCTTTTCCAGATACATTTTATCACCTTACCAGATACACTTCTTATTCAGATACATTTTATAACATTAGTAGATACACTTTTTCCACACTAAAATTCTAGATACACTTTTACACTTTTTATGCTGTTTGTAGATACATTTTATATTTTTTGCGGATACACATGTCATCAAAGCCAGATACACATCTTATATTATTTGCGGATACACTTTATATTATTTTCGGATACGTTTTATACTATTTGCGGATACACCTTATATTATTTGCGGATACGTTTTATACTACCTCCGGATACACACATTGATTTGTGTATCTAGAAACAGTGGGTTGTGTATCTAGGGGCCTTGCTTTATGCACCCACCTCAGACCACCACCGCCGCCACCAACGCGCACCCCAACTGCGACCACAACCATCACCACCAATGGTGACCCCAACACCACCGGACTACCAGCTAAACCGAATCACCCCCTCCCCACCACCACTCATTACTCCGGCTACCTTCTGACGACATCACCGACGGCACCCTAGATACACAAAGAGAATGCTCCGGATACACAAATATACAAGTGTATCTGACAATACCGGTGAACACACCACCACCACTACTACCAGTCACCCCAACAACCATCACTTCCTCTCATTAACACCATTTTCCAACCCATGAACTACCACTACATACAACCACCACTTCAGCACCAACCAACCACCACTCCCCACAGCTGCGAAGTCTGTAAACAACCACCAGATCACAATCCCTCATTTTACAAGATCTCAATTTTGACAAACAAGATCTTCATCTACTGACGCCGACATCGATGCTCTGGTAGCCACCACCAACATTCTTTCCGACAACCCCTCGCCCTCTTCTCCCACCACTCTAAATATTCCGACTGAATCATAAATCTGATTATTTATTTGAAATTCCACCTCAATTTGAGTAGATATTCGATTTAGATCACCGAATTTAGAAAAAGTAAGGAAAAACACAAGAAATAACAAACACCGTCGCACTTATGGTGGGGTATGGCGGATAACGACCAAAGTATGGAGGTGGAAATGAGAACGACGAGTCGTCGGGGATATTTTAGGAAAGTCGAGAGCCGCAAATGGCTTCCATCGACGGTAGTATGAAGATCCAACATTGAATAGTGGGCCTGGAGAGAGAAAAGAAGGGACGCGACAAGGAGAGAGGAAGAAGTGTCACCGGCCGACGTTTTCTGGGTGGTCTGACGGTGGCGGCGGTGGTGTGCTAGCGTGACTATGTCGGGAGTGGTTGCTGGTATGGTGGAAGGAGTTTAAGTTTTGGTTTAAGGCTTGAAAGTGTTTGGGCTTTTCTTAGTATGGCTGTGTTTAGGCTTATATGTGTCTTTGAGTAATAAGGTTCGTACAGTTCGCACTATATATATATATATATATATATATATATATATATATATATATATATATATATATATATATATATATATATATATATAGAGAGAGAGAGAGAGAGAGAGAGAGAGAGAGAGAGAGTGTAACTTCAGTATTTTATGAGTGTAACTTTAGTCTAAGAGTGTAATTTTAATACTTTACGGTGTAACTTTAATCGTTTAAGGCTATTTTTTATATGAAATTTGAATTTATGCCTAATTTTTATACAAAAAATTTGAATTTATGGCTATTTTTTGTTATTATTTTGAATATATAAATTTGAATTTATGTAATTTTAACGATTTATGTAATTTCAACACTTTATGAGTGTAACTTTACTGTTTTACAAGTGTAACTTTAGTATTTTAAGAGTGTAACTTTAGTATTTTGAGAGTCATTTTTTATGTTAAAATTTAAATTTATGTAATTTTTATTATAGGTTGAATTTTTATAATTTTAACATTTTGTTTATGTAATTTTACTCATTTATGAGTGTAAGTTTAGTTCGATATAGGTGTAACTGTAGTCCTTTACGTGTGTAACTTTAGTCCGACATAAGTGTAACTTTAGTCCGAAATGAGTGTAACTTTACTACGTAAGGAGTGTAAATTTAGTCTGAAATGAGTGTAATTTTATTGTAACCACCTTATGTACAAACATTCCCACCACCGCACCACCCTCGCCGCATTCTGACCACCATACAACAAATTAAATTAAAACAAAAAAAAAAAACAGAGAATTGAAAAAAAACGACCATGACCACCACCCTCGCCGCCACCATCAGCCAACCAAAAAAAAAAGAGAATTGAAAAAAAAAAACGAATGGAGGAAGTAAATCTGGCGGCATCAACCACCATAAGACGAGACCCACTACCATGCCACCAGCATCACCACAAGAACACCAACAACAACCGCAAAAAATTGTCACAACATTTTTTTTAAAAACAAAAGCCAGATCTGACGGCGTGTGGCAGCAAGGGCGGCGCGTGGGCAGCAGTGGGGGACGACGTCACCGTGGCGGCGTGATGTGGCTGCCGGCAGTGGAGGACAAGAGGAGAAGTATAGAGGGGAAGAGGAGGAAAAAGAATGAAGAAGACGTGTTGGGCACATCGGGTGGCGACGGCGGCGGGGTGAGAGAGAGGTGATGGGTGTTGTGTGGTGGGTGTTGGAGTTGTAGAGAGATGAGAGGGAGTGTGAAGATGACAGGAAGAGAGATAAGTGAAAAGTGAGAAATGAGGCAGTGAAAAGAAATGGATGTGAGAGATTAGGGTTTTGTAGTATTTATATCTGAGACCTTTATTTTGCTCTAATCTCAGTCATCCATAATCTAGATCCAAAGGTTAGAATGAGAACTCAAAGACTCACCTAAATAAGGTGGACTTATAGGATCCCATTTATATTTATATATATATATATATATATATATATATATATATATATACATATATATATATATATATATATACATACATATATACACACATACATATATATATATATTGGGCGCGGTCTGTGCGAACTAAAGTACGGTGCGAACTGTACGAACTACTCACATACACAGTATACTACGTCTGGATACCCAAGTTCATACTACGGGATACAGATGGCTATACTACCGGATACACATGTATCTAATAACTATACTGTATGTATCTGAGGTGGTAATCTGTGTATCCACTTTCACCACCAACAACACCATCATGCCACCTCACCCACCACCACCACCACCTCTACCTCGACAACCACATGAACCTACTTCCAACACGATCACGGTACACAAATCCTATTAGTACTACCAGGTACACAGCACCGACAAACACCACAGTGGCCACCATTGCCACCAAAATAAGACCACACTAGTCACCTACTCAATCCGTGAAACCTGTGCCGCACCACCACAGTCATAGCCGCCTCAGATCCACCGCATCGGACACCGATGGCGCCATTTCTGACCGATGATTACATTATGTGGTTTGAAATGAACCCCGGCGTACTCAATTTTTAGAAAATAGTCTTCATTTGTTCTAGATCTACCACCAAATCAACACGGACCATCTCCACCTTCAATCACCGCGATTCCAAGCCCATAACTAACAACGAACTGCTATTCCCTAGGTCGTCGACTTCAGGCCACCACTTCACGCATCCATCAAGCAGCAGTGGCAGCACAACATCACCACAATGAAACTCGGAATCGGAATCCAACTTTAATCGAGCCCAGATACGATAGCAATATCGCCTTTTCAATCTCCTTTCTTCTCGCAACAGCTTTTTGTTAGCAAGTCATCCTCTTTTTGAATTATTAAGAATCGACCACGGGCAAAAGTTGGCTTTGCCGAAAAAGCATCGATTTGATCGTCAGCGAATGAGAGGACAGACGGAGAAAGGGGAAGGGAAAGATAGACAGATTGGTTAGAGAATAGTAGTTCCGACAAAACGCCGGCAAAACAATTGACGTTGAGGCCGCCGACGAAGGGTGGTGGTGGTTGGAGGGTGAGGATGATACAAAGTGTTAATGTGGGGAATAATTTAATGATAGGGATAATGTGAAAAGGGGAGTGCGGGAATGGTTTGGTATAAGCGTGTGTTTGGGTGAAGGATTTTAAGTTAGTTCGTAAGTTTGCACCGAACTTTAGGTTCGCACAGATCATATATATATATATATATATATATATATATATATATATATATATATATATATATATATATATATATATATATATAGAATTAGGATCACATGAGTCCACCCTATCTTTTTGAGTCCGTGAGTCCATGATACAATATCACACGTTATATTAAACAATATCACAGCTTATACTAAAAAAATCGTAATATTGTGTTGTAATATAATATCACTCGTTATGCTACACAATATCACAGCTTACAGTATACCACGTTATACTAAACAATATCACAGCTGGAAAAAAAAAAGTTTTTGAAAAAAAAAGTCGTGATATTGTTTTGTAGTACAATATCACATGTTATAGTAAACAATATCACAACTAAAAAAAAAAAAAAAAAAAACTTTTTCCAAAAAAAAAATTTCAAAAAAAAA
Source organism: Silene latifolia (assembly GCF_048544455.1). NCBI lineage: Eukaryota > Viridiplantae > Streptophyta > Magnoliopsida > Caryophyllales > Caryophyllaceae > Silene > Silene latifolia. The sequence goes on along the minus strand of NC_133538.1, from coordinate 9,385,288 downwards.
AATTTCGAAAAAAAAATTTGCAAAAAAAAAATTGAAAAAAAAAAAATTGAAAAAAAAAAATTTGAAAAAAAAATTCGTGATATTATTTTGTATAGTGCGTGATATTGTTTTATGGACTCAAATATATGGGTGGACTCAGGATCTTGCCTCTATATATATATATATATATATATATATATATATATATATATATATATATATATATATATATATATATATATATATATATAGAGAGAGAGAGAGAGAGAGAGAGAGAGAGAGAGAGAGAGAGAGAGAGAGAGAGAGAGAGAGAGAGAGAGAGAGAGAGAGAGAGAGAGAGAGAGAGAGAGAGAGAGAGAGAGAGAGAGAGAGAGAGAGAGTAAAGTTCTTATAAGTCCACCATATACCTTTGAGTCCCTAAGACTTCACTATAGCCCTTGGATCATCCAATATGGATGGTGGAGATTGAAACCAAAAAGCACCATTAACACTAATTTTCCACTCTCTCTCCTACACATTTTAATTAATCACTAACAAAATAATTAAACATTAATTCACTATATATATTTTCCACTCACTCAGTTCTCTCTCATCTCACACATTTCACTACTTTTCTCTCTCAAAACCCCAAAAAATAAAAACCCAAGAAAAAAAACCCAAAAACCAAACAAATAAAAAAACCAAAAATCCAAAAAAATCATTTACTCATCTATTTCTCATTCACCACCCACCTACCACCACCACTCGACACCACCACCGGCGCCGCTGCCGCCACCACCGCCACCGGCGCCGTCACCCAACCGCCACCGCCGCCAATGAGTTTTTTTTTAGATGTTTTTATTTTTATTTTTGTTCTTTTTTTCACAAATATCGTTTTGCTATACAATCTTGTTTCAAATTTGTGAGTTTTTTTTATTTTGATTTTAGATCTACTAAAATAGATCAAATATTATTTTCATTAACCCGTTTTTTTTCCTATTTTGATATTCGTTAGCCCGTTTTTTTTTTTCTTCATTTGCGTTTTTTTTTTTTTTCAATTTTGATATTTGTTATTTTTGAAATTTTCATATATAAATGACTTAAAATGATTATAGTTACATCGCCATGTAATAAAATTACAACCTCAATAAACTAAAGTTACACTTTTATGGACTGAAATTACACTTTTGTGGACTAAAATTACACTTTTGTGGACTAAAATTACACTTTTGTAGACTAAAGTTGCACATTTGAGGATTAAAGTTACGTGTTTGTGGACTAAAATTACACTTTTGTGGACTAAAATTACACTTCCGTGGACTAAAATGGCACTTTTATGAATTAAAATTACACTTTTGCGGACAAAAATTACACTTTTGTGGACTAAAATTACACTTTTGTGAACTAACATTACACTTTTGTAGATTAAAGTTACACTTCCGTGGACTAAATTTACACATTTATGGACTAAAATTACACTTTTCTGGACTAAAATTATTCTTTTGTGGACTAAAATTACACTCATAAGTCATAAAATGATAAAAGATGCACACTATCAATGTATTAAAGTTACACATTTGTGGACTAAAATTAAACTTTTGTTTACTAAAATTACACTCATAAAATGATAAAAGATACATACTATTAATTTACTAAAGTTACACTTTAGTTGACAATGATTGAAATTGCTCTATCTCAATGACTCAAAATAAATGAATTGTGTCACTTTAGTCCAAACTATATATTTTTACTCCGAATTTAGTCGTAAATAGTGTATTTTTAGTCCAAATTTTGTCGTAAATAGTGTATTTTCAGTCCAAAATTTATCGTAAATAGTGTATTTTCAGTCCAAAATTGTATTTTTTTGTCTAAATTTAATCGTAAATAGTGTAGTTTTAGTCCAAATTGTGTCATTTTAATCCATATTTGTATAACTTTAGTCCAAATTGTGTAAATTACTAATAAATCCATTAGTTAGTCCAAATTGTCCAAATTGTGCAACTTTAGTCTATTGAGAATGTAATTTTAGTCCATTGATAATGTAATTTTAGTCCATTGAGAGTGAAACTTTAGTAATTGAGAGGGTAAACTTAGTAGAGATAAGTGTAATTTTAGGTAACAAAAGTGTAATTGTAACAGAGAAAAGTGTAATTTTAAGCAACAAAAGTGTAATTTTAGCTAACAAAAGTGTAATTGTAACAGACAAAAGTGTATTTTTAAGCAAGAAAAGTGTAATTTTAGCTAACAAAAGTGTAATTGTAACAGACAAAAGTGTAATTTTAAGCAACAAAAGTGTAATTTTAGCTAATAAAAGTGTAATTGTAACAGACAAAAGTGTATTTTAAGCAACAAAAGTGTAATTTTAGCTAACAAAAGTGTAATGTTAATAGAAAAAAGTATAATTTTAACAGAAAAAAGTGTAATTTTAAAAGAAAAAACTGTAATTTTAACAGAAAAAATGTGTAATTTTAACAGGAAAAAGTGTAATTTTAATAGATCCTAACTCACACAATACCAAGACAATTTTAAATACGAAAATTGGCAAATATAAACAAGATGGATATTAACAAGGCGAGATTTGTAAAATATAAAACTAGACAATATAATAATAAGACGATATTTTAAATACCAAATCTGAAAAAAAAATATAACACCCGCAACATTAAAGATCTAAAACTATAATATTTGAAGGTTGTACAATTTTTTTTTAAAAAAAAACAAGATCCAACAATACTAGACCTAAAATAATAAAACCAACATTAAAAATAAAAATAAAAAACCAAAAAAAACAAACAATACTAGACCTAAAATAATAAAAAACCAAAATAAAACCAACATACCTAAAATAATATTAGATCTAAAATTTTAAATAAAAAACAAAACACAAACACGAAATTTTAAAAAAAAAAAAAAAAACGAAACACAAACAGGCCCAATAATATACGGAAAAAAAAAAAGAAATTTTAACATAAACAAACAGACCCAATAATAATATTAAAAAAAACGAAATTCTAACGAAAACAAACAGACCCAATAATATCTGGAAAAAAAAAACCCAGATCTGAAAAACGCGAATGAAGGGTGGGAGTTCGTGGGTAGGTTGTTGGCTGCGGGAAGGGCCGGTGGATGGGTTGTTGGCGGCGGGAAGGGAAATGGTGGCAGCGGGGTGGGAGGTGGTGGCGCTCGGTGGGTTGGGAAGAAGTGGTGGGTTGTTGGCGGCGGGAAGGGCCGGTGGGTGGGTTGTTGGCGGCGGGAAGGGAAATGGTGGCAGCGGGGTAGGAGGTGGTGGCGGTCGGTGGGTTGGGAAGAAGTGGTGGGTTGGTGAACCGGTGAGGTGAGGATGAGTGTTGGTTTTTTTGTTGAGAGAATGTGGTATAGAGAGAGAGATTAGTGGTGTGGGATAATGATTTAATGAGGGAGATGAGAGAAAGGGGAGTTTTTAATTAGATAGGTTAGTGATTAATTAGTTAGAGTATGAGAGAGGGTGTAATTAAACACAATTTTGGCCTTTCAATCTCAGCCCCTTATTTTCGAGATCTAATGGTACAAAATAGGACTTATGGACTCACATGTAAGAGGAGGACTCATTTGATCTTATTACTATATATATATATATATATATATATATATATATATATATATATATATATATATATATATATATATATATATATAGTTGGGATCTTGTGAGTTTGGTTTCTTATGGTGAGTTTGTGCTTTGAAATCTCAGCCACTAGATTATATTTGAGATGAATGGTCAAGATCTAATCTTACATGTCATATAAACCACTGTCATTTACTTATTTTCTCTTTTTTCTAGTGTTACTCTTTTTTTTTTACCTTAATTTTTTTTATCTCTTTTTTTTTCTCGTGTTATTATGCTGTTATTGTGCTTTTTTTTTTTACGACTTTGGTTTTTTTTTTCTCTTATGTTTTTCTCTAATTTTCTCATTATGTTACCTTTTTTCTTTTTCTTTTTGTACCAAAATTTTTTTTACTCTTATTTTTTTTACCTCGTGTTATTATGCTGTTATTGTGTTTTTTTAACGACTTTGATTTTTTTTACCACGTGTTATTGTGCGGTTATTGTTACTCCGCTGTTATGGTGATGTTATTCTGCTGTCACTTTGATTTTTTTTTACGACTTTGATTTTTTTTCTTTTTTTACCACGTGTTATTGTGCTGTTATTGTTACTACGTTGTTATTGTGATGTTATTTTGCTGTCACTTTGGTTTTTTTTACGACTTTGATTTTGTTTTTTTTACCACGTGTTATTGTGCTGTTATTCTACTGTTATTCTGCTGTTATTGTGATGTTATTCCTGTGTCACTTTGATTTTTTTTACTATTTTGATTTTTTTACTCTTTTTTTTTTACAGCATGTTATTGTGCTGTTATTCTGGTGTTATTGTGATGTTATTCCGGTGTCACTTTGATTTTTTACTCTTTTTTTACCACTTGTTATTGTGCTGTTATTCTGGTGTTGTTGTGATGTTATTCCGGTGTCACTTCGATTTTTTTTACTACTTTGATTTTTTTACTCTTTTTTTATCACGTGTTATTGTGTTGTTGTTCTGGTGATATTGTTATTCTTGTGTTATTGTGATGTTATTACGGTGGCGCTTTGATTTTTTATACTACTGAAGAATCTATAGAACCAAAATACTCAAGACGGGGGGGGGGGGGGGGTGAATTTAGGATTCAAAACTTTTAAAGCTTTTTCGATTGTATGAGTATAATTGATTATTTAAAGTTTATTGATTAAACTTTAACTAACCGACTAATGAACAAGTAAGAACGAAGTAAACAAACAAATGAAAGAGAAGGAGACACACGGTTTTTGAAGTGGTTCAGTTTCACAAATCGAAACCTGCGTCCACTATTCTCAATTAATAAATTTAGTACCTTTCTACATATTACAAATTTACTAACCCAACTCGTACAACTAACTCTTGCTGTAACTCAATGAGTTCCGTTAAATACTCGAGTGACTAACTTACGCTAATAAGAAAGTACTAATGAGTCTTGCAAAGGTTCACGTTAATGAACAAGTAAGAAATCTATTGAGCACTATTATCTTATAACGATAACTATCAAATGAACATACGTGTTTAAAACACACGACCTTTTGAAAATAGCAAATTGCTTTTCTTGCTTGAAACACACGGTTTTGCTTTAAAATATTAAATCAATTTTATGCTTAAGGTCTCTGATTTAAATATTGCAAAAGCAAAGTATTTATAGAAGAGGAGAGAGCAAGGCTAGTCGGTTTTCACGAAACCCTAATAGCCGAAATAAGAGATATGTAAACAAATCATATCTTCTATTATTTCTTTCCTTAAAGCCTTAAAGATAATAAAGAATATTCCAAAAGATAAAATATAAATTATTCTATTATTATCTTTTCCATAAATTCTAAGATATGATAAGATTTTCCATAATAAGAATATCTTTATAATAATATCAAGTAAGATATAAAAGATATGTAAAGATATTCCTAAGAAATAAAATCTTTACAAAATATACCTCAGGTCAAACGAGATATCACGACTCATATGCCTCGTGACTCGTGTAAACCCTAGCTTAATATTAGGTTAGAATTTAGGTTTTAGGAGTAGCTATATCAAAACCCTAATTAGTAATATGGTCCAATCATAAGTTGACCCACAACGATTACTAACTAACGTTTAACATATAACCGAACTCCGCACTAAACCGGGCTTTATTTAATAAATACTTTTACTAAAACATTTAAAATAAACAAAAACGTTTTTCAAAAACAATTTTGAAACAATTCAAGTCGTGTAATAAAAACTCAGCATCTCAATGTTATAGTAGAAGAGCTATAACATTAAGCTCTTTTACTAGTAATGTTATAGCTGCAAGGCTATAACTTTACCAATACAAGAAATTCACTCTTAGTTACCATTACGAGATAATCACCTATACTATTCTAATCTTCATAGGAGATCTTCGAGCATAGGCTACTTCATCATCTAAGCTTGATTAATCTTTAGACGGACTTTGTCTTCTTATAATACTTGAATGATTCTTAGAAAATCTTGATCTTCAATTGAGGCTTGATCACGATATACCTTGATCTTCAATTGAGGCTTGATCACGATATACTTCCATCACAATTCTTCTTTATTGCTTGTAATAAATAAGTTTAATCTAAAAGACTTAAACAAACGATTACGCGCAACGAGTATATAAAATATAAAGCACACTTGACATCATCAAAACATAAACATATATTCTATATGGTTCAACAACTACATTAATTTTTTTATTCTTTTTTTACCACTTGTTATTGTGTTGTTATTCTGGTGTTATTGTGATGTTATTCCGGTGTCACTTTGATTTTTTTTGACTACTTTGATATTTTTACCATGTGTTATTGTGCTGTTATTCTGGTGGTATTGTTATTCTGGTATTATTGTGATGTTATTCCGGTGTCACTTTGAACTTTTTACTACTTTGATTTTTTTTCTCACTTTTTTTTCCGTGTTATTGTGCTGTTATTGTGATGTTATTGTAGTGTTATCCGTGCGGTTGGAGTATTATTCTAGTGTTATTGTAGTGTTATACGTGTGATTGGGGGTATTGTGATGTTATTCTGGTCTCACTTTTTTTTTCCATGTATGAGTTAGGAGCACTTTGCCGTAATACTGTTGTGTAACAACCTCGAAACAGTAATTGTGTGACAAACGTCGTGCATTTCTTTTGTTTTAGATAACTAGTATGCTCCTCTCTCTTTTAACATGATTCCTTTAACATGATTCCAAATGAATTCCCTTCTTTCTCCACTAAATCTCATTTCTATAAACCACCTCACTAATCACCATTTTTCGTCCTTCCATCAACACCTTTACCATGGCTGCCCGCGACACCGTACCGTTCATCATTAGTCGACAATCACAGGAGTCTACCACAACCACCGACCACGACTCACCATGGCTAGCGATTAAATTCAGATTCCGACAAGAAAAGCACCAGCATCACCACAATTCAACGGAGCTCGCCAATCGACAACTACCCACAGGTCATGCTTTGCTCTTGCGAAACAAGACATGCAGCATCACTTTCCCCGGACTCCATCACTTACCGTGACTACCGCACTAAGGCACTAAGCAGCAGTAGCTCGACTCAATTGCCACCACTTGCACCATCAAGCTTGAATTCTCGTGCACATACTCAAAGCGGTAGCGGCATCGAACTAAAACCACTCATATCGGCCTCATTAACACTCTCTCCACTCCTTCCAATCTCTTAAACTGATAGGACACCGTTTCAACTAGAGCCGCTGCCGCCATATCTCTCCGCTATTGCAGACGAGGCCAATATCAAACTCATCAAATCAACTCCGATAAAATATCACACAAGAATAACGAACAAAAAATACTATGAAATTCATCCAATCAATCAAAATTATAATTTGTAACAAATAGTCGCCTATCAAAATCGAGTACCGGAGTCGCAAAATAGCGGATCAATTACCCCAAATTCATCAATCTATACCTCAATCAAGAAACCCTATTTTTCGATCAATTCCCCCAAATCATCATCAAGTCCTACAAATATCTCCCTTTAACTTTAATCATCGTTTTTCCGAGCATAATTGCCCTCTCAACTACCTCCCTGATCACAAAGTCGTCAAAATCGACAGTACGTGCGACGGCGTCGTAATATTTGGTCTCGAAAATGTCGAAACTTAACAACATGAATTTGAGTTTAGAAATCGGGAAATTTCATTGAGATAACATTGCTACTATAATTTTTTCCCCAAAATTCTATGTATTTATTTGTTTATTAATCTATTTTTTCGCACAAATATGGGTTTTCCTTTTGAGGGGAGAGAAGATGAAGATAAAAACTTTGAAGGGGCTTCTTTAGTTTTGATGTCAGAGTCTTGGAAAGAACGAATGCCATGCTTTGTTTTATTTTTGAAATTTAATCTCAGTCGTTGGTTCTCCATGATCTAATAGCTGAGATTTTAAAGCACAAACTCACCGTAAGAACCAAACTCACGAGATCCCGCCGCTATATATATATATATATATATATATATATATTTATATATGTATGTATATTAAGATCATTTGAGAACCACCAAGATAATGAGAACTGTGAGAACCACTGACAACCCTTAGATTTAAGATGAACTGGACGGATGAGATAAACTCTTCTAACCCGGTAAACTTACGCACCCCCAACCCCCAAATTCTGTAAACTCAAATCATTTTTGTAATTTTCCTTTATCACTCATGTCTCTTTATCTCTCTTCGACCATCATTCTCTTCACACACCAGACTCACAATGTAATACTACGGATTTTATAAGCTAAGTACTCAACCGAGTAGAGCCTACTCGGCCGAGTAGTGCCAAGAGTGTAGTTTGTTTGGGTTCTGCCGAGGAATACTCGGCCGAGTATGGTGAATACTCGACCGAGTAGAGGATACTCGGCCGAGTATACATTTTACTCGACCGAGTATCCGGTCTGACGGGTTATATTTTTTCCGCGTTTGATTTAGAAAGGATTAGAGTTATTTATAAACGCAAAACAGTTTCCTATTACATTTCATAAAACCTAATCACTCAAACGACGCTCTAATCCTCTCTAAATCTCCCATTGTGTGTGTGTGTGATCATAGCAAGTGCATTCATCCTTTGTTTCTTTCGCCGGTAAGTCTTTATCCCTATGTTGTTGATGATTAATTATAGGGTTTGTCTTTATTCATGAATTGGGGAAATGGGGTTTTGCGATTAGTGATTGGAACTATATGATTGTTGTTGTAGGTGACGATGTGGTAATTGTTATGCATTTGTATGGTTGATTGCAGCGTAAGCGGATTGCGAAAAGGTAGGGTTTCCCTACTCAGTTCTTGTGTAATTGAATTGAGATATTTGTTGTATTGTGTATGATTGTTGTCACGATCATCGGAGTGTTGGTGTTGTGGTGACGGTGGTGATGTGGTTGTGTTGTGACGGAAGTGGTGTTGTGACAGCTGTGATGCTGTGGTATGTGTGATTGTGGTGGAGTCACTTGCGGGAGTGGCTTCACGCCCTAGTTCGCCCTCCGTGGAACCCGTCACGGGAGGGGATGTGCACATTAAGGGACAAGGATTGTTAGTCGTTCGTTGATGAGCTGGACTAGGTGGGGATGGGCTGCGGTCACCCACTGGCGGCGAGGATTATCTGTTGCGATGGGTAATCTGGCAGGGCTACACACTTCGGTGTGTAGTCGGTTAATGTGTGAAATTGGGAGACCGGGGATGGAGGATGATCAGCCGGTTACATTATTTGTTTGTCTTATTTGAATTATGCGGTAACTGACCCCGTGTTGTTGTTTTGTAAAACCTGCGGTGATCCATTCGGGGATGGTGAGCAGATATGACAGGTAATGCAGATGTGACAGGTAAAAAATAACTAAATTACCCTTATATCCACTGCCTATTTACAACTTTATCATCCACTCACCAACTACTTATTTAATCCACCTAAACTCATGTGGCCCCAATCAATATTTCCTACTTTACCCCTCACTTTTCCACCTTTTCTTAAATAACCACTTTTTGCTTACGTTTACATCTGTCTGGACCGGAGGGAGTATATGATTATGTGAATAGGAGGAGGATTCATAGAAGAGCATTTTTGAGACAGCTTTTAGATCGTCTGCTGCTTGTGATTGCATTTCAAGTAGGGTTTTCCCTACTCAGTATTAGTTACATGATATGTGTGGTGATTTGTGCTGTAGTTAGTGTTGTTGATTGTTTCAGACAATTGTTGAGTTATATTGTGATTGCTGATTGTCTGTCTGTGTTCTTCGGGGCGTGTCCTTGGCTGAGTGGAGTCACTTGCGGGAGTGGCTTCACGCCCATGATTCGCCTTCTGTGGAACCCGCCACAGAAGGGATGTGCACATTAATGGACGTGGGTTATCGCTCGATGGAGATGAGCGGGGATTTGGTGGGTACGGCTGCGGTCCCCCACTGGCGGTGTGGAGTATCTGTTGCGATGGGTACTCTGGCAGGGCTACACACTTTAGTGTGTAGTCAGTTACGTGGAGATTGTTCATGGAGACCGGGGTTTGATGTGAAGATTGTGTTGTTTGGTAATTGTTGTATTGTATCTTGTTTTGTGTAATTAGTACTGACCCCATTTAATTGTTTTAAAAACTGTGGTGATCCATTCGGGGATGGTGAGCAGTTATTGAGTAGGTTTGACTAGAGGCATTTGGGCTAGCTGGGATGTGTCACCACGAGCTGATTAGAGTCTTCTGCTGTCACACTTTTGTTGTTTAGACCTTTGGTTTTTGAGAACATGTATTGTACCTTTTATCAGTTTGGTTTTGGACTTGTAATCACTTTAAACAGTTTGGCTATTTAAATTATGTTTCTTTATTGTCATTTGATTATCATTGCCTCGAGAAACCGAGATGGTGACGTTCTTATACCTGAGTGGTCCTGGTAAGGCACTTGGAGTATGGGGGTATCACATCCTTCCATTGTGAAAGCAACGGATCAGCATACGGTGACATAGCTTGAGTACATCCTCCGGAAGATCAAGTGAGTTGAGATGATTGAGGACATCATTCTTGAATGATTCTCCAAAGGGTTCAACAACGAGGTCCGTGCATGTGTTAAAAGGGACTTTGGCCTCAATGATGTCATCTTCATTAGCCACACCTTCCTCTAAACCGGGTATGGTTCGTGGGTGCCGAGGCCTTTTGGGAGCCCGAGGTTTTGACCCGGATCCTTTTCTTCTTTTGCCACCGGTTTTGGATTTTGGAGGAGATGATTCAGGGGTCACATCATAATCATCACCAAATATCTCCACCACTTTTCTCTTGGATCGGGTTCAAGAAGCGGGTTTTGAGAACAATGGGTCAAGCCCATCGTCAAACACTTGCTCGGCATGCCCTTGGTCATTACCATCTTCCACATTGATGATTTCTTTAACATGCACCTCCTTTGTTGCATCATTGTTTGGGGGTTCATCTATATTTTCTGCCTTATTACCGATTTCTACTTCCCCAACTTCATCAATCTTTTCCTTTTTTTTTCTCAACTTCAAGTTCATCACTTTTCTCCTCATTTTCTTTCGATTTTTCCTCCTTTTCTCTCAAATCTTTCTCTTTTTCTTTTGATTCTCCCTCATTTTCTTTTGATTTTCCCTCATGAAGTTCCCCCCTCTTTCTCCTTTTTATTTTCACTCGAATGACTCTTTTTCTCCTTTTCTTTTTCTTTCGACTTCTCAATTTCATCCTCCTTTTCAATTGTTCCAACTTTCTCAGATTGCATGGTAGCGGGTTCCTCCTCATTAGTATCAAAGTCAACCTCTGTGTCCAGCTGTAGCGAGATCGGAGGTCTCCTACCACGACCTCCTCTGCCCCGACCACCACCTCTTTTGGCAGTTGTTTTCTTTCGTGCAACGGTGGCCTTGGCAGTAGCAGGAATGGTTACATCAGTTTTTGCAGCGGATTTGGAAGGCATTTTTCTTTTTGCAATGTATTTTGTTTTGAAAGTATTTCTAAGTTTGAGAACTTCTTTGGGGTAGTTTGGTTTGAAGACATTTCAAGTATTTTAAAAGAAAAAAGGGGGTTTTGACGGTTTTGGCAATTCAAAAGGAGTTGATGGGTGGTTTTGTTTAGTGGATAATAGGGAGTTAGTGTGGGTATATGGGAAGTAATTGTATGGTTGGTGTGGTTAACTAGGAGAAGGTAGTAAAAGTGGACGGTTGAGTGTTGAATAGTGAAGGCTAGGTTTAGGCTTTTGAGTGATGTGACATAAAGGTATTTAGTGGCTCAATGTAACAATTATCTCAAATGCAACAAGAGGTTATTAATTTGTTTTGTTCGGTTCATTTGCATGCAACAAATAATGTTATTAGCTAATTTTTATTTACATGTTAATCCATCCTCTAATCAATCATTGAGAGAATTAATCCAATCGTGTCACATGTCACCTAATAAACCAATTTCCAACCGAAGTTTTACGAATTGTTCTCTTACTAACGGTTTTGTAAAAATGTCCGCAATTTGATTTTCCGTTCTACAAAAGTTTAGACATATATTGCCTTTTTTAACTTGATCACGCAAGAAATGATGTCTTATGTCGATGTGTTTAGTGCGTGAGTGTTGTATTGGATTCTTTGATATGTTAATTTCACTAGTATTATCACAAAATATGAGAGTGGTCTCAAAAGTAATACCATAGTCATGCAACTATTGACGTAGCCAAAGAATTTGTGCACAACAAAGAGCGGCACTTACATACTCACTTTTGGTCGTGGATAATGCAACCGTAATTTGTTTCTTGGATGCCCATGAGATGAGACATGGTCCTAAGAATGTAGCAATACCCAAGGTACTCTTCCTATCCAACGAGTCACCGGCATAATCCGCATCCGAAAATCCTACAAGATCAAGTTCATAGTGAGTTGGGTACCAAAGATATATCCCTTGTGTTCCAATCAAATACCTAAAAATCTGTTTGACGGCTTTGAAATGTGATTCCTTAGGATTTAATTGGAAACGAGCACAAACACATACACTAAATTGTATGTCGGGTAGACTAGCGGTTAAATAGAGTAATGAACCGATCATACCTCGATATACCTTTTCACTAATGCTCATACTATTTTCGTCCTTATCAAGCTTGATTTTCGGCACCATTGGTGTAGACATAGGATTAGAATTAGTCAACCCAAACTTACTTAGCATTTCTTTTAAGTATTTTTGTTGATGAATCATTGTTCCTTTTTCACTTTGTAGACATATTTGACACGTTTACCTTCAAGTATGAGCTCTCTAGTTTTTCCATTGATAATTCTACATTCACTAGCAAGAAATTCAACAATATTACCTCGATCACATAGTTGTAAAATGCTCAAGAGATTGTGTTTCAAACCTTTGACAAGCAACACTTTGTCGATGCATAGTGATTTTGACTTACCAACCCTTCCAATACAAATGATTTCACCCATTTTGTTACCGCCAAAAGTCACCATGCCACCATCGTAGGCTTCTAGCGAGAGGAATTAGCTTTCATCTCCAGTCATATGACGAGAGCATCTACAGTCTATGTGCCAATTGTTGCTGCCTCTCACTAATGCCTATAAGAAATCAAACATTTAGTTTAGGAACCCAAACTTGTTAGGGTTCCTTCTTGACAATAATTTTCTTGACTTCCTCTTTCTTGATCCAAACTTGTTTAGCCATTTTAGTGTTTATTTCTAAGTCACGGACTCTTTTCTCAAAACCATTAAACTCATGACCTATTTTACCATAGTAATTACAGATGATATATTCAGGAAGACCAGCATACTTTCTTCTTCGAAAGTCAGTTTTGCTTGGATCCTGGTTTCGAGTGCAACAGTGCGTCTTACTGTTGCATTTGAAACCAAGTCCAGATTTCTTTGCAAATTTTTCATATTCTTGTGATTGTTTTAAAAGAAACTCCAAAACATTCTGACTTCCTTCCCATTTTAAGTAGAACATCTTAGCCTCATCTAGCTCTTTTGTCAATGTTTCGATTTTAGCAAGATGGTTAAGATTTAGTTGACCAACATTGTCGAAAGCTTGTTTTGCATGTCTTACTTCATCACTAAGCAATAAGCCAATTTGATCAAGTTGCTTGTTATCTCTTTTATACATGGTGAGGTCAGCTAGAAGAGAGACACGTTCTTTAGTTAAAGAAGACACTATTTTAGTGAGAGTATCAATTTCTTTTCTCGATTCAGATGCCACAATAGCAGCATCTGTTGCATGAGTCTGTTCAGCCTTTTTCAAGGTCTCAATTTGAACAAGAAGGTCATTGTTTTATTTTTGCACTTGATCTAAAGCACTTTTGACATGACTTGACTCATCATTTAACATTTTAGAAATCTTGACAAGATCATCTTTTTCAGTTTCACGAGTTGCTAAGTCAATCAAAAGTTGGTTACGTTCTTGAGTTAGTGACGACATACTTTCTTTGTTGGAACCTGATGCAACAGTGCGGGGATCTGTTGCATGCGTTTCATCAACCTTATTGGCTAGAAACAGATTTTATTTTTGAAACTTTTTTATTTCTTTTTCAAGACTCAACAAAGAACTAGGTTGATCAACCTCATTTAGACATTCTTTTAAGTGAACATTTTCTTCGGCTATGTCCTCAATTTCAGTTTGCATAGCTTCTAATTTGTTAGTTTGGACACGACACTTATCAATGAATTGGTCTAGGAGGAGACAAACTTTGTCTTTAGAGAAAGATCGAACCTTTTTCTTGAGCCTATTTACCTCATTGTCTGAATCTGAATCTGAGTCAACTGAATAAGCCATAAGGCACTTGATGTTTTCTTTCTTTGGTGGCTTGCAATTATCCTTAGAGGAACCGGATTAGATGCACAAATTGGCGTCTAATTCTTCCTCAAGGATGTCATCCTCTTCAGAATCAGACTTACCCCAAATGGCAGTCATTACCTTTTTTTTTTGTAATCCCGTTTGGCAAAGTCGCGCTTTTCTTTGGAATTGATGTCATTCCACTTTGGGCATTCTTTTATTTGATGACCTTTGTCACCACACTTAAAGCAACCAACAGTAGAATTAGATCTTCTCTTAGGAAAGCGACGTTTGTTAGTATTGTTGCTATACCTTTGTGAGTTTCGACCATTTATCATGCCAACAATGTTTTTAGTAAACATTGCGAACCCATCATCTTCATTCTCCTCATCACTTGAGAGAGCATTAAGAGCGAGTCCTTTCCCTTTAAAACTTTCACTAGAACGCTTCATGAGAGTTAACTCATGAGCCATGAGTGAGCCCATAAGTTCATCAAGGGTGAGCAATGAAAGTTCTTTAGCTTCCTCAATAGCCGTAACCTTCGGTTGCCATTTTTCAGTTAGGCTACGAAGGATTTTACGAACAAAATCGATTGAAAACTTCTACCTAAACTCTTAAGGTCATTGACAATACTAAAAAAACGTTATTAATTGACTCATCTCTTTCCATGTTGAACATCTCATATTGTTGCATGAGAAGATCAATACGGTATTTTTTAACTTAAGACGTTCCGTCATAGGCAAGGTTTAGGGTGTCCCAAATTTCTTTAGCTGAGTTACATACGGATATTCGATTGATCTCTTGTTCACCAATGCCATATTGAAGAACGGACATGGCCTTAGAGTTTTTCTCGATTTTCCTATAACCAGCCTCAACATACTTGTCTTCACTTTTTAAGGTACTAGTGCCATCTGCATTAGTCACTTCGATTTTAAGGGGACCCTTTTGAATGATCAACCAACATTCATAGTCCGCACTTTTGACATAGTGCTCCATGCCATGTTTCCATCAAGCATAGTTTTCTCCCTTGAAGATGGGATACTTAGTGTCTTTTGAATCGTCCATAACTATAGGATCAACTCTTTGGTTTTAACCAATATCAAGAGCATGAGGCTCTGATACCAATTGAAGAATTAGAAACAATAAACACCTAAGAGGGGGAGGAGGTGAATTAGGTGTACCTTTTTAAATTTTGTCCTTAACTTAGTTAATTGATAACGTAAGTAAAGAACGTTAAAGCACAAACCTTGAAAAACTTAATAGAATGTAAGTTCACAAGATAGTACAGCCGTTTTATCTTACAGTATAACTGACTGTGACACGGAACTTAATTAGATATAGACGAGAAATGGCAAAGTGAAAGAACGTAAAAGTAAATGAACAAACAAACGACATTTAAAAATTGGTTCAGCCTCTACTCCGAGGCCTACGTCCAACCGTTATTTTATTGCTTGTTTAGAAATTTACTCAAATTTACTAAACCCCTTACAATGAAAATAACTCGCCAACCTACTCCGGTTTCACTCAAACTTAAAACTACTCCGCTTTAAGAGTTTATGTGTTCTATCTCAAGGTGTGCAGAATCTTTGAATCTCAAGAGTTCACTTAATGAACATGGAGATTACAATTAAGAATTAACACGAGAATCATGGAACAAACTCATTATGTCACAGTACAGCGAACTGATACTTGGAGGTTTACAGCTTTTCAAAAACAAATGAAGACTTTAAAATCTGAAAAACGTTTTGCAAATATTTGAAGAACAAAGCTTTAAATTCACAAATGATTTGCAAGGTTTTAAAATAAATGCTTTGGAAAGTTTTAAGAAATAAATGAGACTAAGACACTCTATTTATAGTGGATTTGATCATCTAAGTAGTACAACTTAGATAATTGAATCCAATATTAAATAGATAGCCTTTGAGTGATGGTAAGTGTTAGGTTGTAGGCTTGGAGCACAAGTCTTGAATCAAAATCAGAAAACTCTTCCCAAAACACTCAACATGTGACACTTTACCAAATTGGCAAAAAACTTTTCTAGCTTTAAAACTTTGACAAGTCTAACTTACCATTTTGGTAAAAAGTAAATGCACAAATCTAGAGGTTTAATCAATGTGGATTTGTGACTTCAAATTTCAGATTTGTTTTCAAACTTTGAAGATTCTATTAGAATATGAATATGTCTATTCATTCACATATCTTTTATATTATTAGCAAATATTTTGTAGTACCTAATTTAGAGATTATGTAGCTAATTAGGTGTTGACTTCTTGTATCTTAGCCTTAATCAGTGGGATTGTAATCCCTTAACTTAGGAAGCTTAGAATGTATATATTGTAGGTAATATTCACTTATGCAAATCAAGGAACAAACTCTTTTATGGTATCACGAGTCTTCCTTCGATCCAATCTCATCTTCCGCTACAAAAACTTCTTTTTCAACCTCTCGCCATTATAAACGACACTACCACTGAATCCTCCCAATCTTCCAAACCAGCCTTTCATCCTGCTTACTCTGTTTCCAATGTCAAAAATTTTGTCCCAATCACCCTTGAAACCGAAAATGTTCATTATACATCGTGGGCAGAATTGTTTCTGAACACAGCACGATTGTTTCTGAACACAGCACGAGCATTCGATGTTGGTGATCACATCGCTCCTCCTGAGGGCGCTGTTCTAAAAAATGATGCTCAATGGGATCGCCTTGATGCCATTGTCAAACAATGGATTTATAGTACCATATCCCTTGATCTCCTACACACAATCCTCGAACCAGGCGCCTCTGCCCAACAAGCCTGGGATCGCATTAAAGACATATTCAACGACAATAAGAATTCCCGTGCCGTCATGATTGAACAACAATTTACCAATATTCACATGGATAATTACCCAAATATGTCGCCTTACTGTCAGGCTCTCAAAATGATCGCTGATCAGCTCTCTAATGTCGGGGCCCCGGTTTCTGAAACGCGCCTTGTGCTGCAATTTGTTACTCATCTCTTTGATGGGTACGATGGGATCGCTACCATTATTCACCAAAGCGACTCACTTCCGCCATTCTACAAAGCCCGATCAATGCTTACTTTGGAGGAGACCAGGCGTGCTAAGGCTGTTGCTCCCTCCTCTGACACGACACTCTTGTCTTCTTAGGGGGACAGTGGTTCTGAGTCGGGTAATCGATCTTCGTCAAATCAAGGTAAGGGTTCCTCAAATTCCAGTAATTCTAATAATTCCAAGGGAAAGAACAAGGGGAATAATAACAGGGGATATTATAAAGGCAAATATAGTGGAGGAGGTAACCAGAATGGCTACAACAAATCATCTTCATGCCATGGCCAGCAGCAGAACACCGGTGCACCATCTTGGAGGTGGGTCCCACTCTCTCCTTGGCAGCCACAGCAGCAGCAAGGGTGGGGACCGCCTCTCTGTCCTTACCCCCACCATGGAGTGGTCCTCTCACGGCAACTCCAAGGGTATCCTTGGACCCAAGCCGCAGCAAGCATTTGTTGCTCAACCAGGAAATATTGGAACAACTCCAGAGGCTTTCGTTCCGACCGATATCGCAGCAGCTATGCAGACTCTTACCCTTCAACAACCAGACGATAATTATTATATGGATACATGGGCTTCGTTTCACATGACTTCTCATGCGGGTACGCTCTCTTCTTATTCTTCTTTGAGTGGTAATCGTCATATAATTGTCGGTAATGGTAACACGATTCTGATTGTTGGTTATGGTACTGCCTCGTTCCCATTCCCACACCATTGCCTTCTCTTAAAAAAATGTTTTACACGTGCCTAACATTATTAAGAACCTTGTGTCAGCCCGAAAATTCACTACCGAGAATCGAGTGTCTGTTGAGTTTGATCCGTTTGGTTTTACTGTAAAGGATTTCAAGACGGGGATGCCGACTATGAGAAGCCATAGCACGGGTGACCTCTACCCCATCTTTGCGTCTCAAACTGCTCCCAAACCCGCTGCTCATGCCTTCGCTGCCACTTCGTCCACCACCTGGCACAGCCGACTCGGACATCCCGGCTCTGCTATTTTTAATTCTCTTTGTCATAATAAACATGTTGACTGTCGCCCCATCAAGTCTTTGTCTATTTGTCATTCTTGTCAATTGGGCAAACATGTTAAACTTTCGTTTCATGCTTCTTTATCTAGTACTTTACATGCTTTTGACATTATGCATACGGATTTATGGACATCTCCGGTTTTAAGTACCATAGGTCATCGATATTATATTCTTTTGTTAGAGGATTACACTAATTTCCTATGGACTTATCCCCTCACAAATAAATCTCAAGTATGTGATGTGTTTACTATTTTTTATAAAATGATTAATACTCAATTCAATTGTCTCATTAACACCCTTCAATGTGATAATGGTCGTGAATTTAATAACTCTCCTCTTCACAAATTTTTTGCTAATAAAGGTATGATATTTCGGTTTTCATGTCCTCATACATCGCCCCAAAATGGTAAGGCCGAGCGTAAAATTCGAACCATCAATAACACCATCCGTACCCTTCTTATTCATGCTCACATGCCTCCATCTATGTGGCACCACGCCTTAGCTATGGCCACTTATCTACATAATATCATACCTAGCAAAGCCAATCACAATGAGTCTCCCACCTCGAGTCTATACCACTGAGTCCCATCATATAACCATCTTCGAACTTTCGGGTGTCTATGTTATCCTCATACCCCTCCATCAACCATTCATAAGCTTGCACCTCGTGCTACTCCTTGTGTCTTCTTAGGCTACCCGTCTACCCATCGCGGTTATAAGTGCTATGACCTTGCCACTCGGAAAATTATCATTGCTCGACACGTAACATTCGATGAATCGGTATTTCCCTTTGCCTCCCAAAAACCCATCCCCAACTCATCCTATGATTTTTATGTGACTGACCCATCTCTCTATGTGTCATATCACCTTCACCAGAACCCCCCACCTACGGCTGACCCGGTTGCCCCACGTACCCCCATCACTGCCTCCCCGGTCCGCTCATCACCCCCTCCCTCTCCCGAGGTCCCCTCTCCCACGGTACCCTCTCCCGAGGTCCCCTCCCCTATACCTCAACTGTCCCCTGACCTCAACCAAGGCACCAACCTCGACAACCAAGCTCAACCATCACCTCAAATGACTACCCGTGCACAACACGGTATTTTTAAACCTAAACATATTTTCGACCTATGTGCCACGACGTCTCTTTCTCCCATCCCAAAGTGCCCCAAAACTGCCCTTAATGACCCCAATTGGAATCGTGCCATGAAAGACGAATTCGATGCCCTCATTAAGAATGAGACTTGGGTGCTCGTACCACGACCTCCTGACGTCAATATTACACGTTGTTTATGGTTGTTTAAATATAAATTTAAAGCTAATGGTGATTTGGAGCGATACAAAGCTCGCCTTGTTGTCAATGGCAGGTCTCAACAAGTGGGCATAGATTATGATGAAACTTTCAGTCCCGTGGTTAAGCCGGCCACAATTCGAACCGTTCTCAGCTTAGCGGTCTCTAAAAATTGGTCTATTCATCAATTCGATGTGAAAAATGCTTTCCTACATGGCCATCTTGCCGAGACTATTTATATGCACCAACCGCCGGTTTTTCGAGACCGTATCAATCCGGATCATGTTTGCCTTCTTAAAAAATCCCTTTACGGCCTTAAACAAGCTCCGAGAGCATGGTATCAACGGTTCGCCACATATGTTTCCAAAATTGGATTTATCCATAGCAAGTGTGATAATTCTCTATTTATTTTCCGTGATGGTGACAATATGGCATATCTATTATTGTATGTCTACGATATAATACTTGCTACCTCCACTGAAGCACTTCGGGTACAGATCACGGCTCATCTACGGTTTGAGTTTGCCATGATCGATCTCGGGTCTCTAAATTTCTTCCTCGGTATCTCTGCTCATCGTGATTCATCCGGGCTATTTCTTCATCAATCTAAATATGCTCAGGAAATTATTGCTCGAGCTAACATGTCCTCCTGTAAACCAGCTCAAACACCGGTCGATACTAAGTCCAAGCTCCACGCCAACTCCGGTCCACCCGTTTCCAATCCATCAATATATCGGAGCCTTGCTGGAGCTCTCCAGTACTTGACGTTTACTCGACCCGATATATCATATGCGGTTCAACAAATATGTTTATTCATGCATGATCCGCGCGAGGCCCATTTCCATGCTCTTAAACGAATTATTCGATACATACAGGGAGCCTCGTCCTTTGGTCTCAACCTTCATGCCTCCTCAGTTTCATCCTTAGTAGCCTATACTGACGGCGACTGGG
Organism: Silene latifolia; assembly: GCF_048544455.1. NCBI lineage: Eukaryota > Viridiplantae > Streptophyta > Magnoliopsida > Caryophyllales > Caryophyllaceae > Silene > Silene latifolia. Next base: position 9,364,691 of record NC_133538.1, on the reverse strand, counting down.
GTGGCTGTCCCAATACCAGACGCTCCACATCCGGTTACTGTGTCTACCTCGGTGACAACTTGATCTCCTAGTCTTCCAAACGTCAAGCTACAGTTTCTCGATCAAGCGTCGAATCTGAATATCGTGGAGTAGCCAATGTAGTGGCCGAATCATGCTAGTTGCGAAACTTTCTCCTTGAGCTTCATTGCCCTATCCGTAAAGCCACCATGGTCTAATGTGACAATGTTTCGACCATTTACTTATCTAGAAATCCCGTCAATCACCAACGCACAAAACATATCGAAATCGATATACATTTTGTACGGGAACAGGTAGCCCTCGGGAAAGTTCAAGTCCGACATGTCCCCTCGCGCTACCAATTTGCGGACATCTTCACCAAAGGCCTGCCCAAAATTCTTTTCGATGATTTTCGAGCCAGACTAAGCATCCGACCACCACCCGCTTCGACTGCGGGGGCGTATTAGAATATGAATATGTCTATATTCATTCATATATCTTTTATATTATTAGCAAATATTTTGTAGTACCTAATTTAGAGATTATGTAGCTAATTAGATGTTGACTTCCTGTATCTTAGCCTCAATCAGTGGGATTGTAATCCCTTAACTTAGGAAGCTTAGAATGTATATATTGTAGGTAATATTCACTTATGCAAATCAAGGAATAAACTCTTTTAGATTCAAATGTTAAAGTTTTGATAATATGAAATTTGTAAAGTTTTAACACTTAAAACATTTCGAGTAAAAAGCTCCTCCATACGGTAGTATCAGAAACCACAGTGCAGTGCACTGTTGAATGGTTTTGCAGCTACTTGACATAAATGAGAGTGTTACACTTACTCTTACAATTTTCGACTAAGGCTAGGATAATATTATTGTCTTGATTTCTTGATTGCTTCATCTTGATCATGTTGAGCCGTCATTAAGAGTCCATTTGACTGCTTCAATTACTAATCATTTTCAACTAAAAGCAAACAATCAAATAACAAAGGGACTTGCCATCATCAACTAAATGTGTTCTAACAAGTACTACAAAATTGCATCGTGTCTGAATTTGAAAAACATTGAGAATCAGTCAAGAAGAGTAGCATCCATTTGAATAGGGCATTGTGCTCTATATATCCAAGCCTTCATAAGTTCTTTGTCGCTGAGTGTAGCGTGAATGTGGCTCCTTCATTTCATCAGTACATTCAGATTTTGAAGCATTTATCTATCATTCCTCTTTCTAAACGGGTAGCAAAAATGGTATGTCATACTTCATCCTGTTTATGTGGTCTCCATTTCATTTTGGTGGTTAAACATTGTCAACTTTGACCGATATTTTTCCAAAATATATCATTTCTACAACTTTTAAAATTGGCTATGAAAATAGTTGTATTGATAAATCATAACATCAAAAATTTAACATTCTATACATGTTTGGAGAAATGAGTGATCAATGTGATACGACTATTAGAATATCGTATATATTTAGTTATGGTATATGTATTATATGTATCTTATTGTTACCTTAAGTGTAGGGTGTGCATTAGGGTTAGCTTAATATATATATGTTTATATATATATATATATATATATATATATATATATATATATATATATATATATATATATATATGTTGTAATTCTTATTTGCCTTCTCATTCAATAATAAGAAACCTTTTGGCAGCCACCTCCATGTATTGCGTTGCTTTAGAAATTATCATGGTATCAGAGCAATAAGCTCGATCCAATCAAACAAAATAAATAAATCACACAAATTCAATCAAAACAAAAATCATACGATCAATCGATATGACTGGAGGAATCGAGAAGAACAAAGGGCAAGGAGGCAGTGGTCCAAAGACTATTGCAATGACGTCGTCTTTGTATTTGCATTCTTCCGATAATCCAAGCATGAATGTGACGCAGATAATTTTCAATGGAGAAAATTATGACATGTGGGCCGAAGTGGTGAAGAACGGTCTGGATGGCAGAGGTCGTGGCTCCAAAGAGAAGGCACGCGCTGTTAGGTCAGGCGATGGCAAAGAGGCGAGCACCTCAAAAGGTGTTGCGTTCACACCCGAGGAGATGGAGAAAATTCGTTCCCTCTTAGGTGACAGTCCATCTGGTAATGAAAAGCTGGAAGGTAGTAAATCAAATATAGAATGGTTAATTGACAGTAGTGCTTCGCACCATATGACAGGAAAGCGAGAATTTTTGGTGAATGAATGGATCGATAAGGCGTCGACAGTGAGTCTCCCTGACGGTCGGACGATAGCAGCCAAAGTCCATGGAGAAATTAAATTGAGTGCCGATTTTGTACTCAAGGACGTTTTATATGTGCCATCTCTTACTTGTAATTTGATTTCGGTTCAACAATTGATTTGTGAAAACAATTGTGTAGTAACTTTTCATTCTAAATATTGTCTAATGCAGGACCCGACTACGAGGATGGAGATTGGACGAGGTGAGCATAGGCAAGGGGTATATTATTTGCAAGTGAAGCAGCATAATGTGGCGAATAAAGCTATAGTGTCGAAAGATAGTCGGATGTGGCACATGAGATTGGGGCATCCGTCAAAGAGTATTTTTTCTCGCTTTTCTAGTTTAGTTGGTTGTGATTTGCATTGGAATTTGGATATTGTTTGTGATTCATGTTGTAGGGCTAAACAAACACGTAACCCGTTTAAGCTTAATGATAAAAAGTGCGATGTTTTATTTGGTCTCATACACTGTGATATTTGGGGGCCATATCGAGTTGCTAGTTTAACCCGAGCTCATTATTTCCTAACTATTGTTGATGACCATAGTAGAGCCGTTTGGATTTATTTGATGAAAGAAAAGAGCGAAGCAGGGAATTATTTGAAAATTTTTTGTCAAATGGTTAAAACACAATTTGACAAAATAGTTAAAATAATTCAAAGTGATAATGGAACGGAGTTGTTAGCGGGAAATATGAGAGAATACTATGAAGAGAATGGAATTGTTTTTCAAACTACCAATGTCGATACACCTCAGAAAAATGGTAGAGTCGAGAGAAAACACCGACATATTCTAGAAAAAGCTAGAGCGTTACGTTTTCAAGGAGGATTGCCACTCCAGTTTTGGGGAGAATGCATTATGACAGCTGCATATTTGATCAATAGGACACCTACCTCTTTACTTGATGGGAAAACACCATATGAGATCTTATATCGTAAGAAACCGAATTTGGATAATTTAAAAATATTAGGTTTCTTATGTTATGCTCATAATAAAGAGAGACCGAAAGATAAATTTGGTGAGCGAGGAAAATGGTGTATTTTCATAGGGTACCCCCATAGTAAGAAAGGATGGAAGGTATATGATTTAAAGGAGAATCGAGTTTTTGTCTCCCGTGATGTTGTATTTTATGAGCATGTTTACTCTTTAGCATCACCGAATGGTGCGATCATGTCTTCCGCTGATAGCCCTCGGTCAGACCCTACACTTGACCAAATGGGCATTTTTGTTGATGTTCCCACCGAGGATCCGACCTCAGCTGAAAGGGGGAGCGAGAGTGATGCAGAAGGTGAAGTAACAGGGGAAACGAATGGTAATGCGAGTGGAGATAGTCACGTTGACAGTGGGCAGAATGGTGATGGCCCTGTTTCGAATGGGGAGAATGGTGATGGCTCTGTTTCGAATGCAGCTGGAAATCAGGGTGTAGGTCACGATGGACAGGAGGGATTGGGGCATGGTGAACGGGAAAAATTTGAACCCGCGTGGAAGAAAGATTATTATTGCAAATCGACAAGAATAATTACCCCGACACCGAAAGCTCATCTCGACCAAAATACTTCCTCGAAGTCAGGTACGCGTTATTGTTTAGATGATTATGTTATTACTAATTGTTTTTCCGATTCTCACAAGGCTTTTATGACAAGAATTGATAAAATTTGTGAACCAAAGAATTATCAGGAGGTTGTTAAAGATAAAATGTGGATAACAGCTATGAAGAAGGAAGTCGAGGCCTTGGAGAAAAATGGGACGTGGAAGATTGTAAATTTGCCAGCCGGAAAGAAACCTATTGGATGTAAATGGGTTTATAAGATCAAGTATAAAGCAGATGGTATAGTGGAGCGATATAAAGCGCGGCTAGTGGCGCAAGGATTTACTCAAATTGAGGGAGTGGATTACCATGAGACTTATGCACCGGTGGCAAAGATGACGAGTGTACGGTGTTTGTTGGCAGTAGCTGTGACCAAAGGTTGGGTTATAGAACAGTTGGATGTCAACAACCCTTTCTTACACGGAGACCTTGACGAGGAAGTGTATATGAGGATTCCACAAGGCTTCGAGAGAAATGTGAAGGGCAAGGTATGTAAATTAACTAAGTCGATCTATGGTCTAAAACAGGCTTCACGAAACTGGTTTTCCAAATTATCAGTCTCGTTGAAAGGATACGATTTCGTGCAGTCCCTGGCGGATTATTTGTTATTTACTTACAACAAAAATGGCGTATTTATTGGTGTGTTGGTTTATGTCGATGATATGATCGTTGTTACTAATGATAAAGGAGCTTGTCAAAATTTCAAAGTTTTCTTAGACAAGAGTTTTGGTATAAAGGACTTAGGACGACTTAGTTATTTCTTGGGTATTGAGGTAGAACATAATAAAGATGGCCTCTTCCTTAATCAAAGAAAATATGCAATTGGTATTATTGAAGAGACGGGGATGAAGGGAGCACGGATTGCATATACACCAATGCAGCCGAACCATAATTTGGCGTTGGCCAAAGGTTATGTCTTGAAGGGTATTATGAAATATCGTCGTCTCATTGAAAGATTAGTATATTTAACCATCACAAGACCGGATTTAGTTTACGCAGTGCACATATTATCGCAATTTGTGAATGAACCGAGGAAAGAGCATTGGGAAGCGGCCTTGAGAGTGGTTCGTTATCTTAAAAGAAATTCGAGTAAGGGGATTATTTTGAAGCGAGATGCTCTATTAAGTTTGATGGGTTATTGTGATTCGGATTATGCTAGATGTCCACTAACGAGGAGATCATTGACGGGTTATTATACATCTCTTGGCGGGTCACCTCTTTCGTGGAAAGTTAAGAAGCAGGCCACGGTAGCACTGTCCACGGCAGAGGCGGAGTATAGATCGATGAGAGCGGTGACAGCCGAATTAATTTGGTTGAAGTCGTTTTTGGCATCGCTTGGAGTTTTTCATTCGAAACCTATGATGATCTTTTGTGACAATCAATCGGCCATTCATATTGCTAGGAACCCGGTTTTTCATGATAGAACGAAGCACATTGAAGTTGATTGTCATTTTGTGCGTCAACATCTTGTTTCCAATACAATTAATGTTACTCATGTTCGTAGCAAGGAGAAAATTGCGGACTTGTTTACGAAGGCATTAGGAGGCTAGTTGTTTGAGCATTTGCAGTTCAAGTTGGGATTAGGCTTGCCAAGATCGCCAACTTGAGGGGGAGTATTAGAATATCGTATATATTTAGTTATGGTATATGTATTATATGTATCTTATTGTTACCTTAAGTGTAGGGTGTGCATTAGGGTTAGCTTAATATATATATGTTGTAATTCTTATTTGCCTTCTCATTCAATAATAAGAAACCTTTTGGCAGCCACCTCCATGTATTGCGTTGCTTTAGAAATTATCAACTTGACCACTAAAGTCACATAGGGACAATTAGTTTCATAACGATGGGAGAAACTCTATTTAGTTCGGTAAAGCATGTATATTTTATTTCTGTTGCACTCGTGGTTTAAAATCGTGATATCAGCTGCGATCGCAGTCACGGTAACGGTATCGCGGAATCGCACTCGACTCGACTGTCATGCTACGAGTTTTGGTTATCACAGTGATATTTATTTAAGAAGCTTTTGTAGGTCTTTATCATCTATTGGCTATTTCATACATAAAGTAAGGTTAAAATCTATTTACAATAATTAAATTGACCAATTTCAAGAGTTTTTTTGTTACAAAGTTTAGCCGGTACAAGAATATAACTCATTCATCTAGGGTTCATCGCAATTCGTATCGGGCCAAGTTGGCCGATATACGTTATAAATACGTCCTCTCGGCGGATATTTCCCTATTTTTAATTTACGTGATACAAGGTCCCTAGGGGTAGGGGGAGACCGAGACAGACATGGGTAAGAGTGATAGAGCACGATATGAGATTTCTGGGGCTTGAGGAGAGTATGGTGACGGAGAGGGCACAATGGAGGGAAAAAATACATGTGGAATTTTATTATTTGATGTTTTTTTTTACATATTTAGTATTTTTATTTAATTTTTAAAAAATTTATTTGTTCTTCTCTCCTTTATTACACCTTTTTACCAACCACTTTCTTATATATTTTACTTGTTTACTTTTAAGGCATTCCGGATCCTTAATTCTATTTCGGTTTTCAAAATGGTTTTAATATTTATTCTCGATTTAAGTTTTAAGTTTCTATAAAAGAAATCCGGAATTCGATTTTAAAACCTGTAAATTTACCTTGCCTTTGTATTACATTTCGCTCTCCCTTTTGTTATTCATTTTTCCCTTTTCTATTCGCATTTTGAGGTGTGCGTTCACTCATGGACGGTTCTAAAAGATGATTCATGTCAGCCGACCCCAAATCATTTTGGGATTAAGGCTTTGTTGTTGTTGTTGTTGTTGTTGTTGTTGTTGTTGTTGTTGTTGTTGTTGTTGTTGTTGTTGTTGTTGTTGTTGTTGTTGTTGTATACATCTCATATCGGCTGCTCTGATACCAATACTTTTTGGACAATACGATACGTATCAGCCGAGATTTTAAACCATGGTTGCACTCTTTCATGTCTTTCTATTTCTTATTATCATTTCTTGCTTTAGGTTTTCCGAATCCTCTCATAGTGGTCCTTTGGCTTAGAGTGTGGTACACTTAGTCCTGATGACATTGTTGACTTGAAGTCCTGCATTTCTCAATTTAGTGTGCTTCCAGCAATGCAAGACAAATGGGTTTCTGCACATCCATCTTTTGGGCTGGTATGTTTGTGTAGGGATGATAATTTAAAGGGAGAGTTTGACCACTTTAAGAGTATAGGCGTTCTATACTTTGGAGAGCTGACCGACAAGGAAACAGAGATGCTCCGTACTAGTCTCTTTGTACTCCTGCAAAAGTTGGGAGTACGCTCTCTGTCCGATGTATAGTTTCTTTCCTCTTACTTCTTCTTTCCACCACCTCTGTTTGTTTGCAAAATTTAGTTGGTAAAGGCGTAAAGCCGTTAAAAGGCTGATACTCAGGAGTCATTATTTAAATTTGAAATGAGTCAGCCGCAACCCTAACTTCAATCCCTTGCGGTTTCACTTACACCCAAGCACAAATAACTTATTCACTTGTCTCAATTTTCTTTTCTTTTATTTCTCTTAGTTGCCTTATTTTTTTCTTATCGTCTTTTCGAGTTCCCTCTTGGTGTCTCTACCTTTCAACCCTTTACTTCATTTCACTCTATTATTCCCATTTGCTTCTCTTATTTGCAAAAGAATTTTGAATAATGGGCATAACTGATTGAAATGGAAGATTTGTTCTATCTTCTTATAGGTATGGTTTCGACTAGGCGGCTTCTAGTTGGACTAATTCTTCCTTGTTTTGGTAAACCATCTATCAGTTTTGAAGCTGCCTTTTCTTGAAATTGTGTATGGTTATATACAGATTGTATCTCGTGAAGCGATATTATTAGGATATTGGGCCTATACTAGGCCCGACTACCATTAGGCTTGGCCATATTAGATTTAGGGTTTCATTAATTTGGGAGGTATTATAAATAACTCACCATTAGTTACATCGATATGGTGAGTTATTTATAATACCTCCCAAATTAATGAAACCCTAAATCTAATATGGCCAACCCTAATGGTAGTCGGGCCTAGCATAGGCCCAATCTCCTAATAGATATGCTGCAGCCCTATTGATTCTGGCATTACAACTTCGGTTATAAAGCGGTTCTGCCATTTGCCTTCTGCTATCTCTATAATTTGCATCGTGAAAGTTACAATCAACACAAGCTGTCTGGATTCAGCAAAATATGTCACTTGCGGATTGTTGCGGTGGAAAAGTTATTTTATCGAAAAGTCATAATCACAAAGAAAATTTATTGCATATCCAAGAAACGGTTCGAATGTAGCTCCGTTCTTCAGATACCTTGGTGGCCCCGTTGCTTCTTGCCACTCTTTCATATGATTGATTCGTATTATGTTTGCCTGATTGGATTCAATTTTGTAGGATAACATTTCTGTACACAACAAAGGATTCGGACCTTCACTCTATTTTCATGGAACTCTCTCGGTTACTATTTGATAGTACTCCAAATTCACATTTCACCAGTTTTCTTCACATGATAACTCTCATGGCCAAATCAGGTTCAAGTAAAGAGCAAATTGAACTGTTTATCCTGAACCAGAAAATGGTAAAACTACCGAATGAGGAATCTATCTCGTCTATCATCTCTCCACTTACCTTGCTTACGAATGATGCTGTGGTCCCAGATAGTCCTAACATTAATGATCAGATATCGAGCATGTCCAAGGAAAAGTCGACCTCCTCTGCCCCACTCTCTGTTATCTGGAAACCCAAGTCAGCTATGAAGTCACGCACAGTCATTACTAGACCTGTCAAACGGGTCAGGCGGGTCGGGTCATACGGGTCGGATCTGAATACGGGTCAGGTTAAATACGGGTTGGGTCAGATACTGGTCGGTTTATACGGGTCACGGGTCGGGTTAGGGTCAGAATACGAGTCCAGAAATAATTTTTAACATCTTTTTTAAACGATTTTTTTAATTAAAAATATATTTTTTAAAAATGTAAATCATATTTAAAATTAATATTTTAATCATATTCAATGTTTACCTTAATTATATTGACATAATTATTAAAATATTTTTTTTTAATAATTATTTTATTATTAAATTTTATATAAATTATAAAATTAACTTTTTAGTTGTTTTTGTAATTTTAAGTGATAAAAAAAATATTTTTTTAATATTTTTTCAAATATAATATATAAATATTAATATTTTAATAAAATTCTTGATTTACCTTTGACCGAACGGGTCGACTCGTTCGGGTCGGATCTCGACCCTAAAATATCAAGTCATTTCGGGTTCGGGTCAAACGGGTCGCGGGTTGAAAAAACCGGGTCTGTAACCCTAAAAACGGGTTGGGTTATCGGGTCGGGTCGACTCATTACTCCGTACTAAACAACCTGATGCTCCGCCAAGTACAAATGATGTTCTAGATCCTGCTCCGATATTCTATTGTCTTCTTGAAAATCAAACAGTTAAGGTAGATGACCTGACCCGATCGGGCATCGCAGCTTTAGTTGATCCCTCCGACATTGCTTTGGAATCCCTTCAGCTTGAAGGGAAGCCATCAGAAAGCAGTGGGTCCATCTCTCAAAAAGCAGTGCGAACCGGCACCAAGGGAAAACCAACATTCTTTAACTCGCGCCTGCTGTCATTTGGAAACCTAAGACAAGTGCAAAGACGCAAACTGTCATCACTAGCAAAGATAATGGCAGTTTGGGCAACAATGATGTTTCTGATGGTATACTGCTAAAAAAATCTGATACTTTGCCAGGTGCAAATGATGTTCCAGAATCGGGTCCCACACTTCCCAATATTCTCAAAAATCAAATGGGTCGGGTAAATGACCGGACCAGTTCAAGCATGGGCGGTGCCATTGATGCTCCCTCCGACATTGCTTTGGAGTCTTTTTGTGCGGAAGAGGATCCATCAGAAATGATAACTATTGAAGCGTGAAGCGAGAAGAAGAACAGAGGAGAAGAGATCGTAATTGTGTTGTTTTACTCATTGATAATCTGTCGAATTTATAGTACAAACGAGTAACAAATTGATTTGTTACCAAAACTAATGGCTAGCAAATAGGAAAGGATAAAACTAACTGCTAGTAAATAGGAAACAATTACTAATAATGAGGAACAAATATTGTGCTAATATATGCCCGATATTTCGCACAATATCCGTCTAATACTCCCCTTAAACTGGAGCATGGAGGTCAAGAATGCCCAGTTTGCGGAGTAACTAGTGAACTTGACGGACACCCAATGGCTTGGTGAAAATATCAGCGACTTGCTCGTTTGTGGGAACATGTTATTGTGTGACGAGACCTTCCGTAATAGCATCCCGAAAAAAGTGACAATCAATTTCGATATGTTTAGTGCGCTCATGAAATACGGGATTCTGAGCGAGGTGTATCGCGGATTGATTGTCACAAAACAACTTCATGGGAACGGAAATAAGAACATCCAAACTCGCTAGCAACCCCTTGAGCCATTTTAACTCGCACACAAGAGCAGCCATGGAGCGATATTCTGCTTCAACTGACGAGAATGAGACCGTGTGTTGTTTCTTGGTCTTCCAAGAGACGGGAGAGTCACCGAGGAAGACAAACCATCCCGTGACGGAACAACGGGTTAAAGGACACGCTCTGTAGTCAGAATCGCACCAACCGGAGACCGTAAGTGAACTGTCGGAACGAAGTAACACACCTTTGTCGGGGCTGCCCTTAAGATAGCGCACAACCCTTAAGGCGGCCTCCATTTGAGATTCGCGGGGGTGCTGGAGAAACTGCGAGAGAACATGTACGGAAAAAGACAAATCTGGTCGTGTAACAGCTAATTAGACAAGCCGGCTAATTAAACGCCTATATCGCTCTGGCTCGCCCAAAAAAGGGCTGGTTGAAACACCAAGTTTGTGATCGAGGTCCATAGGAGTAGAAGCGGGTTTATCACCCAAGACCCCGGATTCAGTAATGATGTTGAGAGTATACTTTCTTTGATTTAGGAAGATGCTTTCGGAATTGCGCGGAACTTCAAGCCCGAGAAAATACTTCAAAGGTCCTAAATCTTTCATTTTGAAGCAACGATGGAGATAGTCTTTAAACCGCGAGATTGTAGTGGAGTCGCTACCCGCAATAACAAGGTTGTCCACATAAATTAAAACATGTAAACGAACCGTATTAAAAGAGTATGTAAATAGCGAATAATCGGAATAGGATTGTCGAAACCCGTATTGGCGAAGAGCCCCAGCGAGCATGGCAAACCAGCACCAAGGAGCTTGACGAAGACCATACAGGTATTTTTTAAGACGACATACCTTGCCATCGTGACCCCGGCTAAAACCCGGAGGAAGCTTCATATACACTTCTTCTTTTAAATCACCATGTAAAAAGTCGTTATGTACATCCATTTGATGTAACTCCCATCTTTTAATAGCGGCAACTGCAAGGAAGGTACAGACAGTCACCATCTTCACAATAGGTGCAAAAGTCTCCCCATAATCGAGCCTCGACTTGATGATTGCCGAAAACAACAAGCCGTGCTTTTAACCTTTCAATAGAATCATCGAATTTATATTTGATCTTATAAACCCAACGAAAACCGAGAGCCTTTTTACCAGGAGGTAGGTCGGCTAATTCCCAAGTACCATTATGTTCAAGAGCGTCAATTTCATCTTGCATAGCCCGGCACCAACCATCATCTTGCATCGGAATTTTAAAAGAAGAGGGTTCGACACCTGTGGTTATAGCAGCCAAAAAATGCCTATGTCGAGATGAAAATTTATGACAATTGACATAATTAGCTAAAGTATACGGCGTACCTGAGGGAGATGAAGGAGATTCTGGTGAGTCGGGAAGAGATGGACTGTTAATCGAGTCAAGAACATAGCCTTGCAGCCGTGAGTTAGGAAATTTGAGACGATGTCCTCGTCCAAGATCAGAGGCAGGGGGCGAGTTAATGATACTATTATCGGGCTCAATTATAGTGGTTTTGGGTTCCTCAACACCCGTGTTTTCCACGGCTGACATCTCGGTATGAGGGTCATGAGTGACGGTGACAACAGGGTGAGACGGAGTCGAACAAGGCTCGTCATTAGGTGGAAAAAGTAAAAGGTCTAGTGGCGGAGCAGATGCGGTACTTCTCGGATCAGGAAAGTGAAAAACATCCTCATAAAAAACGACATCGCAAGACACAGTAATAGACTCTGTTTCAATAACATAGACCTTCCAACCTTTTTGATTGTGTGGGTAACCAAGGAAAATACAATTCCGGCTACGAGGCTTAAACTTATCACCCCGAGTTTTTTGGTTATGTACAAAAAAAAGACAACCAAAGACTCTTACATTCTGGTAAGACGGAGGAATACCGAATAATATTTCATATGGGGTTTTATGATTAAGAATAGCGGAAGGTGTCCGGTTAATTAAATAAGCAGCAGTAAGAATGCACTCACCCCAAAACTTCTTTGGAAGATTTCCCTTAAAAGGCAAGGCCCGGGCAACATTAAGAATATGCCGATGCTTACGTTCAACACGCCTATTTTGTTGGGGCGTGCCAACGCAAGAAGTTTGAAACTGAACACCCTACTGTAAAAAATAATCTGCCATATGATTAAACTCATTTCTATTATCGCTACGTACCACCTTCACCTGTTTCGAAAATTGTGTGCACACCAAGTTTTTATTAACCGGAATAGGTTGAGCTAAAGGAATATGTTTAACCACATTTTGTAACACCCCCATACTCCAAGTGCCTTACCAGGACCACTCAGGTATGAAGACATTACCATCTCGGTTACCCGAGGCAATGATAATCAAACAACAATGAAGAAACAACGTTTAATATAAATAGTTTAGCGAATAGTTACAATCCTCAAAACCAAACCAAAAGTACAATACATGATTTCAAACTGACTGTTCTAACTGAAATGTAAATAAACTAAAGGCTACAGCGGAAGACTCCTATCATCATGTCGTGGCATCCCAGCTATCAAGACTCATCTCAATACCGCTCAATATCGCTCACCATCCCCGAATGGATCACCGCAGTTTACAAAACAACACCGGGTCGTACTAATCACACAATCAATATAAACAACAATGATAAGGTAAGCAGACAGCTTAATCTGTCACACACACACACACAACCCATCGATTCCAATCATCTCAATATCGATCGTCCACCGGACCAGCCCCGATGGGGGACCGCAGCCTGCACCCACCAAATCCCCGCTCCACATAGTGAGCGATAAACCCTGTCCATTAATGTGCACATCCCTTCTGTGGCGGGTTCCACAGAAGGCGAAACTAGGGCGTGAAGCCACTCCCGCAAGTGACCCCACTCAGCCGAGGCCACGCCTCGCGAACCATCAACAACGATCACAACCACAATCACAGTACAATTATTATATCAAACAACCAAATACAATACATCAACCAATATCCCATTATGGAACTAATACTGAGTAGGAAATCCTACCTGGTATGCACACAATCAGACGGTCTCTACTGCTCAGTCAAAAAGCCTCTTCTATGAACCCTCCTCCTATCATACAACACATAGAGACTACCACATCACATACTACACATAAAAACCCCCAATCTCTAAATTAGGGTTTAACCGAATCTAAGGAAACATAATAAAAAGGGTGCATAGATCTTACCCTCGACGCAAGGAATTCAACGGTACGAACAACGACAAGAACTGACCGTCTGAACTCCGGGAATTGCTAAGAATGCGATTAAGAAGATGAACTTGTTTGCTTTCTCTCTTAAACAGGAATTTAGGTTTTGTAAAAGTGATTTAGAATAATGACGATGAAGCTTAAATACCTTAATCGCATAATTAACAAAACCCGAGAAAACTCCCCGTAAAACCGGACACTCGATCGAGTACCCAAGGTACTCGATCGAGTACCCCTTACTCGATCGAGTGCCCCTGACTACTCGATCGAGTACCCAACAGGTCAGAAACTATTTTATTTCGCAACTTACTCTTACTCGACAGAGTAAGGCCTACTTGATAGAGTACCCCAAGACTTATAAATACGGAGTATTACAGTCTTCCCTCCTTAAAAGGAACTTCGTCCCCGAAGTTCAAACCACTACTAAACAAAGGTACTCCCACAACATTCCCGACTCAAAAGTCAAACAAAATTCAACATAAAACATGACACTAACCCAATTCATCCCGACCAACACACCGACACAACATATAAAAGGGGTATAAAACTCTTAAAAACTGCTCGCGATCATCTCCTACCCCCCTAAAAGAAACAAGGTTACGTCCCCGTAACCATACATACCTGATCAAAAAGGAAAGGGTAACGCTCTTTCAAAGCTTCCTCTGGCTCCCATGTAGCTTCCTCGGTCTCGTGGTTAGACCACAGGATCTTAAGCAAAACTGTCTCACCACTCCTAGTCTTTCTAACCTTTCGGTCTAGAATCTGCTTAGGCACTTCAAGATATTATAAGGACTCATCTAGCTCTAAGCTCTCTGCCTCTAACACATGTGACGGGTCACTCACATACTTCCGCAGCTGCGATACATGAAACACATTATGCACTCTCTCTAACGCAGCTGGTAAAGCCAGACGATAAGCAACTTCCCCAACTCGCTCTAAGATCTCATAAGGCCCTATAAACTTCTGACTTAGCTTGCCTTTCTTCCCAAATCTCATAACCCCGCGCATAGGAGAAACTTTCAAAAGAACCTTGTCCCCAACTTGAAACTCTATGTCCCGACGATGTAGATCTGTATAACTCTTTTGTCGATCCTGGGCTGCTCTCATCCGTTCCCTGATCATCTTAATCTGTTCCACCATCTCATACACCATCTCTGGTCCTAAAACCACTGCCTCAGCACTATCGTCCCAACAAATTGGACTCCTACATCTCCTCCCATACAAAGCCTCAAACGGTGCCATACCTATACTGGTGTGATGACTGTTATTGTAAGAAAATTCTATCAAGTCCAACCTCTGCTCCCAGCTACCACCAAAATCCATCACACAAGCTCGCAACATATCCTCAAGAGTCTTGATTGTTCTCTCAGTCTGCCCGTCTGTCGCAGGATGAAATGCTGTACTCATCTTCAAAGTTGTTCCCAACGATTCCTGCAACTCCTTCCAAAACCTCGATATAAACCTCGCATCTCTGTCAGACACTATGTCCTTAGGGACTCCATGTAACTTAAGCACGTTCTTTCGATTAGCCATAGCCAATTGTGCCTTAGTCCATGTATCTTTCATTGGAACAAAGTGAGCTGACTTGGTCAGACGATTCACTATCACCCAAATCATGTTGTTACCTTGTTGACTCTTTGGTAAACCCACAATGAAATCCATGGAAATGGATTCCCACTTCCACTCAGGTACCTCTAAAGACTGAATCTTACCTTGTGGTCGTCTCTGTTCCCCTTTAACTCTCTGGCATGCCAAACAACGGGACACAAACTCAGCTGTCTCTTTCTTCATCCCAGGCCACCAAAACGTTTTCTTCAAATCCTTGTATAGCTTGTCTCCACCTGGATGAACTGAATATGGTGTGCAATGTGCCTCTGTCATGATAGTCTTTTTCAACTCCTCGTCATTAGGAACACACCACCTACCATCAAACCTCAAACTACCATCTGTATGAATAGAAAACCGGGACACTGTCCCTTTCTCTACTCCAGCTCTCCACTCCACTATCTTAGGATCCAAAGCCTGCTTACCCCGAATATCATCATAAAACTCCGGATGTCTTTGTCATATCACCCATGGCATCTCCTTTCTGCATCATATGTATCCCAAAACTCGCTACCTCATCCCTCAGCCTCATCAAAGACAGAGCTGTACATAGGGAATGTACACTCTTCCTACACAAAGCATCAGCTACAACATTGGCTTTCCCTTCATGGTAGATGATTTCCATGTCATAATCGCCAATCAGCTCCATCCACCTCCTCTGTCTCATGTTCAACTCCTTCTGCGTGAAGATGTACTTGAGACTCTTGTGATCAGAAAATACCTTAAAGATTGCTCCATAAAGGTAATGTCTCCAAATCTTGAGAGCAAACACCACTGCACCCAACTCCAGATCATGAGTAGGGTAGTTCTCCTCATAAGGCGTCAATTGCCTAGAAGCATAGGCAATCACTTTACCATTCTGCATCAACACACATCCCAGCCCATTCTTCGAGGCATCCGTATAAACCTCAAAGTTCTCGCTCCCTTCAGGCAATGCTAAGACAGGAGCTGTGGTCAAACGCTCTTTTAATGTTTGGAACGCCGTCTCACAACTCTCATCCCAACGAAACCTGTTCTCTTTCCTCATCAACGCTGTCATCGGTCTAGCTATCTTGGAGAAATCCTTCACGAACCGTCTGTAGTATCCAGCTAAACCCAAGAAACTCCTAACCTCAGCAACGTTCTTCGGTGCTTCCCACTTTGTCACTGCCTCAATCTTCGCCGGATCCACAGCTACCCCATCTTTAGAGATCACATGCCCCAGAAAAGCAACTTTCTCTAACGTAACTCACACTTAGACAAATTTTAGCATACAACTCATGATCCCTCAAAGTCTGCAACACGATCCTCAGATGCTCCTCATGCTCCTCCTTAGTCTTAGAGTAGACTAAGATATCATCGATAAACACCACTATAAACTGGTCCAAGAACTGTCTAAAAATTCTGTTCATCAAATCCATAAACAATGCCGGCGCATTAGACAATCCAAACGGCATCACCACATACTCATAATGGCCATACCTCGACGTGAAAGTTGTCTTTGGTATGTCCACCTCTCTAATCTTCACCTGATGGTACCCCGACCTCAAATCAATCTTAGAAAAGACTGTTGCACCGCTCAACTGATCAAACAGGTCATCTATCCTTGGCAAAGGATACTTGTTCTTTATCGTCACGGTTCGGCTCCCGTAATCTATGCATAACCTCAAACTCCCATCCTTCTTCTTCACGAAAAGAATCGGGTGCTCCCCACGGCGATACACTTGGTCTAATGTATCCCTTCTCTATTAGATCATCCAACTGCCTCCTAAGTTCCTCCATCTCCTTAGGACCCATACGGTACGGTGCCTTAGAGATTGGCCCCGTCCCTGGCTTCAACTCAACAGTGAAATCTATCTCCCTCTTCGGTGGCAACCCCGGAATCTCCTCCGGAAAAACATCTCGCAAACTCCCCACCACTGGTATCTCATCAAGCGTCGGACTCTCTATCCGATCATCTCTCACATGGCACAAGATCAGAGGACATCCCTTCCTCAGATAAGACTTCAAGGTGATTTGCAATCAACTTAACTTTGGGTTTGACTAGAAACCCACGATAAGACACACTAACACCCTTAGGACCTCTTAAAGACACTTTCTTTTGATGACAGTCTATCTTAGCTTTATACTTTCCTAACCAATCCATCCCAACTATCATCTCAAAACCGTTAAAAGGAAACTCTAGCAAGTCTACCGGGAAATCAACTTGCCCAACTATCAAAGATACATCTCTGAACAATCTCCCACACGATACAGACTCACCCGAAGGTATGAAAACTTGCTCACTAACAGACTCATATACTCTCAAACCCAACTGTTTGACATGACTCGAAGACACGAACGTCGAGAAGCCCCGAATCAAACAAAAAAAGGTAGGAATACCATTAACAAGGAATGTCTGGGGTGATAACGTGCGCATCTTCCTCATTTGCTTTCTTCTCCATCATGAATAACTTGCCACTGGTCTTCTGCCCACCTCCCTGGACAGTACTGGCTGAAGTGGTCGGCTTAGCACCCGACCCTTGATTGTTGTTGTTGTTCGCTGGTGGTTTCTGATAAGAATTACTGCCGTTGCGGTTGCCTCCACTCTGGTAACTCTGACTTCCCCGGTTTGGCCATGATCCAGCCGGTCTGTTGCTCGCGAAGCTCGCGAGATCTGCGGAAAGATCGGTGCACTTGTGCACTCATGTCTCTTGTGGCCTACACCACCACAGCTATAGCAGTTCACTCCCCAACTATTACTCACACTTCCACGCCCACGCCCAAAGGAAGCCCCAAAGATCGAACCCGGACCCAGGAAGAAAATCCCTTAGATCGATTGTGGTTGCCTTTCTTGTGATTCGATTGGCCACCACCCTCGCTCTCGAACTTCCTCTTCTCACCACCTAACCTCTCCGAGCCATCTCCACCAACCTCTCAGCTCTCCCAACTCTCTCATAAGCTTCCTTAACATCTGTAAGGATTCCCACGGGTAACTTATCCATAATCTTAGGGGTCAACCCCCTCTCAAACCTCAATGCCAGATTCTCCTCACTCAAACCCATATCCTCAGCATACCTAGACTTCTCATTGAACAGCCTGTAATACTCAGCCACAGACATCTCAGCAGTCATCTTAAAACCATCAAACTCTTCTCTCATCTTACTCCTCACATGTTCCGGTACAAACTCCTTCCTCACAGCCCTACGAAACTCCTCCCAAGGTATAGCAGGTAAGCCTTGGTTTGTATATATTTCCTTAGCACTCACTTTCACTGAATCCCACCACTTGCCTGCTGCCTCCCTCAGATAGAACGCAGCCTGTTCCACCCTCATCTCATCAGGACAGTGAACCAAATCTAATATGTTCTCCATCTCTCTCAGCCAACTATCAAGAAGGTTAGGCTCCCCAACTCCCTTGTACTCTTTCGGGTTAAACCTCGCTATGTAAAGGCTGATTTTTGAATGGTCAACCTCCTTCTCCTTATCCTTATTCTTATCCTCATTCACTTTCTTTAGGGTCTCAGTAAGAGCATCCTGGTGCTCTAACATCTTAACGATGTCATCCACGGTCATAAGCTCAGCTCTCGCATACAAAGCAGTTCTCTTGGGCGGCATCTTGAAACTATACATATATAAGAAAGGGTAGATATGAACATACGTACTAAACTTCAAAACACGAAGACACGACACCCAGAACCTACTCGATCGAGTTCCCAAACACACTCGATCGAGTAACGGGCTACTCGATCGAGTGCCCAACATACTCGATCGAGTACCCAAACATCGGACCTTAATGGACCTTCGATCTCTTACCTACTCGATCGAGTATCTAGGCTACATCGATCGAGTGACCCCTACTCGATCGAGTACCCCTAGTTACTCGATCGAGTGCCCAAAAACACGATTCTGGACTCAAAA
Organism: Silene latifolia; assembly: GCF_048544455.1. Classification (NCBI taxonomy): domain Eukaryota; kingdom Viridiplantae; phylum Streptophyta; class Magnoliopsida; order Caryophyllales; family Caryophyllaceae; genus Silene; species Silene latifolia. Next base: position 9,345,724 of record NC_133538.1, on the reverse strand, counting down.
TCGTCAAAAACCCACCCGATCGAGTCAGTCCCACTCGATCGAGTCACGCTAATACATAAAAGCTACCCACATGTTACGTCATATGCTAACATGCTAAACTTATAAACCACATTATATCATAATACACATGCTACGCATCTTTTCTACCATCTACGAGATCATTTCATCATGTTATTAAATGCCACATTGTAAATCATCCAACATGTTATCATCTCTTCAACAAATTCCCACATATCACCATTTTCTTTCACATGCTCAACTTTCTACTCCAACACCCAACAATTAACACATTTCACCACATTCTTACACAAGTTAACCAAACGCACATACGACTCGACAAACACTTCCCCCATGTGACCGGTTCAAAGTTGTAGGGCGACCCCTGCGACTTCAGGACGTCTCCCAAGCCTTTGCACTAGCTCCTACCACTTTTACCCCGGGTTCATTTTAATTGACTCCCTATGTTCATTAGGTTCATTGGTTACAGGTTTCAGGATCGTCGCTATGATACCATTTGTAACACCCCCATACTCCAAGTGCCTTACCAGGACCACTCAGGTATGAAGACATTACCATCTCGGTTACTCGAGGCAATGATAATCAAACAACAATGAAGAAACAACGTTTAATATAAATAGTTTAGCGAATAGTTACAATCCTCAAAACCAAACCAAAAGTACGATACATGATTTCAAATGATTTATTTCTAATGAAATGTAAATAAACTAAAGGCTACAGCGGAAGACTCCTATCATCATGTCGTGGCATCCGCCTATCCCAGTACTCATCTCAATACCGCTCAATATCTCGCTCACCATCCCGAATGGATCACCGCAGGTTTACAAAACAACACCGGGTCGATAGTAATCACACAATCAATATAAACAACAATGATAAGGTAAACAAACAAACTTAAGCGTCACACACACACACACACAACCCATCGATTCCAATCATCTCAATCTGATCTGTCCCTTTGGACCGGACCATGCCAGTGGGGGACTGCGGTACGTACCCACAAATCCCCGCTCCACATAGTGAGCGATAAACCCTGTCCATTAATGTGCACATCCCTTTTGTGGCGGGTTCCACAGAGGCGAAACTAGGCGTGAAGCCACTCCGCAAGTGACCCCACTCGGCCGAGGCCACGCCTCGCGAACCATCAACAACGATCACAACCACAATCACAAGACAATTATTATATCAAACAACCAAATACAATACATCAACCAATATCCCATTATGGGACTAATACCGAGTAGGAAATCCTACCTGGTATGCACACAATCGACGGTCTCTCTCGCCGAGTCAAAAAGCCTCTTCTATGAACCCTCCTCCTATCATACAACACATAGAGACTACCACATCACATACTACACATAAAAACCCCCAATCTCTAAATTAGGGTTTAACCGAAACGAAGGAAACATAATAAAAAGGGTGCATAGATCTTACCCTCGACGCAAGGAACTCAACGGTACGAACAACGACAAGAACTGACCGTCTGAACTCCGGGAATTGCTAAGAATGCGATTAAGATGATGAACTTGTTTGCTTTCTCTCTTAAACAGGAATTTAGGTTTTGTAAAAGTGATTTAGAATAATGACGATGAAGCTTAAATACCTTAATCGCATAATTAACAAAACCCGAGAAAACTCCCCGTAAAACCGGATACTCGATCGAGTACCCAAGGTACTCGATCGAGTACCCCCTTACTAAATCGAGTGCCCCAGCTACTCGATCGAGTACCCAACAGGTCAGAAACTATTTTATTTTGCAACTTACCCTTACTCGACAGAGTAAGGCCTACTCGATAGAGTACCCCAAGACTTATAAATACGGAGTATTACACATTTGCCCCTAGATGACCGAGCCTTCGATGCCACAAATCATAAGACCCAAGCGTGTTCACCGTAGTCGAATTGGTTGAAGACAGCAAGAACAGTCCATCCCGAAGCTCACCTACTCCAATCATCTTCCTCAAGGAACGGTCCTGTATGAGACAACGATCTTTAGTAAATTGCAACACATAATCATTGTCTTCCGTTAATAGAGAAACGGAAATTAAATTGCAAGTTAAATGTGGAACAAAGAGACCCCGTCGTAAAACAATATGGCTATCTATACAAACCGTGCCCTTTTTGGACGCCAAAATCCGTTTCCCTTTGGGCAGCCCGACTGCCCTTGGAGGGATAACCATACTATCCGTAAATAAGGATAAATCATCTGTAACATGGTTAGAAGCACCGGTATCTATGATCCAAGAAACAGACGTACCAGATAAACGATCCGAGGAAAGAGTATGAAGAGCATTAGCATGGACCAGGCCGTCATCAGGTGACCCAGACCCCGAGCTACTTCCTACCCCTGCACTCGTGCTCGCAGCAGAACCCGCAACCGCACCCTTACTACGACATAATTCAGCCAATGTCCGAGGTCGACTACCCCACCAATCCGGAAATTTATTGAGTTTAATGAAACAGGATTTTAAATTATGCCCGTTAATTTGACAGTGATCACAAAACAATTTGCGACGTTCTAATTTTTCCTGTTCATGCAAAGCCTTCCAATCGGAAGGAGTGCGTTGAACACCAGGGACCGCATAAGCGACAACATCAGTCACATCAGGAGATGACGAATAATCTTGAAGAAGTCGTTCAGCCTGAAGTACGCCATGATACCCGCGGTTAAGAGAAGGGAGTGGTTCAAGTTAAAATTCTTAGTTGCGGAGTGGTCCGTACAAGCTACGGTCGAGGCCCACAAAAAATTGGTGGAGGCGTTCATTATCAAGTCTCTTAAAGACTTTGGCAGCGATGTCACAAGTGCATTTACCGCACTCACAAGCAAACGGGGGTTCATGTATGGTAAGAGCATCCCAAAGTGTTTTTAATTTGTCGTAATATTCAGTAACAGTTATACCTTTCTGTTGGATCTTGTGTCCTCCACAAATTAGTGTGATAACATTTATAAACCTCTTATAGGTTCACAAGGGTATACTTCGTATTTTATCAGTTGATTAACGAATACTTAATAACGGTTGGTTTGCTAGAAAGTTTGACGTTATTATCATACAGATGGCGGTGATCAACTGATCCCTAAAAGTCACACCTAAAGGATGTGTTTGAGAGATGTGATTGTATGAAAATATAATCACATTGATGCCTGACTAAAAGGTTAGTCCATGTATTTGACTAAACAGTTAGTCAATGTGTTGATGAGACGATTATTTAATTTAATTAAATAATATTAGCTGAGATGAATTAACTGTCAATTCGTAAATTGAATATAATATGTTATATTTAATTAATGTATATAATGTTGGCTTGAACGAATTAAGATGTTAATTCGTAATTAAACGTAACCAGTTATATTTAATTAGCTAATTATAAATATGCGATATTTATAGTTAAAGTATATATATTATACGATATTGTCATAATAAATTATTACAAACCGGCATTAATAAATCGACTGCAAGCTGTTGTATATAGACTTATTAATACGGAATAAATTAAATGACAATTTATAAATTATACACTTTATATACATTTTGTAAACTACCAAAAATAAGAAGATATAATCACCTTATTTTGGTAGGTGGACAAACCGAAAATAAGGAGATAATCCTCCTTATTATTTCGGTTGTTTTGGCCAAAAATGAGGAGAAAAATATCTCCCATTTACTTCTCTTATTTCGGTTATAATAAGAGGGTAGAAGATCATTTTTCTTAACGTAATTTTTACCAAAAATTCTCTCATCAAAATAAACACAAAAACCCTAAAATTTTCGAAATTAGGGTTCCTCTTCAAGCATTAAGGGGATATCATTCTAGCAATTTGAGGGGCATTTCTCATATCATCTTGGGTGCAACGATTAGGCGAATATCATTTTGATATTGTTCTTAGGCCGAATTTGTAAGGACCAAAGGTTGATTATTAATCCTCTACTATTTTGTTTATGTAATTTCTTTTATGACTCGTATTCATAATTATAATTTCGTTATAATCTTTATAATGTTATTGGAAGTATACCGATATTTCCTACACTTTCTTATGCCGACATTCACCGAGTTCGGTTTTTAAAGAATGAATCGACGTACCATCAACCACGGCGAAGCGTTCTGCCAAATCCTTCCATATAGCGGCTGCATCCTCGACATATAGAACGCTCTCAAGCACAGACGGGTCAATTGTAGCCCGAAGCTAGGAAACAATTATACAATGAACCACCTCCCATTGTCCAAGCATAAACGCATCCGTCGGTTTTTCAACAGTCGCGTCACAAAAACAAAATTTTCGACGAGATTTCAGCGCCATCCGCATCGAACGACTCCAGTCATCATAGTTATGGGTGTTTAAGAGAACTGTAGAATGTTTAAGGTTTTGTAGATCCCCTGAACCGAGATAAAGCGGAGAAAGGGGATTAATTCTAGGTGTGGAAGTTCCCGATTGGGAAGAAATTGCAACTTCGCCATTAGTCATGGCATGAAGGAGGTGTGTTGAGTTTTGATTTTGTGTTTTTCTTTTTTTTTTCTTTTTTTTTTATAGAAAAATTGGCTCGATGATACCATTATAACTATTGAAGCGTGAAGTACAGAGGAGAAGACATCGTAATTGTGTTGTTTTGCTCATTGATAATCTGCCGAATTTATAGTACAAAGGAGTAACAAATTGATTTGTTACCAAAACTAATGGCTAGAAAATAGGAATGGATAAAAGTAATTGCTATTAAATAGGAAACAATTACTAAGAGCATCATCATTGGTAAGCTAGTTGGTACTAGCTTACCTTTGCCACATCAAATTTTTGAGCTACAACAATTTTAAGCTACAATTTGCTCCAATGATTTAGCCAACTTACTAATAGCTTGATTGGACCCACTTAACACATTTTTCTATTTATTTATTTAAGTTCCAAATTTTCAACATAAAATTAAAATTTAATTAGTATGGCCATTATTTTCTTATTGGGTACATATATCTAGTGGGTCCAGTTAAGCAAGTAGCCCCATGGAGCTACTAGCTCAAAATATTTTGAGCAAAGCTAGTCTACTTGGACTACTCCAATGGTTAAGCTACTAGCTTACAATTTTATAAAATTGCAAGCAAGTTCTCAAGATAAACCATTGGAGATGCTCTAATAATGAGGAACGAATATTCTGCTAATATATGCCCGATATTTCGCACAATATCCATCTAATAAGAAATCAGTGGAAAAGCTCCGGTCTTACAAAGTACATGTAGCTCTCAGAACGCATTGACCGGTAGACAAAGGGAGGAGGCTGCTTTCCGATACTACACTGAAAGAGATGGTGGGGCTGCTGTGAAGTTGGTTAATCAAGAAAAGGAGACAGGATTCCCGTATGACATTTTAGTCAATTCTTATACCATAAACCCAGGTGTATGATACTTCCTACTCTCACTATTAAAAATAAAATAAATAAAATTTAAAGATAAAAAATTCAATCACAATATTAAGCAGTTAACAACACTTGGTATAAACCCTTTTTCCTCCCCTTTCCTACCTAGATATTTCATAATTACAAAAAAAATTATGCATAAAATTTAATTTCCAAACCTATTAGTTTTGTAATCCTAGATTTGTATTTTGATTGATTATCTTCTAACTTATCAGGTAAGTGTATTAATTGAATTGATTTTTATATTTTGTCTCTAATTATTCATTGTTAGTTTTGTGATTTTGGGGCGGTGTAATTCATCATATGAGAGTATAATATTCACTTTTAATTTAGTGAATATGATAATTTAGTTTGATGAATACATGTCATTTAATGTAATATTCATCATATAACACTATTATATTCAATTTGAATTTAGTGAATGATAGGCTTATCGCGTACCTATGCAAAAATAATTTCCCTAGACACAAGTTAATGTAGTAATAGGGGTCGAACACAAGGAAACGGAAATTACGTCGTGAATTGCTATGGGTGGATTTTTATCAAGGTCGATTACGTTTTGGGTTTGATTTGTTTGGTTTGATGATTAATGAAAATTGAAACGTAAATAATATGATAAAAGATAGTCTAAAGGGTTCGGGTCACTCATGCAAAGGTAAACATATGAACAAGATAAACTTGATACTAATAATCTTGTCAACTACTTAAACTTAAAGATACCCACCTTACGGTATTAGTATCAACCATAGACCGGGTCCTAGAAAAACTCTCGTCCATGACTAGGTCGTCCTACCACACATGCTTAGTCTTATTCAATTCCGTGCCTCTCGACTTTAGAACGAATAAACAAGTTTTAATCTACGACTACGGCCGATAATCAAACATTAAGCGTGACAAAGCAAACATGTGATGGAAGCAATTGATCAATATTATTATGAACTTTATTTAATCATATTATATGTTTGATTTTGCATGGCTCCCCTAGCCTTTAGACTAGAGAATTTAGCTACTCATACTAAGATGTAAAATGTAAACTAAATTGTAAGTAATGGTGAACATGGTTATATGAATTATGCTAATTAGGTGATATAACATACAAAAAGAATAAAGCTAAGTAAATATGAAATACTTGATTATAATAACTATGTGATAACTAAAGCAATGATGTAAATTGTAAACTTGTAATAAGAAATACCTTAATAAGGAAGACTTGTATGGAAGAACAAATAACTAAAACCAAAGGATTGAATAACAAATGCTTGAGAATCTCTTGAAATACAAATTGTTGAAAGATTAACTAAGAAATGCTTAAACAACTTAAACTTGAAATGAAAACTAATGAGAGAAAACTTATAATGCTTTAGGCTTAATGTAGTAAACTTGGACGTAAAATGGGATGCCGTAAACCTATGAATACCTCTCCTATTTATAGGAGAGGAGGAGAAAAACGTAAGCACCAATGGTCATGCAACCCCGATCGGGGTTAGGCCGCCCCGATCGGGGTCGTGTGATCCTCGGTCAATTGTCTTAATTCTCCTCTTAATTGCTAAGGGTATCCAATGTTGGTGATAAATTGTGCGATTAATCACCCGGTTAATGCTCTAAATTCCTAGCATCCTAAGCTCTCTTGGCATCCAATGCTTGCACCTTGATATGGACCTTTATTTTGGGCTTGACTTTGCATTTGGCTTCATTTGTAATTTCTTACTTCAATCCACTAATCTTCATGCAAAACCCAAGTAATCTTCACATACTTAGTCCAATATTTGGTCTTGTTTATCTTAGTGAACTTGGTGTACAAAATCATAGGAAAAAGCCTCTAAATGCTTAAATTCCTACAAAACCGTAACAAACACAACAATACACCTAGAACACAAAATTAGCTCAAAAATATACTAATTAAAGTATGATAATCAATAAAAACCGAGCTAAAATGAGGGGTAAAAGTATATATAAAATGAACCTTGGCTTAGCTTCTTGTTTGACTAGGAGATGCTTCAATGCAGCATGATCGGTATGAACAATGACTTTGGAACCAATCAAGTAAGAGCGAAATTTGTCTAAGGCATAGACAATGGCAAGTAGCTCTTTCTCCGTCGTGGCATAATTGATTTGAGCCGCATCCAAGGTTTTGCTAGCGTAGTAGATAGCATGGAGAACCTTGTCCTTTCTTTGTCCTAGCACGGCACCTACCGCATAGTCACTTGCATCACACATGATCTCGAATGGCAAGTTCCAATCCGGTGATTGGATGATAGGTGCGGAAATCAAAGCCTTCTTGATCCTATTAAAAGACTCAAGACAATCATTAGTAAACACAAAGGGAGCATCTTTTAAAAGAAGCTCCGTAAGGGGTTTGGCAATCTTAGAAAAATCTTTAATAAAACGGCGGTAGAAACCCGCATGGCCTAGGAAACTCCTTACACTCTTCACATTTACCGGTGGGGGTAGTTGCTCAATAACTTGGACCTTAGCACGGTCCACCTCAATTCCTCTTTCCAAAACAATATGACTAAGTACCACTCCTTCATTTACCATGAAGTGGCACTTTTCCCAATTCAACACCAAATCAACTTCTTCACAACGCTTTAAAACTTTGGACAAGTTAGTCAAACAAGCATCAAAAGAAGAACCATAAACACTAAAGTCATCCATAAACACCTCCATGATAGACTCAATGTAGTCGGAAAATATGCTTATCATGCAACGTTGGAAGGTGGAGGGGGCATTACAAAGACCAAAAGGCATTCTACGGTAGGCAAATGTACCATAGGGACATGTAAACGTGGTCTTCTCTTGGTCATCCGGGTGAATGGGTATTTGAAAGAACCCGGAATAGCCATCTAGGTAGCAAAAGTATTTGTAACATGCCAACCTTTCCAACATTTGGTCAATAAAAGGTAGTGGGTAGTGGTCTTTCTTAGTGGCTAGATTTAGCCTCCTATAGTCAATGCACATTCTCCAACCCATCACAATTCTAGTTGGAATTAACTCATTTTTATCATTTTTGGCTACGGTGGTTCCTCCTTTCTTAGGAACCACTTGGACCGGACTCACCCATTTAGAATCGGAAATCGCATAGATAATTCTCGCATCTAACAATTTAAGCACTTCCTTTTTTACCACTTCTTGCATGTTAGGATTTAGTCGTCTTTGACCTTGGACACATGGTTTATGATCTTCCTCAAGATTGATTCGGTGCATGCAAAATTCGGGACTTATGCCTTTTAAATCGTCAAGTTTGTAACCAATGGCTTTCTTGTGAGACCTCAAGACATGAAGCAATTTAGCCAATTGACTCTCATCTAATTTAGCACTAACGATTACCGGACACATTCCCTCATTATCAAGAAAAGCATACCTCAAATTGGAAGGAAGAGGCTTAAGCTCGGGTTTTTGTACCTCAACATCTTGGGGTGTAGCAACCAAGCCTATAAAGCGTGAGCTCTCCTCCAATAATAGCTCCTCTCCATCCAATTCTCGCTCCAAAGCATCAATATCTTCATTTCCAATCTCATCATCACCTGCAAATGATTCTAAAAGCAAGAGTGCCTCCAAGGGATCTTTAGACAAAGATCGAGGTGTAGAGTCTTCTATAACAATGTTAACGGCATCCAAAATGTCAATAGAATAACAAGACTCTTCTATAATAGGACTCTTCATGGCACTATTCAAATTATATGTGACCTTATCGTCACCCACTTCCAATTTAATTTTACCGTTCTTGACATCGATCAACGCACCCGCGGTGTGTAAAAATGGTCTTCCCAAAATGATTGGGATTTGGGCATCTTCGGCCATGTCAAGAACAATAAAATCAACCGGAATGAAAAACTTACCAACCTTAACGGGAACATCCTCCAAAACTCCCAAAGGGCGTTTTATAGAACGGTCCGCCATTTGCAATGTGACACTAGTGCATTTTAAGACTCCCATATTAAGCTTAGCACAAATAGAGTAAGGTATGACACTCACACTAGCACCTAAATCGCATAAGGCTTTATCAATTTGGTAGGTACCAATTGTGCATGGAATAGAAAAGCTACTGGGATCTTTTAACTTAGGAGGGGACTTGTTTTGCAAAAGAGCACTCACCTCGGCGGTGAGAGCTATTATTTCAACCTCATCAAAAGTCCTCTTCTTAGTTAAAATGTCTTTCATGAACTTAGTATAAGATGGAATTTGAGTGATTAATTCGGTAAAAGAAACGGTTACCTGTAAGTTCTTCACAACTTCCATGAACTTACCGAATTGGGAATTCTTTTGATGCTTTGCCAACCTATGAGGAAATGGCACTTTGACTCTTTCCGGAATCTTTGCTTCAATATCTTTCTTTGGAAGAGCATCCTCCACTTCCTTGTCTTTCTCAACAACAACAAGTGGGTCATCCACTTTCTTGGGAATTTCTTCAACTTCCTTATCATTTGGAGAGACCTCCAACTCAACAAGTACCTCCTCATCATCTTTGGGCATGGATGGCCCATCATATTTCGTACCAATTCTTAAGGAGATAGCATTAAGGGTAGCATGAGGTTGCTCACCTTGAGGGGGTAGTTGACCCGATTTCCTTGAAGAGCTAGATGAGGCCAATTGAGCCATTTGTTGCTCCAACATTTTGATTGCGGCATTTTGAGCTTGCTCATTCTTTTGAATTTGAGCCAACAATTCCTTTTGCATACGGATTATCAAGCCCTCAAGCTTACCTCCCTCTTGGTTATTTTGTTGGGCATTTTGTTGTGGAGGTTGAGTTTGTTGGAAATTGTTTTGTGGGGGCCTTTGTTGATTTTGATACCCCGGTGGAGGGATATATTTTTGTTGTTGAGGGACATAGGCATTTTGTTGTGGTGGGGGTTGTGGTTGAGGATTTAGCACATTGTTGCTTCTATAAGACATATTCGGGTGAAACCTTGAATTTGGGTTATATGTGTTTGAGAATGTACCCGGTGGATAAGCATTTTGTGCATTTTGTCTTAAAGCTAAAAAGGCATTTACCTCTTCAATGGGAGCTTGGCAATGAGCGGCATAGTGGCCCGCACCTCCGCAACCTTCACACACAACGATTTGGCTCGTTGAAGACATGGCATTGACTTGTTGAATGGAATCTCTAGCATCCCTTTCCGCCAATTGTTGTTGGAGCAAAGCAATTTGAGCTAGCAAAACAGAGTTGTTAGAGGATTCTTCTTTACCTTTAGATGGCACAACTTGAGAATTGACATATTGGGCATCATGGATCGCCATAGATTCGATCGTGGAATGAGCAAGATCGGTGTCAATTTGATCAAACAGCCCATTGTTGGCGGAATCAAGAATCCTTCGGGACTCGGCACAACATCCATTGTAGAATGTTATTGCTAGGAACCAATCATCTAACCCATGATGTGGGCATTGCCTTTGAAGCTCTTTATACCTCTCCCAAGCCTCATATAAGCTCTCAAGAGCTTGTTGATGGAATCCGGTGATTTGGCTCCTCAAAGTTTGAGTTTTCTCCGGTGGAAAAAACTTTTGATAAAAAGCAAGAGCCAAAGTCTCCCAATTGGTGATTTCCATGGCGGTGCGGTCAAGGCTATTGATCCAAAGCTTGGCCTTGTCCTTCAAAGAGAAAGGGAAAAGTATTTCCCTTATTTGGGCTTGGGTGACGCCCGTTTGACGGATCATGGAGCAATAGTCGCAAAAGTTTTGTACATGCAAATTGGGATCCTTCAAAGGACTTCCTCCAAATTGCTTTCTCTCCACAAGGCTAATGAAAGCCGGTTTGATCTCGAAGTCCGGCGCGGTGATTTGAGTGGTTGTGATTCCGGCCGGAAGCATGGCCGCGGTGGGCTTTGAGTGATCGGAAAGTGTCACCATCTTTTTGGTAGTAGATGGTGATGGTGGTGGAGTTGATGAACAAGAAACCTCCTCCTCTTCAAGAACCTCTAGATCGTCTAAATAAGACTTTCTAGCACTTTCAACTTGTACGGGAGAAGTGGCTTCTTTCACTTCCCTCCAAAAACGTCGTCTTCTCCTAAATGTTTTCTCGGGATCGGAATCCAGTGAAAGCAATTCTCCACTTCGAGAGGACCTGGGCATAAGACAACAATTTCTAGAGAAGTGATAAGTAACGGTCTCAAGGAACAAGTGTTCCCCAAGACAAAGAAAAACAAGATAAAAATCGACAATTCAAAAAGCAATAAAACCGTTTCCCCGGCAACGGCGCCAAAATTTGATAAGCTTATCGCGTACCTATGCAAAAATAATTTCCCTAGACACAAGTTAATGTAGTAATAGGGGTCGAACACAAGGAAATGGGTGGATTTTTATCAAGGTCGATTACGTTTTGGGTTTGATTTGTTTGGTTTGATGATTAATGAAAATTGAAACGTAAATAATATGATAAAAGATAGTCTAAAGGGTTCGGGTCACTCATGCAAAGGTAAACATATGAACATGATAAACTTGATACTAATAATCTTGTCAACTACTTAGGCTTAAAGATACCCACCTTACGATATTAGTATCAACCATAGACCGGGTCCTAGAAAAACTCTCGTCCATGACTAGGTCGTCCTAGCACACATGCTTAGTCTAATTCAATTCCGTGCCTCTCGACTTTAGAACGAATAAAAAAGTTTTAATCTACAACTACGGCCGATAATCAAAGATTAAGCGTGACAAAGCAAACATGTGATGGAAGCAATTGATCAATATTATTATGAACTTTATTTAATCATATTATATGTTTGATTTTGCATGGCTCCCCTAGCCTTTAGACTAGAGAATTTAGCTACTCATAGTAAGATGTAAAATGTAAACTAAATTGTAAGTAATGTTGAACATGGTTATATGAATTATGCTAATTAGGTGATATAACATACGAAAAGAATAAAGCTAAGTAAATATGAAATACTTGATTATAATAACTATGTGATAACTAAAGCAATGATGTAAATTGTAAACTTGTAATAAGAAATACCTTAATAAGGAAGACTTTTATGGAAGAACAAATAACTAAAACCAAAGGATTGAATAACAAATGCTTGAGAATCTCTTGAAATACAAATTGTTGAAAGATTAACTAAGGAATGCTTAAACAACTTAAATTTGAAATGAAAACTAATGAGAGAAAACTTATAATGCTTGAGGCTTAATGTAGTAAACTTGGACGTAAAATGGGATGCCGTAAACCTAGGAATACCTCTCCTATTTATAGGAGAGGAGGAGAAAAACGTAAGCACCAATGGTCATGCAACCCCGATCGGGGTTAGGCGGCCCCGATCGGGGTCATGTGATCCTCGGTCAATTGTCTTAATTCTCCTCTTAATTGCTAAGGGTATCCAATGTTGGTGATTAATTGTGCGATTAATCACCCGGTTAATGCTCTAAATTCCTAGCATCCTAAGCTCTCTTGGCATCCAATGCTTGCACCTTGATATGGACCTTTATTTTGGGCTTGACTTTGCATTTGGCTTCATTTGTAATTCCTTACTTCAATCCACTAATCTTCATGCAAAACCCAAGTAATCTTCACATACTTAGTCCAATATTTGGCCTTGTTTAGCTTAGTGAACTTGGTGTACAAAATCATAGGGAAAAGCCTCTAAATGCTTAGATTCCTACAAAACCGTAACAAACACAACAATACACCTAGAACACAAAATTAGCTCAAAAATATACTAATTAAAGTATGATAATCAATAGAAACCGAGCTAAAATGAGGGGTAAAAGTATATATAAAATGAACATATCAGTGAATATAATAGTATAATTTGATGAATATGTATTATGGAATGTCATATTCACAATATGACACTATTATATTCACTTTGAATTCAGTGAATATGATAGTGTAATTTGATGAATTTGTATGATGTAGTGTCATATTCACTATCATATTCACTTTGAGCTCAGTGAATATGATAGTACAATTTTATGAATATGAGAGATTTAATGTCATATTCACTCAATGACCCTATTATATTCATTTTTAATTTCATTGAATGTGGTGGTTTAATTTAATGTCTATAAACTATTAACTTCGTAAATTTGAGTACAACCAAATGAAACTATATATTTGATGAATTTTATATGATTTTAAATTGACAAGTTGAGTAATTTGGAATAGAAAAAGAAACGTACAATGAATAAGTAGTGGTAGTTATTCATGTACTGGGTAGTTAACTATTTTTCTTTTTCTTTTATTTTTTAATTTTGTTTATAACTTTTATGGGAGTATGATGCTCCCTACTCCTTGGAGTAGGATATAATTTGCCCATTTTAGTGGGGGAAGAAGAGAGCAAAGATTACATTGAAGTAAAAGCTTCTAGAAATGAAGGGAATAACGGGTTTAGGATTTCCAGACAAGAATGGGAATTTGTGATTGAGAAAGGGGATTCTTTCAGCGTTGCTCATGTCAATCTATCTGATCGTAGTCTTAATAACAGAGTAACTGTTTATAAGAATCGTATAGAACTGTGTCAATCGGGGGAGTTTCGACTGGTTACATTGTCCTCTAAATGCTACTTCCTCCTGTTAGAATAATTAATAATATTCGTATGGCCTATGTGTTTCGGGTTTTAATAAAAGTTAAGTTCACATTAATATTACGAAACTTTAATATAAAATACGGTATCGTGATGGATCGGTCCCGATTAATGTAATTAAAGTTCGTGAGTTATTATTCCCTCTTACCTTACCCTAATAAGTCGTCTTTCACGAAAAGGTACGATCGCGTTTGTTTTTGCGAAAAGGTACGTAGCCCATTATATAAATAAGAGGATCTACGTGACAGAAATAAAATACAGAAACAATTATTCTGACAAAACAAAACATACGTACATCAAAACCAAGAAGGGTGAAAGACAGTTTCTTCTCCATCATCCAGGAACATTGAAGAAAGGGTTAAGGAGGAGAATCAATTGGTTTATACTTCTTATTATTAAATTGATTGCGTCTGTAAGACATGGACCAAGGTTAGTCCTTTATTCCGTCTATTGATTGTATTAGGGTTGAATTAATTCAAGTCTATATTGATTCTTGGGACTGATTTCATCATTGAAATCGTAAAGTTAATCTTACATTTGGTATCAGAGCGGTATAAACTTAATTAATTTATCCATAAAAGTGTATTTTTTGCAAGTCGAATTGAATTCATCTTTTGTTCGTCTGCTATGAGGGATTGCGAATAATCAAGTGATACTATTGATATTTTGTTGTATTGTTAGCACTATCCGATCCCCTGCAAATTTTTGTCTTGATCAGTATGACAATGTTGGAATGTTCTCAATCTCTATGACCATAAATTACGTATGAAGGATGGAACATTACATTCTCTTTTCCGCTGCATCAGTATTGTTTTTTTTATTTTATGCACTTTTACATAATAATGTTTTTCATTAATATTATTATTGTTTTTGCATAAATCAAAGAACTATATGCAAATGATAGATTATGTTATGGGGACTTGGTGATTACCATTTGGCAAATTGTATGGATTACCAGTCAAAGTTGCAGGACCATAGTTTGTTATTGTTCAGTAATTACCATTTGGCACTATGACAGCATATTTACTCGTATTATATTGTTACCTTTAGGCTGTGTGTTTGGGAAGATATAAAGGTTAACAGATTTCTTATACTAACACACATGAAGTTAAACAATAGAATAGTTAACATTAAAGTAAAAGGTAATTAGTGTTATGAAGTATTAACACATTGAAACATAATATACCATTAAAGTCAAATGTTTATTTTGCATATGATATGTAGTCACCAAAGTGGCCTTCTTATATTATATTTAGACATTTAAAATAAAAGTTATTAGTTGATCATGATTAAAAGAGATGTATAAATGACATTATAGATAGATTGATCAATTTATTTTTGTCATCTATATTTTGGGAGATCACCCAAAGGTGAGTCATTAAATATAGTTGATAATATAAAAGGATTAATTATTCATAAAGTGGGTCTAATAGTATGTATATCCAAAGATAGCATTCTTATGTGATTCATGTGTATTATAATTAATTATTAAAGTATACATTAACATCAATGATGGTTACTTGTATTTAAGTGTTGCCCAAAGGTCATTTAAATACATGTATAAAAGTTTATATAATATTATTTGAATCCGTATGATAGTTTTTCAAAGCAGTAATTGGTAACATGTATAAATGTTTGTAGCATCTCCAAATATGTTTGCATCTGCTGACTCTTTTATAAAGTTCAATGGGCTTAATTATGATGAATGGGCCTTAAAGATCCAGTATACACTGGGTATAATGACTTTGGACATTGCCATCCTGACAGATGAGGTGCCAACAGAAATTACACCTCAGAGCTCCGAAGCCGAAAAGTGTCATTATCAGTCTTGGGAGAAATCTAACAGATTGGGTTTACACCTCATGAGGATGACAATGGCAGATAACATTAAGCCCTCCATGCCTAAAACAGAGAAAGCAAGGGAATTCATGCTTAAAGTAAAGGAGTGTTCACAGTCGGATTTAGCTGATAAGTAAATTGTTGGTAGTTTAATGAGTGAGATGACTACTAAAAGGTTTGACTGGTCTCAACCGATTCATGATCATGTGACACACATGTCTAACCTGGCAGCAAAGTTGAAGACTTTAGGGATGGCTGTAAGTGATACTTTCTTGGTACAATTCATCATTAACTCTCTACCTTATGAGTTTGGCCAGTTTCAGGTGAACTATAACACCATAAAAGATAAATGGAACTATCAAGAGTTAAAAGCCATGCTTATACAGGAGGAGGGGAGATTAAAGAAGATGAAAGATCAAGTTGTTCATTTCCTGAGTCATGATGGTGCCAGCAGCAGTAAGGCTAAACCGAGTAAGAAGGGTAAGAAGGGAAAGTCTTTCTTTAAAGGACCTGAAAGTACGATCCAAAAAGAAAAGAAGTGTCACTTTTGCAAGAAACCTGGACACTTCAAGAAGGATTGTCCTAAAAGGAAGGCATGGTTCGAAAAGAAAGGTAAACATTATAGTTTTGTTTGCTTTGAATCAAATCTTATAGAAGTACCTAGTAATACTTGGTGGTTAGATTCTGGTGAAACTACTCATATTTATCACATTAAACAGGGATATCGTATAATCCAGCCCATAAGAGAAGCTTAACAGTTTGTATCCATGGGAAACAAGATGAAAGCACACATTGAGGGCATTAGGACTTACAGATTAATATTAGACACTGGTTTGTTGGAATATGTGTCCTCCGACAATAATGCGATCACAACTGTTGATCATGATGATCACATGTTTAAGTCTCATTTTAAAGAATACAATTGGGAAGTATTTTTACTGTCAACTGGTCCACACATATCGGTAATGATTGGCTGACTAGAGTTTGACATTACTGTCGTGAGACGGTGGTGATCAGTTGATCCTCTAGGTCATACCTAAAGGATAATACTCTTAATTGATCATTTAATTAATCGTATAACGTTACGAGTTAATTAAATTACTTGAAAATTGACGGAAGATTTTGGAAGTAAAATTTACGTATCTCATTATAATATGATTAAATAAGATACGGTCTAAGTGATCGAATTGTTTTATCACTTAGATGAAATTATTGTTTACAGAAACAAATTGAAACAGAATGAATTTATTATTATTAATACAGAATGTTGTATTTTAATAACTCGAGAACTCATTTCGGTACAAATAATTATGAATTACTAGGTTATTTTTATAAGTGACATATTTTGTTAATATGTTGATTTTTAATTGTTAAAAATACATTTTATGCACCTAATATCATGGAACATGTTACATGTGACATGTTGACAAAATAATGTGTAAAATGGACTTTCCATGTTACACTATATGTACCGAAATATAAGGGTGGAGTAGTGTATTTGAGTGTGTTTTATATTTTATTTAAAAGCACAATTATCACACTAATGCCTACTCTTACAAGCCTACTTTATGGGTAAGACAAAATGCCATGCATTGGCCTAATGCCCTCACCCTACCCGGTTTTGTCATAAGAGAAGCCAATAGTTTTCTCTTATTTTTCCCAACATACACTACATGCAAATTTAGTGTGGCAATTCATTTTCATTCTATCATTCAAAAATATTTTAGAGAGATAAAATATTTTTGTCTTCTTCATCCTCCTCTTGACCGAAATCCAAGAGGACCAAAATAATCTTTGGGTCATTTTATTTAAGTTAATGTTATTCTAGTACTAATAATATTAATTTTTATTAAGAGTATATCTTGGGTATTATTCCTTGGGAGGGATACTATACTTGTATCCTTTTGTTCATCCATTTAAGGAGAGCTCAATAACAAGAGAGTAGGTGAACTCTCTTGTGCCCTATCGATCCAAAAATCACAATGTAAGATGAAGATTTCTTCTTTAATTATATTATTGTTTGCATGCATAAGATCACCATTTAATTTTATGATTAAATTAACATAAAACATATATGAATATGTTAGTAAAGAGATCTAGATTTCTAACAAGCGGTATCAAGAGCCTTGGTTGTTTGCATGCAAATCGGTTAAAAGTTTTTCCGAGTTATACGATTAACATATAAAACTTGTTAAATTTGTGTTATTATGATATATCACGAAAATAATTACGCATGTTAAAGTTTCAGATCCTAAAATATTTTTAGGATATTTTGGTTGTTTTATGGATTTTTATTGTTCATCTTATATAATAATGGCATTAAAAATATGATTTTATGAATAAAATTTCATTTTCTGACTAAAATTAGCTAAATTTTGAATTTTCAAGTGATTTTTGGATATGTTATCACATATATTATTTTGAGATGACCTGTAAATATTCATAATTTTTGGACTTCTTATGCATGAAAAATGGATTTTTCATTATTAAAATCGGATTTAGATGAAAAATAGGTTAATATAAGATAAATTTCGAATCTGGTCATAGAAATTTATTATGTTGTCACATAAAATTTTACAAGATGTGTGTAAAATAATAGGCTATATTGAAATCTTTATGCATGATTTATGATTTTTTGAAGAAAGATAGCATAAATAGTGACTTAATTAGTGAAATATTAATAAAACATATTCCATGACTAAGGAAAAACTTCATATGTTGCATTTTATTATATTTTTCAGATCTAAAATTGAAAAGTTGATGAATATAATTTTTCTCATGTTTTTATGATTATTTTTGTTAAAACCGATAAACCGCAACATTGTTTTTCCGGATAAATTTCGAAATATTTAACCTAAGTTTTTTGAACATTATGAGTGTCATGGTATTTTTCCAGAATGTTCATGAGTTTAAATTTCAAATTTCAAATTTATTTGAAATTTTTGTGATTTATTTGAAGTTTATAGCATTTTATTGTAATTTTAAGTCCATTAATAAACAAATTTTAGAAATATGAGTTAATTATGGCAAATAATTAGTAAAGACTAAATTTTGAGTCCTAAGAGGTTAGGGTAATTAACTTATGCATAAATATGAATTTATGTAATTTTTGTGATTATAAAATGTTGAATCACACAAATCCGTAAAAACCGAGTAATATACGATATTGGCTAGTTAAAGACGATTTAGCATAAAATTGGGCATGTTCATACATATTATAATGCTGCATTTTATTTATGATTGTCATAATTTTATTTTATGTAATTTTTTGAATTATGTAATTTTACTTAGTATGGCCTTAGTTTTTAATTGGTATTACCCGAAATGTATGGGACTATCGATTCGGTTGTAATTTATTGTGATCTCGTATCACCGTTTTGTAATTTAATAGATTTATTTTATTTTATTTACAAATGTATAATAGGAAATTATGTAATTTGTTATGTAATTTTATTTATTTCGGAGTTCCTTGAAGACGGTGTCATTCAAGAAGGCGATACATAAAGACGGTGTTACCTCTAGATGCGTGCCATAACCGAAGTTCAAGGGACCAATGGAGTTGGTTTCCGAATATGTAATAGTTAATTAGATTTTCTATTTTAGGAAGGCCATACTAGGATTTATATTTTTATTATACTTTGCATTTTATTTATATGTTGCATGGATCGCTAAATCGTCATAACTAAAACATGCATTATCTTTTAATCGAGTATATCGACCGTGTCAATTACAATTATCGTAGTTCACCGCTTTAGTTCACTTAAAACGTGATAGATAATAAATTGACATGACCTCTCGCTAAAACAATCAATTGAGACATAGCCTTACCAAATAATATAAACCATGAAACCCTATTTCGCGAGGGAGTGCACTCGGCCACCCCGGGGTACAAACCTTGTTACGTAGGGGAAATGGGTGATAAATGTCTATCCACCGAATTCATGTTGATGAGGGTTTCATCGGCTACCCCGTGCCCAAGTTAATGTGGGTTTGGATCATGGACACATTTATTCGAAATTTGGATTGAACTCAACAAAAGTTTTTGATAAGGGTTTCATCGGCTACCCCGTGCCCTTGTCGGATGTGTTTTGGGCTATAGATAAATATTAGAGTAATTTTATCGACCGAGAGTTCTAAAAGTAGAATCGATTAAAAAGTTAGTCCACCGAGTTATATTGATAAGGGTTTCATCGGCTACCCCGTGCCCAAGTTAATATGAATTTGGATCTCGGAATCATTTATAATAGTTGGGTAGAGCTCACTATATAAATGCTCATATCTTGTTAATCTTTTTACAAGTATGATTTAAAAAGACAAATGTTAATATTTCCTTTTTCCTCCATACTTGTAGTTCATTACAATGAATCCATCAAATGCTACCGCACCGATAACTATTAAGTCTTACCACAATGTTTTTGACGACGTTTGCTCCAACAATGATTTCGACACTACTAGAGAACTTCATTTTGGGATAGGTTCGGATGGAAACATTAACTTCATCACTTCTTCTAAACCACCTACTACTACTAGATCTCGTGTGAGCCCGTCTCAGGAAGATTACCTTATACAATCTATAGGGTCTTTGTCTCTGGTAGATAAAGATGCCATAACTAGTGGGAGCTCAAGCAATCAAGTTCTTGCTTCAAAGGGCAAAAAGTTCAAGAAGAAGGGAAAGAAAGTCAAAAACTTCAAGCAAGTTAATGATGAGTGCCATTATTGCTATGGCATGGGACATTGGCTTAGGAATTTTCCCGTATATTTGCGAAATATAAGGGAAGGAATCATCGTTCCAAAAGGTAAAATTTCTAAAGAAATTTATGTTATTGATATAAATTATACTTCCACTACAACATGGGTACTAGATACCGGTTGTGGTTCTCACCTTTGTAATCATTTACAGGGTTTAAGAGATTTGAAGAGGCTTAGCAAGGGAGATGTGGATCTACGCCTTGGAAATGGAGCTCGAGTAGCGGCCGAATCCAAAGGAACTTATGTTTTAGCTTTGCCTAACGGATTTGAGTTGTATTTACATAATTGTTTTTATGTGCCTACACTCTCTAAAAACATTATTTCAATCGCCATGCTAGACATGGACGGTTTTTGTTTTGTCATTAAGAACAATCGTTGTACTATTTCAAGGAATGATTTGGTTATAGGCCAAGCTTCTTCCATCAATGGCATTTACATTTTAGAGACCTCAAATCCGACTAATGATATCTATAACATTCAATCAAAGAAACTCAAAACAAGTGACCCAAGTGAAGCGTTCATTTGGCATTGTCGATTAGGTCACATAAACGAGAATCGCATCAAAAGATTAATTTCGACTAATGTGATTACACCATTTGATTTTCAATCATATGGTACGTGCGAATATTGCCTTCTTGGCAAAATGACTCGTAATCCTTTTAGTGGTAAAGGGACACGAGCTAGTGAACTATTGGGACTCATACACACCGATGTGTATGGACCAATGAGCATCATCGCTTGTGGAAATTATGACTACTTCATAACTTTTACCGATGATTTAAGTAGATATGGGTATATCTATTTAATGAAGCATAAGAGTAAAGCGTTTGAGAAATTCAAGGAATTTCAAAAAGAAGTAGAGAACCAATTGAACAAAAAGATTAAGGCACTACGATCCGATCGTGGTGGAGAATATCTTAGTCTAGAATTCTATTCACACTTGAAAGGTTGTGGTATTATATCACAACTTTCTCCACCCGGAACACCACAACTCAATGGTGTTGCCGAAAGGAGAAATCGAACCCTACTTGATATGGTTCGATCCATGATGAGTCAAACCGAGTTACCGAACTCGTTTTGGGGATTTGCAATCCAAACTGCAATTCTATCTTTGAATAATAGTCCCACTAAAGCCACCGAAAAGACTCCATTTGAAATGTGGAAAGGAAGAGTTCCTAATCTATCCTACATGAAAATTTGAGGATGTGATGCTTATGTCAAGGCAAAAACCGACAATAAGCTTGCCCCAAGATCCATAAAATGCATCTTTGTAGGTTACCCTTTGACCTCTCGAGGTTACTACTTCTACAAACCTCAAGAAAACAAAGTGTTTGTGTCTTCCGAGGCTGTCTTCTTAGAAAGCCAATTCATTTCTAAGAGACAGAGTGGGAGAAATTTTGAACTTGATGAAGTTCAAGAACCACAAACCGAGGTAGAGACACAAGAATATGTTCCTTCGTCGTCTAACGCGGTTATCCCTCCTCCACTTAGAAGAACGGGCCGAGTTACTCGCCATCCCGATCGATATGTGGGACTTATCGAAGAAGATGGAACACTCGATGTGTTGCTTATAGAAAGTGACGAACCCGCCACCTACAAGGCCGCAATCTCTAGTCCAAATTCCTTCTTATGGCTTGAAGCCATGAAGTCCGAAATGGATTCTATGCATGAAAACCAAGTTTGGGACTTGGTAGATTTGCCTAAAGGGGCAAGACCTCTTAAATGCAAATGGATATTCAAAGTCAAAAATGGCATAGAAGGACATGATGATGTCTACAAAGCTAGGCTAGTGGCAAAAGGATTTACCCAAGTCCAAGGTCTCCATTATGATGAGACCTTCGCGCCCGTAGCCATGCTAAGATCCATACGGATTTTGTTTGCGATCGCCGCATTTCATAATTATGAAATATGGCAAATGGATGTCAAAACCGCTTTTCTAAATGGGCATTTAGAAGAGGAGGTGTACATGATACAACCCGAAGGTTTTGTTGATTCTAAAAATCCTAACAAAGTGTGCAAGCTTAAGAGATCCATTTATGGTCTTAAGCAAGCATCTAGAAGTTGGAATCATCGATTCAATCATGTTATAAAGAAAAATGGTTTCACTCGAAGTGTTGAGGAACCATGTTTATACATGAACTTTAGTGGGAGCAATGTTGCGTTCCTAATCTTGTATGTCGATGACATACTACTTGATACCGTCGTTTTGTATCAAAATTAAATTTATAATCCAAACTAAAACTATAGATAGTGATAGTAAGGGTCGAACCACAAAGAGGTAGGGAGTTATAGTTGTCTTAATTTTAGTCTATGAAATTTGGGGGGGGGGGGGTGTGATTGGTTGATTATAAACTAATTACTGAAAATTAAATGAAGTTTAAAATAGACAATAAAAAGGTACCTAGGAATTTCGGTTCACCATGGCTTAAGGGTCAGTCTAGTAAAGTCAAGGTCTATCCAATACCGTCTCAGGATGTCAAATAGTTCGTCTAAGTCCCTATTCAAATTAAGCCTTTCGGTCTCTTTTCCACCCTAGAAAGAAACTAAATTACTTTCGCACTATAGTCTTTTCAATTACTTGCAAGAAGTCAAACTTTGCTAATTTCTCAATCTAGCAAGGGGTAAAAATCTCACAAAGGTAAATAAGGCCGGTACGGGTTCAACCTAGACTAAATAAAATTAACTCATGACGCCATGGATTCCCTAATTCCTAGCACGAATAATTTAGCTACTCATGATATTGGTAAAAACAACAACAAGATTAACGATTAAAACTAATGTATTCATGCTAGAAATAATTAAATAAGCAAATAACAATAAACGATAATTGGCTTTTGGGATTACTACTCTAGCAATTCTATACTACAAACGAACAAAGTAATGAAACTGAATATAAGAACAGAAAGGTACCGTGAAGAGGAATTGTGAAGGAGAGATCGAATGCAAAACAGAAACTTTATTAATGAAAGATCAATAATCTCAAGAACCCTAATTGTTTTATGATCTAAAACTGATAAAAACTGGATGCATATTCTGAAAACTAAGCTACGTTATATAGGAATATCACGCAACTTCTTATTCCTAAACCTAATATACAATGGGCTTAAGCTAAATCTCGTCTTTAAATTCTCGTCAGACCCGTGGAGTGGTCGATCGACCACTTGGACCAGTCGATCGACCAACAGCGCTGTACAGAATTGCCAACTGACGATTCCTGCAGCGCGCACCGATCTTAAAACAGCTGTCATTTCTTCGTTACTTGGTCAAATCAGGCGTTCTACGCGGTGTTGGAAAGCTAAGAGGATAAGCTTTCACCTCCAATTGGAATCACTCGATTATCTGCTCTAGAACTCGAGATATAGCCATCTGAAGCAGCCTGCAATGTCGAGAAGCATTCTGACGGACTATAGACCATGTAGGTCAGTCTATAGACCACTGTAGCTGGCAATCCGCTTCTAAAACTCATGCAAATACACCTTTCAGGCCATGAAATGCATTCTAAACTTCAAGTCCGAGTCAAGTATTCATGTCCTTCCTAAGCTTAGCTTTCGGGGTCAAGATTTGGTTCATTTTCTGCTCATTTCCGCAATAATCTGCAATATTACATAAAAATACGAGAGTAGACAGAAATAGGGGAAATAGTAGAATAAACTACATATAATAGACATAAAATGCGTGGAAATAAAGATGTAAAACATCATATTATAGACACGCGTCAAACTTCCCCAAACCAAACCTTTGCTTGTCCCCAAGCAAACTAAATGCAAAACTAAATCTAGATAGAAAGGAGCAAAACATGGACAAACTGAAAATCGTCTACTTAAACCAATTTAATGCATATGAATCAACTACTAATAGATCAAAGTTACGCAAACGAATTTATGCATATTTCGAAAATATGTTGAACTTTTGACCTTGCAAGACTTTCAAGATTGGACTCTCCCGGGTCACTCTTCTCTCAACAAAGCAAATGGTAAGCGATTTATATGTAAGAGAGAAAGAGACAAAAGTCGCTCACCTAGACTCAACCAACATGATCATGCATGCAATATACTATGATAAGTAATTCTAGCTACCGTGCACATACATTCCAATCATTCAGGGTCCGTCACATGCCGAATACTTGCAAAGATTTGGATAAGTGAGGCTATGGGTAAGAAGAGGCAAAACAATATGGGAATGAGAGGGAAATAGCCAAGCTAGCATCCTAACAAACCGAATAAAACATCCACTTCTAACTCAATGAAATAAGCTCAAATGCCTTAATGAATTAGGCAAACACTTCACTAATCCAAATAACACTCCTCATAAAAATATAGAGCAAACATAAGAGTAAACTTTTTTTTTCCTTGCCGTTTCTTTTTCTTTTGTTTTCTTTTTTTTTCGTTTTTTCTTCGGCAGTCACTAATTTTTTTTCAAAAATTTTTTTTTTCTCTTTTTCTTTTCTCCTTCATTCATTACCAACTTAATAGAGTGAAAATCGAGCCAAAAATGATACAATACAACGAATACCACTAAAACTACTAAACTAGCTCAGCAAAGGGTAGGCTTAGTTTATGGATTGTAGCTAAAGGGTCAACTGGCAATTTTTTGGCTAATGTGAAGCTAATGGGTAAAATGAATAAAAGAGATTTTCGCAAGCATTCTCCAAACATGCAATACCAACCACTAACCCGAATGTATGCAGGCAAAAAGAAATTAAATGTCATACTTGCGCAAATTAATATTACACGATATGCAGGGAGTAACTACTCACAATCCTAAATGAAACTGGTCATGAATGACACAAGTTTATAGGCTCTAATTCCTTAGAAAGTTTTGTAGTTTGCCAAAATTTTAAGTCAAGTCTAATTGTTCAACAAATTTTGAAACGAAATTCGAGATATTGCAAAAACTTTTGCTAAAAGATGTGATAAAATGCAGGGTTTAAGCAAATGACAACTATCAGCAATGAATACTCCAATCTGACTCAACCTAATATGCAAAATTAAACGTGATGTTTTTGAATTTTTGAATTTTTTCTAATTTAATTTTTTTGAAATTTTGTATATATGGAAAAAAAAAAACAATGCAAGACAAAAATGTAAACGTGAATGCAAAACAGAATGAAATGCAATGCAAAACCCTTCCCCAAACCAAATCACACAATGTCCCCATTGTGCAAAATCATGTATAAAGAAGCAAAAGGAAATGGGAATTTGTGATAAATAACGAAATAAGACATAAAGTGAAACTCAGAAACTCACAAGACTTTAAGCGCAGGAAAAGGAAACCTCCCCAAACCAGCGTGAGCTAGGAGGTTTCAGTAGCCAGCAGTGCTACCAATAAGTGCCTGAAAAGACAAACAATACCATGCGTAATTCCAAGAAAACAAAATTGGGACGGTAAAATTATGTGCGAAAATGAGAAAACGGAGGAAAACAGAAATATGTCGGGGAATAAAGTGGAGAGAAAACTCCCTCAATTCCGCAAATCGACCAAACACTGCTGGGGAGTGATCGAAAATAGGTACAACAGTGCTAGGCGGTCGATCGACCACATCACCCAGTCGATCGACCAGAGTGAACATGAACAGAAGCTCCTGGAAGTCGCAATCCGGTCGATCGACCAAAAGGACCAGTCGATCGACCACTATACCTAAGCAGAAGCTTTGTTTTCTTCGAAATTAACTCAATAAATTGAGTTAATATGGTCTAGAACCTGCAAATGCACATAAATAACGCGCCCAAAATTGCGCACAACCCAAAGTAATAGTCTAAAGCATAAATAAATCCTAAGCAAACTTATATAAAGTGCGAAGTCTCGCGCAAACCAAAAACAGTAAATAGTCTTAAATGCGATAAATTGTCTTAAAAACTCAAGCATTAAAATATTTATCCGCAAAAATCGCGGGATAACTCCGACCATGGCCTTTGGCTAGATGCAGTCGCCTCAGCAATACTAATCTCAGCAAATGGAGACCACCCATCTCCGTCATCTAGGTAGCTCAATGGATCGTCAGCAGCTCTAGCCCTCCATGCTCTAGTATCGTCCGGCTCATCGAACTCCAAATCATACTCCATGCCTCGCTCTGACTTCTTCAAAGCTGGAAAATCAGGTGGCGCTTTCTTCCCCAAACCAGCTCCTGAAATAGTCAAAGCAGCAAAATCTTCCTCCATCTTGCTCCCAATCTGGGGCAGAGGTGTTAGAGCAGTAATAAGGGTAGGAATAAAAAATGGGACATCATAAATATGCAGTCGATAGTGTACCTCATCTGCCGACTTCTGGAGCCGCTCAGGAAATGGAGGCTTTATTGACAACTCGGCTCGCTCCTCTACTTCCTTCTTTGAAACATCCTTTGAATTAAGGACCTTGTCCTTATCAACTCTCGAAAGTGACTTCATAGCTCTTGAAATGAACGACCCGTCAATAACTCGGGCTGAAGTATCACGCAAATCAACAACATCGAACTTGCGCATGTTCAAAACCTTCGTCATATTACCATTAGCTGTGGTGTCATGCAAATTAATTGACGGATTTGCGTTCAGCTCAGGTATAATGGTCGGTCGACCAGTGGTGTTGGTCGATCGACCATGAGCACTAGAAACGTGATCTCTTTCCGCATCAGAAATTTTAATAAGCTTCTCCATATTTCCCGAATCCTTTCCTTGCTGATTAGCCGTTAAGATTGCTATTTGGCTTTCAATTTTCACCATATGGGCCATAAGAGCATGGACTGCCGTTCTCAATTCCGCAATCTCATTGGTGCCATGAACCGAAGCATTCTGCTCTAAATTTTCTTGCTTCAATTGTGCCACCTCAAGCTTTTCAGATTGAACGTTAACAGAAGACTCAAGTGCCGCAACAGTACTCATCTCTACACTTGCTTTCCGCGACTGTCTACTCTCCAGCTTGTCATATTTTGCATTCTGAGCTTCAAATTGTGCTACAATTCTGGAGACGTTAGACATCTTGGTGGAAGAATCAAAGGTACTCAAGCCTTCCCTTTGATGTTCTCCTTCCAAAATCTTGCTTAGATAGGACCTGAAAGACCTATAAAAACAAAACTAAAGGAAAAAGATGAGAACTGCCTCAAGGAATAAATCCCTTGAGGCTAAAGACAGACTAAAATAAAAACAACTAAAACTAGCGCTGCCTCCCCGGCAACGGCGCCAAAATTTGATACCGTCGTTTTGTATCAAAATTTAATTTATAATCCAAACTAAAACTATAGATAGTGATAGTAAGGGTCGAACCACAAGGAGGTAGGGAGTTAAAGTTGTCTTAATTTAAGTCTGGGAAATTTGGGGGGGGGGGGGGGGGGGGGGGGTTGATTGGTTGATTGTAAACTAATTACTGAAAATTAAATGAAGTTTAAAATAGACAATAAAAAGGTACCTAGGAATTTCGGTTCACCATGGCTTAAGGGTCAGTCTAGTAAAGTCAAGGTCTATCCAATACCGTCTCAGGATGTCAAATAGTTCGTCTAAGTCCCTATTCAAATTAAGCCTTTCGGTCTCTTTTCCACCCTAGAAAGAAACTAAATTACTTTCGCACTATAGTCTTTTCAATTACTTGCAAGAAGTCAAACTTTGCTAATTTCTCAATCTAGCAAGGGGTAAAAATCTCACAAAGGTAAATAAGGCCGGTACGGGTTCAACCTAGACTAAATAAAATTAACTCATGACGCCATGGATTCCCTAATTCCTAGCACGAATAATTTAGCTACTCATGATATTGGTAAAAACAACAACAAGATTAACGATTAAAACTAATGTATTCATGCTAGAAATAATTAAATAAGCAAATAACAATAAACGATAATTGGCTTTTGGGATTACTACTCTAGCAATTCTATACTACAAACGAACAAAGTAATGAAACTGAATATAAGAACAGAAAGGTACCGTGAAGAGGAATTGTGAAGGAGAGATCGAATGCAAAACAGAAACTTTATTAATGAAAGATCAATAATCTCAAGAACCCTAATTGTTTTATGATCTAAAACTGATAAAAACTGGATGCATATTCTGAAAACTAAGCTACGTTATATAGGAATATCACGCAACTTCTTATTCCTAAACCTAATATACAATGGGCTTAAGCTAAATCTCGTCTTTAAATTCTCGTCAGACCCGTGGAGTGGTCGATCGACCACTTGGACCAGTCGATCGACCAACAGCGCTGTACAGAATTGCCAACTGACGATTCCTGCAGCGCGCACCAATCTTAAAACAGCTGCCATTTCTTCGTTACTTGGTCAAATCAGACGTTCTACGCGGCGTTGGAAAACTAAGAGGATAAGCTTTCACCTCCAATTGGAATAACTCGATTATCTGCTTTAGAACTCGAGATATAGCCATATGAAGCAGCCTGCAATGTCGATAAGCATTCTGATGGTCTATAGACCTTGTAGGTCAGTCTATAGACCACTGTAGCTGGCAATCCGCTTCTAAAATTCACGCAAATACACCTTTCAGGCCTTGAAATGCATTCTAAACTTCAAGTCCGAGTCAAGTATTCATGTCCTTCCTAAGCTTAGCTTTCGGGGTCAAGATTTGGTTCATTTTCTGCTCATTTCCGCAATAATCTGCAATATTACATAAAAATACGAGAGTAGACAGAAATAGGGGAAATAGTAGAATAAACTACATATAATAGACATAAAATGCGTGGAAATAAAGATGTAAAACATCATATTATAGACACGCATCACTACTCATTGGAAATGATATTCCAATGTTGCTTTCTGTTAAGAAGTGGTTAGGTAACCACTTCCAAATGAAGGATTTAGGAGAAGCGCAACGCATATTAGGTATCCGGATCCATAGAGATAGATCCAAGAGGATATTGGCGCTAAGTCAAGAGTCTTATGTCGATAAGATTCTTAGACGGTTCAGCATGGACAAATCTAAAAGGGGTCTGGTACCTATGGTAACTGGGACTATATTGAGCAAGACTCAATCTCCCTCTGAACCCCATGATGTTGAACGCATGAAGATGATCCCTTACGCTTCCGCTGTTGGATCAATCATGTATGCCATGATATGCACACGTCCTGATGTCTCGTATGCCTTGAGCATAACGAGTAGATATCAAGGAAATCCAGGTGAGAGTCACTGGATTGCCGTCAAGAACAACCTTAAGTACTTGAGAAGGACTAAGGATTCTATCTTAGTGTTTGGAGGAGACACCGAACTCCGTATTAATGGATACACGGACTCAAGTTTTCAAACAGATAGAGATGACATGAAATCACAAGCTGGTTTCGTTTTCATGCTCAATGGTAGTGTCGTTAGCTGGGGAAGCTTCAAGGAAGCTGTGACCGCGGATTCAACAACGGAGGCTGAGTACATTGCAGCATCAGAAGCTGCCATGGAAGCTGTGTGGATCAGTCAATTCATGGAAGGTCTAAGAGTAGTACCTACCGCCAATGATCCCATCACTCTCTATTGTGATAATAGTGGGACGATCTTCCAAGCTAAGGAGCCAAAGTCTAGTAATAGATCTAGACATGTACTTAGAAAATATCATGTAATAAGAGATTTCATTGAGAGAAAGGAAATTGCGATTTGTAAGGTTGGGACGGATGACAACATAGCCGATCCGCTCACCAAGCCTTTATCGCAGGCCAGGCATGATGGACATGTTGCGTCCATGGGACTTAAACGTGTACCGAGTTTTTGTTAGATTTTGAAATGAAATAAAAGTGTTGTTTTTGTTCATGTTCACAATCACATTTGTCTTTTATCTTTAATTTATACATTGTTACATCCAAACGGGTTGTAGTGACAATTGAACCCCGTTAAAGTGAACATGGATTAACATAGTATTTGCCCATAGTCACTTGTATGAGGTGACGTCTCGAAGTGACTAGAGTGTGATGCGATTGATGGCAAGTTCAAGTGCCATAGAGTCATGTGAGATGACTAGTCGATCACATAGGCAGACTGTTAGGAACATTTTGTCGGGCCTTATGATCCCTTATAGAGTTCTGGCAAATTTATATAGCCTGGTCGTGGCGAGAGCTACTATAGTATTCTAATGAGTCGATTCTTTTGACTAAAGACTATTCGCCTAAGATGGCATAGTTTCAAATTAACTTTGATTTGTGTTATTACGACCTTCGTAAATGGGGTCAAATGGGCATATTTTGGGTTATGATGGATGTGGCTAGTCAAAGGGAATGAGTGCGATAGGAATTGTCCACCCCTAGTCAGGGTTATAACAATATCTCAGGGCCACTCGAGGAGTAATGAACAGGAAATGCGTGGCCACGCTCGGAATGTATCCATGGTGGATAAATCCGGTCAATCAGTTATTCTCCAGATCGAGGAAACCACTCTCGATATGATCACTTGCAAGTACGACCTGAAAGACACCTTGCATTGAGTGGGAGATAGTAATAGGACAAGAGAATTGGTGACGCACACTTGTCGAGGACAAGTGGGAGATTGATGGAATATGTGTCCTCCGACAATAATGCGATCACAACTGTTGATCATGATGATCACATGTTTAAGTCTCATTTCAAAGAATACAATTGGGAAGTATTTTTACTGTCAACTGGTCCACACATATCGGTAATGAGTGGCTGACTGGAGTTTGACATTACTGTCGTGAGACGGTGGTTATCAGTTGATCCCCTAGGTCATACCTAAAGGATAATACTCTTAATTGATCATTTAATTAATCGTATAACGTTACGAGTTAATTAAATTACTTGAAAATTGACGGACAATTTTGGAAGTAAAATTTGCGTATCTCATTATAATATGATTAAATATGATACGGTCTAAGTGATCGAACTGTTTTATCACTTAGATGAAATTATTGTTTACAGAAACAAATTGAAACAGAATGAATTTATTATTATTAATACAGAATGTTGTATTTTAATAACTCGGGAACTCATTTCGGTACAAATAATTATGAATTACTGGGTTATTTTTATAAGTGACATATTTTGTTAATATGTTGATTTTTAATTGTTAAAAATACATTTTATGCACCTAATATCATGGAACATGTTACATGTGACATGTTGACAAAATAATGTGTAAAATGGACTTTCCATGTTACACTATATGTACCGAAATATAAGGGTGGAGTAGTGTATTTGAGTGGGTTTTATATTTTATTTAAAAGCACAATTATCACACTAATGCCTACTCTTACAAGCCTACTTTTATGGGTAAGACAAAATGTCATGCATTGGCTTAATGCCCTCACCCTACCCGGTTTTGTCATAAGAGAAGCCAAGGGTTTTCTCTTATTTTTCCCAACATACACTACATGCAAATTTAGTGTGGCAATTCATTTTCATTCTATCATTCAAAAATATTTTAGAGAGATAAAATATTTCTTCCTTCTTCATCCTCCTCTTGACCGAAATCCAAGAGGACCAAAATAATCTTTGGGTCATTTTATTTAAGTTAATGTTATTCTAGTACTAATAATATTAATTTTTATTAAGAGTATATCTTGGGTATTATTCCTTGGGAGGGATACTATACTTGTATCCTTTTGTTCATCCATTTAAGGAGAGCTCAAGAACAAGAGAGTAGGTGAACTCTCTTGTGCCCTATTGATCCGAAAATCACAATGTAAGATGAAGATTTCTTCTTTAATTATATTATTGTTTGCATGCATAAGATCACCATTTAATTTTATGATTAAATTAACATAAAACATATATGAATATATTAGTAAAGAGATCTATATTTCTAACATGGTTGTCATATAGATCTTACAGATTGTCTCTATGTACCCGATTGTGCTAGAAATCTTGTATCATTAAGTAAATTGGATTATTTAGGTTTTAACTTTAAGTTTGGACATGGTGTATTTTCTATGTACCGTAATGAATACTTTTATGGTAGTGGTACTTTGATTGATTCACTTTATAAGTTCAATCTTGATGTTAAATTTTCTGATTCCCTATTTATTGTTGAGAGTCAAGGTATTAAACGTAGTGCATTGAATAAACAATCAGCTTACTTGTGGCATCAACGACTAGGTCACATATCCAAAGAAAGGTTAATGAGGTTGGTAAAAGATAAAATTCTACCTCAATTGGATTTTAGTGACTTAGATGTGTGTGTAGACTGCATTAAAGGTAAGCAGACTAAACATACAGTAAAGAAATCAACTACAAGGAGCTCTCAGCCTTTAGAAATTATACACACCGATATTTGTGGACCTTTTGACATTCTATCATGGAGTGGTGAAAAGTACTTTATCACTTTTATAGATGATTTTTCGCGGTATGGTTTCACGTATTTGTTGCATGAAAAGGCTCATTCCGTGGATGTCCTTGAGATATTCATAAATGAGGTGGAAAGGCAGCTAGAAAAGAAAGTGAAAATTGTGAGATCGGATAGAGGTGGTGAGTTTTATGGAAGGTTTACTGAAAATGGACAATGTCCTGGTCCATTTGCAAAGTTACTTGAAAGTAGGGGTATTTGTGCACAATATACAATGCCCGGTACACCTCCGCAGAACGGTGTTGCTGAAAGGCGGAACCGTACTTTAATGGAAATGGTTAGGAGCATGCTAAGTAATTGTTCTTTACCTCTTTCACTATGTATTTATGCATTAAAGACAGCAACCTAAGTTTTAAACCGCGTTCCTAGTAAAGCAGTTCCTAAGACTCCTTATGAACTATGGACGGGAAAGAAACCGAGTTTAAGACATCTTCGAGTTTAGGGTTTCCCAGCTGAAGTAAGGTTGTATAACCCAAATAAAAAGAAGCTAGATCCTAGGACAGTCAGTGGTTATTTCATTGGCTATCCTGAAAAGTCAAAGGGGTATAGATTTTACTGTCCTAATCACAGTACGAGAATAGTAGAGACTGAAAATGCTAGATTCATTGAGAACGGTCAAACTAGTGGGATCATTGAACCACGAAAAGTGGACATTAAAGAAATTCAGGTTAAAGTTTCTTCTCTTGAAGTTGCACATGAAATTGTTGTACCAATCATGTCGTCACAGTCAAATGACATAATGGGACAACAACAAAATGAAGTGCAAGACCCACAAAATGACAATAACAATGATGATCAAGTCACAATTCAAGGGGAGAATAATATGTCACGTGAACAGTCAAGGCAACCTGTAAGGCGAAGAAGGGTAGTCAATGTTCCATAGGAACAATTAAGGCGATCTATAAGAGAAAGAAGATCAGCCATCCCAGATGACTACGAGACATATAACGTTGAATGTGACTTGAGCATTAGTTAGGATCCCGTCTCATTCTGTAAGGCCATGGAAAGTGATAATTCTGAAAAGTGGTTAATTGCCATGAAAGAGGAGATGAAATCTATGGATGACAACAAAGTATGGGACTTAGTAGTGTTACCTGAGGGTTCTAAGGCCGTTGGGTCGAAATGGGTCTATAAGACCAAAAGGGACTCTAAAGGTAACATTGAAAGGTATAAGGCTCGACTTGTTGCCAAATGTTTCACCCAGAAAGATGGCATTGACTATAAAGAAATTTTCTCTCCGGTGTCAAAGAAAGATTCTTTAAGAATTGTGTTGCCTTTGGTAGCTCATTATGATCTAGAGCTTCACCAAATGGATGTAAAAACCGCATTTTTAAACGGTGAGCTTGAGGAAGAAGTATATATGGACCAACCTGAGGGATTTGCGTCCCCAGGTAATGAAGATAAGGTGTGTAGGCTGAGAAACTCGATATATGGGCTAAAACAAGCTTCCAGACAATGGTATTTAAAGTTTAATGATACCATCACGTCATATGGGTTTGTAGAGATTACCGTTGATCGGTGTATCTACATTAAGATCAGTGGGAGCAGATTTGTTATTTTAGTCTTATATGTTGACGATATTTTGCTTGCTGCGAATGATCTAGGCATGTTGCATGATGTAAAGAAATATCTATCTAAGAACTTTGAAATGAAAGATATGAGTGAGGCATCCTATGTGATCGGAATTGAAATTTTCCGTGATAGATCACAAGGATTGTTAGGGTTGTCTCAGAAAGCTTACATTGACAAAGTTTTAGAGAGATATAGAATGAATGAATGCTCCGCAGGGATAGTTCCTATACAGAAAGGGGACAAATTTAGTAAAATGCAATGTCCCCGTAATGAACTGGAACGAAAAGAAATGGAGAGAATCCCCTATGCATCTCGTGGTTGGGAGTTTGAACTATGTTGGACATGTACTCGACCGGATATCGCTTTCTTTGTTGGAATCCGGGTCGGTACCAAAGTAATCCCGAGATGGACCACTGGAAAGCTGCGAAGAAGGTCCTTAGGTACTTACAAGGCACTAAGGAGCTCATGCTTACTTATAGGAGATCCGATCATCTTGAGGTGATTGGTTATTGATTGATTATCTTAGGATGTGTTGATAGTAGAAAATCAACATTTGGCTACTTGTTCCTTTTAGTGAAGGGGCGATTATCATGGAAAAGTGGGAAGCGATCTGTCATTGCTACTTCTACTATGGAAGCCGAATTTGTGGCATGCTTTGAGGCCACTATTCATGCATTGTGGTTGCGAAACTTTATCTCAGGACTTGGAATCGTCGATAGAATTGCCAAGCCGCTGAGAATTTATTTTGACAGTTCTGCAACCGTCTTCTTCTCTAAGGCCCTGTTCTTTTGGACTTAAAGTCACTTAATTTCAGTTCACTTGAGATCCTATAAGTTGATTCGATTCGATTCGAGATCCTATAAGTTGATTCAGATCCAATAAGTTGATTCGATTCGAGATCTTATAAGTTGATTCGATTCGAGATCCAATAAGTTGATTCGAGATCCTATAAGTTGATTGATTCGAGATCCTATAAGTTCATTTTGAAAAAATTCAGATCCTATAAATTTAGTTCAGAAAAGCTATATACGGAGTTTTATTTTTAAAGACCGATACAAAAACATTTGACATTAATTATTCGATACATACATTATTATTTAAAAAAAAATCACTCCTCTCATTAATAATTTCAGCGTCACAATAGATTTGGGCATATTTGATAAAAAGCGGAATAAGGCCATGTATTAGGTACGAAACAACATAGTCAAAAACTATATTTTTTTTTTATCAATGTTCTCTCTTGGCAAGTAGTAGTAGTAATAATAATAATAATAATAATAATAATAATAATAATAATAATAATAATAATAATAATAATAATAATAATAATAATAATAATAATAATAATAATAATAATAATAATAATAATAATAATAATAATAATAATAATAATAATAATAATAATAATAATAATAATAATAATAATAATAATAATAATAATAATAATAATAATAATAATAATAATAATAATAATAATAATAATAATAATAATAATAATAATAATAATAATAATAGTTAAGTTAAATAAAATAAAATAAAATTAAGTTAAGTTCGGCTCCTATAAGTTGATTCGAGAAAAGTTCGATCTTATAAGTTCGATTCGATTCAGATCCTATAAGTTCGATTGGGTTGATTCTATAAGTTCGATTCGAGATCCTATAAGTTCACATTAGTTCAGATCCTATAAGTTCAGTTCAGATCCTATAAGTTCAGTTCAGTTCAGTTTAGATCCTATAAGTTCAGTTCAGTTCAGATCAGATTCGTTTCAGTCCAAAAGAACAGGGCCTAAGAACGATAAATACTCCAAGGGTGCTAAACACATGGAATTAAAGTTCTTATCGGTCAAAGAGGAAGTACAGAAGCAAAGAGTGTTATTTGAGCATATAAGAACGGATAAAATGGTGGCAAATCCATTAACTAAAGGATTACCACCCAAGGCGTTCATTGGCCATGTAGAACGCATGGGTGTTGTATCAAAGGCCTTGTTATTATGAAGTTAATATGATTGTAATAAATATGACATCTAGAATTCACTTATAGTATTGTTTCTGTTATAATAGACATGTTAATCATTATAGTATATGTATACATTACAGTTATTAGATTACATGTGACTAATTGTGAGAATTAATGTTCTTCTCAAATTAAAGTTTTACCTAGATTTGGAATTGATTTATGATATATGGAAGGAATCATGTTGATTAATAAATGACGTGTGACCGCCATGATCCAATTAGTTCTATTTCAATTAAGAATATGAAAGTTAGTGAATTTAACATAAAAGTGCACATTATAGTTATTAAACCATTAAGTCAGCACAAAGGCCAAGTGAGAGAATGTTAGAATAATTAATAATATTCGTATGGCCTATGTGTTTCGGGTTTTAATAAAAGTTAAGTTCACATTAATATTACGAGACTTTAATATAAAAGACGGTATCATGATGGATCGGTCCCGATTAATGTAATTAAAGTTCGGGAATTATTATTCCCTCTTACCTTACCCTAATAAGTCGTCTTTCACGAAAAGGTACGAGCGGGTTTGTTTTTGCGAAAAGGTACGTGGCCCATTATATAAATAAGAGGATCTACGTGACAGAAATAAAATACAGAAACAATTATTCTGCCAAAACAAAACATACGTACATCAAAACCAATAAGGGTGAAAGACAGTTTCTTCTCCATCATCCAGGAACATTAAAGAAAGGGTTAAGGAGGAGAATCAATTGGTTTATACTTCTTATTATTGAATTGATTGCGTCTGTAAGACATGGGCCAAAGTTAGTCCTTTATTCCGTCTATTGATTGTATTAGGATTGAATTAATTCAAGTCTATATTGATTCTTGGGACTGATTTCATCATTGAAATCGTAAAGTTAATCTTACACCTCCAACGATTATAATTGATCTTATTCGACTTTGATCATCATATACTGCATTGTGGCGGAGTTGTCCAGTGATGCGGTTGAGGTTTCAAGTTTTAAACACTATCGTTGCGGCATTTTGGTTGGCATGAACTGCATATGACTTAAATTCTATTGTTTTGAGCAATCTCCCTATATATTAACATTATTATATCGTGTTAAATTTTACCCGATGTTCATGTCGAACAGTAATGTTAAACTGAACAAGATTACTGTTACAACATTGTTAATATAATTGTGTTAGTGAGGAAGGACTACCTTTAAATAGCAAAACGTTAGAATTCCAAACTTAGTCCCAGACGTGGACCATTCACATCCGATCCTAGGTTTGGACGTGGACCATTTACGTCCAAACCTTGGTCTGGACGTGTATGTTCCACGTCCAAAGTTGTCCACGTCCAGGCCTAGGGTTTGGACGTGAATGGTCCACGTCCAACGTTTTCTTGCACCGTCGCATTTTCGTAAACGGTCATATCTCTCTTGTTTCTTGTCTATTTAGGGCATATGACCTACCATTAGAACTGTAAGAGGATAAGCTATCACCTCCACTTGGAATTACTTAATATCGATTTGTCGTTTTACGTTATTTCACTTAGTAATTCATTATTTTGATTTTAGAAAAAACGATTCATTTTCCATCGATTAGTTTAACGTTTTTCGATTCATGGATCAAATCTAAGGTTCTTCAATTGTTTACCATTCGATATTAGTTGTTAGTTTCGGTTTGTCTATTAAGTTGTTTGTCGATTGTTTAATTGAAATGTTTGGAATAAGAGGGGCAAATTAAGAAATCCATTTAATATTATCAACGTTGTTTAGTAATTCACAAATTCTCATTGAAGACATGACATATCCGTCACAAGCTGAAGACGGATACCATTTTACCTCACAATGTACCCACTTTTTCTCTCTCTGCAACACTATTTATGTGGTCCCCTTTCTCCACTAACCCATTTTGTTACCATTTTATCTCACAAAATATCCGTCACAAATGGTAACCCGTTATAAGGGAGACCAATTGTTAGTAATTTGTGACGTCAAGTAGCAGCTTGGTAACAAAAATGAGGACCCAAATGACCCAACTTCAAACCATGACCTCACTTAAACAAAAGCACAACCCCACATGACAAATAACTCAAACTGACCCATTCTGACCCAAAGTTGACCAAACTTTGGCGTCCCCATATTGAGCCAATATGAGAGACCCTATATCCCTACTAATCGCTCCAAGGTTGAGAATGATCGGACGTCATGCACGTCAAATCCCAGGGCTGAGAATGATTCAAGTGACTAGGGTTGGAGATATAAGAAAAATATTTGATCTTTGTGCCAATTCCTCACACGAGCCCAGCATTCGTGTTTTATTGTCCAATAGTTCTACACATGGATGATACAAAACTTCGAGATGCACGAAAACTTGCATATGGTGATATCTGACACCTCAAACATCAATATCATGCATTTTGCTGAGTCCTTGTCCCACGCTTCCGTTTCAGGGCTTTTATAACACTTCTCTTTCTCCCTGCTTAAGAATTATGTTTTGTATTGAGCATTAGTTTTACCTCCTTTTTTAATTTTCTTTTGAAATACAACTCCAAACCAATGAACAAATAATAATTTTGACAAGAAAAAGATGAAAGAATGACCATTCTTCATTTAAATCTAATTCTAACTCATGAACCAAAAATAAACAAATCTTTTTACACTTACTCTATCGTAAGACGGTCTCATGTTAATATAATGTGAGACGGTCTCATTTAACTTATAACTACCTCATTTATATTCTCATATGGTCAACAATCACATGACAAGATTTGGGCAAAGACATATTGCCACGGGTAAATGCACTTTTACTCTTGTGGTACGTCCAACATGGGCTTAAACAAGGAAAAGAGAGGAAAATATTTGGCAACATTGTGACAAAACCACAATTGGAGAGTGAAGAGTTAAGAACGATAAACACCTAAGAGGGGGAGAGGGTGAATTAGGTATACCTTTTAAAAATTTTCTCTTTTACTTGGTTAATGACTAACACAAGTAAGATCTATTAATACGAGTTTGAGAAACTTAATGGATTGTAAGTTCACAAACGGTACAGCAGGTCTATGCAACAGTATGAGAGACTGTTGCACAGTACTGAGAGCGAGATTAACGTGTAAAAGAAGAATGATAAGAGAACGTGAAAGTAAATAAACAAACAAGATGATGTTTAAAAATTGGTTCAGCTCCTACTCCGGAGCCTACGTCCAACCGTTATTTTATTGCTTGTTTAGAAATTTACTCAAACTTAACTAAACCATTACAATGAAAACAACTCGCCAACCTACTCCGGTTGCAATAATTGCTTAAAACTACTCCGCTTCAAGACTTTCTCTTGCTCAAAGCTACTTCGCTTCAAGACTTAAGGTTCTATCTCAACGGTTTACAGAGTCAGAATCTTAGTGGTTCACTTAAGAACATGGAGATTACAATCAAGACCTAAACACGAGAATCATTGAACATATTCGTTTATGCAACAGCGATTAAGTTTAACCGATACTTGGAGATTTTACTGACTTTGAAAAACAATTGAAGACTTTTGAAAAACAGAAAACGGTTTTGCAAATGATTGAAGAACAAAGCTTTTAATGCTGAAAAGATTTGCAAAGTGTTTACAATGAATGCTCTTTCAAAGTCTTGCAATAAATGAAAAATGAAGTGGCTATTTATAGAGAAAGGTAGTGTGTAAGAGAAGGATCTTAACACTACATTAATCTAATATCCACAAGTTTGTAGTATGCATTTTCATTTAAAAAATATAAAAGAACAATCAGGTTTGAGAGGCTCAAGGTGGCTGCGTTTTTCCAAAGAGAAGGAGTGTTTTCCATAAAATATGGGAACTCACAATTTTGCCACAAATGGAAAAAGCATAAGACCCATTTTTAGCATGAAAAACAACTTGCACAAATGGGATTGACATCTTTTAAATTATTGTGCAAGCATATTCTTTTTGTTCTTTTTGTTCTTCGGTTTTGAAATAATGTTCCTCTTGAATATAGAAAAGCTTTTAAAGAATTTCAAACACTTGTGAATTTTCCCGAAAATTTCTCCATTCGTTAGTACCAGAAACCATGGTGCAACAGTCACAGGAACTGTTGCACGGTTTTGCCATAACTTATGCGTAAAAAAGAATATGTTGAACTACCTCGTTTACAATATTTGTTCTAGACTATGGGCATGCTTGACTTGTTCTTCATCTTGATCATCTTTGAATTTCTTTGATCTATCATTGGATGCTTCAATTTGCTAAGCATTAAACTAAGAGGCAAACGATTAAATCATAATGAAACTTGGCATCATCAACCAAGTGTGTTCTAACAGATTCCCTCCTTTGATGATGGCAAGTTTTAAATCTGTGTGAAGTTCCCCCTAAGCCCATGGTGAGTCGGTCTTTGAACTAAATAGTAAGAAAATCAATTAAACATGATCAAGGTGAATGGGGGTCAACATGCTTGGCCTAAGTAGAACATCTAATCATCATAGCTAAGACAAATTCACGGTGAACGTTAGCCGAAGAGTTGTTAGTTAACACATAAACACATAATTTAACTACTTCCCCCTCTTGACATCATCAAGAGAAGGACAGAAACATGTTCAAGTAGTACATAATTAAACCAAAGACAAATGTTCAAAATAAGAGAAAAGAAACAGCCCATAGTTTGCATAAGAATTAAGAACAAAGAGCCAAAAGGATAGGAGGGCAAGGGTAGGTACGGATGCCTCATTCATCATCGGACACATGACCACCAAGAGCTTTCACACGCTCAATGAGATCTTCATTCAGGGTTTGGAGCTCAGCAACATCTTCCTTAAGGGTCTCATTATCCACAACCAATTTGGACACCATGTTCATAAGCTTGTCCAACTTACCGAGAGTCAAAGACCCATTTCAACAGGATTGAGCCAACTGTTGCACCAGTTTTACCTCTACCCAAGTACTTGCGAGTCAACTTCCCATTGTTGATAGCCAAATTCATTTGAGAAAGCAAACCCATGGTCATGTCATCACTGAGTTTTTCAATACCGGGGCTACCTTTCATGACTATCTTCCTTTTCATGAAGACAATGGACAACCACATACCGTATGGAATCACGGTTTTCTTGTCAAATTTCCCTTTTTGGAGGTCGGGGGCAATCTCATTGATACAGTGGAAGATTAGTTGAGGAACGTTGATGGGACGGCGTTTGATAATGTGGTAAATAAGGAGCATCTCAAGGAGAGAACATCGTCCCCTACTGTTATTGCTTGGTAAAATGGCTCGGTGAACAAGGTTAAAGGTGAAACGGTGGGGGACTTGAAGTTCATGGGCATATATCTTGGTGGTGCCATTTTCATTGTCGGGTCGAAGGGTTCTCATAACCTCACTAGCCATAGTTTCATCAACATCACCCCAAGTAGTCTTAGGAAAGGTGGTAAGACCCACGTCTTCAACCTCAAGGTAAGAGGCAAGTTGGTCAATGGTCAAGACAAAGGGTTTTTGGTTTATAAATGCCGAGAGAGTTCCTGATGCAACATCAACCTTGACTGTTGCATAGAACTGAATTAACTCCAACATGTAAACCGGAGAGTATTTGCCGAGGAGATTAAACCAACCCTGACAAAAAAATAGCGGCTTTGAAGAATTCAAAAGCCGGGGAAGAATCATACCATGATTTCTTGTATCGTCTCCCACTGTGGAAGCAACATGTAAGCATGCCGTGACATAGCTTGAGGGTGTCAACCGGAAGGTCGAGAGAGTTGAGATGAGCAAGGACCTCGTTCTTGAATGCCTCATCGTGAGTGGTGACCATCAACTCTGTGCATGTATTGAGAGGAATTTTATCCTCAATAACATCATCATCTTTCGTTGGAAGGACCACCTCCTTCTTCTGTGGGTACCTCGGCTTTTTAGCCGCTTTTGGCTTTGATTCCTTCTTTCTTTTGATACCCACCTTAGATTTTGCCTTTGATTTGGTGGGAGTTTCAATGATAATTTCATCATCATCATCACCAAACAGTTCGGTGATTTTGATTTGGGATTTGGTTTAGGGGTTTTCGGTGGAAAGGGGGTCAAATTTATCAGCAACAATGTCTTCATTAATGGGTTCATTTGTGGTTTCAATGTTGGGAATGACTTCTTCATCATGGAGGACTTCTTTTTCTGAATTTTGATTTGGGGAATCAATTTTTTCGGCATCTTTCTCATTCACTGTTCCCTTTTCTTTCTCTAGTTCACTTTCTTTCTCTTTTTCCTCCTCATCTTTTTCACTCATTTTTTCTTCCTTATCATCATTCTTTTCAATTTCATTTTTCTCTTCAACATCTTTCTCATTCACTTTTTCTGATTCTTTTTCTTTTTCCTCCTCAACAACATCATCAACAACCTCATTTTCCTTTTCTTCTTCAATAACAGTAGCAACAACCACATCATCATCATCAATTTCTTTGTCTTTGTGGATGTTGCTTGCTATTTGTTTGAGCGTGGGCTCGTCTTCCTCGGAATCAACATCAACATTTGGGTCCAACATCAACGAGATTGGTGGACTTCGTTTTAATCCACCACGGCCTCCTCTACCACGCCCTCTTCCTTTGACAGCCATGGATTTCTTTCGTGCAACATTTGGCTTGACTGTTGGCGGCTTGGTAGGAGACGGGGTGGGTATGTCGGATTTTTCAACACTTGCAGCGGATTTTGTGGCCATTTTTTGCTGGGCAACATATTTGGCGTTGAATGTATTTCTAAGGTTTTG
This sequence comes from Silene latifolia, assembly GCF_048544455.1. Taxonomy (NCBI): domain Eukaryota; kingdom Viridiplantae; phylum Streptophyta; class Magnoliopsida; order Caryophyllales; family Caryophyllaceae; genus Silene; species Silene latifolia. The sequence goes on along the minus strand of NC_133538.1, from coordinate 9,302,688 downwards.
AATTTCTCCTCTATTTGATTTTTTGGGAGACATTATGAGGGTGATGGGTTTGACGGTTTAGGAGATGAAAGAGGTTAAGGGAACTTTTGAATTTTCAAGTGAGTTTGTGGGTAAATGGGAAAGTGGGGTTATTACATGGGGGTTTTATTTTAGGGACGGTTGGAGTGTTAAAGAGGGAGTGGTTAAAGGTTGAGGTGGAGTGTAAATGAGAGAAATGATGGCATAGGGGCGACTAGAGTAGGATGTGCTAGATGGGACATAAAGTAAGTGCAAGGCTCAATGCAAATAATTCAAATGCAAAATGTGGAGTTCCAAGGCAATTTTTTCGGCACACTTGTCAAATGATAAATTAGACATTCTTAAACTTGAGAACATATATACATCATCTCATCTCTAGTCAATAATATGGGAAAGATAATTTTAATTTGTTTCACATGTCGCCTAACAAACCAATTTCCAACCGAAGTTTTACGAATTGTTCCCTTTCTAACGGTTTTGTAAAAATGTCCGCAATTTGATTTTCCGTTCTACAAAAGGTTAGGCATATATTTCCTTTTTCGACTTGATCACGTAAAAAGTGATGCCTTATGTCAATGTGTTTTGTCCTAGAATGTTTTATTGGATTTTCGATATGTTAATGGCACTTGTATTATCAAAAAATATGGGAGTAGTTTCGAAAATAAGACCGTAATCACGCAATTGTTGTCGTACCCAAAGAATTTGAGCACAACAAAGAGCGGCACTTACATACTCACTTTCGGCCGTGGATAGAGCAACGGTATTTTGTTTCTTGGATGCCCATGAGATAAGGCACGGTCCTAAGAAAGTGGCAATACCCGAGGTGCTTTTTCTATCCAACGAACTCCCGGCATAATCCGCATCCGAAAATCCTACAAGATCAATGTCATAATGAGTTGGGTACCAAAGGTATAAACCTTGCGTCCAATTGAATACCTAAAAATCCGTTTGACGGCTTTGAAATGTGATTCTTTAGGATTTGATTGGAAACGAGTGCATACGCACACACTAAATTGTATGTCGGGTCGACTAGCGGTTAAATAAAGCAATGAACCGATCATACCTCGATATACCCTTTCACTAACACTCTTACCATTTTCTTCTTTGTCAAGATTAAGCTTGGCAATCATAGGTGTAGGCATAGGATTCGAGCTAGTTAACCCAAACTTACTTATCATTTCCTTTAAGTACTTTTGTTGGTGGATCATGGTTCCTTTTTCATCTTGCTTAATTTGAAGAACAAGGAAGAATCCAAGTTCTCCCATCATGCTCATTTCAAATTCAGAAGTCATAAGATCCGAAAAGTACTTGTAAAGAATGTTGTTAGTTGCACCGAAAATAATGTCATCGACATATACTTGCACAAGCAATAGTTCCTCTGACTGTGACTTGATAAACAATGTCTTATCAACCGAACCACGTACAAAATCATTTTCTAATAGGAATTTGGAAAGCCTATCATACCAGGCTCGGGGAGCCTGTTTTAAACCATAAAGTGCTTTGTCAAGTTTAAATACGTGATTAGGGAACTCATTGTTTATAAAGCCCGGAGGTTGTTCGACAAAAACTTCTTCTTCAAGATAGCCATTTAAGAAAGCGATTTCAACATCCATTTGAAAAAGTTTTATGCCAACATGAGATGCAAAAGCTATGAGCATTCGTATGGCCTCAAGCCTAGCTACCGGTGCAAAGGTTTCATCGTAATCAATCCCTTCTTGTTGATTAAACCCTTGTACCACTAGTCTAGCTTTATTCCTTACAATTTCTCCAACATCATCAAGTTTATTGCGATAGACCCATCTCGTACCAATTACAGTACGTTGAGATGGTCCAGGGACCAGATGTCATACCTTATTTCTCTCAAATTGCTCCAATTATTCTTGCATAGCCGTGACCCAATATTCATCGGCTAGTGCCATTGTAATATTTGTGGGTTCAATTTGTGATATGAATGATTCGAAAGCACAGTGATTTTGGAGAGATGATCTGGTTTTGATTCCAGAGGTAAGGTCACTGGTTAAATTTGAAAGAGGATGGGAACCTTGATGCTTTCATTTCTTTGGAACAAGGGTGTTAGAGGCCTCATTTGTTTCGTTTGGTTCTGATGCAACAGTGTCAGTGACTGTTGCATGGGGAATATTGTGTGAGGGTGTTTGTGGATTGGTTTCAATTTGGTTAGTGGTTGGTTCACTGCACTCCTCATTCCCCCTGGATGAGCTGGCTCCATTTTGAGATGAGGGAGGGTTAGTTCCCCCTGAATTTTGGCCAGCTTCCTCAAGCAACAGTGGCTCCAACTGTTGCTCAGCTTCTTCCACGACTTGATCCATGTCATGACGTATCATTCCAATTTCAAAGTCATCGTCTTCCTCATCATCTTCATCATTAACCTGAGTGTTTGAAACAAAGAGACTAGATTCGTCAAATATTACATGAACGCTTTCTTCCATTTTCATGGTTCTCTTGTTATAAACTTTGTAAGCTTTACTATGGTCGGAATAACCAACAAAAAACCTTCATCACTACGAGCATCAAATTTGCCTAGGTTGTCTTTTCCATTATTATGTACAAAGCATTTACTACCAAAGCACTTTAGATGGGAGATGTTAGGTTTTCTTCCTCGTAGTAATTCATAAGGGGTTTTGTTAATGATTTTTCTAATCATGACTCGATTATAGATATAACAAGATGTGTTAACGGCCTCGGCCCAAACGTTTCTTGGCACTTTGGAGCTAATGAGCATGGTCCTAGCCATATTTTTAAGAGTTCGATTCATTCGTTCCACAACCCCATTTTGTTGAGGGGTTCTTGCGACCGAAAAATTGTGGCTAATACCGTACTCATTGCAATAAGACTCAAATGATAAATTCTCAAATTCGGTTCCATGGTCGGATCTCAAGGAGACAAGTTTATAACCAAATTTGTTTTGGACCTTTTTAACCCAAATTAAGAATTCATCAAAAGTTTGATCTTTAGAACTTAAGAAAAGAAGCCAAACAAATCTTGTAAAATCATCAACAATGACACAAATATAGCGACTTCTACCTTTACTAACAATACGCATAGGTCCACATAAGTCTATGTGAATGAGTTCAAGAGGTAAGGAAGTGCTAACAATCTTTTTGGATTTAATGGAGCATTTTACTTGTTTACCTTTAACACAATCGTCACAAAGTGATTTGAATTCAAATTTGATGTTAGGAATGCCATCAACTAGATCAAGCCTCTTAAGGGTATTAAGTGTTTTAGCATTTACATGACCAAGTCGTTTATGCCAAAGCCAAGGGTCATTCTTTTGGACACTCATGCATGAAAGTGTTTGACTTGACAATGAGTATAAGTTAGTCATGTAAACATCTTTGACACGTTTACCTTCAAGAATGAGTTCTCTAGTTTATCCATCAATTATTCTACATTCACTAGCAAGAAATTCAACGATGTTACCTCGATCACACAATTGTGATATGCTTAGAAGATTGTGTTTCAAACCTTTGACAAGCAACACTTTGTCGATACATGGTGACTTTGACTTACCAACTTTTCCAATACCAATGATTTCACCTCGTTTGTTGTCACCTAAAGTCACCATGCCACCATCGTAGGCTTCTAGCGAAAGGAATTGGTTTTCATCTCCCGTCATGTGACGAGAGCATCCACTGTCTAAGTACCAATTGCTGATACCTTTCGCTAATGCCTATAAGAAATCAAACGTTTAGTTTAGGAACCCAAACAAGTTTGGGCTCCTTCTTGACAACAACTTTCTTGACTTCTTTCTTTTTAATCCAAACATGTTTAGCCACTTTGGTACTTCTTTCTAGGTCAAGGACTCTCTTTTCACAACCATTAAACTCATGACCAGTTTTACCACAGTAATTGCAGATAATGTACTCAGGGAAGCCAGCATACTTTCTTCTACAAAATCAGTTACGCTCGGGTCTTGGTTTCGAGTGCAACAGTGCGTAGAACTGTTGCATTTGAAACCAAGTCCAGCATTTTTTGCACGGTTTTTATATTCTTGAGATTGTTTAAGAAGAAACTTCAAGACATTCTGACTTCTTTCCCATTTCAAATAGAACATCTTAGCCTCATCTAGCTCTTTGGTTAGTTTTTCAATTTTAGCAAGATGATTAAAATTTAATTGACCTACTTTGTCGAACGCATATTTAGCATGTCTCACTTCATTACTAAGCAATAAGCCAATTTTCTCAAGTTGCTTGTTGTCTCTTTTGCACAAGGTAAGGTCAGCTAACAAAGAGTCACGTTCTTTAGTTAGTGAAGACACATGTTTTGTGAGAGTCTCAATTTCCTTCATAGACTCAGATGCAACAGTCGCATCATCTGTTGCATGGAGTTGTTCAACCTTTTTCAGACTTTCAATTTGAACGAGAAGATCATTATTTGAATTTTGCACTTGATCTAAAGTACTTTTAGCATGACTTGACTCATCATTTAACATTTCAGCAATTTTGACAAGTTCCTCTTTTTCGTTTTGACATATTGCAAGATCAATCAAAAGTTGGTCACGTTCTTTGGTTAGTGAAGACACAGCTTTGTCAAAGGACTCTTCTCCCTTGTTAGACACAGATGCAACATTGCATTGATCTGTTGCATGTAATTCATCCACTCTTTTAGCAAGAAACAGATTCTGTTTTCGGAGCCTTTTAATCTCCTTTTCAAGACTCGATGATGAACTAGGTTGATCTACCTCATTTAGACATTCTTTTAGACCAACATTTTCTTCGGCTATGTCTTCAATTTCAGTTTGCATAGCCTCTAATTTATTGCTTTGGACACGACACTGATCAATGAATTGGTCTAGGAGATGGTAGATTTTGTCTATAGAGAAAGATCGAACCTTTTTCTTGAGCTTATTTACCTCAATGTCAGAATCTGAATCTGAGTCCACGGAGTGAGCCATAAGACATTTGACACTTTCTTTATTTGTTGACTTTGGAACATCATTGCTTGACTGAGACGAGATGCTAAGTTTGGCATCCAATTCTACCTCAAGGACATCGTCCTCATCAGAATCAGACATTCCCCAAATGGCAGTCATTACTTTGCTTTTGTATTCTCTTTTAGCAAACTCACGCTTTTCTTTAGATTTAATGTCATTCCACTTTGGGCATTCTTTGATTTGGTGACCTTTGTCACCACATTTGAAGCAACCAACAGTGGAAGTAGACTTTCTTTTGGGAAAGCGGCGTTTGCTAGTATAGTTATTAGATCTTTGTGAGTTTCGACCATTAATCATGCCAACAATGTTTTTAGTGAACATTGCAAACTCGTCATCTTCATCCTCCTCATCACTTGAGAGAGCATAAAGAGCAAGTCCTTTCCCTTTAGAGTTTTCACCAGAACGCTTCATGAGAGTTAACTCATGAGCCATGAGTGAGCCCATAAGTTCATCAAGGGATAGCAAAGAAAAGTCTTTAGCTTCCTCAATAGCTGTAACCTTCGGTTGCCATTTTTCAGATAGGCTACGAAGGATTTTACGTACTAAATCCTTGGATTCAAAGTTTCTACCTAGACTCTTGAGGTCATTAACAATACTAGAGAAACGAGAAGACAAACTATTGATTGACTCATCTTTTCCCATGTTGAACATCTCATATTGTTGCATGAGAAGATCAACACGGTACTTTTTGACTTGTGACGTTCCCTCATAAGCAAGATTTAGGGTGTCCCATATTGCTTTTGCCGAGTCACATCCGGATATCCGGTTGATCTCTTGTTCACCGATGCCATATTGAAGGATGGACATGGCTTTAGAGTTTTTCTCGACTTTTCTATAATCGGCCTCAACATATTTGTCCTCACTTTTGATAGACTTAGTGCCATCGGCATTAGTCACCTCAATCTTGAGGGGACCATTTTGAATGATCAACCAACATTCGTAGTCCGTACTTTTAACATAGTGCTCCATGCAATGTTTCCACTAGGCATAGTTTTCTCCTTTAAAGATGGGATACTTAGTGTGTTTTGAATCGTCCATAACTATGGGATCAACTCTTTGGTTTTAACCAATATGAAGAGCACTAGGATCTGATACCAATTGAAGAGTTAAGAACGATAAACACCTAAGAGGGGAGGGGGTGAATTAGGTGTAACTTTTAAAAATTTTCTCCTTTACTTGGTAAATGACTAACACAAGTAAGATCTATTAATACGAGTTTGAGAAACTTAATGGATTGTAAGTTCACAAACGTTACAACAGGTCTATGCAACAGTATGAGAGACTATTGCACAGTACTGAGAGTGAGATTAACGTGTAAAAGAAGAATGATAAGAGAACGTGAAAGTAAATAAAAAAACAAGACGATGTTTAAAAATTGGTTCAGCTCCTACTCCAGAGCCTACGTCCAACCGTTATTTTATTGCTTGTTTAGAAATTTATTCAAACTTAACTAAACCATTACAATGAAAACAACTCGCCAACCTACTCCGGTTGCAATTTCTTAAAGCTACTCCGCTTCAAGACTTTCTCTTGCTCAAAGTTACTCCGCTTCAAGACTTAAGGTTCTATCTCAACGGTTTACAGAGTCAGAATCTTAGTGGTTCACTTAAGAACATGGAGATTACAATTAAGACCTAAACACGAGAATCATTGAACATATTCGTTTATGCAACAGTTAAGCAAACTGATACTTGGAGATTTTACAGCTTTGAAAAACAATTGAAGACTTTTGAAAAACAGAAAACGGTTTTGCAAATGATTGAAGAATAAAGCTTTTAATGCTGAAAAGATTTGCAAAGTATTTTCAATGAATGCTCTTTCAAAGTCTTGCAATAAATGAAAAATGAAGTGGCTATTTATAGAGAAAGGTAGTGTGTAAGAGAAGGATCTTAACACTACATTAATCTAATATCCACAAGTTTGTAGTATGCATTTTCATTTAAAAAATATAAAAGAACAATCAGGTTTGAGAGGCTCAAGGTGGCTGTGTTTTTCCAAAGAGAAGGAGTGTTTTCCATAAAATATGGGAACTCACAATTTTGCCACAAATGGAAAAAGCATAAGACCCATTTTTAGCATGAAAAACAACTTGCACAAATGGGATTGACATCTTTTAAATTATTGTGCAAGCATATTCTTTTTGTTCTTTTTGTTCTTCAGTTTTGAAATAATGTTCCTCTTGAATATAGAAAAACTTTTTAAAGAATTTCAAACACTTGTGAATTTTCCCGAAAATTTCTCCATTCGTTAGTACCAAAAACCATGGTGCAACAGTCACAGGAACTGTTGCACGGTTTTGCCATAACTTATGCGTAAAAAAGAATATGTTGAACTACCTCGTTTACAACATTTGTTCTAGACTATGGGCATGCTTGACTTGTTCTTCATCCTGATCATCTTTGAACTTCTTTGATCTATCATTGGATGCTTCAATTTGCTAAGCATTAAACTAAGAGGCAAACGATTAAATCATAATGAAACTTGGCATCATCAACCAAGTGTGTTCTAACAGAGAGAAACTATTTTGAGTTTTTGGACCAGTACAGACCGGAGAGCAAACCTCAATAAATTCCAAATCAAAAGACCGGACCGAGATGAGGTAGATCCGGGTCAGTTTGAACCGTCCTGTCCTAGCCTCGGCCGAATTATGGACAGTCCTAGAGTAGGGCACATTCTTGTGGCTATACGCCTATACTAATACTTATGTGGTGCAGACTGCAGACCATATACCATTACGGCATTACCCTTGGCAATAAAGGCACACTAATACGAGTATTATCATGGGACATATATATACAAGTCCTTGTGCATGGCAATATCCACTTTTCCGATAAACAAAGTATCACTAAACAGTTATTTTCCAAGGACAAGAGCCATTACCTGATCAATTGGTCTCCCTTGTGACGGGTTACCATTTGTGACGGATATTTTGTGAGATAAAATGGTAACAAAATGGGTTAGTGGAGAAAGAGGACCACATAAATAGTGTTGCAGAGAGAGAAAAAGTGGATATATTGTGAGGTAAAATGGTATCCGTCACAAGTTTGTGACGGATATGTCATGTCTTCAATGAGAATTTGTGTTACCTGATAGTGTATGCATTCTGGATTTCACTTTCTTGGGTTTCTTGTCAGAGTTGTCACTTTCTTTTGTTTTTTAATAGGAATCTATTTTTGAAATAATGGTCAAAAATAAAATATTTGTTGTTTTGAGTCGGTTTTGAAAATATTTGTCAAAATGGTGTCCACGTAGGCTCGGGATTCCTGGACCTAAAACACGCAACTACCAATGACGTGTTTATAATGAGTAGGGAAAGAAACTTCATTAAAAAATGGACTAAAACAAACACGCCATTGGGAAAGGCGGGTGTCGGAGGGGAAACACACCACCCCCTATGGCGTGTCTTATGTGAATTTTGTTTTTTTTTTATTCTTAAGTTCAGTCAGTTGAGGAAAAAATTGTTGTAAAGACACGCCACTGCTAATGGCGTGTTTCCTTCACAAAACATGCCATTAGTAGTGGCGTGTTTCAGGCCTAGAAATCCCGAACCTACGTGGACACCATTTTGACAAATATTTTCAAAACCGACCCAAAACAACAAATATATTATTTTTGACCATTATTTCAAAAATGGACTCTTTCAATAGAGCATCATACTTTTCCAACAACCTTTCTTTGTCTTTTTTCAAGTCCAGCAAATCATATGCATCAACAACCTTATGCACTATTGACTTATCAGGGGGCTTACGACCAAAAGCCTCAAGGCGCTTAAAAAGCTGCAAAGTAGAGATTAGGAACGTTAAACAAGCGTCCCCCTATATACTAAGAGAATAAAACTTCCAAAATTTTTCCTTTAAAAGGCATCAAGTTAAATAAGGAAACAAAAATACTTCTTTCTTTAAATTATTATCATTTCATCAATACTTCCTCCATTCAACTCCATTCTACCACTTTATTTTATCACGTTTGCCAACACGTGTTTTACGCGGTAAATATCGTTAGCTACGTATTTACAAAAATTATAAAAGTTAAGATATTTTTAATGTACTCGTAAAGATGAATCAAACAAGATCCCACATGAATATATTTTCACTTATGTATTAAGCGAAAATTAAAATTGAATGTTTATTTGTGAATAGTGTAGAAAATTAAAAGTGGTAGAGTGGAGTTGAATGGAGGAAGTATATAATAATCTTTTAATCAAAAAATAATATTTTCTTTAAAATCTAAATTTTAATATTTTAATTAAAATAAGATAAATTCACTATAATTTTATAAACTGTAAATTTATAAATTTTTATTATGTATTATTATACTCCCTCCTATTCTATGTATTCTTCCCTATTTCCTAAAACGGATTATTCAGATTTTCTTCCCATTTCTTATTTTGGAAACTTTTACTCTTATTATATTCATTTCTCTCTCCTATCACCAAACCCCACCCAACACTTTTACTCCTATTTTATTACTTTTCTTAAAGTTTTGGCCCCACCATTCCTTATTTAACTCATAATTATTCATCTTTCTCTCCAATTATTAAACCCACCCAACTTTTTACTCTTATTTTATTACTCTCCTTAATTCCCGTGCACATAAACAATGGGAAGAATACATAGAATTGGAGGGAGTATATTAGAGAATGACTTGACACATATTGTATAAAACAAACTAAAACATTAAACTGATATTATTAGCTTCGTTAAAAAAAAAAATCATTAACATAATTTGAGAAAAATTATTATTTGTAATCATTCGTTTTATGTTAAAGAAAAAAAATCATTAAATATATTTTATAACTTTACTAAATTATCTTGATTAGTTCATAGTTCATTTTTTCCTTATATCGAAATACAATGGGGTATGTGACAAATTAATGACGTATCAATTTAAAATATTTAAATAATAACTAAAAACAAAACCTCTATATATACCGCAAATGTGCGGGATCTCGGGATCTACACTAGTCATATAAGAATGATATAACTTATGAAAAATATAGGATCTACTCAAGTCTCAAGCCCATGTTTTCAAAAGTGGAAACTCAAACTTGCATAATCTTTCCACGGAAAACCACTGGAAATGGAGGGGAAATAAAAGAAGAATAAAAGAAATACATACAAAAAAAGACTTAAACCATGATAAGTAAACTTTGACATCATTACCCCAATGCCTGGAGAGGCTCCCACAAATAGCGGGGTAAGAGGGGTTGGATGTACAGGGTTTTTCACTTGTAACAGCAAAGATATTATTTCCAAGTGACCCTGTTAATTGAAAAATGGGACGACTGGACGACCATGTGCTACTTCATTAAAGGATGGACAAAGGGTTCGTAGAGACATTTTGATTCAGTCCACTATATTCCAGGCACTAAAGTTCTTAATCATTGACTCCAAAAATGGACTTCAAGTCAAAGATAGTCAAAACTCTTCAAAACTCAAAGCTAAGCATCAGTCTCTTCATCCCAAAACGATTAACAGTTCCATTGAGGTCCAGTTTTCATTAAATGAGTGGAACTAGCCAACCCTTGATACCCATCTTCACCCCAGGTGAAATGGTACTCTTGTCTGCCCCTTCCAATTGATGTTATTGATAGATGGTGATATAGCTAGATTATAATTGCAATAACCTACTATAACAAGTCACCAATGAATATGGGACAAACAAATTGTAATAATGATCACTGGTCTTGGGACGATGGAAATTAGTAAATATAGTTATATGAAACGAGATGATTTCATAACACGAGAAAACATTATATTATGAACATAACACATGCTGGTGACCATAAGAATAAATGTGATGGAATTACAAACAATCTTCAGTTTCATTCAAAAATAATTTTACTCGAGGAAAAACAAAAAGAGAGAGATTTTAAGAAAACTTTTGGATGTTTGCAACAGCAACAGATGAGTTTCCAGAGAAGTGTGGTTTCTGCCAGCCCCCTAGTAAGTAGTAACTGATGCACTGGAACTTGTTCATAACATTGCAGAGTCCTGGCGCCCTTCAAGCGGGTTATCAGGCAGAATTCAGAAAGTGAATAAAGGTTCCTATTTTCACTAACTTCTTTGTCTCCCCTTCGTGAAGTATTAGATGGGCCAAATGAACTCTTCTAATGATGTAAAGAAGTCATTTGACTCATTTCTGATCCGTAGGTGATCATAGTTAACTTCTTGATTTCAAAGACTCAAACCCATGATAGAATTAGCTATCTTTTCAACTTGTATGAGGTGACACAAAAGTTAGTGATTTAGGGAAATGAGAGAGCGTACTAGTGACTAGTGAGAAGATCTACTATATAAGGAACACAATGAAGAATACAGACATGGAGAATCAACATAAACATGCTGCAATCAGCCCAAAAATGAAATCGATAAGTCTATGAAGACAATAAACACACTACAACAACAACCTGAACTTAGTAGACATCTCTATAAAATGTTTCATACCAATCCCCCTAAGCATCAATACCAAGTGGTGAAATTTGCTTGTATATGAAATATTCCAACATTACATAACAAACATGGCCCATACTGGTAAGACACCATTACTCTATGCTTCAAGAGCTCCTGCAAATGACAAGATCAAGGGAGGTCGAACATATGCAACCTTACTCTTGTGTATAACAACAAAGAGAAATTGTTCTAAATGACCCATGATAAAATTGTATTTAGATTAGCATCGAATGCCTCTTACATCACAACAAATAGAAACGCAACCAATGTAGTAAACCTTTTTGCTTCATTCTATAGTAATTTGAACCAAAGAATAGTGATTATTTGGCTCCATTGGAAATGGAAACTAGAAATGGCCCATACTAAATAACGAAAATGAATGAAAACAGATCAGCAGGAAAAATCTAAACCGGCAGCTTAATGAAATGGTGTGGAAGGAGGGAAATTACCTTGACAATATGGTCCAACATAGCGTTTCGCAAATAAACAGAAATCATGAGATGGCAAGCTTGCCATGGTACTGAATGCAGATCATTACCCATATTTTTCATCCAAAAATTATGAGCTTCATCGGCTCTGTGATCCTTGTCTAAAGCCAGTATAAGCTGCTGGTATGTTCCCATGGTGTTGCCTTGACCTTTACTTAACATCCATTTTATAACCTTCAAAACCAGAAACTGGCCTCGTGAGATATGTGTCAAACCAATGGCATGCATCAACAACAACAACATACACAAGCAACATTATGCTGTGCCTCAATGATTACACCTATGGCAGTGAGTCAAGTTAGTCAACGACCTTAGCCACAAAGGTTTTCGACTTTTTGGACGACCCACAGTCAAAAGCTCTGGTTTAAATATTAAGCATTTAAGCCAAAGATTCGCAATTCTTTGACTTTGGAGTACAATGGAAGTAATAATTTGAAAGTTGGCTCCTTAGCACAAAGATCCTCCCTATTAATGATGTGAAACAAAAACGCCAGATGAAAGAAGAGATACCTCATCCTTCAGATTATTATTTAGCCAGAAATAACAAAATGAAGGGAAATGGAACCGCATTAAGAGCACCGGATTCATACATAATGCATGCTATAATTCAAAAATTAAAGTGGAAGTGATACGCGAGCGGAAATAAAACGGTTAAATAACGAACACGAATGCGGGATGTTTGTCTCGCACTAACCAACGGTAATTGGTAACGAATTGTAACAGATATTTGAATCGAATTTCGCCTAAAAATCGGTTCAATGTTTGCTCAATACCAAAGACCTATTTAGTATCGAACGGGACTTGAAGTACGTTCTCAAGTCAGGGGTTTTGATCAAAACTTTGATCGTTTTCTGAATTTATTATTAATCTGTGAACCAACTTGATAGATAAAACAACCTCCCTATTTATAGTCTAAACGTAATTATTAAGAGTAGGACAACTAACTTGACCCAACCTCTAACTGATCATCTATTAAACTCCTACAGGCATCACAATTGCCTCTTATTAGTTCCTAATATTTATCTTAGACCCTAATAATTATATCCTAAATCATAATAATAATTAATTAATTAATCCTAACAATAATCTGCTGCAATAGTACCAACGACCAGCATGCTGACACCACTGCCCATGTTACTAGCAACAACCATCGAACCGAGCATCGAACCTGTTTCTTGTTCTCTCGAGCTTGTACCTTGCACATCTCGCACATCCAAGCTAATATCCGTCTCTGCATCACTCATTAGCGTATCATCCTCTCCTCCTTTGAACGGAATTGACCTCAATTCCGATATGCCATCATCATCCAAGTATGGCGCCAAGTCCCCAACATTAAAAGTAGCGTGAACTCCATAGTCCCCCGGAAGTTCGATCTTATAAGCGTTGTCATTGACTCGGTTTATCACTTTATAAGGACCCTTTGCTCTTGGCATTAGTTTATTTTTCCTCTTGCTTTGAAAACGTTCACCTCCTAAATGTAACCAAACTAAATCACCTGGGGCAAAAATGCGTGGTCTGCGATGTCGATTAGCACGTCGTTTATATGCTTCTTTCACCTTTTCTATACGAGCTTTCACCTGATCATGTAATCGTCTCATGGCTTGCAACTTAGCTTCTGCATCATCATGCACCAGTTCCTCACGTGGCATAGGCAATAAATCAATCGGCAAATATGGGTTTATGCCATACACAACCTCAAACGGAGAACGACCAGTAGCAAATGTAGGCGACCTATTGTATGTAAATTCGGCGTGTGCGAGCTTCTGATCCCAGTCCTTTTGTGCTTTGTTAACCAGTCCCCGCAAGATCGTTCCCAAGATACGATTGGTTACTTCCGTCTAACCGTCTGTTTGAGGATGGTGTGACGTACTAAACAACAATTTCGTGCCCACCTTCCTCCAAAGCGTATTCCAGAAATAGCTCAAAAATTTAACATCTCGATCTGACACTATTATCTTTGGAATTCCGTGTAACCTCACAATTTCCCGATAGTATAAATCTGCGACATTACTAGCATCATCGGTCTTGTGGCAAGCTAAAAAGTGAGCCATTTTGGAAAAACGGTCTACCACTACCATAATTGCGTCCTTGCCCCGTTGTGTGCGGGGTAAAGCAATTATAAAGTCCATTGACACATCTTCCCAAGGACGGGTAGGTACGGGCAGCGGTGTATATTCGCCTGGCCTAAAAATACTCTTTGCAAGGTGACACGTAACGCATCGACTCACTATCGTCTGGATATTCCCTTGCATTCGCGGCCAATAAAAATGCTCTCGCAATACTTCTAAAGTTTTCTGAACTCCGAAGTGCCCCGCAAGTCCCCCACCGTGTGCTTCCCGGACCAACAGCTCACGCACAGGATGTTTAGGAACACAAAGCTTATTACCCTTGAACAAATATCCATCTTGCAGCACAAAATCCTGCTTGGTACCTGTCTTACAAGCTGCATAAATTTCCCCGAAATCACCGTCATCAGCGTAATAATTTTTTAACACTTCAAATCCTAACAATCGAATTCCCAACACAGTGATCAGCGAATAGCGCCTTGTTAAAGCGTCGGCGACCACATTACTCTTTCCCGCCTTATATTTTGATGAAAAATTAAAAGACTGGAGAAATTCGACCCATTTGGCATGACGCGGATTTAGCTTCTGTTGCCCATGGATGTACTTCAATGATTCGTGATCCGAGTGCAAAATAAAATGGTTAGGACGGAGATAATGACTCCAATGATCAAGAGCTCGAACAATCGCATAAAATTCCTTATCGTAAGTGGAGTAATTGCACCTCGCTCCTCCTAATTTTTCTGAGAAAAATGCTATGGGACGACCTGATTGCAACAAAACTGCCCCAATACCGACCCCACTTGCATCACACTCGACCTCGAATGGCATAGAAAAATTGGGCAAGGCAAGAATCGAAGCTTCACATAATTTCTGCTTGATTAATTTGAACGCTTCAGCTGCTTCCTTAGACCAATTAAATGGACCCTTCTTCAAGCATTCCGTGATAGGAAACATAACGGAACTGAAATCCCTAATAAAGCGACGATAGAAAGACGCTAAACCATGAAAAGAACGTACCGCCGTGACGGATTGTGGTGTGGGCCAAGACCGGATTGCTTCTACCTTAGAGTGATCCACTGACACTCCTTCTTTGGACACAACATAGCCTAGAAATACGACCTCATCCACCATGAATGAGCATTTCTCGATTTTACCGTACAGTTTCTGGTCTCTAAGCCTTTCAAACACCCGCCTGAGATGGGTCAAGTGATCTTCAATGCTTTTACTGTATATTAAAATATCATCCAAATATACAACCACAAAATGACCAAGAAACGGCTTCAACACCTCATTCATTAATCGCATAAAAGTACTTGGGGCGTTAGTAAGACCAAAAGGCATAACTAACCACTCATACAGACCATGTTTTGTTTTAAATGCCGTTTTCCACTCATCCCCTTCCCGCATCCGAATTTGATGATATCCACTCCTCAAATCTATTTTGGAAAATATAACAGAGCCATATAGTTCATCGAGCATGTCATCTAACCTGGGAATCGGAAACCGGTATTTAATTGTAATGTTGTTCACCGCGCGGCTGTCTATACACATTCTCTATGATCCGTCTTTCTTTGGAACCAACAAGGTTGGAACCGCGCGCGGACTTAAACTTTCCTGGATATAACCCCGCTCCATCAGTTCCTCTATTTGTCGTTGTATTTCCTTAGTTTCCTCCGGATTACTACGATAAGCTGCTTTGTTGGGTATCGGGGCGCCAGGAACTAAATCAATCTGATGTTCGATACCACAAAAAGGAGGTAAATCTGGCGGCAAGTCATCTGGAAATACATCCGCAAATTCCTTTAACAGCCCCTTCAATCGTTCATCCACTTCTAACTTCCCTTGTGCATGTGCCTGCCCTTTGGCAATTAATATAAATAATTGCTCCCCACTATTTAAGTGCTGCTCAACCTCACGCCTACTAGCAAATATAGAAAGGTTTGGCCTTTTCCCTTTGACAGATTGCATTTTCCGGATAGCTTCGGGCGACATAGGTTTAAGAACGACATTCCTGCCCTTTGACAATAAAACATATTCATTGCTCCTTCCCTTGTGAACCACATCTCGGTCAAATTGCGAAGGTCGACCCAACAAGATGTGACATGCATCCATGGGAATTACGTCACAAATTACTTCGTCCTGATAAGGCCCCATAGAAAAATCCACCTGAGCTTGCCTTGTAACTTTTACCTTATTTCCATCGTCAAGCCAATGCAGGTCATACGGTCTGGGATGGGCTGTAGTTTTTAATGCTAATTTACTTACCAGATCGGAAGATGCGACATTAGTACAACTTCCCCCTGTCGATAATGACACTGCACCATTTGTCTCCAATCTGGCACTTTGTATGGAAAATTTGGGCCCTCTGTTCGTTCTTTATGGGTTCATTCAAAGCTTGCAAAGTGCGGCATAAAACTAGAGTTGTGTCATAGATAGGTGCGTCATACGTAACGAACTCCTCTTCCTCAATTTCTTTTTCTTCATCTCCTGTGACAAACAAACCCTTATCTTCAATGCATGTATCATAAAGCTTGTCCCTAATTGCCATGACCTCCCTCAGAGTTATGTTTCTTTTATTGGGACAGGAACTTTGTAAGTGTCCAAATCCCTGACATTTGAAACAACGTACCTTAGACAAGTTACGCTCCTTTGGATCGATAATTTGCTTACCGTCAGTGGGACTGGTTTGTAAGGTAGCTGGTTTCGAGGGTGTGCTCGAACTAGCACCTGTTGCCTTGGGAGCCTCGGGTTTGGACCAAGTTGAAGGCTTGGAATAGTTCTTAACCGATGAACGATTAACCTTTTGTTGTCCCTCTACCTTCAAACACAGATTACATAGCATATCAAACGAAACATACTATTGTAGGTCAACAACCTTTGCTATGTTTTGGTTCAATCCCCGACAGAAGCGAGCCATCTTCTGCTCTTCTTGTTCCTCAATTTCACTCATCAAATTTAATTTCTCAAATTCCGCGATGTACTCAGCTATGCTTCTGGTTCCTTGCATCAATAATGCCACCTTACGATACAACTCCAATTTTTGTGTTTTAGGCACATATCGCTTCCTCAATTTCCGCTTGAGAGTTTCCCAAGACGTGATTTTTTCCTTGCCCTCTCGTGCACGCTCGGATTTCAGGTTCTCGTACCATAATGAAGCGTTTTTGCTCAACTTCAATATGGCATACTTGCAACTCTTTTCATCAGACAAATCTTTAAATTCGAACATACGTTCGATCTTTCTTTCCCACTCCAGGTAATCCTCTGGTTCCGTGCCTCCTTCAAACTCGGGCAACTCTGTAATCTTGAATTCGTCCACTGGTCGTGGTGGTTTTCCACGCCTTGGCTGCCAACGCGGATTGGCCTCATGAAAATTTTCCAATGCCCTACGAAGGGTATTCATAAACTCGGGATTACTATAATCCATACCGATAAAGGATCAAGAGCCGAAGCTCTGATACCACTAATGATACGCGAGCGGAAGTAAAACGGTTAAATAACGAACACGAATGCGGGACGTTTGTCTCGCACTAACCAACGGTAATTGGTAACGAATTGTAACAGATATTTGAATTGAATTTCGCCTAAAAATCGGTTCAATGTTTGCTCAATACCAAAGACCTATTTAGTATCGAACGGCACTTGAAGTACGTTCTCAAGTCAGGGATTTTGATCAAAACTTTGATCGTTTTCTGAATTTATTATTAATCTCTGAACCAACTTGATAGATAAAACAACCTCCCTATTTATAGTACGCTAAACGTAATTTATTAAGAGTAGGACAACTAACTTGATCCAACCTCTAACTGATCATCTAATAAACTCCTACAGGCATCACAATTGCCTCTTATTAGTTCCTAATATTTTTCTTAGACCCTAATAATTATATCCTAAATCATAATAATAATTAATTAATTAATCCTAACAATAATCTGCTGCAATAGTACCAACGACCAGCATACTGACACCACTGCCCATGTTATTAGCAACAACCATCGAACCGAGCATCGAACCTGTTTCTTGTTCTCTCGAGCTTGTACCTTGCACATCCCGCACATCCAAGCTAATATCCGTCTCTGCATCACTCATTAGCGTATCAGGAAGGCTCATGAAAGGCTCTGCTACCAGATATGATTGTCAGATAAGGAAAAATATATTATAAATTTTAAAAAAGTAGAATCAAGGAAGTAAGAAACAATCTCAAACCAACTACCTCGACAACTTTGTAGTAACCCTTACTCCCTTTCCCTTGCCACATACTTTCTTTCATAACAAAAAAATAATTAAATCTCGAAAGAACAAGGGCATCTAGACAACATACGGAATACTCTCAAGATAAAGGAAGCAAGTTATATGAAACGGTTTTGCTGGCAGACTTTCTCAGGAAATTCAAACAAAAACGTCATGATCATGGATTTCTCACACCTACACAGCATCAGCATTACCTCTGAAAATGGAAGCAGATATAGCTAAACTTCATAACACAAATACAAACAAGTGCTTCATAAATTATAGTAATTGGTATGGGTATTTGTCTTCCAACTTATATCAAGTTCAAGCAAATGTGAGTATACAATCAGGAATACAACACTCAGAAACGAAACGATACCTGCACAACTCTATGCCACTGCTGCTCCCTCTCTAGAGTAAGCAAAACATTCTTAAGGGCGGCAATTGGAAAATTCTGTTCCCATGCGACATAAGTGTCTAGCGCACCATAGATATCATCTTTACTATCTCCCGGCTCTAAAAGTTGTGATTAAAGTAAAATTGAATATGCTCAAACATAATGAGTTTGACGGAAAAGAATAGTAGGAAGAGTGGTATATAAAACACAGAGTTTTGATGAGAAGGGTAGTCTTCTATTTTCTGGAAAGCTTGTGATCAACAGGTTTGGGTATTTCATTTCTTATTATTGCGGCGTTCTAGTTTGCACCCACTTTTGATCCTTTATATTGTTGGACTGCACAAATTGCTAAAGTGAGCAAGAAGAATGAAATTGGAATAACATCTATACTAGGTTGTTTAGAGGTCCACTACCGCGGTAACAATTACCTCCCTTTCGAACACGACATGAATAAATCAGAACAAAATAAAAGAGGAAAATAGGAAAATCGAGTAAAACCCGAATCAATGTTGGTGTTAGTGTTGGTGTTCGTTTTGGCGTTGGCATTGGCGTTGGCGTTGGTGTTGGTGCAGGTGGATTAGCGATAGTAGTGAACCAAAATATGTGGGATTGGCATCGAATCACACCAATTCGATTTCGCGACGTCCGAGTCTGACAAACAACCACAAACAACAACAACAACAACAATAACAACAACAACAACAACAACAACAAATTCTGATTGATTTACAACATAGAAAATTAATAAAATCAATAAAGAAGAAAAAGAAGCGTAAAAATGGAGTTTACTACTCCCTCCATTCAACTCCACTTTGCAGGTTTCTCATTTGCACACTATTCACAAGCGGACATTAAACTTCAAATTTCTCTCGATACATAAGTTAAAATATATTCATGTGGGATCTTATTTGATTCGTCTTTAAGATTACATTAAAAATATATAACTTTTATAATTTTTGCAAATACGTAGCTAAAGATATTTACCACGAAAAACTCGCGTTGGCAAACGTGATAAAGCAAACATGTAAAGTGGAGTTGAATGGAGGGAGTAGGAATAGTGCAATTGATTTCAACATCAGAAACTGTAGATGCTAAGTGCTCTTGTCACTTAACCTCGGTGACGGCTTTCTTTCTTCAGTTAGTCTTGCTGAAGACAGGTCGGAGTAAGTGACGGGTAATGTCACTCACAAAACGGATAGGGGGACAAGGTGGGGCACCCCATGTGCTTCCTCTCTCCTCTATTTGGGTCATTTGTGAGAGGAAATGATATCCGTCACTCCAAAGTGACGGATACGTGCCGTCTTTAATGAGATTTTGTATTCTTTCAATGCTTCTGCGAGCTTCGCTTTCCCTTTGCCTTTATCTCTATTTTATTTCATGCCTATGCTATGTAGAGTTCACAAATACTATCTTACCAGTTGTATATTAGCATTGTACAACCGCCTCAAAGTTGTTGAGTTCTTTACACAAAGTTGTCGAGCTATTTTATAAGTTATTGAGCTAATTTAAAAAGTTATTGAGTTTAATAATTATTCCTCTTAAACTCAATAACTTTGTATTGTAACTCGACAATTTTGTTAGTAAAGTTCGACAACTTTATACCAAAACTCGACAACAATGAAAAGGTAGTATATAAACTACATACAACCAGTTGTATAATCTACTAATTGATGTAGTGTTGGGGTGAAAAAAATAAATTATACGGTACGGTTTGGTTTGGTTTGGTTATATGCATACGATATGGTATACCGTTTTAACTATACGAAATTCCGTATATTCGATATAAACTTCCGTATATAAGATACGTTTTATACAAAATATATACTCCCTCCTATTCTAGATAAACCTCCCTATTCATGGGGGGCACTAGTGTAATACTACGGATTTTCTTTGGTGACTACTCGACCGAGTAGAGCCTACTCGGCCGAGTAGTGCTGTTGTCGTGGGTTGTTTTGGTTCTGCCGAGGAATACTCGGCCGAGTATAGTGAATACTCGACCGAGTAGAGGATACTCGGCCGAGTATAACTTTACTCGACCGAGTATCCGGTCTGGCGACTGTTATTTTGAAGGTTTGATTAGGGAGTGTTTAAAATTATTTTTATATCCCGCGTCAGTTTCTAAACATCATTTCAAACTTCATCATTTCTACGTTAACCCTAATCTCTCCCTAATCACTTCCTAATCATTCCATAGCATTGTTGTGTGTGTAATCTTCGGAGTTCTTGCGTATAATTCCTCATTCTACTGTTGGTAAGTTCTATTTCTATGTTATTCGTATTCGTTGGGGTTACTGTGTACATTTACGGAATTGGGAATATGGGGGTTGTGCAATGTGTAATTGTGTTATGTGATTATTGTATAGGAGAAGACTTCGTAGAGGAGCCTTTCTGATTGTTCGAGTTCATTCTACTGTTGATCGCTAAGGTAGGGTTTCCCTACTCAGTTTACTGTTCATTGTTAAGACATGTTTGTTGTGTGACTATTGTTATCTGTTGATCATCGGAGTATGGAGATTGTTGTGACGATGTTGATGTGAGAGTGTTGTGACGGCTGTGATGTCATGTGATTGTGATTGTGGTGGAGTCACTTGCGGGAGTGGCTTCACACTCTAGTTCGCCCTCCGTGGAACCCGCCACGGGAGGGGATGTGCACATTAAGGGACATGGATTGTTTGTCGCTCGTTGAGGAGCTGGACTAGGTGGGATCGGCTGCGGTCACCCACTGGCGGCGAGGATTACCTGTTGCGATGGGTAATCTGACAGGGTTAGACACTTCGGTGTGTAGTCGGTTACAGTGTGAGAACGAAAGATTGGGATTGGGCGATGATCAGTTGATAACTTCATTTGTTTGTCTGATATTGATTGGGTAATACTGACCCCGTTGTTGTTTGTGGAATCTGCGGTGATCCATTCGGGGATGGTGAGCAGGCTTGACAGGTATTGCTAGTGATGAGCTTGGGGACAGTCATGGGAGTATTGTCATCACCAGTCATAGTATCACCGTCTGAGTCTTAGTTGATTTTTTTTATTGTTAGACATTGGAGTTGTATTTAGTTGAATAAGTTTTTGGATATGGTTGATGTAAACTTTATACTTTATAGTACTTTAATAAATGTGCTCAGGTCAGACGCTTTTGATATGTACTAACCTCGGGCAACCGAGATGTTAACACACTTTCATGGTAGGGTGGTCCTGGTAAGGCACCTTGGTATGAGGGGGTGTTACTAAGTGGTATCAGAGCCGAAGATTCCGGCACCTAAACAAATGAATTTAATGAACTTAGGGAGTCTAAATAAAATGAACCCGGGGAGAGTTGTTTATAGCTACCGCAAAGACTCGGGAGACGTCCCGGAGTCGCAAATTGGCCCTCATTAACTCGAGCCGGTAACATGGGGGAAGTGTGATGAGAGTTGGGTTTTGTATGTACATGTATGTGAAGATGCATGTTGGTAATAGTTGATAGTTGAAAGGGTATGTGTTTAAATTTGTAAGTGCGGTGATTGGAGAAATGGTGTAGGTGACGGGTTTGTGAATGTTTGTTATGTTGGATTTAGAATATGCATGAATTGTATGTTGATATGATTATAACGTGGCATTTAAGTTCTTGATGTTATATGTTTGCTGTGGGAATAGTGAGCATGATAGAGAACTTTATACCGTATACCCGTCTATAGTGTTGCTCGGCCGAGCAAGGTAGGTACTCCACCGAGTAGGGAGCACTGGGCCGAGTAACCAAGCACTCGACCGAGTGTTGTTTGGCAGTGAGTAGCAGTGGCTACTGTATATGATAACTCGACCGAGTAAGTACGTATACTCGACCAAGTAGTGACTACTCGGCCGAGTGTTGTTTTACTCGACCGAGTGTTGTTTCTGAGTTTTTGACGTTTGCTTCTGGAGTTGAATACTCGACCGAGTATCTAGGATACTCGACCGAGTAGTCTTTACTCGACCGAGTATGGTTGTATACTCGGCCGAGTGTTCCTTTGGCGGAAGATTGTTACGTTTTGAGCCGTAGCCTTTTGTGCTTACGTTTCCTTATTTCTTGTCAGCTCAAAATGCCGCCCAAAAGAACTCCCGCGCAGATCCAAGCTTTGGAGATGACTCTTGACGAGGTTGCTCGCATGATTGAGCAACAAGAGGCTCTCCTTGAAGCTCTCAAAAATGTGGGAAAGGGGAATGAGAAGTCGATGGATGCTACTCAGCTCAGCATCATCATTGCTCGCTTCAACCCTCCCACATATGATGGGGTAGGTGAACCAAAGCTACTCGAGAAGTGGCACCATGAGATTGAAGCTCTCATGGAAATGGTTAAGTGCCCTGAAGACATGATCGTCGAGTAGGTAGTGTACTATCTAAGAGGTGAAGCTGCAGTTTGGTGGCAAAACGTCAAGGAAGATGCTAGAGCTTTTTACCAGGCTGAAGGAGCTATTCCTTGGTCTGGGTTGAAGAGTGCTATGAGGGAGCAGTTTTTGCCGGAGCATATCCGGTACAAGATGAGATCCGACTTTGATTCCTTTACCATGACTGAGGAGACAGTCACGGACTACTATCATCGGTTCCTGGAGCTATCTCACTACATTGAGGACATGCAGCTAGGACAGAGAGGTTTGGCTCTCCGTTTTGAGAGGGGTTTATCTGCTAAGATCGTGAGTCGTATGCCAGCCGGGGTTGCTACTAACCTCAAGGAAGTGTATCTGAGAGCGGGTCAAGCTGAGAGAATGGTAGATCTCTCAAGAGAGATCGATGAGAGGACTCTTTGCGGAAAGAGGAAGGTGCCGGTGGAAGCAACAATCGGTCGGCCAACAAGAAAGGGAACTTCAACCATGCCAAGGCTTTTTCTGGTGGAGCTGGTTTCTCGAGAGGATCTCGTGGCTGGGGAAAGAATGGAGGTCGGAGTGTGAGTGACAACTCCAATCTTACATGCTTCAACTGTGGTGGGATAGGCCACGAAAGACGGGAATGCACGAGTTACAAGCCCGACACTGGTTCAGGAGCTCGGCCAGGGGATTTTTCTCAGGGGCCAACTCAGAGTTTTGCTAGTAACCAACCGGGAGGTTCATGGGGCAACAGAGGTGGACAGGGGCAACAGGGCGATTTACAACCGCGGTGGTAGTGGATCATATCGGCGCGCAGAATAACAAAGACCACCAGGATTCGGCAGCCAAGCCAAGTACCTCCAATGCTTCAGTTCAGGGTGGAGGACAGAAAAACAGTGGGAAGATTTTCATGATGGACAAGCAGGAAGCACATGATGATGCTCATGTAGTTATCGGTACCTTTCTTGTTCATAACGTACCGTCCTTTGTTTTGTTTGATTCAGGGGCTACACACTCTTTTGTGTCTAAGAGTCATGCTGTGTCTATGGGTTTGGGAAAGTTTGAGGTTGTTAAAGATGACGTGTTCATACCTTCGGGAGAGTCTGTGTCGTGTCTCAAGTTGTATAAGGGAGTATCTATAGTAGTTGGAGGGGTAGATTTACCAGTAGACCTGTTAGAGTTTCCTATGGATGGGTTCGACGTGATTGTCGGGATGGATTGGCTGGGTAAGT
Source organism: Silene latifolia (assembly GCF_048544455.1). Taxonomy (NCBI): domain Eukaryota; kingdom Viridiplantae; phylum Streptophyta; class Magnoliopsida; order Caryophyllales; family Caryophyllaceae; genus Silene; species Silene latifolia. The sequence continues at coordinate 9,278,538 of NC_133538.1, read as the reverse complement.
ATGATGCCAGGATAGATTGTCGGTAAAAGAGAGTGTCCTTAAAGGGTCCCAAGGGTGTTAGGGTGTCCTATAGAGGGTTTGTGAAAAAGCCTAAGTGTAGGTTCATAGCTGTGATGACTTTAAAGTCATGTTTGAGGAAGAAGTGTCCTTTAATTCTCTGTCATGTGAGAGACCACCGAGTAGAGCCGCCGACAGCTTCTGAGATATCTATGGTGCGAGAGTTCGAAGACGTTTTTCCTGAGGAGATACCGAGTTTGCCTCCCAAGAGGGATGTTGATTTCAGCGTGGAGCTTAAACCAGGAACATGTCCTATATCTAAAGCACCTTACCGTATGGCACCTAAAGAGTTGGCAGAGTTGAAAAAGCAGATACATGAGTTGCTAGGCAAGGGTTATATCAGGCCTAGTGTGTCACCATGGGGAGCCCCAGTTCTTTTTGTAAAGAAGAAAGATGGGGGTATGAGACTGTGCATTAATTACAGAGAGCTCAATCGTGTCACAGTGAAGAACAAGTATCCGTTGCCTAGGATTGATGACCTGTTTGATCAGCTAAGTGGAGCAGGTGTGTTTTCCAAGATTGATTTGAGTTCAGGATATCTCCAGTTGAGGATAGCAGATGAGGATATTCCTAAGACAGCGTTCCGATCTCGATATGGTCATTACGAGTACGTGGTGATGCCTTTTGGGTTGACCAATGCACCAGCAGCTTTTATGGATTTAATGAATCGGATCTTTACACCGTTCTTGGATAGGTTTGTGGTTGTTTTCATCGACGATATCTTAGTCTATTCTATGACTAAGGAAGAGCATGAGGAGCACTTGAGGATAGTCTTGCAGACTTTTAGAGAGAATCAACTATATGCCAAGCTATCTAAGTGCGAGTTCTGGTTAGAGGAGGTGGCTTTTCTAGGCCATGTGATATCTAAGAAGGGGGTCTCTGTGCATCCTAGTAAGATTGAGGCCGTAACCAAGTGGGAATCGCCGAAGAACGTTGCTGAGATTCGGAGTTTCTTAGGCCTTGCTGGCTACTACAGGAGATTCGTGAAAGATTTCTCTACCATAGCACGGCCTATGACATCTTTGATGAGGAAGGAAGTCAGATTTTTTTGGGATGCGAGTTGTGAGACGGTGTTTCAGACCTGAAAGGAACGCTTGACCACAGCCCCTATCCTAGCCTTGCCCGAGGGATGTGAGAACTTTGAGGTATATACCGATGCTTCAAAGAATGGTCTGGGTTGTGTTTTGATGCAGGAAGGGAAAGTCATAGCTTATGCTTCGAGGCAGCTGAAGCAATATGAGGAGAACTACCCTACTCATGACTCGGAGTGGTGCGATTGTTTTCGCTCTTAAGATTTGGAGGCACTACCTTTATGGAGCAACTTTTAAGGTGTTCTCTGATCATAAGAGTCTAAAATATATGTACACTCAGAAGGAGCTTAACATGCGACAGAGACGGTGGATGGAGCTGATCGGAGATTACGATATGGAGATCATCTATCACGAGGGTAAGGCTAATGTTGTTGCAGATGCACTGAGTAGGAAGAGCGTCCATTCGCTATGTACAACCATGTCTTTGCTGAAATTGAGGGATGAGATGTCTAGGATGGAGATCTTTATGATACGAAAGGGAGATACCATCGGGGATTTGACGATCGAGCCAGAGTTGTATGAGAACATCAAAAGTAAGCAAGAGCTTGATCCTAAGATTCAGGAGTGGAAGTCAAGGGTAGAGAGTGGAACGGTTTCCAGGTTTTCTACCCATACAGATGGGAGTGTTCATTTTGATGGGAGATGGTGTGTTCATGAGGATGCAGAGTTGCGGAGAGTGATGTTGACGGAGGCTCATTGCACTCCTTATTCAGTTCACCTGGGTGGTGACAAGCTTTACAAAGACCTTAAGAAGACTTTTTGGTGGCCAAACATGAAGAGAGATGTAGCTGAGTTTGTAGCCAGATGTTTGACCTGTTAAAGGGTCAAGGGTGAACAAAGGAGACCACAAGGTAAGATACAGTCTTTCGAAGTACCCGAGTGGAAGTGGGAGTCGATATCCATGGACTTCATTGTGGGGTTGCCTACGTCACAGCAAGGTAACAACATGATTTGGGTGATTGTTGATCGGTTAACCAAGTCAGCCCATTTCGTTCCCATGAAAGATACTTGGTCTAAGATGCAGCTGGCATTGGGTTACAGGAGGCATGTGGTTCGGTTACTTGGTATACCTAAAGATATCGAATCTGATCGTGATGCGAGGTTCATATCCAAGTTTTGGCAAGATCTGCAAGAGTTGATGGGTACAACTTTGAAGATGAGTACAGCCTTTTATCCGGCAACCGATGGTCAGACAGAACGTACCATCAAGACCTTTGAGGACATGTTGAGGGCATGTGTTATGGAGTTTAGGGGCAGTTGGGAAGACAGGCTTGATCTGATCGAGTTTTCATACAATAACAGTTATCATACGAGCATCGGGATGGCACCTTTTGAAGCTTTGTATGGCCGGAAGTGCCGAAGTCTAGTTTGTTGGGATGATAGTTCTGAGACAGTGGTTTTAGGGCCACAACTGGTACAAGATATGGTTGAGCAAGTCCAGTTAATTCGGCAAAAGATGAGAGCAGCTCAAGATCGTCAGAAGAGCTATGCCGATTTACACCGCAGGGACATTGAGTTTACGGTAGGTGACAAGGTCCTTTTTAAAGTGTCACCTATGCGAGGTGTTATGAGGTTTGGGAAGAAAGGTAAGCTAAGCTAAAAGTTTATAGGTCTTTATGAGATTTTGGACCGTGTAGGCGAGGTAGCTTACAGGTTAGCGTCGCCACCAGCTTTGGATAGGGTACACAATGTTTTTCATATATCTCAACTTCGGAAGTATGTGAGCGATCCTTCGCATATCCTTGAGATGGAGAACATCGAGCTTGATGAATCCTTGTCCTACGCCGAGATTCCTAAGGAGATTCTTGATCGCAAGGTTCGTAAGACCCAGAATGGTGAGACGGTTTTACTCAAGGTCCTTTGGTCTAATCATACTGTGGAGGAAGCCACATGGGAACCTGAGGAAACTATGCGAGGACGTTTTCCTACCGTTTTTGATCAGGTATGTTTGGTTACGGGGACGTAACCGTTGTCTTTTTAGGGCGGTAGGAGATGGTCGCGGTCGTGTTTTGTCTTGTTTTGTTGTTTTGTTTTGAGCCGGGGTAGTGAATTTTGTGGTGACTTGTGTAGTTCTTCGGCGTTGTTACATGTGGTTAGTATAGTCTTGTTGCGTTGTGTTGTGCCTTGTTTTAGAGTGGAGTGTGAACTTCAAGACGAAGTTTTTTTTAAGGGGGAAGACTGTAATACTACGGATTTTATTTGGTGACTACTCGACCGAGTAGAGCCTACTCGGCCGAGTAGTGCTGTTGTCGTGGGTTGTTTTGGTTCTGCCGAGGAATACTCGGCCGAGTATAGTGAATACTCGACCGAGTAGAGGATACTCGGCCGAGTATAACTTTACTCGACCGAGTATCCGGTCTGGCGAGTGTTATTTTGACGGTTTGATTAGGGAGTGTTTAAGATTATTTTTATATCCCGCGTCAGTTTCTAAACATCATTTCAAACTTCATCATTTCTACGTTAACCCTAATCTCTCCCTAATCACTTCCTAATCATTCCATAGCGTTGTTGTGTGTGTAATCTTCGGAGTTCTTGCGTATAATTCCTCATTCTACTGTTGGTAAGTTCTATTTCTATGTTATTCGTATTCTTTGGGGTTACTGTGTACATTTACGGAATTGGGAATATGGGGGTTGTGCAATGTGTAATTGTGTTATGTGATTATTGTATAAGAGAAGACTTCGTAGAGGAACCTTTCTGACTGTACGAGTTCATTCTACTGTTGATTGCTAAGGTAGGGTTTCCCTACTCAGTTTACTGTTCATTGTTAAGACATATTTGTTGTGTGACTATTGTTATCTGTTGATCATCGGAGTATGGAGATTGTTGTGACGATGTTGGTGTGAGGGTGTTGTGACGGCTGTGATATCGTGTGATTGTGATTGTGATTGTGGTGGAGTCACTTGCGGGAGTGGCTTCACACCCTAGTTCGCCCTCCGTGGAACCCGCCACGGGAGGGGATGTGCACATTAAGGGACAGGGATTGTTTGTCGCTCGTTGAGGAGCTGGACTAGGTGGGATCGGCTGTGGTCACCCACTGGCGGCGAGGATTACCTGTTGCGATGGGTAATCTGGCAGGGCTACACACTTTGGTGTGTAGTCGATTCTGATGTGAGAACGAAAGATTGGGATTGGGCGATGATCAGTTGATTACTTCGTTTGTTTGTCTGATATTGATTGAGTAATACTGACCCCGTCGTTGTTTGTGGAATCTGCGGTGATCCATTCGCGGATGGTGAGCAGGCTTGATAGGTATTGCTAGTGATGAGCTTGGGGACAGTCATGGGAGTATTGTCATCACCAGTCATAGTATCACCGTTTGAGTCTTAGTTGATTTCTTTTATTGTTAGACATTGGAGTTGTATTTAGTTGAATAAGTTTTTGGATTTGGTTGATATAAACTTTATACTTTACAGTACTTTAATAAATGTGCTCAGTTCAGACGCTTTTGATATGTACTAACCTCGGGCAACCGAGATGGTAACACACTTTCATGGTAGGGTGGTCCTGGTAAGGCACCTTGGTATGAGGGGGTGTTACAACTAGAATTAAGGAGAGTGATTAAAATAAAGTAAAGTATTGTAGTGGAGTTTGGTAATTGGAGATATGGAAGGTATTGTGGGGTATTATTGTGGGTGGGGTGATTAAAATAAGTATTGTTGTGGGTTGAGGTGGGGTATTGTTGTGGGGTAAGGTGATTAAAATACGTATAAAACTTTACTAAATAAAGAAATAGGGAAGTTATTGTGAATAGATGAAAAAGGAAAGAGGGAAGTTTATGTAGAATAGGAGGTAGTATTAGATACGCATCAACAAAATTTGAAATCGAATTTACTCTTTTTGTTACGGAAATTTAATTATATGGTGGGGTAGTGTGTTTCCTTAATATTTATGCCAATATGAAATGGGAGGTTTATTGTGAATAGGAGGGAGTACTTTGTTAAGTTATTAAGAAAAATCCTAAAATCACGTAAAAAAATTAAAAATAAGACATAAACTTACATAAATTGAACTGAAAACCGGATACCGTATATACGGTTTCAGTTATACGGAAAATTCGTATCGGATAAGGAAAATCAAAAATGATATTTTGAAAACCGAATATCCGATACGGTTGATACCGTCATTTCAGTACCAAAAATAAATACCTAGATACTACTAACAGAAGTCAGCGGTAAGTAGGGTCGATCTCCACAGGGAGGCGGTCACTATTCACTTGTCTATTCGGTCTGTCTAATGTCACAGTATGGGGGTTTTGATTGTTTTAACTAAACTACTGAAATAAGGCAAGAGGAAATAAAAAGAGGGATTAACAGTAAGAGAAAGGAAACTAGGATTTCGGGTCATCGATGACTATCAGTCAAATGCAGCTAAGATCACAGATTAGTCGATGTGTCGGTCTAAGGGGCAACAGATATCTCCTTCCGGTCTCAATTCGCCCTAAAATGTTATTAGCTTAACTTCTGCCCTCACTAAAGCATCCTATTGTTCGCTGCAGGTCTCACCCCTCTCTACCTTCCGGTCTAAGTCAAGGCTTACCAATGTTAAAAGGCTAATTGTGTCGACTCAACTAGCAGGATACAATTATAGCAGTGATTAACAACATAAACTAAAACAACAACGACAAATCTATAAACCTAATTAGCAATTAACATTCATTCATCGAATCACCTAATCCTAGCAGAGAGAATTAGCTAGACATGAATAAATAAAGAACAAGAATAAAAGGAAGAAGAACAATAAACATTAATTAAATTAATGAGAAAAGGGAAAGAAAGAATTACAGAAATAAATCCGGAAATTGAAGATGAACAAAGTAACAGGAGAAAAGTAACGGAAACAGTGTATTAGGTGATCAGAGATGTGTGAGAGATGCGTTCTCAGAAGAGTCGAAAATAACCTAATTATCAAATCTTAAATAGGAAAACCAAAGTCTATCCCGAAATTAAGCCCAACACGGGTTAATTAATCCCGCGTAACATCAAAACCACTCGATCGAGTAACTTTATATCACTCGATCGAGTAAAATTAAGCTCAAACCACACGATCGAGTAGAAAATCTACTCGATCGAGTAAACCTTAAAATGCAACTACTCGATCGACTAGAAAAAGGACTCGATCGAACATAATTGTACTCGATCGAGTACTTTCCAGCGCACATTTCCTGCTTCGAGCACTGAACTTCAAACGGCTGCCATTTCTTCGTTACTTGGGAAAACAGGGCGATTCTGGTGTCATTGGAAAGCTAAGAGGACAACCTTTCATCTCCAATTAGAATCACCTGAAAATCAGTTGTAGAACTCGATATATGGCTCTTCAAAGTAGGCACTAGTGATTTGAAGTTCTTCCCTTGCTCGCCTAGCTATCGTACTTCTTTGCGCATCTCAAGACATCTACATTCCCGCTCAAAATTCACTCTTCCTCCAAATGAATGCTAAACGGATGGTAAAAGACTCGATTTCACTATTTTCTGGTTCATTCCTGCAAATAAGACAAAACAAACCAAATGTAGCATATTCGGGGCATTTCGTAGCATAAAACTACGATAATAGCATAGAAATACGCGCATAAAAAGGCCAAAAAGGATTATATAAAATGCACGTATCAACGGTTTTGCTCACCCCTATAATGTAATGGACAATCAAAGTGGTGACAATTTTTCCACAACCCGCCACATGTGTGATGTGTTGGCAATTATGCTTCTTTCCGCTTTGGAATAAAATTCGACTTCATAGTATCTTCTCTTTTTTGCCTTGATACTTGTTCACTTTTTTTTATTTTTTACAATTAAGGGGCAACCCCGAAGCAAAAGTAACTAGTTATAACATGCGGAGTAGCAACCTCGAGGACATCTTGACAAGGGATTGTTGATAATCGGTTTGTCGTGCTCCCAAATATATCAAACAATAATATATAATCCCAACGAATAAACGTAGTATAAGTCGGGGTCGAACATGAAGATGTCAGGGGTTTATGCTAACTAAGGTAGTCTAAATCTAAGTCTAGCCTAAGAAGTTGATTTGATTGATTGATACTAAACTACGATGTAAACTAGATGCAAATTAAACTAAGTGGATGATCTCTTAATGAAATAAAGTAAAACTAGGGTAGTTGGGTTCACCATAGTAGGAGTGGGTTGATCTAGGTCGAGATTAGTGAGGAATTGCGGTTGTGAGTTGGTCTTTAGGTCAAGCCTAGTCAAATCTTCACTTAAACTAACCAAAACCCAATTCTTCATACAAGGTCTAAGAACAAGAGTTTTCACCAAAACAAGTAGATAAGGTAATGAATACTAGAATTTTCATTCTAGCATTCTAACAAACACTTCATATGCATGACTTAGAAGACAATCTCTACAACAAATTTCCCAACTATCCCAACATGAATCAACCAAATAATCCCACCAAGAATCCCCCTAAACCTTAGATGGGTACTACTTACTCATACTTAAGCAAATTAAACCAACACAAAAGAGATTCAACATGGGAGATTCAACAAACAGGAAGATGATACACATACACATGGTGTATAGAATTTTCATACACAAACCAATAACAATTTGACACGCGGCAAACCATAGTTATTTAGGTTTGATTAGTTTAGGGTTAGGTTAGTCATTTTGAAAATATAGTTAATTCATTAAGTAGCCTAGTTTACATCATTTAAGGTTAGTTTTTTTATACTTGATTTATTTTCCACATTTAGCAATTGTAAGTAATTAAAAACGAATTTCCTAACTTGCCTAAATATTTTAAATTAAATTAGGGTTCATCCAAAAATTGAATTAGTGTTAAAAATAATGAATTTCGTCAAACTTTTTTCCCCTAATTTAATTCGATTTGCCTAACCCAAATTCATCAAAATTGATCAATCAATTGATGAACTCTAATTTTATTGTATTAACAAAGTTGCTGATCCCTTATACAATTAATCAAAATCGTTGAAAATAGAGAGAAATTTTTCAATGTAATCAAAATCGTTCAAAAATTCGACTAATTTTTCTAATTCGTTCACATATAGCCCTAATTTAGCCATATTTCAATTAATCAGAAAAATCGATCCATCAATTGATGATGGCCCCTAATTGAATTCGTGAAATTGATAATTAACCCTAATTAATTTAAATTTTTTTTATTAATAATAATGAACCCTAATTCAATTTCTGGGTGAATTGCATAGGTTAGCGTGGAATTAGGTAAAAATAAAGAAAATCGAAATTTTTAAAAAAATGTCGTGAATTGGATGATTAACTCTAATTGAATTCGAATTTTATTATTGAACCCTAATTCGAATTTTTGGGTGAATTGCATAGGTTAACGTGGAGTTAGGGGGAAAATGAAGAAAAAAAATTAAAAAATATGTTTTTAGTAAGGTTCGAACACGCAATGTATTAGTAGGGTTTAAGTCTTTGCATGTATACTCGTAACCTATTAAGCAAGGAGTATCAGCACAATTACTAACCAATTTCATTTTATTATATCACTTGATAATTAATCTTTGTTTATAAAAAGTCAAAGTTTCCTATTTAGAAGCCCTAATTTTCGGCCATAATTGTTTCCATTATGGTTGATGATTTTATTTTCCTTATTTTTGTAAATGAGCTTAATTTATGGAAATAAATACCGAATTATTTAAGGAATCTTTTGATAATATATAATTATTCCTTATTTTGAAACATTAAATCCGTATCTTTATTTTTGAAATTTAAATATTTCTAAATTATTCTGTTTTTAAATTTTTTTTTTGCCGAGAGTTTAGGTTATAGATTTCAAAAAATATTTTATTTGATTGTAGTTGAACGTGGAACTTGAAACGGAAATACAAAGAGATAAAAAAACCAATCATTAATTAAAAAGATGAATGTCGATTTTAATATGTCGTGGGAAGACGAAGTTCATGATGACAACGATATTAAAGATGATCTTGATAATATTAGGTTAGATGATGTTGATAATAACGGGGAAGATCAACAGGACGGGAATGATCAAGAGGAGGTTGTTAGCTTTAATGACTTTAGCTTAGATGATTTGTTATATGACGACGGTGTCGCTGGTGCTCCTGTGAATAATCAAGCTCACGTCAACGATGAGGTTGTTGGCGACAATGAGGTTGTTGAAGATGAGTTGCAGGAACATTCTGTTGTTGAAGGGGGGGGGGGGGGGGTTGTACATAAGGTCGCTAAGTTGCTAAACAATGGATACACTGACACTGTGGAAGTTGATCCTCCGACAAAAGGAATGCAGTTTGCCAATGGTGATGAGTTGGTGCATATTGTTACCTATATGCCTATAACCTTGGCTTTCAATTTTATATTAGGACTAGCAAAATTTTGGATTACTATTCGGGGAAAGGGGTAAAGCGTAATGGTTCGGGGAAGAATGAACCTCATTTCTACATGTATAAACGAGTCAGATTATGTTGCACTAGGGCGGCTAAAGCAAAAAGAACGGAGTCATGAACGTCTCCTCATGTACACAATGTGAATGTGTCATAGAAGCCACGTTACTAAATGATTTCATCGTCATCAAGCAGGCTAGATTAGAGCACAACCATAATGATCTCGATCCTGTAAATAGTCGTCATATGGTCGGATACAGGCTATGGATGATTTTTTTAAAAGACGAGCTGTGATGAATGATGAAGTCGGCATCCCAATTGCTAAAAACTTTCACACTTTGGTTAGAGAAGTTGGTGGTCATGAGAATTTACCTATCATTGAGCGTGATTTAAGAAATATGCTCAATCAAGAATGACGGCGTAGTAGAATTCAAGGTGATGTTGATGTTCTTGAAGAAAGATTTATTAAGTTAAAAGAAGTCGATCCCGATTTTTACTATGCCATCGAGACAGATCAAAAAGGGATGCTGGTTAATGTATTTTGGGCCGATGGACATTGCAGGAATATGGCAAAGATATTTGGCGATGCGGTTTATTATGACGCTACGTTCTTTTGTAACAGGTAACAATATTATGTTAATTAATCAAATTTAATTCCGCCGCTCGAATTAGTAGAATGTCACTTGTAATTTTTAATGAATAATTTACTATTCAAATTCAACTAGAAATCACATGCCCTAAATTACAAGAAGTTGTTCGAATTAGGTTCAAAATTTTAGTTGAAATTTGGAGTTGATAATGTGACTCTTTTGTTTGTAATCAAACCTAATGTCTACTTAGTTTTCATCAATTGAAATGAGTTAATTTAAGAACCCTAATTAGTTTAATTAAAATTATTTCGACTAAACCCTAATTATTTTATTTTTTCCACGTAAAGGATCTGTAGTGGAAATACGAGGGCAATAATTTCAAACCTGAAAGAAATCCATTCGATTCTAATTAAGTTCTGTTTTTTTTTTAAAAAATTTACATTACTAACAAGTTTTGTTTCAATAGGTACAAAATGTCGTTTACTCCATTTGTTGGCGTAAATCATCTTGGAGTACTGTTGTACTTGCATCCGCTTTGATTTCACACGAGGATGCAGTTAGCTTTACTTGGGTGTTTAGGAGCTGGTTAGATTGTATGGGAACAACTCATTCGGTTATAATCACTGATTAGTGTAGGAGAATTGGTTTGGCTGTAAAGACCGTATTTCCTAATCCGCCCTGTCGCTTGTGTCTTTGGCATATAATGCGTAATGGTTTTAAGAATTTGGGGTGTCATGCGAGGTTCCAATAAATTAAGGCTATAATACCTGTCCTTTTAGGGACCCGTTGACCGTCGTTAACTGACCTTAGACACCTGATTTGACCTTCGGAAACCTTACGAGTTAACCTTGTGACGTAGTAACCTTTTTAGTTCTGGAGGGTCGATCTAGCGGAGGCTACTTGATCGAGTAGCTCAGTCACTCGATCGAGTAAGTTACATACTCGATTGAGTTACGAGAGTTCAGCGGGGAAATATAAATCGTGATATCGTGAAACCCAAATCATTTCATTTTATTTTTCTTATACCTTGTTGCCGTCATCTCTCTATTCCTTCATCTATATTCACGCTTTTTGGAGCTTTTGAGAGTGGAGACACCATGGGGATGGGAAGCATGAGTCGGGTAGCGGTCTTGTCGCCGGAATGCTATGTATAGGAATTTCATCATCATCATCATCATCATCATCATCTTCCTTGGTTTCGTTTGTGGTTGTGACAGTAGTAATATGTTGGAGTGTCCCCGACAATAATGCGATCACATTGTTGATCATATTGAGATCACATGTTTAAATCTCATATTAAGAATACATGAGGGAAAGTAATACTTCTTAGTCAACTGGTCCACACATATCGGTAATGATTGGCTGAATAGAGTTTGACATTACTGTCGTACGACGGTGGTGATCAATTGATCCCCTAAGGTCATACCTATAGGGTAATGCTCTTAATTGATTATTTAATTAATCGTATGCCGATACGAGTTAATTAAATTGCTTAAAATAGACGGATGATTTTGTGAGTAAAATTAAATATCTTATTGTAATTCGATTAAATAAGATACGTTCTAAGTAATCGAATCGTTTTATTACTTAGATTAAATTATTGTTTACGAAACAATTGAAACAGGTTGAATAATTTATTATAAATACAAGTTGTTGTAATTTATAATTCGATAAACCATTTTGGTACAAGTAATTAAGAATTACTAGTTAATTTTGTATGTGACATATTTTATTAATATGTTGATTTTTAATATGGTAAAAATACACTATAGTGTAACATGTCATGTAACATGTGACATATGACAAAATTGACAATTGACAAATATAAAATAGACCTTCCATTTTATGTTGGGTGTACCGAAAATGGGGAGGGTTAGGGTTTTAAATTGTGTTGATTATTTTAAATAGAAAACACAATGATCACTCTAGTTTATAGCCATGCAATCCTATAGCTTTTGAGAAGAGCAACTTTTGCATGCATTGGCTCCCAAAAGTCCCACCCCCACCCGATTTTTCTACCTAGAGGAAGCCAAGGGTTCATCTATAATTATTCACCTCTACACTACATAGTTTTTTAGTGTTAGAAAATATAGAGAACTCTCTACATTTGTGAAATTTTTTAGAGAAAGAAACACTAATAAAATCCTCTCCTCTTAACCGAAAAAGGAGAGAACAAAATCCAATTTTTGTGTCAAGTTTAAGTTAGATTTTAATTAATACTAGATCATATTAATTAAAATTATTAAGGGTGTTACTTTGGGTATAATTCCTTGGGAGAGATTCTCCACTTGAATCTTGTTCTTCCACCTTTGGAAAGCTCAAGATCTAGTAAGAAGGTGAACTTCCTAGTGCCCTTTGATCCGAAATACTCAATGTAAGAATTGATTTTCTCCTTACTCTTGCTTTTGTTATGCATGCATAAGATCTTGAATTAATTTTATGACTAAATTAATTATTCAGATATTCAATATGTAATCAAATGAGATTAATGAATCCCAACAAGTGGTATCAGAGCACAAGCTTGTTGCATGCAAAATCGGGTTTGTTATTCCGAGTTAATTAGTTAACAAATAAAACTTGTTATTTAGGATTTATGAAGATAAATCACGAAATAATTTTGCATGTTAAAAGTTTCTGGTCCTAAATGGATTTTAGGTCATATGGGATGATTTATGGATTTTATTGTTCACTATATATATTATTGGCATTAAAATGTGTTTTTTATGAGAAAAATGTCATTTTTGGACGAAAAATAGCTAAATTTCGAGTTTTTTTAGTAATTTTTAGACATGACTTCACATATATTATCTACTGGTTGCATGTTAAATTTTGTGAAAAACTAAGTTATTTTGCATAAAGTATGAATTTTATAAGTCAAAATCGAATTTAAAGGGTTTATTAGCTTAATATGAGTTATATTTTGAATTCGGTCATGAAATTTTAATATGTTGTCACATGCATATTTACTCAATGTGTGTTAAATCTTTGGCTGTTTTGAACCATTTTTGCATGATTTATGATTTTTTGAGTACAAATTTGATAAATAGAGGCTTTAATTTAGTATATAATGCTAAAACATATTTCATGACTAAAGAAAAACTTTATATGTTGCATTTTATCCCACATTTCAGATCTAAAAGTGAAAAGTTGATTAAAATTAATTTTCTCATATTTTAATGGTCATATTTGATAAAACCGATAAACCGCAACGATGTTTTTCTCGAAAATTTTTCGAAATTTTTAACCTAAGTTTTAAACATTATGAGTGTCATGGTATCTTTTCAGAATGTTCATGAGTTTGAATTTCAAATTTTGAAATTATTATAATTTAATTTGGAGTGAAGACTAAGTTTTGAAATTATTAGAATGTCCATTATGAACAATATTAAGAAATCAAGTTGAATCATTGTCAAAATGTTAGTGAAGACTAAGTTTTGAGTCCTAAGATGGTTAGGGTAATTAACTTGAACATAAATATGAATTTATGTAACATATTGTGATTTTAATAAGTTAAATCACGCAAATCCATAAAAACCGATGTAATATACGATATTGGCTCTTAAAAGGCGATTTAGTATAAAATTAATCATGTTCATACATATTATAATGATGCATTTTATTTATGATTGTCATATTTTGATTTATATAATTTTTGAATTATGTAATTTTACTTAGTATGGCCATAGTTTTTAATTGGTATTACCCGGAATGTATGGGAAGATCGATTCGGTTGTAATTTTTTGTGATCTCGTATCACCTTTTTATAATTTAATAGATTTAATTTTTATTACAAATTTATAATAAGAAATTATGTAATTTTTAATTATTACTTGTAATTCCGGAGATCCTTGAAGACGGTGCCATTAGGAAAGGCGTTCCGACAAGACGGTGTTGCCTTGGAATGTGTGCCAAGTAAAGTTCAAGGGACCAATGGATTTGGTTTCCGAATTTGTAATAGTTAATTAAATTTTCTTTTTAGGAAGGCCATACTAGGATTTTATATTTTATGTTTTGCATTTATTTATATGTTTGCATGCATCGCTAAATCGCCATAACTAAACATGCATTTTATTTTATCGAGTCATCGACCGTGTCAATTATAACTATCGTAGTTCACCGCTTTAGTTCCCTTAAAACGTGATAGATAACAAATTGACAAGACCTCTCACTAAATTAATAATTGAGAATTAGCCTTACCAAATAGTAAAAACCATGAATCCCAATTTCATAAGGAAGTAGGCTCGGCTCACCGGGGTGCTAAACTTGTTACGTTGGGTAAGAGGGTAGTAAAATGTTATTACATCGAAATTTGAATTGAGCTCAACGGAAGTATTCGTGACCGTAGTCGCATGTGTTCCGGGCTAAAGATAAATATTAGAGTAATTTTATCGATCGAGAGTTCTAGAAGTAGAATCGATTAAAGAGTTAATCCACCGAGTTATATTGATAAGGGATGAATCGGCTCACCGTGCCCGAGTTAATATGAATTTGGATCTCGGGATCATTTATACTAGTTGGGTAGAGGTCACTATATAAATGCTTAAAACTTGTTTAAAATGTTTACAAGTATTATCAAACAATAGATGTTTATTAATTCCTTCACTTTTATTTTGTAGTCAAATTTGTTTTCTCTATTGCAATGGCAACTCCAAATTCAAACGCAACCGCTAGCTCAAACACTCTCACCAATGTTTCATGGCTCCGATCCTTCATGGATCGTTATAAATTAGAAAAGAATGGGTCCAATTTCGCCGATTAGGACGCGCAACTTCGCTTGGCCGCGGAGGGTGACGACAAGCTTCGTTACCTTATCGAGGCCTCTCCCGCCGCACCTACCGCTAGGTCTACCCCCGCCGCTAGGCAAGCCTATGAGACTTACCAAAAAGAGTCAACCGCGATCAAAAATGTGTTGATCTTCTCAATGGAGGCCGAACTCCAAAGGAGTGCTATAAAGATTAGCACCGCCTATGAGATCTATACGAAGCTTGTGACCATGTTTTCACAAGCTCCGAGGATCATTCAATATGAAGCGGCTTCCGCATTCTTTGATCTCAACATCAAGGAGGGCAAAAAAGTTAGCCCTCATGTGCTCAAGTTGATGGAGCATGTTGAGACCTTGAAAATGCAAAAGGTAAAGATTCCCGAGGAACTTATCATTGATCGAATTCTTCAATCCTTGAACAAGGTTAAAGAATATGTCCAATTCAGGGTGAATTTTAATATGCAAAACTTGAAAGTGTCCCTCGATGAATTGCACAAAATGCTTGTGCAAGCCGAGAGGGACATGGGGCTAAATGCTAGCACCACCGAGGATGTGCTCAACATTAATCAAAAGAGCAAAGGGAATTTCAAGAAAGGTGGTCACAAGGGAAAGAAGCAAACTCCCTACAAAAACAAAGGAAAGGCTTGCGAAGCTAGCTCCTCAAAGCCCAAGAAGGGTGCCCCCTCCGGGGACAAATGCCACTATTGTAATGGGGTTGGGCATTGGATGAGGAATTCTCCTAAGTACCTAGGCGACATCAAATCTGGAAAGATCACTCCAGTAGGTAAATGACTATCCCTTCTTTTATGTTTCTAATTCAACTTTGGTATTTTGATACAAGTTGTGATAAAGTATCCCCTTTTTATTGTAATTAGGGCCTCCTCCAAGCAACAACAAGGGTGAGGAAAATCAAGCTTAAGAGATCGTGAGGGAGCTAGGAGTAGTCACCCATGAAGCTTGGCTTTATTTATGGTCTTTAATTTCATGTTGTGTCTTGAATTCTAGAACTATTTTAATTTCCTTGTTTGACATGGAAATTTGTTTTAATCCTTTTAACAATTGTTGTAATTTTGGATTAATAGTGACTTGGTTTGCAACCCAATTCATTACGTTTGTCGTATTTTAATTGCTCTAAAATTCATCTTTATATGCTTGACGTAGAAACATATGAATATCTATTTAAATTGATCCAATAGACAATTATAATGATAGAGTCATTATATATCCATAAGCTATGAATTAAATTCTCCTTATGCCTTTGTGACCAAAAGTCACAACTTACTTTTATGAGATCAATTATGAAGTTATGATTGAGTTGCTGAACTCACACAAGGGAAGGTTGCCAACCTTATTTGATACACCTATCAGAATTTAAATCGTCTAGTTTATGATATGCTTTCAATATTTCTCGATTAAATCATTATTATGTTGATATGTGCTACGTTTTTCCTCCTTCTCCATCACTATTAAATTGTTTTGTGGCTCAAAAGCTATCTTTGAAGAAAAAAGGCATTTTTCCTATAGATAGAGTGGGAGTGAATTTAGCCACAAACTCTTCGCATAGAGGCAACCAAAAGAAGATGTTCTTGAGGGAACTACGTGAGGAGACCAAAAGAAGATGTAATACTCGCCCTTTTAGAGACCCTTTGACCAGCGTTGACTGACCTTGGGAGCAGTAATAGTCCTTAGAAGTGCGTGCTAAAGTTACCTTGGGTTGTGAGTTATGTGTGGTACTCGATAGAGTAGAGGCTACTCGATCGAGTAGCTTGGATACTCGATCGAGTAGGGACACTCGATCGAGTATGTGGGCCACTCGATCGAGTAACGGGTTTTCAGCGAGGGTTTATAATCGCATTTTGTTAAATCCGCAAATCATTTCCGCCTCATTTCTTCAGATCCTTAGGCCGCCTCTTTCCCTTCCCTTCACCATATAACCTCCATGGAAGCCTTTGAAGGTTCTTGTGCCTAAGGAGAGCATAGCTTGAGTCGGGTAGCGGTCTTTTGCCAGGTTTCTTGTTGTAGGTATGTCGTCATCATCATCCGTATCCTTGTCTTTGCAGTTAGGGTTTGCTTGGTAGTGATAGATGATTGTGTTGTGGATATAGGTGTTGCTTGATTGGTGGATATTTCGTATGTTGGCATGGAGTGGTTGCAGTTGCTTAAAGGTAGGTTCGCCTACTCAGTTTCTGTGGATAGTCTAGTGTGTCGGTTGTCGTGTCGTGGTTGTTGTATTATGGTTGTGTTTGTGTGGCAGCGTATATGCATTAGTCGGTTGGTGTATACAGTCTGTTGGTTGTTGCTGTATTGCAGCTGTCTGTGATTGTTTGTCTCTGGTTCTCGAGGTGCGTCCTCGGCTGAGTGGAGTCACTTGCGGAAGTGACTTCATGCCCTAGTTTTGCCCTCCGTGGAACCCGCCACGGGAGGGGATGTGCACATTAATGAGACATGGTTATCGCTCGGTATGATGAGCGGGGATTTGGTGGGTACGGCTGCGGTCCCCACTGGCAGGGCTGGTCCAGTGGACAGTCGGTGACGGAGATTGGTTGGAGTGGGTGTGATTGTGTGTGTGACTGATTGTGTTGTGTTGATAGATGTTGTTGGTTTTGTCATATCTTATCTCAGTACTGACCTTGTGTGGTTGTCTTGTTGTTTCTATGTGTCTGCCGTGATCCCTTATGGTGAGCAGTCAGTCATAGCAGGTGTTGATGTCATTGATAGCTGGAGTCCTGGCGGGAGGAGTTCTCACGAGTTACGATATAGATAGTGTGTAGCTCACGAGTTGTATCTTTATTCTGTTAAGTTGGTTGTAACGCTTGTAATATAACTATAATTGTTCTTCTATCGACTTTTGATGATTACTTACCTCGGGCAATCGAGATGGTAACGCCCTTATATGCTAAGGAAGGCCTAGTTAAGGTTCCTCTGAATATAGGGGTGTTACAAAGTGGTATCAGAGCGACGATTTTGGAACTTGTAACCAATGAACATATTGAACGTAGTGAGTCTAATAAAATGAACCTGGTGTATGTTTAATGGGAGCCCCAGCTAATGCTAGATTTTGGGTGAGTAGGCGCCCTCATTTCAAAATCGTGCCCCCACTGTACTTAAGTCAGTCACTGGGTATGGGAATGTGGAGTCCGTGTGTATGTCTAATGTGTATGTTAATTTCGTTGGGACTACCTGTGGATGAGTCTTGTTGAAGTTGGTATAAGCATGATAGTTGCACTGGGATCGTATATGGTGAAGTTGGGTAGAATTAGTGAACTTATGCGATGTAGGTTTTATTTAATAGGAATGCGTGAAAAGTGTGGAAGTGTATGCTGTAGTATGAAAAGTGAATATATTGGTGTTTTTTTCAAGTTGTTGGTAATGGTAATCCTATGTGAGTTTATGAGTTCTACTGTAGCTATAATGAGGATAGTTAAAACTGTCGAGTTATAATGTGAGAAATAACCAATAGAGATGCGTTTGTGCAATGTTTATGATTGAAAATTTCCGCTTGCGTGGTGATTAATTTGTGTAGAATAATTTGCTTATGATTGAAATTGGAACATGTTAGTAATACCTTTGAATGACATATGGAAGAATAATTATCGTTAAATATATGTTTTGCATTAACATGAGAATATGCTGATAACAATGTGGTAAGACGAGTTTAGATATGGTATAATGACGTGATTATGTATATGAATGACTCGAAAGCAGGTAAACCGAGTTGGGTAAGTTTGTTGTAGCGTAATATGACATGAATCTTATCTGATGAGACGGTATGATATGCTTGAGTAGTAATGTTAATACATGAGTAAGTATGTTAACTAGTGACGAATTCCGAATATAGTTTGGAATCGACACGCGATATTGTTTTTGCAGGAATATTCAATTTACTTCGTATTTCTGACCGAGTACTCAGCCTTACTTGACCGAGTGCGAGTGCTTACTAGACCGAGTAGACCTCACTCGATCTAGTTAGGAAACTATGACGTCGGGATGTAGAAATTTTATGCAGTTACTCGACGAAATAGCACCTACTCGACCGAGTAGAGGGCATTCGATCGAGTACCCTGGGCACTCGATCGAGTAGGCTACAGTACAGAGCCTCTTACGGGTTTCTTAAAACCCTTATTTTTTCTCATTCCTCTCATTCTTTCTTCTTCTATTCGAACCCTAAGCCCTAAATCTCTCTCAAAACTCTCCTCTTCTTGTGTTGGTGGTGATTAGTTGGGTTGTTTGCTTGTTTAATTTCGTTCTTTTACTTTCCTATCTAATCAAGGTATGAACTTCTTCCTTATTTACATGTTTTATCACTTGGAACATGTTAGAATAGTAGAATTAACTGAAATTTCTATTCATATGGGCGAATCATTGCGTTTAATTGTTGTAATGTGATTCATATGCTTCCCTTTCATGATTATTAATGATTAATTGCTCCAAAAACAGTATAGAAATTGCCAAATTGGGACGAATTTTCTAGGGTTTACAAAATCAAAATTGATTTTTGGTTGTTTTCTACATGTTGGATGGTGAAATTGAGCACTATATGCTGTATATATCATGTTGAAAGATGGATTTTGGTGATTTTCACCTTAAAAATTGCCTTAAAATTTCGTCTTAAAAGTGCCCCAAATTGAATTTCGTTTTCTATAATTGCGATTTAGTGTTGGATATGAATGTATATGAAAGAGTTAAACTTTGGTATAGTAATTGTGATGTTAATTCTTAATGAATGTGTCAATTTGTTACAGCTGTAGAGACCGTCTGACTATTTCAGTGGAGTTATTTGCTGCTAAAGTTGAAGGTCGATGATGACATGTTTTGAGTTGCCTTTCTATGAACATATAATATTTCACATGTTATCAAGTATGTGTATGAAGTAGCATTTGAGCCAAGCCATGATAGCTGAATTGGTCGAGTAAATTATGTTTATTAGGTTAAACTTTTCACAGTCATAGAGATCGTCTGAATGCCATAAACTGAATTGATACATATCAAATTGGGAATTTGTTGGTGAAAGTGTGTACTTAGCTGAGTATTTAAAGTTTAATTGTGTGAATTATGTGCTTTACATGCCTATGCAAGTTTGTTTAAATCGTATGCTGAAACAAATGCCGAGACTAAACATAGGGACCCGTCAGATTAAGAGGGGGAGGGCTTCACAGCCCGAGCTTGGGGAAGGTAGTGGACCCGTAGTACCCGCGGTACCGGAGTACCCTTCGGTGGTGTTTGTAGACTTTAAGCAGAGAGAGCGATTTGTGGCGTTACAGAAACGCAAAATGAGGCCTACCCGTTGTGTGGATACCACACTTCTTACTGACTGGGGAATTGAGATGGATGTCCGTCACATCTTTGAGACTTTGGGATTCATGGGGTTGTATCGGTTGAGGAAGCATTCATACTCTTTCCTGACTTTGGAGTTTATGAGCTCGTTTAACTACGAGCCAGCTGCACAAACTGTTGAGTTTCGTTTGATGAACACAAGTTTCCTGTTGACCATGGACCTTTTTGCGTCTCACCTTGGGTTGGCCAAGCCTCCCAAGGATTCCATCAGTGAGATCCCTTCTGAGTGCGGTGTCTGCCGCCTAATGACTTGTCTTACCGGAAAGCCAGCTCCCACCTCAAGCAACATGTTGATTAATGATGTTCAACATGTTACCTTGAGGATCTTTCTTCGTTCTATTTCGAACCTCCTTTATGAGAGACCGGATATTAGTAAACTGAACAATCATGAGATGTTGCTTCTGATGTCTTACCTCAACCCACATTTCGCTGTCGTCCTCTTCAATGATCTGAGAGGCTATTCCCTTCTTCATGATAGCCTTGATTGGGGAAGCGAAAATTGTGATTGTCTTCCCGTTGAAAGAGACCCGGATTTTTTGATGAAGTGTTGAGGTGACGGCCTTGACGGTGTGATTCTAGGTGCGTCCCAGAAGCATATTGGAAGATGCGTCGATGTCGACCACCTGAAAATTGTCTTGTTTTTCCAAGGGTCCAGTTGCGATGGTCAAGGTGATAAGCCCGGTAACCATACGACAAGTGTTGTCATAGGCGCGTACTCCTTGGTTAGTTGGGACCAAATCAACTTCTTTGATACCAAGTTTGTGAGCCGTCTTGAGGGGAATAACATTGACCGCATATCCGCCATCCACTAGAACCATAAGCACATTCTTCTGGAGGCATTTTACAGTAATGTATAGGGCCAGGTTAAAGTTGGCTCCGAATGGAGGGATATCTTAGTCGGAAAAGATGACCGGGTTGCTCAGGTCGGGGACATGCTTTGTCATGTGTGCTACCACTTCTTCTGGAGAGGAGGTAGAGGGAACTGTTAACTTTCCCAAGGCTTGTAGCAAAGGATGTAGCAATCAGTTGCCAAATTGAAATTTTGACCTTTTCTTTCTGCAGTTGTTAAGGATCGAGTTTTCGGGAACCTTGGATTGAGTATCCACGTCCGGGACAACTTGGTCATTCGTTGTTGGAACGGATGTTGTATTGTTCGGATTTTGGTAGGGGCGTCCGGACCAGTTAAGATGAACGATCTCTTTTGCTTGTTTGCCCTTTCCCGGAACCATGTAGACATCCTCTGCGTCGTCTCTCCAGATACTGTTGATTTCGGGGTCGCGAGGATACATTGGAGGAGTATTCCTCGGTGGGTATTTTTTTGTAGGGGAAGTTCTTGTGGGGGTAATTATTGTGGGGTTAATTATTGTGGGGTTGATTATTATGGGGTGGATTATTGCGGGGTCCATGCCAGAATGGTCGCAGGAGCAATCCTTTCTGGTGAGGGTAGTTTAGGGTGTTCGGAGGACCCTCTCTCGGGCATGGTGTTGGTGTTGGTGGGTTGAAAATCAACCGGTGGTAGGCGTCCTCAAGTCGGGTAATCCTTTCTGAGAGACTGGCTATGACTTCCTCAACCTGTTGGAACATGGTGACCATAGTTGCGGCGCTGAATACGAACATCCCGTCCGGGGTATCCTTTCCCAAGGCATTCACCTCGTCATCAATTGGCCGGATGAGGTGTGAGCAATCAAGGTTGGCTCATCATCAGAGATGGCGCAGATTCCCAAGGGGTTCGTCTTGTTGTTTGGTTCGGTTGGTGGAGGTAAAGGTAGTTCCCCTTTCTCGATCATATCTTGAATGGCGTACTTCAGCTTAAAGCAGGCCTCTGTGTCATGACCTTTACCCTGGTGGTATTGGCAGTAGGCATTGGGATTCCAGAAACGGGTTTTCTTGGCCTCGGACGGGTCCGAAGTAGGCCCAATCGGTTGTAGTTTCCCTTGGTCCATGAGTCTTTTTAGGGCACTGGCATAGGTTGACCCCAAGTTTGTGAATACCGTTTGAGGACGCTCAATTTTATTTGTGGGTTGTTCGAGGAGGTTAACCTCATTGATTTTGTTTGTTTGACCATAGTGGTGAAATCCAGTTGATGTAGACCCTTGATAGCCTCTACCAGTGGCTTTGGTTAGGACACTCTTGCGGAGATCGTCTTCGATGTGGGTGCCAAGGATTTGTAGGTGCTAGAATGTTTTGATGTTTCGATATCTCAGCAGGTTGCATAAACTAGGCGGAGGTTGTTGACAAATTTCTCCACCAGAGCTGATTCACATGGATTAATGATCAATTGAGTGCTTACCCTTCTCCAACGGGTTAGGAATTCTGGGAACCCTTCCTTATCATTCTGAGTCAGGACCTCAAGAGTGCGGGTGTTAGCTTGGATTTCGATGTTGTCGGCATATTGTTTGGTGAATTCAACGGAGACTTCGTCCCTAGTAGTGAGGTTCTTAGGGTCGAGGGAATAGTACCATTGATGGGGAATTGGTTCCAGAGATGATGGGAAGATCCGGGTGAAGAGTTCCTGTTTGACCCACTGGATGGACATGTAATCCTTGAAGGCTCGAATGTGGTTGAGTGGGTCCTCCACTCCCTTGAACTTGGGCACATCAGTCAAGGTGAAATTGTCAGGTAGTTGATTTCCAACGGGCTCGAATCTTCGATTGTTCTCAAGGTAGATGTTGTTACCACGGGCTAGGAGTTGTTATTCCAAGAGCATGAGCCTCTTCTCGGTTTCAGTTAAAGGCGGAGTGTTCTGTTCTCCGGTTTACTTGTTTTCCAGGGTGTTGATACGGGTCTCGACACGGTCTAGGGTGACCTTAAGAGCAGTGAGTAGGCTGGCTAGCTGAGTAGTCGTGAGATCTCTGTTGTCATCGTTGTTGTTGGACGAAGCTGAAGATGGGGCCATGGCTATGAGGCACAAAAATGGCTCACGTTACATCCCAATCCGACACGGTTTAACGGCTCAACGCGGACAACACAAGAGACGGAAAAACAGATCAATCTCAACAAGACGAGGGCGACCGCGTGTGGTGCCTCGGTGTTGACTCGATTTATAATGTGACGGTGTTGACCGGACTTTGACTCGCATTGAACGTGGTGGTGTGACACTGTTGAACGTGTCTCGAGGTGAGACGACTTCGAACATAGAGATTTTAGAAAAGATGTGTTTGTCTCTTTATGGACGGCTCCCAAAGAATAGGGACCTTCAAAAGTCGACCAGTTGAAAAGGTTGTCTTAAGTTTCTTTTCAAAAGACGGTTTGAGTTTGAGTTGCGGTGGTCTGAAAACAATGTGTTGTTTGACGGTTTTTGAAATTCAAAATTGTATGTTTTGAAAATCAAGTTTTGAAAGGTTTGAAAAGGTCTCAGGGACAGTGTATGGTCCTCGGGATTTCAAAAAGCCACGAAAAGGGGTGTGTGCCTTTTTGGGTTTTAAAAGAGCCATTATGTCGGCGCGAGATGGGTTAAAATCTGTGTCTTGACCCGACGATTATAACGACGTTAAAAGGTGTTTTTGGAACGGTTATAGAAAACCGGGTTTGAAAATCGTCCTTACGACGGCCTAAAAAGGCGTGCTTTTTTGAAATGGTTGTAGGAAACCGAGTTTGAAAATCGTCATTACGACGGCCTAAAAGGCGTGTTTTTTGAAATGGTTGTAGAAAACCAGGTTTGAAAATCGTCATTACGACGGCCTAAAAAGGCGTGCTTTTTGAAATGGTTGTAGGAAATCGGGTTTGAAAATCGTCATTCCGACGGCCTAAAAAGGCGTGCTTTTTTTTAAAATGGTTGTACAAACCAGGTTTGAAAATCGTCATTACGACGGCCTAAAAAGGCGTGCTTTTTGAAATGGTTGTAGGAAACCGAGTTTGAAAATAGTCATTACGACGGCCTAAAAAGGCGTGCTTTTTTTAAATGGTTGTAGAAAACTATGTTTGAAAATCTTCATTACGACGGCCTAAAAAGGCGTGTTTTTTGAAATGTGACGGTCGGCGAAAGACCGAGGTTTGAAACGGCCATTACAACGGCGCAAAAGGGGTTTTTGAAAGTTTAAAATGACACGGAAGGACTTATGATCACATGACACATAAGCACTTGCAGTTTCATTATATTATGCATAATGCTGACACGGGTTTTGGCGTAAAAGGGCTGGTTACACACCAAGCGATCAAACCCCGATTTTCGAGAGGGATACCAATCGAAACAAAATGTGTAAGGAGGGTGCCCTAGCCTCGTGCTCGAAGGAAATGAACTCTCTTTGACGAAACAGAAATGTCTAACGTCAACGGCATGCTTGACTCAATCGGGATTCGAAACGCGGGGATGAGAAAACTCACGCCGACGAGACGAGCCAATTGGTCGAAATGGTTTAGGTTGTGGGCCCAGACAAGAAACCCGACTTATGACCGTAATATCAATTAATGCATTACAACCAAGACCTCGTTCGAGTCTCACCATCTAGGGAACACAAAGACACAACTGTCCTAGATTTCTCCAGTGGAGTCGCTAATCTGTGGACATGGGCCACCTGCACGCCAAGCCCATGTGTGAACATGCAGCGGTCTTTTGAAAGCCACGCTCGGCGGCGTAAAAATGCTTTTGACCGGATCGCTTTAGATCGGTCGGTTTCGTCTCGGCAAGGGTCTCGAAACGATGCAAGAGATGTTCGGAGTCGCCACCAAGCATTTGTGGGATGCTTAGAACCCGTTAGAATCCACTTTATACCAAGGTCAACCAAGGCAAAAAGCGGTGTTTGACATAGGTACTAAAGATAAGGAGTCGTCCCTCTTTCGCATCCTATCTCTAGAATGACTCTCATACGCCCTTTGGATAAGGTCGTCCACTATACAAAGTTTCTGAGTAAGAGGTTAAGGTACGTATTGGGAAGTCCTTTTAATCGGACACCCAATCCCGCCTGCGGTAGCGGCTTCTACTGATCGATCTTGGTTGGTTAAATACAAAAGTTGATAAAAACGGGTAAATGCATGAATGCGCATCCACAAGTTTGAACCTAACACGTGAGCTTTATGTGTCGGTTTGTTTATCCAAATATCAAGTAATTGATGTCAAGTTGAATTTAATGTTGATTTGGATGCAAGATGGAAATTAAACATCCATTTACCGAGTTAGGTTTATGGTGCATAACGTGATCCATTTGTCTTATAAAGGCGTTTTGCAAATACAATACGAAAAAGGCAGATTTGTCATCTGATCCGTCCTGTATTCGGGTTAACCGAAGTCAGGATCGTCCTAGACAAGTGTTGGAAGGGAAACAGGGTCTACATCTGGCAGCCTATTGAGGCGCGAGCCGTTAGGCAATGCAAACAGGCCTATCCTGGTTTGAAAATTGGAAAATAGTTGGCCTGTTTAGGCGCGAGTCAGCAGACTGTTCAAGGGACGTCTTCTAACTATTAAAATATTTTTAAAACGGTTTGAAAAGAGGGTGTTTGGACCCGTCTTGATTTGAAAAGGTCGTTTAGACCGTTTTTTATGCTATCGTGAGGAACGGGACTTCAATAATCACCATTGTATTGATGATATTCGATGTCGGGTTCGGTTTTGCAAACATAACATGAAAAGTTTTGAAAATGATTATGAACTAATTGTTTTAAGTTCATTTGTTTGTAATTAGTCAATGTTTATCATCGTACTCGGGTTTAAAACCGATATGGTATGTGGAACCAAGGATGACTTTGTATTTATGATTAATATGTTTGTTCTGAAAGGTAAAGAAATGAAATAAAAGGCTTTAAAATATCTTTTAAAATGTAATTAACCAAATATTATCACCGAAATACGGATTAAACCGCCATGGTATGAGGAACCAAGGGTGAAAGTGTTTTATGGTTAAAAGTTTATCATGAAAATGTCATGAAAATAATTTGAAATATTTGAAAAGGTAAAAACCGATTACAAATAAGAAATGAATTAAAGAAGGAAATATGAGACCAAACACGGCTGGATTAAGGCCTGAGAGGGGAATGAGGTGCGAGCCCTCCTACTATACAAGCACCCTTATCTCCGGCCAAAATCCGGTTTTGGCTCAACTAACCTATATTTGAACCATGTTATGCATGTTTTAGCATGTTATAGTCATGAAACAGATGAAAAACATGAAAGATAAAAACTTTTACACCCTCATACTTGCATGCTAGGCTTGAGAAGAGAAATCGACGAAAGTGTATGAACTTGTTTGGTCGGAAAACTGGGTTTGAATACTGTTTTAGCAATGTAAAAGAGTGTTTTGTTAAGTTTAGTGATAGTTTAGTGGTTGAGATGGTCGGTCAAGTGATTTAATGCTCGATGACGGTACAAAACAATGTGTAAGGCATGTGTTTTCGATCGGTAGGTCGAAAACACGTGTCGGTTTGTGATTTAAGAAGTCGAGTCTAGAATTTTAAGGGAGAGATGAGGAGGCGGACACTCGCGTAAGGTGTGAAGGTGGGTATTTATAGAGAAATGGATGGTTGTGTGTGTTTTGAGCGACGTGGCCGCATGGGCTACTCGAAGAGGCGCGAGCCATTTCGCGGGTCTTGTAGCTGTCTTGTCACTATCACGGAAATGAAATCATGATTTGTTCTATCCTATGTTTTGGATGACATGATTTGTACTTGATCATTAAGCATTCCGAAAATACTTAACATGGAAGTTTTGAGAAGTTTGTGTTTGTTAGGTTCATAAACCTATTATTAGACTCTTCTAATTGTGACCTAATTAACATTTTAATATGTGTTCTTTAGATCTAGTGCATGCATAACTAAATAAGGAATAAAATGAGAAAAACAATGGTCCTTACATGATTGTTTTCGGATTTTGGGCATAAGTAAGGTCTCCAACCTTCACTTGTTCTTGAGCTTAAATGTCAATGGAAGATCCTCCAGCCTTGGTCTCAAAGTAGAAACCCTCGTTAAGAGATGCACCCAAGATTAACCCTTATCACTACTAAATAATATTTGCTAGATGTTTTTTTAGTAGTCTACCTTAAAAATGACTACTAATACTCATATTACATTAATAATATTAGTAGTATTTATGAACATTTTGGATCAAAACTTATCAAGTTTTAGATAAAGATAGATGAATATTAGAGAGAGGGATTTTTTGCATCTTACAGAGAATAAGAATGAAGGAAAACATGAGAAAAACAAAGTGTTCTCTTGCCTTCAAAATTCCGGCCATGATGCTCTTTTAGAGCATTTTTTGTCTTCTCAATATCACATGCAAAATAGTGTAGGTAGCAGGCTTTAGATTATTGTCATAAGATGTTAGAGCATCTTTCCAACAACTAAATGACAAAACCAAAACTCTAGCATGCTCATGTTTTGGATAGTACACATTGGTGTGTATGGGTCCATTTTTGTCTTACAATATTTGTCCCACAAATGCTTATAAGTCTTATGTTTAATTATCTTACATAATTAAATATTAATTTGATCATACAACAATTGTGTGATAAATTAATAAACATATATTCACTCAACTTATTGAGTAATATTATATCATTATATAAACATATAATAGGTCCCATAATAGCTAGTTAGTTAAATTTACAACCTCTTGTAAATGTAAATAACTAATTACCTCTACCTCAAAATATTTGTAAAACTTCAATATAATTTAGTGAATTAATATATTAATCCACTAAATCGAATCTTATTTAATTGAATTACAATAAGATACATATTTCCTCTCATAAATTTAAATTGTTCTTATTTAAGGAATTAATTAACTTGTATCAATATACAACTAATTAAGTTTACTGCTTAGGGCATCATCCTATAGGTGTGACTTTAAGGGATCAACTGACCACCACCGTCCTACGACAGTAACGTCAAACTCTAGCAAGCCAATCTTTACCGATTAATGTTGATCAGTTGACTATATAATAAATCATCCCTTATATATTCTTATAATGAGATTTAATTATGGGTTTAAATCATGTGATCGCACTATTGTTGAGGACACATACTCCAACAATCTCCCACTTGTCCAAGACAAGTGTGCGTCACTAATTCTCTTGTCCTATTACAATCTCCCACTCAATGCAAGGTGTTTTGCAGGTCGTATTTGCATTTGATCATATCTTGAGTGGTTTCCTCGATCTGGAGAGTAACTGTCTGACCGGAATTATCTACCGTAGATACCTTCCGAGCGTGGCCACACATTTATAGTTCACTACTCCTCGGGTGGCCCTGAGATTTCAAACAACCCTGACAAGGGGGTGGACAATTACTGTCGCACTATTCCCTTCGTATAGCCACAGTTCATCATGACCCAAAATATACTCATTTGACTTCAGTTACGACAGTCGTAGAGTATAAATCAAAGCCAATCAGAAACTTGTGCCAACTTGGGCGAATAGTCTCTAGTCATAAGAACCGATTCATAAGAATAATATAGTAGCTCTTGCCATGACCAGGCTTTATGAATTTCCAGAACTCTATAAGCGGTCACTTCCTGATAAACTGTCCCATACAGTCTGTCTATGTGATCGACTAGTCATCCCATATGACTCTATGGCACTTGAACTTGCCATCAATCGCATCACACTCTAGTCAATTCGAGACGTCACCTCCTATAAGTAACCAGGGGCTCATACTATGTCAATCCAGTTCACTTCAATGGGGTTCAATATTGTCTCAACAACCCATTTGGATGTAAAAAAGTAATGGGTGAATTTAAAGAAACTAAAACGATAAATGCGATTATCATATATGAATAGTCAATACACTATTACTACCTCATATCTTATAATTTATAGTGTACCTTTTACACTAGTTAAAATGCATTAAAAGCATGGTAAGTGGATATACCATGTATCCATACTTTCCAACTTTATGAATTACTATTTCCTCCTATTCAATGTCATTTCTAATGACATGAATTTATCTAAGTAGATGTCTAGTCATCTTACTAGACTTGGGCTCTTATACTTGGAAGATGCTCCCACTGTTATCATATAACTTGTTATAAAGTCAATGGTAGAGGGATCTACTCCTAGTCCCTATGTTGACCATCTTATCACAATGTACTTAGATTCTGTTTGTAGAACTTGCAATGGTTGAAACTAAAACATTTCTCTAGTCTCTTACTCTTAAGTCAATAAAATCAGCCTAGGATTTCGATAAATCCTTATAGGTTTGGAAACTAAAGTTTGTGTAATCCTTCAACATACAACTTAGTATATTATCCAAACATAAGAACGAATCCTCAATTCTTCTCAAGAATTTTAAAGGATGTTCTTTATGGCTTTCAAAATAACTTTATTTGAATTAACTTGTTATTGACTTATTATGCTCCAAGCATTGATTCATCACGTCGTGTGCATTTAATGGCATACATAATCGTTCTAATGGCGGAAACATTAGAAATCGATTTCATGTTATCAACAACTTATTTAGGTTCAGTGAATGACTATGACTCTATCATAGTAATTCCAATTTCATCTCTATGAACAACCTACTCAACCTTGTTGATGTTTAAACAGATATGACAGAACTTATCATCATAAGGCTCTCGACTCTATGCCAATATTCTCTCAAATTTAACACATAGATTCGGAAATCTCAAATACATTACACCTTTTCCCAGTCTCCCAATCACTCTTTCACAGAGGAGTGCATTGGTACAATATTCTCAATGGGTAATATGTGATCAACAAATAAGACATGGAAAAATAATTCTGGCTCCCACTTAAATTCATGTATAAACATGATTCTTCAATCATGTGAATGAAACCATTCTCAATTATCACATGAATGAAAAGTATGATAATTACAATCCTTTGATGCTTGCTTAAGACCATTCTAGGATCGCTTAAGTAAGCTTTGCATAATATGTTAGGATTCTTAGATCTTTATCTAAGGTTTTGTGTTCCATACACTTCCTTCTCTAAATTCCCATTTTAGAAAAGCACATTTTTAATATCATTTGCTATTCTTCATCAAAATGAAATGTGGCAATTCCTAACATGATTTATCTTGATCAACATCTTCATGTCAATGTATGCATTTAAGTACTCTAAAGCTCTATTTACTTTAAAGAGACCATCGCCTTAAAGTAAATCTACTCTTCAGATTGTAATGCTATGGTTATTATGCAACAAAGTCGATATTGGGATTACTCGCAATTGATCATTCAATAGGTCATAATTCCATTACTTTCGAAAAGTAACATATTGACAATAAGACATGTGTACTTTACTCCCACTCTATCTCAATAGATTATAGTTCCATTACTTTCAAAAAGTAACACATTAACTATAAGACATGTTTGTGACGATCTACTCCCACTCTATCTCTTAGAAATACTTCTATCTTCTTAAGAGATAGCTTTGTGAGTCACGAACATATATGGTGAAGTAATATAAGTTCGTCTAGAATAACATGTTAGCTCATAAATATACCGGCTCTATTATGGCAGCTTGATTCATGTAATATGCAAGTCTGATTCATGTCATATGTTAAATAGACTTGCTATTTTAGGTATCTCCAGGTTGACCTTTCGTTTAAATAATGTGTGTCCATTTTGGACCACAAATCCCCAAAATTGAGTTCGACAACTCAACCCGACTCATATTAGTTTGATCTTATGGGTAGTGACACAAGGTCATAATCCATATATAATAAATCAAATTCATTACTTAGATATTTGCCACGACGATCGGATCGTAATGCTTTAATACTTTTGTTCAATTCGTTCTCTACGTCATTTAGAAATTCTTTAAATTTCTCAAACGCTTCACTTTATATTTGATTAAGTAAACATACCCATATCTACTTAAATCATCGGTAAAAGTGACGAAGTAGTCATAATTTCCCCTTGCGGTGATGCTCATTTGACCACATACATCGGCATGTATTAGTTCCAATAAATCACTTGCTCGTGTTCCTTTACCTCTAAAGGGAGTACTAATCATTTTGCGAATGAGACAAGATTCGTATATTCCATATGATTGAAAATAAAATGGTCCAATAAATCCAGTCGACACTAGTCTTTTAATGCGTTTCTCATTTATGTGACCTAATAAAAAAAGACAAATGTACAATTCATTTGGATCACTTATTATAAGTCTTTTGGATTGTATGTTATAGATATATTTAGTTGAGTTGAAGGTGTCTAAAACATAAATACCATTTATAGAAGTGGCTTGGCTCATGGCCAAGTCATTTTCAAAATATAACGATTGTTTTTTATGGCAAAAGAATGATCCTTCCATGTCTAACATGGAAATAATGTTTTTAGACAAAGTGGGTACATAATTACAATTATGTTAGTACAACTCAAAGTTATTAACTAAACCAAGTACATAAGTCCCTCTTGAAGTGGCGGCTACCCTAGCTTCATTTCCTAGTCGGAGATCTACATCACCCTTGTTTAGCTTTTCCAAATTTCCAAGCCCCTGTAAATGATTACAAAGGTGAAAACCACAACCGGTATCCAATACCCACGTTGAAGTGGAGGTATAATTTATATCAATAAGAAAGATTTCGGAAGAAATATTACCAAGTGGAGTGACAAGTCCAACATTGATATCTTCTAAATACTTGGGGCAATTACGCTTCCAATGGCCCATGACATTACAATAATGACATTCATCGTAGGATTGAGCACCCTTCTTGGTTTTGGTTGTGGTAGTCTCACTATCTACTTCCAATCCATTATCGGGTTTGGGTTTCTTACTCTTCTTTGCTTTTTCTTTAGTAATACCATTACTCCTTTCAGTTGCAAGGACATTCTTGCTAGAACTCCCACTCAATGTGATATTTCTCCTTGCTTCTACAAACGAGGATGCCTTGGAATTTGTGGGATTCTTTTCACAAGATTCTCTTACCAAGGACGTGGGCATGAATATAGGAGTGGGAGGTGTGAAAGTAGTAAGGTAGCAAAGATTTACATCCTCACCTATGCCAAAGCGTAGTTCTCTAGTCGGGTCATTGTCATACAAGGAGCATTTTTCAATGAATGATTGGAGCCATGAATTAATGGTGATTGGTGTAAGTGATTTTGATGGATCCATTGCGGTAAAAGATGACTACAAAACGGATACGAAGGAAAATTTAACATTTAACGTTATAATACTTGTAAATTTTAGTACAAGTAAAGAACTTATATAGTGACCTCTACCCAACTATAATAAATGATTCCGAGATCCAAAATTCATTTTAACTTGGATGTGAGCCTACGGGCCCACTACATCTTTACTAATATAACTTTGGTGGGTTAACCCCCTTAACCGATTCTACAATTAGAACTCTCGGTCGATGAATTTACGTTAAGTTCGTCTTTAGCCCGAACCTTTTGCGGCTACGGTCTCAAAATACCTTCGTTGAGATCAACCAAATTTTCAAAGTGTAATAACTACTTATTACCCAACTTACCCAACATCAAAACAAGCACCCCGGTATAATATTTCAATACCGTATTGTACTTATATGAAATTTAGATTCATGGGCTCCTACTATTTGGTAAGGCTAAGTCTAAATCTTTTAAAAGTAAAGGTCTTGTCAATTTATTATCTATCAATTTTAAGTGAACTAAAAGTCCAATTCTCGATAATTATAATTGACACGGTCGATGACTCGGTATAATATGTATGTGTTGTTATGGCGATTTGGCAATGCATGCAACATATTAAATGAAATGCAAAGCAAATAATAAATTTCCTAGTATGGCCTTCCTAAAATAGAAAATCTAATATTCTATTACATATTCGGAAACCAACTCCTTTGCTCTCTTGAATGTTCAAGTGGCACGCCTCCCAAGAACACCGTGTTCATCGGAACGCCTTTCTGAATGGCACCGTCTTGAAGCAACTCCGGAATTACAAATAATAATAAAAATACATAACTATTCCTATTATAAATTTTTAAAATGAAAAACTAGTGAAAATAAAAGTGATACGAGATCACATTAAAGTACAACCGAATCAATATTACCTTACATTACGGATAATATTGATTAAAACTAAGGCCATACTAAGATAAAATTACATAATTCAAAATTATATAAATAAAATATGACTTTCAACAATGAAATATGCAGCATTATAATATGTGTCTATCATGCCAAATTATGTGTCAAATCGCCCTATTTAACTTATATCGATTATATAACCCGGTTTTATGGAAATGCACGATTTTAACTTATTGAAATCGTAAATTAACAATAAAATCTAATGTTAGTCCAAGTTAATTATCCTAACACTCTTAGGTCTCAAAAATTAGTCATCACTCAATCTTTGACAATAATTCAACTTGATTTAATTTTATGCTCATTTTTTACCCTAAAATCATAACATTTATGAAATAAATCCAAATTTAATTACAATAATTTCAAAATTTGAATTTTAAATTTTTGAACATTCTGGAATATATCCAAGACACTCATAATGTCAAAAATCATGGTTAAAATTTTTGAATTTATTCCGAGAAAAATATAGTTGCGATTTATCGGTTTTATCAAATAAAACATCAAAAGTATACAAAAATTAATCAAATCAATTTTACAACTTTAGATCTGATAAGTGGGATATAAATTCAACCTAAAATAAGTTTCTCATACAATGTAATTTGTTTTAGCTATTTATGCTAAATAGTCACTATTTATGCCATTTTTAAACTAAAAATTCATAAATCATGCTAAATGAATCAAATTCATCTCAAATTTTACACACATTGAGTAAAATTTGCATGTGACAACATATTAAAATTTCATGGCCTATTTCGAATTTTAACTATATTTAACCATTTTACATCCATTTAATTCATTTTTATCTCATAAAAATCATAAATCATGCAATATTAATCACATTAATACGAAATTTTACATACAATAAGTAAAATATGAATGTGAGGTCATATAAAATTTCAAGGTCAGAAACTTAGCTTAAATATTTTTAGAATTTTAATTTCCATTTTAGTCATAAAAATGTAATAAAATAACTAAAAATCATTAAAATGAGCAATAAAATACCATAAATCATAAAAATGACCTAAAACCATTTTAGGACCAGAATATACAGCATGCATCAATATTTCGTGGCTTTATCTAATAAATCACAAATTTTTAGTTTTAATTAAGTTAATAATAACTCGAAAAAACTATAAATCGATTATGCATGCAACATCCTATGCTCTGATACCAATTGTTAGGTTCATAAACCTATTATTAGATTCTTATAAGGGTGAACTAATTAACATTATAATATGTGTTCTTTAGATCTAGTGCATGCATAACTAAATAAGGAATAAAATGAGAAAAACAATGGTCCTTACATTGTCGTTTTCGGATTTTTGGCACAAGTAAGGTCTCCAACCTTCACTTGTTCTTGAGCTTAAATCTCAATGGAAGATCCTCCAGCCTTGGTCTCAAAGTAGAAACCCTCCTCAAGAGATGCACCCAAGATTAGCCTTTATCACTACTAAATATATTTGCTAGATGTTTATTTAGTAGTCTACCTTAAAAATGACTACTAATACTCAAATATTACATTAATAATATTTGTAGTATTTATGAATAATTTGGATCAAAACTTCTCAAGTTTTAGAGAAAGATAGATGAAAATTAGAGAGAGGGATTTTTTGCATCTTAGAGAGAATAAGAATGAAGGAAAAAATGAGAACAACAAAGTGTTCTCTTGCCTTCAAAATTCCGGCCATGATGCTCTTTTAGAGCATTTTTGGTCTTCTCAATATCACATGCAAAATAGTGTAGGTAGTAGGCTTTAGTAAAGTATTGTCATAACATGCTGGACCATCTTCCCAACAACTAAATGACAAACCAAAACTCTAGCATGCTCATGTTTTGGACAGTACACATTGGTGTATATGGGTCCATTTTTTTCTTATAATATCTGTCCCACAAATGCTTATAAGTGTTATGTTTAATTATCTTACATAATTAAATATTAATTTGATCATACAACAATTATGTGACAAATTAATAAACATATATTTACTCAACTTATTGAGTAATATTATATTATTATATCAACATATAATGGCGGGTCCCATAATAGCTAGTTAGTTAAATTTACAACCTCTTGTAAATGTAAATAACTAATTACCTCTACCTCAAACTATTTGTAGAACTTCAATATAATTTAGTGAATTAATATATTAATCCACAAAATCGAATCTTATTTAATTGAATTACAATAAGATACATATTTCCTCTCATAAATTTAAATTGTTCTTATTTAAGGAATTAATTAACTTGTATCAATATACAACTAATTAACTTTACTGATTGGGGCATTATCCTATAGGTGTGACCTTAAGGGATCAACTGACCACCACCGTCCTACGACAGTAACGTCAAACTCTAGCAAGTCAATCGTTACCGATTAATGTTAATCAGTTGACTTTATAATGAATCATCCCTTACGTATTCTTATAATGATATTTAATTATGATTTTA
This sequence comes from Silene latifolia, assembly GCF_048544455.1. Taxonomy (NCBI): domain Eukaryota; kingdom Viridiplantae; phylum Streptophyta; class Magnoliopsida; order Caryophyllales; family Caryophyllaceae; genus Silene; species Silene latifolia. Next base: position 9,242,961 of record NC_133538.1, on the reverse strand, counting down.
AATCATGTCATCACACGATTGTTGAGGACACATACTCCAACAGTGTTTGACTCGTTTTGACTCGTTGTTGGAGTCAGGATTTGAATTTTTGAGTCGGTTTTTGGTCCGGTGTCGGTTTTGACTCTAATTAGTATCATTGCGACCCCGTCGTCGTGCGTTAAACACTCCAGGTTCTTTTGAAAACTTTTGAAATGTTTTGTTTTTGAAATCGTTTTGAGTTTTCCGACGTATAGTTATACAAAAACTGTCGATTAAACACTGCGATTCCTAAGCATGTTGTAGTCCGATAATCATCGGGTGTTTGTTGGAGAATCGACAGATACTGGGTATCTACACACGGATTTCTATGCATTATTGAGTAGCGTTATCTACTATTCTCCCTTGTTTTGGCTACTTTGGGTCGTATTGTGTTTATGTAGGTTATAGGCTCGAGTAAGTGTAAACAAGCTAAAACCCGTCACTAAAGCATGCAATATTTGCCTTGGTATGAAATAAGCTAGGAAACCATCCTTTTTGGAGTCCTTAGTGAAGTAAGGTAGCTTATAGATCAAAATAAAGGATTCACGTTACTAGTGTCTACTTTGAAGAGCCGTAACTCGAGTTCTAAAATTATAATCAAGTGATTCAAATTGGAGGTGAAAGATTATCCTGTTAGCTTTCCAACACCACCAAAAACGCTCTATTTACCAAAGTAACGAAGAAATGGCGGCTGTTTGAAGTTATGTGTGCATTCCAGGTACTGCGCGATGATAAATAGTCGATCGACTTTTCTGATTGGTCGATCGATTTATCTCCAGTTTGATCGAAATATGCTTTATAATTTTGGCCCATTAGCCTCTTATTTGATTTAATCTTTTGGACTTAGTATTTAAGCTAGTTTTACTAAACATATTAGGACATCTTTCTCTACTGCTAAAACTTCTTTACGTTACTTTTCTCTCAACTTTGGATCTGGAACTATAATCTTTCCTTATTTCGGTAATCAATTAACCTTCGTTCTTCTCTTATTCTTCCTTCTTATTTGTTTTTTCTCTTTTTTCTCGTTTATTTTATGTTTATTATTTCTTGTTAATTGCTTATCATGTTTAAATCGATCATCATACTTGTTATTGTCATCGTAATATTAAATATGCGTAGCTAAACTCTTTTGCTAGGAGTTAGGGAAGCCATGGTTTTGAGATGGTTTTAATTAGATTATTAGATCTGCCTAATTATCGTGTTTGAATTGTTAATTGTATCATCTATTATCTGGTTAATTGATTAAATGCATGTAACTAGTTAATTAATTTGGTAAACTCCGATCTAGATCGAGAGATTGGAGAGAGTTAGACCTGCTACAAACAATAGGGTACCCTAAATAGAGCGAGAGCATATTAGAAGTATTTTAGGGTGGTTAGGGGACCGAGAGGACCTTATCACTACCCTTCAAACCGTAATTTGACCAATCTTTGACCCTATCTTTGACCGTTAAACCATGGTGAACCGACAATCCTAGCTATTTCTCCTTATTTTTAGACACTTTTATCTTTCCTTCATTACTCATAGTTTAGTAATCCAGACAAACAACTCCCAGAATTGTTACTTAGACAGACTTTATATTAGCAAAAAGAACATCTTAGTCTCCCTGTTGATATGATCCCGAATTCCTTTACTACATTAGTTTAGGCATGTTGGTTATATTTGATTAGGTGTACGGTTAGCCTGTCATGTGCAATATTTGGTTTTCTTCCTCGTAATAATTCGTATGGGGTTTTCTTTTTGATTGGTCTAATCATAGCACGATTATGTAAATAACAAGCACTGTTAATAGCTTCTGACCAGAAATTTCTAGGTACACCACTATAAAATAACATAGTGCATGACATATCTTCGAGAGTTCTATTCATTATTTCAACGACTCCATTTTGTTGTGGAGTTCGTGGAGCATAAAATTTATAATCTACTCCATGTTCTCTACAAAACTTAATGAAGGCTTGATTGTCAATTTCTGATCTAGAAGTTAAAAATATAGGCCAAATAAATCTTGAATAATCATCTATCAAGACGAAAACATATCGATGACCAGCTCTACTACTTACCTTCATAGGACTGTATAAATCCATATGAATAAGTTGTAAAGGTTTATAAGTACTTACATCCTTTTTCAGCTTGAATAATGATCTAACATGCTTATAACCAACACAATTATTAGAAAGTTTGTCAGTGTCAAATTTTACGGAGGGAAGACTGTCAACAAGATCCATCCTTTTCAATTTGTTCAAACTATAAGATCTTATGTGACCGAACCGTTTATGGCATATTGTAGGATCATTAATAACTACACTCATACATGTTAGAGAAGAAGAGGGTATAGAATTGACATCACAAATATAAATGGTGTCCTTTCTCTTGCCGTCTAATAGAACATTACTAGATCCTTCACGAAAAATACGGCAAGCGTTTGAATGCAATACTACTTTGTTTCCTCAATCACACAACTATGATATGCTTAGTAAATTGTGTCTTAAACCTTTAACATACAACACGTTGTCAATGGCGTGTGAGTCAGAAATACCTATTTTACCTATACCAACTGTTTCGGGTTGAAAACAATCAAGTCAGCGTTGCCCGACCCGGAGTTAGGTCAACGCACTCCTTTCAAATGTTTGTTGGATGGATGTCTATCTACCTCTACCTTCAAACTGTCCATCCACACGTAACACAAAGGGCCTCGAGGGTGTCTCTAGGGGCCCATCTCTGATGCCTAAGTCAGTCAGGTAACCTCAGATATTATCCGAGAGCTTTGGCCTAATGCTCGGTCTCGGTTCTCTCTCTTATTTGCTTAAGGTAGTCTTATTTCTAGAGAGAGAAAGTAGTAGTTGTTGTTGTTGTGTGGTTGTTGATGGAATGATTCTTGTTATTTTCTTTGTCGTTCCTTACAAAGAACTTAGCCCCTAAGTAAGTGTCTTCCCTTAGAAGAACTTCAAGGAAGATATTTTATGTGGGAGGATGTGTACCTTACTTTTTGACTTGGCTACCATTCGGACCCGTTTGACCCACAGATTGGCATGCGGGTCGGGTCGACTTGACGTGCCCCATCAATTTATCCCAAATAGGATGGCGTCTGAGCTAGGTGCCTGAGTGTATTTTTCCTTTTATGGTGGGTCAACAAGGTTTTGTTTCGTATGCAGTTTTGTGAGAGTTTCGTCGTTGCGAATGATGTTGCGCCAGGTCGCGGCTTGGAGGTGGTCTGCCTACTTCTTGCGCAATCCCTTTATAAATGCCTCTGGTAAGCGAGTTCACAGATATCTTTTGAGATTTTTCTGCAGTGTTTCGTCTGTTAGGGTTACAAAGAATTTGGGGCGTGGAGTTTTCATGATGCCGTTATCGAGTAGGAGTATTGTGCCTAGGAGTAAGCGGCCAGCCAGATCGAAGGAATCGATCACCTCTACAGTGTATGCTCTTGTGGCGGAACCGGAGGAAGGTGAGGCGACTTCAGAGCCCGTGAATCCTGAGTAGGAGCAGGTTTTGGATGGTCTTCCTTAGGTTCGGAGTCGGCAAAGGGATGCCCATTATCGAGTAAGGAAGGCATTCTGGGATCTTCTCTTTGGAGATCGTTGGTCGACCGTGGTGTAGGCCGAGGCTATGCGAATCATTTCCGAGACTGCTAAGGATGAGGGCTTTGATGTTGCAGAGGTGAGTTTTGCCGAGATCGAGCTATCCCTGTCCAAGGCGGTCAGAGCGCCTGCGTCGCAGGAATCCTTGTGTAGGAGTTTTCGTCTTTTTGTCTATGGTAGACTAATTCTTGTACTTAGGAGTTAAGTAGCTTCTTTTATAATCTTTGTACCTTCATCTCTTTTGCTCGTGAGAATTGAATAGAAATTTTTACCCCTCTGTGCCGCATGTTTATAAAAGGATGTGTTACTTCTTCTTGGGGAATGCTCTCTGGGGACTCCCTGAAGTTTACATTGTACCCTCCTATTTTTGTTGATGTTGGTGGTCACTCGGTCTATTGAAGACTTGTGCCCCTATCTGTCAGGCAGTTCTTCACCGTCTACTGTTGGTATGCTGAGCCGATCCCCGTCTCCTTATGAGCTATCCCCTGCGGACATTGTGGAGCTTAAGGCATATTTGTCCGGCCTTAGCTCGTCCGGTAGGATATTTCAAAGGGAGGTGCATCGATTACAGTACATGCTTCATCGCCTAATGGTCAGTTTTTCCCTAGGACATTTAACAGTGACCTCGATCATGACTTCTCTTAACCGTTGTAGCATGGCTGTGAAGCTGGTTCGGAAGTATAGAGCAAAGTTAAATGGGCGTTTGAGCGTCGGGTCGGCCGGGATTCGTTGGACCGGTCCTCCCTCTCTGATTCGGGGGAAGGCCCGGGCTCTCCAGAATCCTCTTCCTCTCGGACGTAAGGCTATCTCGACATAGAGATCTTTTGCAGGAGGAGAAGTGTCCTGCAGTCTCTTCGGTAGGTGAGCTCGAGCCTAGTCTTCTAGATGTAATCCTTGTATATTCGCTAGATAGATACATGCGTTCAGCTCTCTTTCTTTTTAATCGGCTGATATGTTGATTGTAGATTCGGCTTCTTTTCCTTTGGGCTTTTCCTGATTCAGTACGTCTTTGAATCCATAGCCGTTTTTTGCTTTTTTATACATATGTCGCCCTCTGATTCCTCAGGAGATTCGGTAGGGGTTGACTGCATTTTTTTCCATCTTTGGTTTTGCTATAAATAGGAATGTCGTTGCCTAGGGTTTTTGCATAACTCGTTGCGCACTTCAGCGGAAATGGGTGTAAGAACGCGATTCCTTTACTCCTTTTTCTCTCATTGTAGACCTCCTCAGTTGATCTGTACTCCTGGGGGGATCGGGGAGATTATACTTTATCAAGAAAACTCATTTCATAGAAAACAGAAATAGTCATCACGGCCCTCATAATGCTTCCTTATGGATTTTCTGTCTCCATTACTCGTCTGATTTTGGATGGAAATTTTGGGTAATATCCGACCCGTGTCACGACAGTGTTGTTGGATGATCTACCACCCTGTTGCATGTCTCTCGATAGGATGTGCGGCCTGGTTGCCCAGTGGTGTCCATTGTTCCGCTGATCCTGATGGTGCCTTGACGAGGGGCGCTTTTGGGGACACGTACCTCATCAGCGGGATTATTCGTGGAGAGTTAGCCGAAGCTCTCTTGTCGGATTGTCGCTGGCCCCTGCGTAGGTCGGTTGCCTTCGGGTGGCTAGCTTATTGGCGAGGATTGGACATCTCTTGGATGTTTATATCCTCGCTCGAGCTGCTTAGCAGTCCTCCTCCCTGGTGGTTTTCCTTCAGGAGAGGTCCTTTCCTATTTGGCTGGAGCTCCAGGACCTGTCCTCTTGTCCGGCATCAGTGTTTCTCCTCAGGGCACGTCCTTGCTTTAAGGTCGGTCCATGTCTCTGGGTTTTCGCCGATCTGTAGACGTCCCTCCTCAAGGGTTTCAGCTTCTCGGCGCCCGAAGGAAGGTTTCCTTCCATCATTTAGGGGTGAGCTTTGGGTGAGCCAGGGGAGTTAGGTCAGAAGTTTGCTCCCTATTCCATTCGGGCCGCTACTTCTCTTCATTCTTATGGTTGTTGAGCCAGGGGTGGCATGCTCCGTAGGATTCAGGTGAAGCGTCCGGCTTACTTTGTTACTTTGTCGAAGATCTACTACTTGAAGATCTCCTGCCGGTCCTCGTAGCTTTAGCTTTTTCATTTGCTGTCTTGCCTTCTACAATCGGTGTTTGTAACTTTTGTAATGCATAGAATTGTATTGAATAAAATAATGATTTGTGTCATTCTATTTATTTTCCATCTCTAGATCTTTAATTTTGTGGGCCCTTATTCAATCATTTGAACAGGTTTCGTTGAGTCTCCTCCTCTTTACTACTCTGGGTAGTTGGGAGGACCACATTGACTCCCCCCTTTCTGCCATTTATGGACCGTCCGGTGATTGCCTCACTATAAGTGGAGAACTTTCACCTCGAGGTTTAATCTTGTCATCCCTTCTTTTCCCAATCATTTATTCCTTCTCTCGTCTTTAGCTTATACCTCGTCTCTTTTTCGGGCTTTTGCTTCGACATCAGAAGAATAGGATAAAGGCTGCTTTACCTCGGAAGGAGTGGCGTAGGAGAGCTCGAGTCCATTTGATGGCTATGTTGCATCGGTTTGCCATCTTTGACGTGGATAAGGCGAGGGCCAAGACAACTGTTCGTGCCAAGGCTCAGAATCTTGATCCTTTGTCTTCTGCCCCGACTCTGGTGGCGAGGGGGTGGCTCTCCGGTTGATTACTTAGAATTGTCGTCCTCGCAGGATTACTTTGATAGGAAGTCTTCATATTTCCGGTCAGATAGTTCCTTCGGTGGGTCTACTCTCGGGTACCCTTTGGGAGACTTCTCGGATTAGATAAAGTCTTGGCTCAGCGTCTCTTTGTCAGCTTGAGCGCTTTTATCTTTGCGCCGGATGTAATCTGTAATCACGTGTGTAATTTTGTAATGGTGCAATTTCAATAAGATCTTGGCTTGGCATCTCTTTGTCGGCTCAAGTTCCTTTATTTTTGCTTCCTTTCCTTACACGTTTCGCAGTTATCGATATTTAGAATTTGAACCTGGGGCGGTTATGTTTTCCTTGCTTTGCAGCCGTTCTGTTTCCTTTCTTGTGGATGTTTGACGCGTGTCTGATGATGTATGGACTTCTCTTGCCCCCGCGCATCGTATCCGCAGAATTTAGGGCTTTGTGTTCACCCTATAAACTACTCCCTCCTCAACATCTTCGCACTTTTCAAAACTCTGCTCAGAAAATTTTCTGAGAGTATATTATTTCCCTCTTTACTCGATCTTCTGTTATCCACCATCATTCGATTTTCAGGTTAGTTGTTTCCTTCCTTACTTAGCTTTTTCGTGATGGAATATAGAGTTGCCGGTGAGATGGATTCATCTGGCGTTGGTCAAGGGAACTCGTCTGACGTTTCCGGCTTTTCATGTGACGCTCCATTGGGTCGACCCGTTCCCCATCTTGGTTACCCCGACTAGTTTGCAGAGCTTGGTGCTCATGAAAAGGGGTCGGCGTCCGATATCAAGAATTCGGATGACGAACTTCTTGATATCGAACCGATCAACGTGTCGGGGTCCGCTCAAATCGTTGGCCTAGACATTGTGGTTTTCGTCTGTCGTACCTTAGCTAAGGTTAAGTACGACCTTGCCCTTCATTCGTATCCTGATTATTCTTTTGCAAGTTGGATTCGACTTCTGTCAGTGCAGGAGCCTGTTTATCGCAATTTCGATACTCCTCCGGAGTATGACATTAAATTTCCGACCGACACTGACATAGTGTGTGATCCTCCCGCTGGTTACATGGTGGTCTACTTGCATCATCTAGAGTTCGGTCTTCATTTTCCTTTGGACCCTTTCGTCGAGGAGTTCTTCTTTAGGGTGAATACGGCCCTTTGTCAGGCGACTCCTCGGTCCATTTGGAATTTGGTCGCCTTTGGTTGGTGATGCCTCTTTGCTGGGCTGACACCTTCTTTGGAAGTCTTCAAGAGGTGTGTGGTCCATAGAAATGTGACCCCTACCCTGACCAGATCCTCGTATACTCTGGTAAAGGGTCTTGACTATCTCACCGTGTTTCAGGCGTTGGACGGTGTAAATCATTGGAAAGCTTGCTTCTTCTACATCAGGTGCCCTCCATGTTAAAGGCTTCCCAAGAATTTTAGGAACGGCGTGCGGCTCGGTCTGGATTACAAGAAAGCCGGTTCTTCCTCTCCTTTGGCCGCCCTCTCTGAAGAGGAGAAGGTGATGTTGTACTTGTTTGAGCAGAGTTATAATGCTAAGGCTCCTGAGCCAAAGTAATGGCTGCCTATTACTGATGTGATTCTAAGAGATGATTTCCTTTGTCGGGTGGGACTAGTTCCGACCCGTCGCTCAGGTATGGGAGGGTCATTAACCGACCCTCTTCCATTCGCGTTTTCTAACCATTGCGCTTTCCCTTTTTGTTTTTTGTCTTCCTGATGCATGTAATCTATCTTGCAGAGTTTTGCGCTATGGAGTTCATGGTCGATGAACTTAGGATGATCGGGCTTTCGATGAACTGGGAAATCCTTGAGCGGATTCCTCCGATCAGGCAAGATCTTCAGAAAATTGGCCTTGACAAGTTGATAAGGCGTGCCGGCTGGGATAGGGACGCGAATTTGAACATGGTTAGTCGGGGCGGTCGTCAGGTGCGTGTGACTCGTTCGTTAGCTCAGGCGCTGCCTCGATCTTTGGATCGTGATCACGGTGAGCCCTCGTCTGGAGTTCGACCTGTGACCCGATCTCGTCGGGCGGCTAAGCCAGTTTTCGTTCTGTTACCTGCGCCTCTACTCTGTGCCTCATACATCCTAGAACAAACATCTCCTGTGGGTCGACATGCGTTCCCCCTCGCTCATCGGCAGCGGTAGTCGTCGTCGGCCTCTTACAAGGAGTTTGCCGCTCATGTCTCTAGGCGGAGTATCACTGTTGTTGTAATTAGCTCTTGTCCCGAGGATGGTAAGCGTAAACCAAGTTCCGAGCCTAGGGAGCACTTGGCTAAAAGGGTGCATTTCGTAGAGAAGGGGGTCCTTATTAGCAAGGATCCTCCACTTCATCCTGTTGGTGACTTGACTAGCCCCAAGTTTTCTGGGCTCAAATGCTCGTTTATCAACTTTTCTAACTTTATCTTGGAGTCGGGCAAGGTCGTTCCTAGCAATGATCAAGTCGATTCTGCACCTCGTGAGGGAGTGCTTATGGCGGAAACTAGCGGCCCTCCTTCGAGCTCTTTCATGAGCTACATGGGTCTTCCCGACCCTCTTCCTCCGCGTCCTAGGCCTGTTGAGGACATTTTTGGCTGTATGGGGGATCTAGGTGTCATTATGCAGAGGGCCTTGATTGCCTATGAGTATGTTTCTCAGTCTTATCGGCGTATTCAGGGTGCTTCTTTGGATCTCCAAGGTATTGTTCGTGAGAGGGACTTGGCGTTGAAGGCCAAGGCAGACGCCGAGGGCGAGGCCCAGCTTGCGACTGAGAAACAGGAGGAGGTGGCGTCAGCACTTAAGTTGGTAGAGAAGAAGGTTGGCTATTTGGAGGAGCGCTTATCTTGCTCTAATGCGTCCCTTAGGGATGTCCAGACTCAGGTGATGGCTTTGAGAACGTCTTCTTCTGACTTGCTGGGTCAGGTTGCTCACTCCAAGCGATAAGCTGGTGAGGCAATAGCTGAGTTGGCCCGGGTTAGTTTGATTAACCAGAGGGTGTTGTCTGAGCTTGAAGAAACGCGAGCTACTACCCGTGAGTCGGAGGCCGAGATGGCGTCTCGTATTGCTGAGCTTAGGACAGAGGTAGGAGAGACCGTTGCTTTCTAGGAGGAGTTGTCAACTGCGGTAGTAATTAGAGACCATGAGGAGTGCGAGCAGGAGATGCGTGATTGAATTGCTCGAGTTGATCCTAACTTCGGCTGGAACCAAAATGACCTTTTAGCTATTGCCGACAACGAGGAAGTTGTTTTGGCGAGGTCGTGGCTCCTGGACCCGAGGGGGGTGTAGTTTCCTCTATTGCCGAGGCCGTGAATAAAGATTCTGCAGAAGATGGAGCTCTTTATGCCCAAAATGATGCTGATTCGAGGCTGGAGGGCTTATCCCCTAAATAGGGATTCGGGCTATCATCCTACTATTCGTGCTCTGTGCCGGGATAACCAGATCCGAGTCTTCAAGACACAACTGGGTCGTCCTCTCGTGGGGCTTCATTGGTCCTCTTCCTGCCTACCTTTTATCTGCATTTTTGCTTACTTTGGTTTTCAGCTTAGCGTAGGCGGAGTTGGGTCCTTATTCGGTCGGTTGGCTTATAACATTTGTTAACATTTATTTTGTTGAATGTTCTGCTTTGGTCACTTTCTAGATTTGCATGCGCGTTCTCGCCTAACGTTGTGCGTCCCTTCTCGGGTGTCCCTACTTACGTTGTTTTGCCAGGGTCGTCCCTTTACGGGTTTGTCCCTGACTACTCCGAAATTTTCGATCAAGGTTCTTTTTGCGGTGCCCTTGCCTACTTCCATCGTTTTCGTCTAGGAGTCCCTCTAGGGGTGTCCACGCCTACTCCGGCCATTTTCAGTCAGAGTATTCCTCTAGGGGTGTCTCCGCGTACTCTTTGTTTTGGTTCAGGCGTCCCTCTAGGGGAGTCCCTGCCTACTCCGGTATTTCGGTCAGGGTGTCCCTTAACGGGTGTCCCTCCCGACTTTATCTGTTCGGTCTGGGCGTCCTTCTATAGGAGTCTGTAACACCCCAAAAATTTGAGTCAGTTTAGAAATATGTGGAAAATAATTTCGCTAAACTGAAATTTTAGAAAGAGAAAGGAGAATAATTTTAATTCAAATTTCAAATTTGAATAGTAAAGAAAATCGTACATCGATTTGGAAATCGAATTGAAAACCAATAATAACTTGAACCGGAAAAGGGAAAGAAAACAAAGGACGTGCGATAACTATAATTAAGAACGCAAACTACCTCGTATTTAAAACCTTACTTCAAGGTGAAGCACTCGGGAGTCAAGCTATATAACTTAATGTTAGTATCGTTTCGTAATTAAAATTGACCCGAATACAATTAGAACTAACTTTATTATATATAACCAAACTCCCCTTTCTCAATTCTCGTTTTTTTCCTCACCAATTACCTCATAATAACAAAAAAATAAAAATAAAAAAGAAAGTCCCTGGAAGTGTGTAGAAAGGGCAGAAACTGTAGGAGAGAAAGAAGAGGAAACAAGAGGAAAATCATGCTTATTCATCCCAATTCATTACCATCATCCATTATATTTTTGTAAGTTAACCTTAAACTTTTAATCTAATTTTAATATTTTAGTTTAATCCTTACTAATTAGAGCTTATTATGTTAATAAAAGATGAATAAGGGAGGATTAGACAAAGGTGTAAGACGGTCTTAACAAGTAATTACAATTTCGTTACAAGGGTTAATTTTACTTATCTTTGAGGAGATGAAGCTTGTTGGGTATAATGAGTTTCTGATTTTGTGAGTTTTGTTTATTTGTGTATTAGATTAGTTATCGGTTGTTGTTTCATCTTATTCGAATCATTTGTTTACGTTTTGTGATTGTTTATGTTTGAATATAGAGATTAGTTGAGGAATGCAATCAAGTCTATATTATAGTAGTAACTTTCAGGATTGACTGGATTTAACGGCGCTGTTGTATATTTAAGTATGATTTCAATCTAAATTATCATTCATTATCGTTGATATGTGTTAATATTGCTCCCTTATTAGTACCTTGTTTAATCCTTTATGTGGATTAATTTATCGGACTTTGAGCTAGTTTATTTCATACTTCGTCCGTGTCAGTCAATAGTTATCTATTTCCCTTTTAGTGAAAGGAAGGTGTGTGCCTTATATGTGTGAGACACACTGTTTTTGATAACAAACTTGTAGTATTTATGAACTAAGATATTGTATGGTAATATTCGTTTTGGTTTTTAAAGATTGCGAGCATGGGAAGTGGGGATAAAGAGGCAAAGCGAAGGGAACGAATTACAGATTTAGATGAAAATTATCGACATCTTAACATCGCTAATTTTAGTTTTCAAACTCTTTTTAAAAATCTTGAGATGCAATTTGTTTGAATTTTAAATTCAAAGTTGAACTTTATCTTAAGGTGGGTGGACTGTTCGGTTTTGACAAGTCTTCATTATGGATGGTAGTGTTCTTCATTGCAGCAGGAACCCTTTTGTTCCAATTATGAAGACTGCACTTTTTAACAACTTTACTTACGCTTTTTGGAAAAACAGAATTTTAAAGGATTTTCACTTCGAGTATATTTGTAATTGTTGGTTTTGAAAGCTGATTTTTGTCCTTACAACTTCATCATTTCGTATTTTCAAGTTTCGAAGACGAAACTTCTTTTTAGGGCGAGTGACTGTAACACCCCAAAAATTTGAGTCAGTTTAAAAATTTTAGAAAGAGAAAGGAGAATATTTGTAATGCAAAATTCAAATTTGAATATCAAAGAAAATCGTACATCAATTTGGAAATCGAATTGAAAACCAATAATAACTTGAAACGAAAAAGGGAAAGAAAACAAAGGACGTGCGATAACTATAATTAAGAACGCAAACTACCTCGTATTTAAAACCTTACTTCAAGGTGAAGTACTCGGGAGTCAAGCTATATAACTTAACGTTAGTATCGTTTCGTAACTAAAATTGGCCCGAATACAATTAGAACTAACTTTATTATATATAACCAAACCCTCCTTTCTCAATTCTCGTTTTTTTCCCTCACCAATTACCTCATAATAACAAAAAAGAAAAAAGAAAAAAGAAAGTCCCTGGAAGTGTGTAGAAAGGGCAGGAAACGTAGGAGAGAAAGAAGAGGAAACAAGAGGAAACAAGAGGAAAATCATGCATATTCATCCCAATTCATTACCATCATCCATTTTATTTTTGTAAGTTAACCTTAAACTTTTAATCTAGTTTTAATATTTTAGTTTAATCCTTACAAATTAGAGCTTATTATGTTAACATAAGATGAATAAGGGAGGATTAGACAAAGGTGTAAGACGGTCTTAACAAGTAATTACAATTTCGTTACAAGGGTTAATTTTACTTAGCTTTGAGGAGATGAAGCTTGTTGGGTATAATGAGTTTCTGATTTTGTGAGTTTTGTTTATTTGTGTATTACATTAGTTATCGGTTGTTGTTTCATCTTATTCTAATCGTTTGTTTACGTTTTGTGATTGTTTGTGTTTGAATATATAGATTAGTTGAGGAATTCAATCAAGTGTATATTATAGAAGTAGCTTTTAGGATTGACTGAATTTAACGGCGCTATTGTATATATAAGTATGATTTCAATCTAAATCATCCTTCATTATCGTTGATATGTGTTAATAATGACCCCTTATTAGTACCTTGTTTAATCCTTTTTGTGGATTAATTTATCGGACTTTGAGCTAGTTTATTTCATACTTCATTCGTGTCAGTCAATAGTTATCTAATCCCCCTTTAGTGAAAGGAAGGTGTGTGCCTTATATGTGTGAGACACACTGTTTTTGCCAACAAATTTGTAGTATTTATGAACTAAGATATTGTATGGTAATATTCGTTTTGGATTTTAAAGATTGCGAACATGGTAAGTGGGGATAAAGAGGCAAAGAGAAGGGAACGAATTATAGATTTAGATGAAAATTGTAATACTCTGTATTTTAGAGGATGGTCAAAGGTGATGATAATAATAATAATAATAATAATAATAATAATAATAATAATAATAATAATAATAATAATAATAATAATAATAATAATAATAATAATAATAATAATAATAATAATAATAATAATAATAATAATAATAATAATAATAATAATAATAATAATAATAATAATAATAATAATAATAATAATAATAATAATAATAATAATAATAATAATAATAATAATAATAATAATAATAATAATAATAATAATAAATAAGATAAGGAAAGTTCCTCCACCTACCTATTAGTATAAATAGGACCCTCTGGCTATTCGTTTGTCACTCATATACATAAATCACAATTAAAAGTGAGAGAGAGAGAAATAAGAAGAAAAAGGGAGCTATATATCTATCTTAAAACTGTCTTAAGGTAACCGTCTCATAAACCTTTTATATTATAATTCACTTATTTAAATAATATGTTGACTCGACCCAAGACCCGACTTTGACCATGGGCTCGACCTAGACTGACCTTGACTCGTTGACCATGACCCGTTGACCGTTGACCAGCTTTAGTTTAGGATTTAATCAAAGCATATTATTGTTGTTGTTTATACTTGGACCCATCTTAAGAGACCCCAAAACCCAACCCATTGACTATTTCGACCCAAGTGACTTAAGGGCAGGGCTAGGGTGGTGTATGGGGGTCGTGAAGGTGGTGTTTTTGGCGGAGGTTAAGGTGGTAGTAGGCTGTGGCGGTCTGTTTTACGGGTTAGTGTCGATTGGTTGCTGCTTTAAAAACAGGAACTGTCAGACCCGTTTTAGTGACCCCTACGTACTGGGCTGGTGGGTCGACTAACTAGAGTGGTTCAAGGTGATGCTAGGGCTGTCACTGGTGGTTGTCGTGGTGGCAGGAGGTGTCGCATGCTGTGTATTGTCGGGTTGTTGTTGTTACTGTGCGTGGTGGTGGTGTTGTTTGCAGGTCGAGATATCAGCCTTACTTCGACACAGCCATGACCGACCTATGGGCTCCACCGTGGGTCAAGTGGTCGACCATGGTAGTGGCCTTGGTGGCGGGTCTGGTTGTGTCGAGGTTGGTGAAGGTGGGAGGAGGGGATTTATTGCTTGATTGTTGAAGAAGGGATTCGGTGTTGTTTTTGGCGGCTGTAGTAGGTGTTGGTTGGTGGTCTTGGACTCGGCCAGGTGGTGGCAGGCATGGCAAAGGGTGGCTGCCACGGCCTGGTGGGGACTAGGTGGTGGTGACTTGGTTGTATTGGTGTCGCGTTCAAGGGGAAACCGGGTTTGAGGAGAGGGGTTAGTATATTTGTTGAAACCGTTTCAAATAGTGTAAATCGTAATATTAATAATTCGTATGGGAATTGTTATTTTAATTAATTAATTAGTTTATTCGCGCATGGATATAATAATTATTATTATAATATTTTGGTTTGGTGACGGGTTTTAATATTTAAATCGTAAATTGAAACGTAGTTAGTTAATTAATTTATTTGGGGCATAAATATAATTATTGCTATTATTATTACTTTGATAGGTGACAGATTCGTAGAAGGAGATCGCTTTTAATTGTTATTATTTTAATATTGCTTGGACTCGGATTTGCTATTGAGGTAGGATAGCTACTCAACTACTTTAATGTTTACTTGAATGATATTATCTGAATGAATTGGTTGAATTACTTGGATGGATGATATATGATTGTTGGATGATTGCATTGAGATGAATTGATTGTGACTACCTCAGCTCGTGACTGAGATGATTTTATTATTGACTACCTCAGCTCGTGTCTGAGATGATTATATTGATTATTGGATTCCTCAGCTTCGTGTCTGAGATGGTAAGAAATTATGTTGCTCAATTGTTGCATTTTCATATCATGAGCACTTGCATTGGATACCTCAGAACTGGTTCTGCAGGACTTGTTTCTGGGATGATGAGACTACCTCAACTTTTGTTGGGATGATGAGACTACCCCGGCCAGGGATTGGCGAGATGAATGGGAGCGTCTGAGGATTGATCATGAGCGTGCATTGCATTTGCATTTAATATTTTTCTCGTATCCATTTATTGTGGTTGTTTGGCTATTCCTACTCAACCTCGTGGTTGACAGTGTATTCGTGAACACCTGTGGTGAACCTTAATGGAGAGCAGATTTGACATGTACTAAAGATTAGCTAACTTGTGAGCTATAGGATGCGTGAGGACTTGGCCAGTCTACCTAGAAGTCTAGATCACATAGAATATTTAATCACTATATTTATTTCCGCTGCGAATTGTAATTATTTTATATTATAAGTTTTAGTTGGAAAATTTGTAGTAAACATGTAATTGTTAAAGTTTTAATTTAAAGTACTTTGGTGAGTTGGACTTTGTTATTCACTACCTCGGGAAGCCGAGATGGTAACAGTTTTATTTATTTGGGAAAGTCTAGCTAAAGGCTCCTAGATAAATGGGGGTGTTACAAAGTGGTATCAGAGCGAACGATCATCAGGCTTAAACAAATGAACCCAATGAACTTAGGATGAGTCTAAATAAAATGAACCCCGGGTAAAAACTGTTAGGAGCCTCTAATGCGGTTAAGAAGCGTGCCTTAATTCGTATCCTGGCCCTCTCAGTTTTAAACCGGTCACCTAGGGAAAGGATAAGAGAGTGGGTAGTTAGTAGTAAGATATTTATGAGTCAGTTGTATGTTATTTACTAACTTTGTTGCAAGGTGAAAGATATTGCAAGGTAAGTAAAATGGATGAGATGTAAAATGGTTGAGAATTGTATGAGATGTTTTTTTTACATATGAGGGATGTTGGATGATTGATGATGGATGTAATTGTGATGATTGTATGAATTAGAAAACATGTCTAGTGATATGCGGTACATGTTCCCGAAACCATGCTTCTTACAATGTTTTGCAATGATTAGATAGAATATAGATTTGTGTACTTGTGATATAAGAAATAAGAGTAATATAAGGAATGCAAAAGTTAGATGCCTAGCCATGTGTAGAGTGTGATGAACGAGTTACGATAATTTGGGTATAGGAGGATACTTGTAAGGACTTGTGACTTTGTAAAGGATGACCTAGAGCTAAACTCGTTTTGTCTGATTTTAACACGATTATTTTATCATTTCCGGAACCATGTTATATTAGGATGGTGGTGACGATATGGGATCATAAATGGGGAGAATAAACCATGCATTTGAATTTTGACCTAGGAGGGGTGACAGTGTTGACTAAGACCTTGGTGGTAGGATGACCTTAGTTCAATTCAAGTGATCACATGAGCTTATTTTGGAGGAATTAGTTGTTACCCTATAACTTTTCATAGTATGGAGACTTATACCCTTTCTTTTACTTTTATAGACAATATGGTACCAAAGAGAGATAAATCTTCTACCATGACCAATGAGGAGATTGGGAGGCTGCAGGACCTGAATGCTGCATTATTAGAGATTGTAAATGGAAAGAAAGATGAGATGAATCCTTCTAAGGTGGGAGCATCAGTGGCTCGATATAAGCCAACAAAGTATGAGGGAGTTGGGGAACCATCCTTTCTAGGAGAGTGGTGTAGGGAGTTCGATAATATTTTTGACTTGATAGTTTGTCCAGAAGAAATGCAAGTTGACCAGGCTGTATTCTATTTGAGAGGGTAAGCTGGGAGGTGGTGGACCAAGAATAAAGAGACTATAAGAGAGTCATTTAAGTTGAGTGAGGAACCATATGTACCATGGAAGAATTTCAAAAACATTTTGAGAGATACCTTTATACCTGAACACATTAGGAGTAAGATGAGAGCTCAGTTCGATTCTTTTAAGATGACTGATGAAATGACTGTGGAGGATTATCATAACAACTTCATGGAGTTAGCTGAGTATGTGGCAGATTTGAATTATAATAATGAAGTGTTGGCAATGAGGTTCGAGAAGGGGTTGACTTTGGCTATTAAAAAGAGACTTATTGCAGGTGTACCTACCATTGTTGAGGAGGTATACCAGAGAGCAGGTCATGCTGAGAGGATTAAGGAGATGGTAATGGAAGAGAAGAAACAAAAAAGGAGAAAGGAATAAGAAGTCTGAGGTCATGAGTGAGGGAGCTGGGGGAAGTAAGAAGGCAAACACTAACCAGTTTAGAGCTTACACTAGTAGTGGTGCAACATTTGGAGGTAGTGTTAGTCATGGTGAGAGTCGAGGTGCTTTTAGTGGGCCTAGTGGTATTCAATGCTTTAGATGTGGGAAGATGGGACATAAAGCCTTTACTTGTAAAGTGGTTAGGGATGGTCCGAGTGGAGAGCATAGAAGCCAAGGAGGAGGTTTCCATACACCTTCACCTAGTCAAAGGAGCGACCAACAATTCAAAGGTTGGAGTAACCAGAGGAGTTACAACAACTACTCTAACCAGAACCGTTACAACAACTATATCAATCAGAGCTCTAGGAATGGGTCTTACCAGAGGCAAGGAAATGATGGGAATCACCATAGTGCAGGTAAGAGCGTAGCTGGATCCAGTGGGATAGGGCAAGGAGGAGCTAAGACTAATGATGTTGTTTGATTAGGTATGTAGGTTACGGGGACGTAAGCTTTCTTTTATGGGGGTAGGATGTAATACTCCGTTATTTCTTGTTATTAATGTTTATTTCTTATTATTTATGATACACTTTGGTGATACATTTTGAGTATATTAATAATACATTTGGATACGCGTTTTAAGTACGTTTTGATCTCTGCTAAGTTTGTTGGTTTATGTTGGGAATTTGTATTGTTGGAGGTTTCTTGAGTATGTTTGAGTGAACTTCAGGACGAAGTTCTTTTTAAGGAAGGAAGACTGTAATACTCTGTATTTTAGAGGATGGTCAAAGGTTTAGTCAACGATATTTTATTAAAATGTGATTTATGAAAATGGATATTTTATATTTTAATTATTATTAATTATTGAGACTTGTAATTATGAGACGGAAAATAATATTTAAATAATACACAATAATATATGACGGAGGATGTATACATATGATGCATACTAGTATAAATATCTATGGTGACGGTATTATATGATATATAAGGTAACAAGTATTTTATACGGTATTAATACGGTAATAATATGGGATAATAATAATAATATTACCTAATAAGATAAGAAAAGTTCCTCCACCTACCTATTAGTATAAATAAGACCCTCTGGCTATTCTTTTGTCACTTATATAATAAATCACAATTAAAGTGAGAGAGAGAAAAAAGAAGAAAAAGGGAGCTATATATCTATCTTATAACCGTCTTAAGGTAACCGTCTCATAAACCTTTTATATTATAATTCACTTATTTAAATAACTTGTTGAGTCGACCCAAGACCCGACTTTGACCAGGGACTCGACCTCGACTGACCTTGACTCGTTGAACATGACTCGTTGACCGTTGACCCGCTTTAGTTTAGGATTTAATCAAAGCATATTATTGTTGTTGTTTATACTTGGACCCATCTTAAGAGACCCCAAAACCCGATCCATAGACTGTTTTGACCAAAGTGACTTAAGGGCAGGGCTAGGGTGGTGTATGGGAGTCGTGAAGGTGGTGTTTTTGGCGGAGGTTAAGGTGGTAGTAGGCTGTGGCGGTCTGTTTTACGAGTTAGTGTCGATTGGTTGCTGCTTTAAAAACAGGAACTGTCAGACCCGTTTTTAGTGACCCATACGTACTGGGCTGGTGGGTCGACTAACTAGGGTGGTTCAAGGTGATGCTAGGGCTGTCACTGGTGGTTGTCGTGGTGACAGGAGGTGTCGCATGCCATGTATTGTCGGGTTGTTGCTGTTATTGTGCGTGGTGGTGGTGTTGTTTGCAGGTCGAGATATCAGACTTACTTCGACGCAACCATGACCGACCTATGGGCTCCACCGTGGGTCAAGTGGTCGACCATGGTGGTGGCCTTGTTGGCGGGTCTGGTTGTGTCGAGGTTGGTGAAGGTGGGAGGAGGGGATTTATTGCTTGATTGTTGAAGAAGGGATTCGGTGTTGTTTTTTGCGGCTGTAGTAGGTGTTGGCTGGTGGTCTTGGGCTCGGCCAGGTGGTGACAGGCGTGGCAAAAGGTGGCTGCCACGGCCTGGTGGGGACTAGGTGGTGGTGACTTGGTTGTATTGGTGTCGGGTTCAAGGGGAAACCGGGTTTGAGGAGAGGGGTTAGTATATTTGTTGAAACCGTTTCAAATAGTGTGAATCGTAATATTAATAATTCGTATGGGAATTGTTATTTTAATTAATTAATTAGTTTATTCGGGCATGGATATAATAATTATTATTATTATATTTTGGTTTGGTGACGGGTTTTAATATTTGAATCGTAAATTGAAACGTAGTTAGTTAATTAATTTATTTGGGGCATAATTATAATTATTGCTATTATTATTACTTTGATAGGTGACGGATTCGTAGAAGGAGATCGCTTCTAATTGTTATTATTTTTATATTACTTGGACTCGGATATGCTATTGAGGTAGGATAGCTACTCAACTACTTTAATGTTTACTTGAATGATATTATCTGATTGAATTGGTTGAATTACTTGGATGGATGATATATGATTGTTGGATGATTGCATTGAGATGAATTGATTGTGACTACCTCAGCTCGTGACTGAGATGATTTGATTATTGACTACCTTAGCTCGAGTGTGAGATGATTATATTGATTATTGGATTCCTCAGCTTCGTGTCTGAGATGGTAAGAAATTGTGTTGCTCAATTGTTGCATTTTCATATCATGAGCACTTGCATTGGATACCTCAGAACTGGTTCTGCAGGACTTATTTCTGGGATGATGAGACTACCTCAACTTCGGTTGGGATGATGAGACTACTCCGGCCAGGGATTGGCGGGATGAATGGGAGCGTCAGAGGATTGATCATGAGCATGCATTGCATTTGTATTTAATATTGTTCTTGTATCCATTTATTGTGGTTGTTTGGCTATTCCTACTCAACCTCGTGGTTGACAGTGTATTCGTGAATACCTGTGGTGAACCTTAATGAGGAGCAGATTTGAAAGGTACTAAAGATTAGCTGACTTGGGAGCTATGGGATGCGTGAGGACTTGGCCGTCTACCTAGAAGTCTAGATCACATAGAATATTTAATCACTATATTTATTTCCGCTGCGAATTGTAATTATTTTATATTAAGTTTTAGTTGGTAAATTTGTAGTAAACATGTAATTGTTAAAGTTTTAATTTAAAGTACTTTGGTGAGTTGGACTTTGTTATTCACTACCTCAGTAAACCGAGATGGTAACAGTTCTATTTATTTGGGAAAGTCTAACTAAAGGCTCTTAGATAAATGGGGGTGTTACATAAATTATCGACATTGTTTCATAATGTGTATCATTTGATGAAGCTTATAACAAGGGTGCAACAAGTCGCACTTGAGGCACCATAGCGCATTTTGGCTAAAGTTTCACTGATCTCTAAGTTTAGTTGTGCGATTTAAACTATGAAGAGAAATGAAAACATGGCAAGTTTTTGAGGAAACCATAGAAGAAAAGTAAGTGAAATGACAATTTGTGAAAGTGTAAATGTAGAGGCTGGCGGATAGTATTTATCTTGCGAGTAAGACAAATCTCATTATTTGATGATTAAGTGAAATAATAAATTATTCTACTCATTGTTTTCTTACTTTTTTGCAATCATAGAGGCTTACAGACTACACTTGAATGAGCATATATAGGCCTTTGTTTTTCTTGTCTGGCAATCATATTTGCATTGATAGTTTTGATTTATAATAAATATGAAAAACAAACCCCTTAATTAAAGTCAGAGAACTTTAGAAAAGTATTGAAATATATAAATTTGAATTATGGCATGGAGCCATGGATGGGAGGGAATATATTATATTTTGTAACTAGCATATTTGGTTTAGTAAGAATTATAGTTTGGCTCATAACCCGCAGTGGCGAGCCGGGGAGAATTATAGTTTGGCTCTTAACTCGCAGTGGCGAGCTGAGCATATTAAAATGGTTGGCTCATAACCCTCAGTGGTGAGCCGGTCATATAAAAATGCCGAGAATTATAGTTGGCTCATAGCTCTGAGTGGCGAGCCGGTCAAACAAAAATGTCGAGAATTATAGTCGGCTCATAACCCGCAGTGGCGAACCGCCAAACAAAAATGCCTTTACTAGATGTGTGAGGTAAAGTGAATCTTACCTAAGCAAGTCATTAGATACTCTTGTTAGGCGCCGACCTGATATAGATATGATATAGAGGTGTGGACACTAAGGCTATGACCAATCTTGTTAATCTCTTAGTCTCGATGAAGTAAAAGGCTCTTATGTGCTAGAACTCGACTTGTCTTCTAACAAACCATTTTGTAAAGACAAAGTTAGTTCATTTGTTTTTATCATTGGAAATATTAAACTAATGAATTCTCGTTTTTTCTTTCATTTAGTTCTAATATTTAAATTTGTAAACTAATGAGGTAACGTCTATTACTCAGCTCATGTTTGTCCCATTTGGGCTACCTGTCATGGTGACGGTTTATTTTCAGGTTGCTTCTGCTGGCTATTCAAAAGGATTTTATTTCAAGACAAGATTTTATATAAAGAATTCTAAAAGTTTTATTTCATTTTGTATAAAGAATTCGTAATTTGTAAGACGGACTTTGTATATTGATTATAATACCTCCCTATTTTGGCTCAAAATTGTATGTAATTATAAATTTTTAATTAGCTTAAGATGAGGGGTGTTACAGAGTCCCAGCCTACTCCGTGTTCTTCATCCGTCTTTAAGGTCTTGGGTGTCCCTTTACGGGTGTCCCTGACTCTTGGACGTCTTCACTCATCGGTTCGGTCTTGGGTGTCCCTTTACGGGCGTCCCTGCCTACTTCGATGTCTCCATCTGTCTTTTCGTTCGTGGGTATCCCTTTACGGGTGTCCCTCCCTAATTCGACGTCTTCATCCGTCTTTTCGGTCTTGCGTGTCCCTTTACGGGTGTCCCTGCCTACTTGGACGTCTTCACTCATTGGTTCGGTCTTGGGTGTCTCTTTATAGGTGTCCCTGCCTACTTCGATGTCTTCTTGGTCATTGCTCCACTTATGTGGTAGCTTCCCTGCCCCCTGCCTATTAGTGACGACTGTATATTATGCTGATACGCAGTAACCGAACATTTTCTTCCGATTCTTTTAAGGGGTTAGGTTACATTTTTGCACGGAGCCGTCGACATGTTTGATTGTCCTCCGGCTCGCTCGCGTCAATGGCACAAGGTTTATTTAGGCGGTGTTTGCCCAGGTTGGAGTGCGTCGTCCCTCTTCTAGAAGTAATATTTCTTGATGGTTTCGGCGTTCCAGTATGCCCCTAATTCAGCTCCGTCCATGTCGGCGAGGTGTATGTACTGTTCCTTCGGATCTTGGTGATTTGGTAAGGGCCTTCCCAGTTTGCATATAGCTTGCCATGTAGATTGCGATGTCCGACCGCTGCGCTTTTCCTTAAAACATAATCTCCGACATGAAACTGTTGCAGTTGTACTCTTCGATTGTATTGTCTTTTCATTCGGTTTTAGTACTGTCCTGGTTTCCTCGACTAGGTCGTGGGCACTTCTCATGTCTTCTTCGTTGCTCTCTGAGTCTTAATACATGTTGCATGCAGTGTGATGCGTGTATTTTATATAAGGTTTTTACCTCATTTTTACACGCATTTCCTTGTTATTTATGTGGCATCCAGCTATAAATGCCCCATGTAATACGACGGTTTTCTATGTCTATGGGTACTCTATCGAGTGGGGCTTACTCTGTCGAGTAACTATGTTTTTATGCAAAACAGTAGTCTGCCTGATTGGTACTCGATCGAGTACGTGTGGCACTCGATCGAGTAAGAGGCACTCGATCGAGTATGTCATTTACTCGATCGAGTAAGTGTGTTTTACGGGTGTTTTTGACGGGTTTTGTTAATAATGCGGGATTAGTATAATAGGATTATGTCATCCTTCTTAATCAGTTTTCACTTCTCTAAAAACCTTTCAAGAGAGAAAAAGAGTTACGTCGTTCTCATTCTTCGCGTTGTGATCCTTGTGTCGAGGGTAAGCTTTTTATATAATTTTTATAACGTTTTGTTAAAGTTGGTTGAAACCCTAATTGGGTAATTTGGGGGTTTTGGGGAGTATTATTGATGTTAGATTGTGATTGTATTATTGTATGTTTGATAGGAAGTAATTTCAGTGAAGAACGATGTTGATTAGCTGATTGTGACGATCTTGGTGATTGTTGTTCCAGGTAGGGATTTCTCTACTCAGTATTAATTACATAAGTGTGGTTGGTGATTACTGTTGTTGTTGTATATCGTATTGGCATTGGATTCTGATTTGGTGATTGTTGGTAGTGTTGTATAATTATTGCTGTATAACTGTCTGTGATCTTCGGGGCACATCCCTGGCTGAGTGGAGTCACTTGCGGGAGTAACTTCACGCCCTTGGTTCGCCCTCTGATCTGTGGAACCCGCCACAGGAGAGGATGTGCACATTAAGGAAACTTGGGTTTATCGCTCAGTGGTGATGAGCGGGGATTTGGTGGGTACGGCTGCGGTCCCCCAATGACGGTGTGGAGTACTTGTTGTGATGGGTACTCTGGCAGGGCTACACACTTTAGTGTGTAGTCAGTTGTGTGGAGATTCGAGATGGATACTGGAGATTTGTTTGAGCTGTTTTTGATATTGTTCCTTTATGGTTTTTGTTTTGTTTAATCAGTACTGACCCCGTTTAAATGTTTTGAAAACTATGGTGATCCATTCGGGGGTGGTGAGCAGTTATTGAGCAGGTATGAGACGATGCGCATGGGATAACTGGGATGAGGCATCACGTTGCAGTTTTAGAAGTCTTCCGATGTGTCGAAAATTTTGTAGTTGTTTGGTAGTTATCAGTTTTGAGAACCTTGTATTTCGTTTTAACAGTTTTTTGAGTTTGGCTTGTATCACTTAAGTCTTATTATCATTTAAATACGTTTCGTCATTGTTTATTTGAGTATCATTGCCTCGGATAACCGAGATGGTGACGTTCTCATACCTTAAGTGGTCCTGGTAAGGCACTTGGAGTATGGGGGTGTCACACCCCCGAATAGTCTACTTTGGTTTCTCTTGTATTAATTGCAGGTACGAACCAGAAAGGATCGAAATCTGGCTTGAACTTGTCCTAATTGCATGCATTTTGGAGAACGAGGAATCGGAGCTTGGAATATGTCAGTTAGAGATGTGTGAAGTGGCCTCGGAAGTTGTCAAGGAGTCCACCTGTGCTTATATAGCTCGATCGATCCATTTTGCTACTCATAATGGTCGATCGAATGCTTTATCCTCCAGGAATCATTCGATAGAGCTCTGCCTTTACTCGATCGAGATAGCCATCCTCTGAAGTCTTCGATCGAGCATCCTGTTTTACTCGATCGAACAGATTGTCGAGCTTTCTCCTTGATCGAGTGGTTTAATTCTACTCGATTGAGTGCCTAGGTGTTTTATGCGGGGTTTGAGTTTATTTCGAGATTTCTCTTTTGTAATTATGAAAAATAAGTATGACGGCAGTCATAATACTTCTCTCCCTCTCTCTCTCTCTCTCTCTCTCTCTATTTTTTCTCTCTCTCTCTCTCTCTCTCTCTCTCTCTCTCTCTCTCTCTCTCTCTCTCTCTCTCTCTCTCTCTCTCTCTCTCTCTCTCTCTCTTCTCTTCCTCTCTTCTTCGACTTCTCTGCCCTTGCTCTCCTTTAGGATTGGAAACTTGGAACTTATTTCTCCTTTACTTTTCCTTGTAATCGGTACTCTCTATTCTTAATTAATTAATTGTTCTTATCTTATTGCTTTTGTTCTCTCAATCTCTATTATTTCTACTCTCCTTTTAGATCATCAATTATGCTTAATTTCTATAGTTTATGTGTTGTTATTGTTCATTCAATAGTCATGCATAGCTAATTCCCATTGCTCAAACATAGGGGAGCCTTGATTTTAGGGAATTATGAATTGGTGATTAGAACTTGATACGAATTCGATCTATATTGTTAATCGCTGCATAGAATTGTTCTTGTCTACTTGAGTCGACGCAATTAGATAATTAACTCCGGTACACCTTGACCTGGATCTGAAGATTGGAAAAGGTAAGACCTGCAGTGAACATTAGGGCATTCTAATGAGGGCGGACGCTAAGTTGGAACTGTTTTAGGGCGAAGAGCGGACCGGAAGGACATTTTCACTACCCTGTAGATCGAATTTGTATTTACCTAAGATCCTAGACTACATTTCTTAAGAATCATGGTGAACCGACCGTCTTAGCTGTTTCCTCTCTCTGCTTGGTTGATATTAACTTTCTTCTTTGCTTTTCTCTACTCTATTTTCTCTTTTGACCTCTATAGATCAGAACAAATCTTCAAATGCCCCAAGAAATAGTTACTCAGACGGACTTAGTTTAGCACGCATTTTCCCATCTCCCTGTGGAGATCGACCCTACTTCCGCTAGTTTATGTTAGTAGTTTTAGGTATTTATTGTTGATACTAAACGACGGTATCAAATTTTGGCGTCGTTGTCGAAGAGGTGGCGTAATTTTGTTGCTTATTTTAAGTCTGTATCTCGTGTCAAGGAATTTATTCCTTAAGACTGATCTCATATTTTTCTAGTGCTTTATTAGGGCTTGTTTGGTTACCCATTAAAATCATGAGATCTTAAACTTCCTAGGAAGTGTAAAACCATGATGTTGTTTGGTTGCCAAAATCATGGGAAGTAGAAGTTCCCACATGAATCTACTTCCTCCATTATGTGGGAAGTCACTCACCAAGTCCCCCCTTGGTCATTGGAACTTCCCACATGAATTAACTTCCCACATGCAAACCAACACTTTTTGGGAATTCACGTGAATTGGAAATTCATGTGAACTTGAAGTTCCCAGGAACTTTAGTTCCCTTATGTCAACCAAACAAGTCCTTAGTATTGCATAAAATCTGTTCTAGAAGAGAACATTGTCGTACCTGCCCTTCTGTAGACTCTACTTGCTGAGATGCCTAACATCGCCAGTCACTCAGAACCTACGGTGGATTGTGTGCCTAAAGGTTTCTTGCTTCCTACTACAGATGCGGGCACCTTTGGGATCCATCCATCTTATATACAGTTAGTTGAGAGAAATCTCTTTAGGGGGATACCTAGCGAGGATCCATGTAAGCATATAGAGTTGTTTATAGAATACTATTCCACCATTCCTTTAGCTCCTAGGGTGACACAGGATAGGGTCAAGGGAGTTCTTTTTCCCTTTTCTTTAACAGATGACGACCGGGAATGGTTGCGAGATTTGGATAGGGAAGCTGCCGGTGTTACTAACTTGAATTCCCTTGCTTTAGCCTTCTACAGACAGTATTTCCCACCACGGTGCACCAATGCGTTGAGAGGCCAAATAACCCCATTCGAACAATTGCCTACTGAAGATCTGAATGGGGCTTGGACTAGGTTAAAGAAACTTGTTCGTTATGTGCCTCATCGTGGCTTCAAACGTTGGATCCTATGTACCCAGTTTTACAATGGGTTATATCCTGACCAGAGAGCCATATTAGATAACGCGGCCAAAGGGAGGTTCCGGAAAAATATTAAAGATGATAAAGGATGGAACCTTATTGAAGAAATGGCCATTCACGTAGCTGAATATGGAAATCCCTGAGGAGGTAGGCAAGTAAATGAATCTTTGGTAGCTGAGGTGGAAAGTTCCAGTGGAAGGTTAGTCAATTCGGAGATTTTACAAACTTCAGGTGTGCATGAACATGTTTATGCCATAACTGAGCAAGAGGTAATTTGTGGTAGATGTGGTATAGAGGGACACGACCCTATTACTTGTATGGCGGATGTGGAACGTGTCCGTGCTTATCGACAATTCAAGCAAGGAGTGCCATTCTCTAAACTATATGAAAACTTGACCATGACAAGTGCCTCTAGTCCTTCTAAACCAATGCCACAACTAGTTGATTCACCCTCTACAATTGGAGAACTTGCAGAGCTGAAGTCCTTGGTGTTGAATTTAACACTTCAGCTTGAAAGGAAGTCTGACAAAGACGACAACTTTATAGAAGGGCTGCAAGACCAAGTTGAGCGTCTTACCTCCGCGCAAAGTCAAGTGAATCACCCACCTCAATGTGACCCGATAAATGCCATAAATCTCCGAAGCGGTCTTACATATGATGGACCAAAAATGCCGGAAGATGATGCTGTAACTGCTGATGAGATCCCGGAAATTGTTTTGGAGGAGTTAAGTAACGATGTCCCTGCTGAGCATCGTTACGTGCCTCGATTGATTGCCACCTCTTCTCGATCGAGTGATATTCTCTCCAAAGGTACTCGATCGAATACTCCCACTGTTAGATCAAGAGAAGCTCAAACTATCGAATTCGATCGAGGAGGTTATTCTTCTCGATCGAGTAATTTGCCCAACAACAATGTTCGATCGAGTGATTCAGGCCCTCGATCGAAATGTGCTGAATTTGATGAACTCGATCGAGAGGTATGCATTCCTCGATCGAGCACTTTTCCTGAAGAAACTATTCGATCGAGTGGAACCAATACTCGATCGAATGCTTGTGCCAGCGGAAGTTCTGTTTCAAAGCCTAATTCCGCTACCGTGTCGTCTTCCCCTACTGCGGAGATGTCACGTTATGACAGAGGTAAAGAGAAGGTCGCAGGCCCGCTTATTGCTACCAGGGTTCCTTATCCGAGACGTCTAAAAGATGCTAAGGTCGAGCGACAGTACGGTAAGTTCATGGACGTGGTCAAAAACCTTCAGGTAACCGCCCCCTTTACGAAACTTATTACCCAGGTACCTACTTACGCAAAATTCATGAAAGACATTTTGACGCGTAAGAGTGAGCTTAGTGAATTCGAGACTGTTGCTTTTCTAGAAGAGTCTAGCAATTTACTTTTCAATAAAGCTCAACCAAAAATGAAAGACCCCGATAGTTTCTCTATTATATGTACCATAGGGAACGAAGTAATAGATAAGGCTCTCTATGATTTAGGAGCCAGTGCCAGTGTCATGACTTTTTCTGTCCGCAAGAAACTTAATATGGGTCGCCTTAAAATGACTAATATCACTTTAGAGATGGCTGATAGATCTGTTAGACAACCCTTGGCTATCTTAGAGGACGTGCCTGTCAAAGTAGGCAAGTTCTTTATACCAGTGGACTTCATTATTTTAGACATAGCTGAGGATACCCGGACCCCAATTATACTAGGAAGACCATTCTTATGTACAGTTGGGGCCATTATTGATGTCAAACAAGGGCGTTTGACTCTTGCAGTGGGGGATGATGTGATCACTTTTACTTTACTTGGTACGCTTGCTCGGTCTATGATAGATGATACTTGCTATTCAGTTGATATTGTTGACGAGTCTATTTATGATTCTGGTCGGATTCCTTTATAAAGGATCCACTAGAAGCTTTGATGCTTTTAGATGAGTGTGCAGATAACCCAGAGAACAATGACGCTGTGTTGGATTTGCTTGAAGCTGCATTAGATGAGCGTGAACTCACCGACGCTGAGGGAGATAGAGTGGAACAAATGATAAATACTCTTTGCGGCATAGAGGTAAAGGTACCTGAGCGTAAGCCTCTTCTTTCTCATCTAAATATGCATTTTTAGATGATACAGAACAATATCCAGTCATTGTTAGCGCTAAATTGGATGATGATCAGCTGACCGATTTGTTAGTTGTTCTTAAGAAAAACAGGAGAGCCCAGGGTTATTCATTGGATGACATTAAGGGCATCAGTGCTGATATTTGTATGCACAAAATCGAGCTTCAGGAAGATCACAAGCCTTGTAGACAAGGTCAGCGCCGACTGAACCAGAAGATATAGTATGTTGTGATGGCTGAGGTAATGAAGCTGCTCGATGCAGGTATTATCTATTCTGTTAGTCATTCTAAGTGGATGAATCCAGTTCAGGTAGTTCATATTAAAGGAGGGACTACTGTGGTCAAGAATGATAAGAACGAATTGATACCTACTAGAGTAGTGACTGGTTGGCGGATGTGCATAGACTACAGACAGCTAAATGCTGCCATGAAGAAAGATCACATTCCCCTTCCTTTCATTGATCAGATGCTAGAAAGGTTAGCTTCTGACATGCGAAAGTCGTATGCCTCAAATTAACAATTTATATCACTTAAATCCAAATACTAAACAGTAGTAAAGCGGAAATAAGGGTCAAATCCAAGGGAATCAGATTAACAATTTATGCAAATTATAATGTAGGAAAAGTCGATCTTTAATGTAATTAAAGATCGTAGTAACAAAGGGGGGGGGGGATTTGAGTTGATTTTCTAATAAACTAAAATTAATAGCTAACGCAAATTCAGTAATAAAACTAATGACTTTCGGTGTATCAAATGATTTAAAAGGCTCTTAGAGCCAAGCATATATCCAGACTCAATAACAATTGATCAGTGTAAGACGGTTTCAATTACTAATCTTGATTACTTTATCGTGAATGACAAATTCCAATTCTCTTTACGAATAGTTAATTAAAACGAATTCCGTTCTTAATCAACCCTAACTGTTAAACAACCTTAAC
The DNA here is from genome assembly GCF_048544455.1 of Silene latifolia. Classification (NCBI taxonomy): domain Eukaryota; kingdom Viridiplantae; phylum Streptophyta; class Magnoliopsida; order Caryophyllales; family Caryophyllaceae; genus Silene; species Silene latifolia. The sequence goes on along the minus strand of NC_133538.1, from coordinate 9,213,211 downwards.
AATCCAGTTCAAGATTTAATTCAACAGCAGCAATATAAAATAGAGAACTCGATAGAGATAAAATAATGAATACAATCCAGTTGCACTTTAGATATTTATGTGAATCGCTTCTAAGTATTAATATCAACGTATCCGTTCAATATTAATTCCTAGCTGTTACTAGCTTAGAGGTAATCAATAAACCCTCTTCAATTAACAATACTAACAATAGAATGAAGAAATCAATCACTAGTTGTACACCTAGCAATAATCAATCAACATTCATATAATTAATGACTAAGCAATTCACAATAATCAAGAAGAGGAACTAAAACATTCAAACTCACAATCGGTTTAAGAGTGCTTCAATTGCTTGAGTCCAAGAATAAAGATTAGTTACATATCCTCTGCCAATAACAATAATAGGGTTTTTTGTCTCTGAAAGTTGTGCCCCCCCCCCCCTCCTTAAAGCTCTCATAACCAGTTATATAGTAATAAGGTAAATAACTAATGTAGGAAATAAAGTACTAATACTAGTAGTAGTACTAACAGTTTCGGGTTTTCGGTGTTTCGGGTTTTCGATATCGTTGTTTGTTTTGTGGTTGTCTGCTGCCGTTCGCCGGGCATTCTTGCTTCGCCAGTACGCAGGCATTGACGACGACGCTGTCTCAGGTGGTTGTGTTCTCGCTGTTTTCCCTGTTTTCCTTAATTTTTCCTTCCTGTTATCGTCTTTTTTTGTTTGGGTTGGCTGCCGCTGGGTCTGGTTGGCTCTTTTGTCGGTGTGGTTACCCAGGGGGGTTGTCTGCTGGTGGTTGTGAGCTGCTAGCCGCTGCCTAGTCACGGTTCTTGCTGTTTTCAGCCGCTGATACAGTAGGTTAGGGCTTCCACCGTGTTTAGGTTGTCGTGGGTTGCCTTTTTGCGGGTTGCTGCTCTCTAATTCCGGTGTCCGGCCATTTCAGCCGCCTCTGCCATTGTGGTTTGGGGTGGTTGTGTGGGTGTTACGGGTTACGGGTGCTGCGGAGTTTTGGGTGTTGTCCTCTTTGAGCTTTTGGTGGCTCTCTTGTTTTCCGTGCAGGTAAGAGGTGTGTTCCTTCATGCCTGAACTCGTACGGTACCATTGTCCTTTTTCGGGTCTTCATGGGTGTCGGGATGGTTTCGGTAAGGGCCTTACAAAGGCAGCTTGGAAGAAACATTTGCAGGACCGACATTGTCATGACGGGGCGTTGGACCTTACGCGGCAGACTCTTTCTGATAGTTTGGCTGTTTATTCCAATGCCGAGAGTTCTTTGAGACGGATGGGGTTCTGGTTGTTTGGGGGTGTGTTTTATGACCCATACTCTTGGTGCTAGATGTCGGCATAATCGGGGTGATATTGTGGAGCATCCGGAGTGTGTTGATGGCATTTACACCTTCCATATTTATGGTATTCCGAGACCTTTGGCTCCTTCTACTTCGGTTTCTTCTAATGATAGTGTGGAGCTCGTTCAGTGGTCTATATCTTCGTTGGATCGTTTGATGTCTTTGGGCCTTCGCACTGTGAAATCTATTCCTCCTAAGTGCCGTCTTGGGTTTGCTCGGGCTTTGAAAGGGGCCTTGGATTCGGTTTTTGATGCTCCTAGTGATCTCTCCCGCTGGGTTCGTTTGCTTGCTTTACCTCTTTGTTTGCTCAGGACTTTCGCTCCTCGGAGTAATCATGAGTGTCGGTCTGCTATTCGGCGTCAAAGATCGGGAGGAGGGTATTGCTGGGCTATTCTTGCTTGGGGGACGCCTGGGGGGGTTTGCAGTTGTTACAGGAGTGCTTTGATGAGGGTCCTTCTTCTTTTTCTGTGGATGAGGATCTCGATTTGAGTGACCTTAACCTCCGCCAATGCCGGCGGAAGATATCAGATGGCCATTATATGCCGTCGTACGAGTGCTTTCTTCCTCCGGGGTAGCCCCTACTCCGATGCCACTCTCGTGGCCCCCGCGTGAGAAGCATCCTGTCGCCCGCCTCCTTCATTGCCTCCTCCGTCCGGGGGATCATCATCCTCTGGTTGCCTCCTCCGCGGTGGTCTTGGATATGATTCGGAGCTTCCCTCGTGGTACTTCTTGTGGGAGGGATGGTTTTCGTGCCCAGCACCTTATGGACTGTTTGAGTGGCGCTGCTGTGGCTATCTCCGATGATTTGATCACTTCTATTACTAGGGTGGTTAATCTTTTTCTTGAGGGTCGGTGCCCTCTTCCTCGGGGTGAGTACATTGCCGCCGCTCCTCTCACACCACTCGTTAAACCAGGGTGGTGGAGTTCGTCCTATTGCTGTCGGTACGGTTTGGAGACGGCTTGTCTCTAAGGTTGGTGCTTCTATGGTTGGCCCGTCTTTATCTTCTTATTTTGATGGGCTTCAGTTCGGGGTGGGTGTGTCCGGTGGAGGAGAGGCTATCTTGCATGCCTTGAACCGGCTCATTGAGGCTCGGGGGGAACAGGTGGGGCTTTCCATGTTCTTTGGTTGATTTCGAACGCGTTCAACCTTGTTGACCGTTCGACCATGCTTCAGGAGGTCCGCCGTTGGTGCCCGGCTCTCTCCCGTTGGGTGGAGTTTTGTTATTCCAGCCCGGCCCGCCTTTTTTATGGGGAGCACTGCTTGTGGTCTTGTCGGGTGTTCACAGGTGATCCATTGGGGCCTTTGCTTTTCGCGTTGGTTTTGCATCCCTTGGTTTGCAAGATCCGGGACACTTTTGACCTCACTTTGCAGGCATGGTACTTAGATGATGGCACCATAGTGGGAGATACTTTGGAGGTGGGGAAGGTGTTGGACTTGATTCGGTTGGATGGCCCTTGTTTTGGTTTACACCTTAATGTCTCCAAGACGGAGGTCTTTTGGCCTGTTGAGGATCCACGGAGCCGGCTTCCGGGGGTTTTCCCCACTTCTATTTCTCGGCCATTGCGCGGTGTTACGAGATTGGGAGGACCTGTCAAGACTTGTCCTGGTTTTAGCAAAGTGAGATTGTGGCGACGAGAGTAACTAAGACCATTGAGTTGATGGACTTGGTTGCGAGGATTGAGGACCCGCAGTGTGAGTTGCTTCTTCTTCGAGCTTGTACTGGTATATCTAAGCTCTACTTCTCTCTTCGTACTTGCTCCCCTAGTGTTTTTGGGTCTGTCCATCTTCCTTTTGATGCCGCTCTGCGTTCTAGCTTGGAACGTATTGTCACCGCGTCGGGGCCGGGTTTTGGGGATTGGCGCGGTGGCGCCTTGCTACATTCCCCTTTCATCCGGGTGGCCTTGGTGTTTATGCGGCCGGAGATGTTTTGTTCTATGCCTTTATTGCGTCCCGCTTGCGTCCGTTGGTTTGCGAGCTAAGCTCCTCGGCCCTTCTCGTGTTGTAGCTACTGGCCCTGCTTTTGATGATGCCGCACGTGTGTTTATCTGCGACTACGAGGTTCGATATATTAGGTCGCCCTAGTGAAATTGCTGCCCCAAACTTATGAAGAAATTGGCAGATATTTATTTCACGAAGGTTGCTTTCGCCTCGTAGTCTTTTTTTTCTTTGACACCTCGCCGATCGCTTTATGGCGGTCTCGGCAGGTTCTCACTCCTCCGATTGGTTGCGTGCGGTTCCTATCTCGGGGTTGGGTCGGACTATGAACGGGAGGACTTACCGTAGTGTGTTGGGGTATCGTGCGGGTGTTCCGTTATTCTCGGTATCTAGGCCCCGTCCCGCTTGCTCTCGGGTTTTTCTTTGGTGATGTTTTTGGGGACCACGCTGTTTCTTGTACTTGGTATCGTGGGCGTTAAACATCGGCATAACCTGTCCGGGACACTCTCTTCGACATCCGCTATAGATCCGTATATATCTGCGGGGAAGGAGGTCGATATCGGTTTGGTTGATGGGCATGGTGGCTCTCTTCGTCCTGCGGATTTATTGCTTTATTCTTGGGACCGGGGGCGTGATGTGTGCGTCGACCGAGGTTCTTCACCTTTGACTCGATCGGGTTGCGATTTTGTGCCGGCCGGGTTGTCGCCGATCTTGCTTTCGGCGGAAGTGTGCTAAGTATGGGGATTTGTGCGCGGTAGCGGGTTATGGTTTCCTACCTTTCTCTTTCTCTTCACTTGGGAAGTTGAGTTCGGATCTTTGTTGCCTTGCTCAAGCGGATCCGAAATTCTCGGTATCTCAGGATGCTGGGGCTCGGGTAGCCGCTTACATTTTTACTCGTATTAGCTTCACTATTGCTAAGGGTGTGGGAGCCCAGATTGTCTCTCGGCTCCCCACCAATTTCATGTAAACCTTTTATTTTTATTATAATGAAAGCTGCGCGCATTTTATAATAAAAAAAAAAAAAAAAAAAAAAAAAAAAAAAAAAAAATAATAATAATAATAATAATAATAATAATAATAATAATAATAATAATAATAATAATAATAATAATAATAATAATAATAATAATAATAATAATAATAATAATAATAATAATAATAATAAAATTCATCGGAACAAACCGAGTCAAAGAAAGAAACAAAACACGAGTTCTTTAATGGACGCTGAAACAGCAGGCGCGCGCTCCAGTCGCGCCTCGGTCGCACGCAGGTCGAATGCAGGTGGAATGCAGCTTGAATGCAGCTTCTGTCGCAGCTTAGTCACTTGTCCCATGCGCGCACGATTAGTGTACCTTAAGCGCACACGTCTCAGGTATTTTCATAGGTATCCGGGCCCATCTTTCCTCGATCTCGGACTCCGTTTTAAATTTGTAAAACCGGCCCAATAGCTAATGTAAGCTCATTACTAAATAACCTGCAATTAAGCTCCATAACACTACTTCAAACCGTCAAAACCATACTAATTCGCTCCAAATAACTACGACTAAATGAGTCGTATCAAATTCCCCATGCTTGAACTTTTACTCGTCCTCGATGTAAAACCAAAGGACAATGACAAAGTATACCAACACCAGCTCAACACAAAACACATGGCAGAAAAATGACCGACAACAAGAATGCTCACTTCCCTCTCACGCCCTCCAAAGCTTCCTCAAATATGAAACCAAACCACCACTACCCACTCAAAGCAACATGTATATAGCAGCTCATCTCATAAATTTTCCACATCTTCAGAATAAAATAAAGCAACGTAACAGTCTTGGTGAAAAGAGGTCGCCACAATAAAACAATACAAAACAATGCTACGCCCCTTATCGCTCCATCCTAAATACATTCATATGGCATTAAAATGTGCATGCCCACCACCAACAAGACATGTTTTACTCTTAGAATCTCCAAGCCAAGAGAATCAAGCTAACCTCCTCTACCTCAGCACGGCAACACAAAGCCAACAATCGCATAAAGCAAGTGCAAACAACAAAAACAAAGCACAGCGATTCTTCTCACCTTAGCCACTAGTCCTACCCGACCGACCTTCTTTAGCACGCTTCTTATGACGCCACACCAAAAACAGGACAAAAAATTAGTGTGAAATGGATTTTTTTTTCTAAATCTCTCATTTTGCCTAGAGCTCCCGCCCTTGCGGGTTTTCACTCTAGCTATTTTCCTCACACTACTCTCGTGGCACGCATCTCAATTCTTGATTTTGCCCGGAGCGCACTTTCGGGTTTTCACTCCGTCCTCGGCCACTTTTCCCATTTTTCCCTAGGCGCCCTTTCGGGTTTTCACCTAGCCGGGTATTTCTTTTTTTTTTTTTTTGATTTTTCAATTTTTTTCCTTTTTTTTATGACGGAAACAAAGCAAATTAAATTACAAGTGACGGACTAAAATATGTACAATAGTGCATATACCCCTCCCCATGCTTGAACTCAAAATTGTCCCCAATGTTGTACGGGAACAAAAAAGAAAAGGGAAGGGGCATACCACGAGCTAGGAAGAAGGAAACCCGAAGCGACGGGTCTGCCGGGTTCTAGCACGAGCCCCTTTGTCAAGCCATCTCTTAGCCAACTCCGCATATAAGGTAGCCTTAGGAGGTGTGTAAGAACTCGGGTACATAGCTGTGAACATGTCACTCAAGGCACGGTGAAGTACCAAACATTCCCTGGTCGCATCATGAACACTCTCTATCTCATCCCACAATACCTCTAAATCAAGCTCTACATGGTCTCTCAAAGCAGCATCACCAAACGCCTCTCTACCACTACTACCTTCACCACCATGAGCCTCCTTTTCGTAATCATGCTCAGGTTCCTCCGAACCATCAGCCTCCGCCATCACTAAATCCTTACTAGCAACTCCATAATTCTTCTTTTTTGAGGCGACTAGAACAAGCAGCTCCGGAGGGTCCATGGGAATGAATAGATCGCTGTGACGTGGTCCCACTGGAATCAGCACTCCCTCCTGGCGAGGTAGTCGCAAGTAGGCTTCCTTCTTAACAGTGCCTAACAGCAAAGCATAGGCCAACTCCTCACAATCAATGCGACCCAACATCTGCATATGGCAACACATGGACTTAATGGTCAAAGAAGAGATCCCGCGGACACGATCTCGGGGGTCTAACTCAAACCCCAAATGAGTAGCAAGCAAAGTCACCATTCCTCCCATAGGAATCTTACCAGTTGTTACACTCCGAATCTCAAAACACATTTGAACAAACTCGCTCACCTAATCCGGCCGACCTACTCCTTCCGGCCCCATACCACACAGCATGTCAATACCACTCCGGTTGATATTAGTAGGTTCTCCTTGGCACAAGAATGTCATGACAAGGACACGGTGGAAAAAGCGGAATGCCGGGTGAGGTATCCTAGAACTCTTCTGAGTGCCACCAGTACTACGCTGGTGCGTAAGAGCATACCAAAAGTCATTCGTTGCTGCCCAAGAACAACCAGCCCAACTCTCCGTATCAGTTCCCGGGGTTACACCAAATAATTCCCTTAAAGTAGGATAGGACAAGACATTTTCTTTGTTCATTAACTGAAATTTAATGCTAGGGGGGGTCACTCTCAGGCACCTGCTCAACGGTGGATAAGAACTCCAGCGTTAATCTCTTATACGTTTTAGCCTTCTTATTCAAAAATTCAATCAACCTAGCCCTTCTCAACAACCCCTCAACCGCTGCAAGGACTCCCAACTGACTCAATGCCTCTCTGTCAAAAAATTTGGTTACGTGAATGGTTCTTTTTGGAAGGATAAGGGCTCTCCAGTATTTATTTTGAGCCTCAGTCAGAGTACATCCCATATAATCCACAGTTAGACGGTTGGCACTAGCATGTGAGGTACTAGTGCTGGCCTTTAGGGTAGTTTTTGTAACTTTTCGAGGTGGATTTTTTCGTTTTCTGGTCATCTTACGACAAGTTGCAGCAACCTATTAAACTCCACGACATCCACTACCTCACTAGCGACAAAACCCGACACCTAAACCTTATGACATCCTTCAATTCAGTAATAGTGCCCAACAGATAAATTGAAATTAAGCAGAAGGGCGCATAAGTGGTCTACTCGAGCACGGTAAATCGGAATTTATGCAAAAGGAGTTATAGAATATGAAGATATGAGTACTTACAAAACCATGCGAAAGGAATCGTGACGGACTGGAAGCCCGATGAGACCGACGCAACAAACCCAAATCAGCGCCTCAAAATCGTCAATTGAAGTATCAATTTTCGATTTCATAAATTAGGGTTTGTGAAATCCCAGATTTTCGCCACAATTTCAGCAGTATAGGGACGAAATTATGAACGAGCAGTGAATGAAATCGATTTTTGCCTAAACTCCAGGAATTAGGGTTAGAAAATCCCCAAATTTTTGGACCAAATTCAGCTGTTGGAACGAATTTCAGCAATAAAGGGACGAAATTTGTCGAAATCATAGTGCATGAACAAGATTTGCAGCAATAATCCCCAAATTTTTCGAATTGCAGCAATAATCCTTCGGGGTATTTTTTTTTTCAGAAATTAGGGTTACAAACCCCAAATTTTCAAACGATTTTTCGGAAATATGGAGATGGAGTGAGATGAAACAAAGAATGGATTATTCAATTGCTATTTGTGTGATATTTTCGTGAGTTTGAGCAACAATTTGAGGGAACGAAATTGGAAATAAGAAAGGATTTGTATGGAAATGATAAGAAAGTATTAGGAAATAGGAAGAAGAAAGGAAAGGCGATTAGTCGAAGGAGGAAGCCTTACCCGAGTGATACGACATTCATGTGAATGTAAGTTGTGCCTTCAGTGAGCATCGAGAGTGCGTCCAGTGCGCATAGGGTGAATGTCGAGCGCGCACTAGAGACTGCCTCAGTTGTTTTTACTGCGTATGCGCGACCAATTAGTGTGACATACACTCTGATGGAGCGCGCAGTTCGAGACACCCCTATCACTTATCGACCCTTCATTTTCACGACTCTTCTCTTCCGTCTTGAAGCACTATGCAACGTTCCTAGTACATATAAAAATCGTCAAAATAAAATTAAATAAATCGAGTAATAAACATAAAAACAATAAAATTTATAATTACTAATGAAACGAAATAAATTAACTAACTATGAACCTTAATTAAAGAAATATTACAAAGAAAAAGGATACAAAACCCGGGTTGCCTCCCATTAGCGCTTTTGTTTATAGTCGTTTGCTCGACTTAGTGGTGAAATTAATCTTCATAAATGGGGTGGTAGAGATCCATTGACTCTACCACCTCAATCTCGACACCATCTTGATAGGGCTTCAGTCTTTTCCCATTGACTTAGTGGGAATAGCCTCCACCCACTTAGACACATAATCTACCGCCAACAATATGTAAAGATTTCCATATGAACTTGGAAAAGGACCCATGAAATCGATCCCCCAAACATCAAAAATCTCACAGTTAAGCATGTAACTTTACGGCATCTCCTTCTTTCGTGAAATATTGCCTACTCTTTGGCAATTGTCACAAGCTTGACAAAATCCATGAGCATCTCTAAACAAAGAACGCTAATAAAACCCACAATCTAGCACCTTTCTCGCCGTTCTTCTTGCACCAAAGTGGCCACCACAAGCATGTGAGTGACAAAATGTAAGGATGGAACTCATTTCATTCAACGGTATACACCTCCTTATTATTTGGTCGGAACAATGCTTCCAAAAATAAGGCTCATGCCACACATAATAGTTCGCATCACTATGAAGCTTGTCTTTTTGAGATTTGGAAAAACCTTGTGGAAATTTAGAAGAGAAAAGAAAATTGACAAGATTGGCATACCATGGCTCTACAGAACAAATAGCGAACAAGCTCTCATCAGGAAATAAACCTTTCACCGGATTTTTCTTATGTGGATTTGCATCAACATCCACTAACCTGCTCAAATGGTCCGCTACAACATTTTCTGCTCCGTTCTTGTCTTTCACCTCCAAATCAAATTCACTAAGCAATAGAATCCATCTTATCAATCTCGGCTTAGATTCTTTCTTCGCCATCAAGTGGCGCAGAGCTGCATGATTTGAAAATACCACCACTTTTGTACCAAGTAAATAGGACCGGAATTTTTCCAAAGCAAAAACAATTACTAGAAGCTCCTTCTCAGTTGTGGTATAATTTCGTTGTGCTTCATTTAGGGTCATGGATGCATAATGAATAACATGGGAAGCCCTCCCATTCTTTTGACCCAACACCGCTCCCAAAGCATAATCACTCATGTCACACATGATCTCAGAGGGAAGAGACCAATCGGGCGCTTGAATAATTTGAGCAAAGGTAAGCCTACCTTTAGACTCATCAAAAGCCTCCTTACAAGCCCTGTCGAAGATGAAATCTGTCTCCTTTTACAATAGTTTTCATAATGGTGAAGCGATCTTAGAGAAATCCTTGATAAACCTGCGGTAAAAACCTGCATGACCAAGGAAAGATCGAACTTCGCGAACATTAGTAGAGTAAGGTAGAGACGAAATAGTATCAATCTTAGCTTTGTCTACCTCAATACCTTTTGAAGACACAACATGTCCAAGTACTATACCTTGTTCCACCATAAAGTGACACTTCTGAGAATTCAAAACAAGGTTAGTGTCAATACAACGCTTAAGAACAAGAGATAAATGGTGTAAACAACTATCAAAAGAGTCACCATGCACTGTAAAATCATCCATAAATGCCTCAATGAAACGTTCAACATACTCATAAAATATGCTAACCATATATCGCTGAAAGGTAACAGGTGCATTACAAAGTCCAAAAGGCGTGCGTCGATACGCAAAGGTACCAAAAGGACAAGTAAATGTGGTTTTATCTTGATCTTCAGGGGCAATAGCTACTTGAAAATACCCTGAATACCCATCTAGAAAGCAATAATAAGCCTTACTCGCTAGTCTTTCAAGCATTTGGTCAATAAAGGGAAGAGGAAAGTGGTCTTTTCTAGTTACCGCATTCAACCTACGATAGTCTATACAAACCCTCCACCCGTTTTGGATCCTAGTGGGTACAAGCTCACCATCTTTTTTCTCACCTACGGTCACCCCAGACTTTTTAGGGACTACTTGGTAGGACTCACCCATTTACTATCAGAAATAGGATAGATCATACCTACTTGAAGCAATTTGAGAACTTCTTCTCTTTACTACCTCCATCATAGGAGGATTCAATCGACATTGTGGTTGCCTTGCCGGTTTAGCATCATCCTCTAGCAGAATCTGGTGCATACAAGTACTTGGGCTAATGCCTTTGATGTCGGCAATAGTCCAACCAATAGCTAGTTTGTTCTCCACAAGCACATCTTTCAACCTTTCTTCTTGTTCCTCGGTGAGCTTACTAGAGATGATAACAGGGAGTGTTTCTCTCTTACCAAGGAAAATATACTTCAAATGCTCAGGTAGAGCCTTAAGTTCTACCACAGGTGCCTGCAAAACTGATGGCAACAATTTCTCCGAAGGAATAGTTAATGGCTATTTATTATTAAAATCCAAAGAAAGCTCCTCCAACTTATGTAATTCGGCCACCACTTCCTGCAAGTTAGCAGAAAAAGCATATTCTACCTCTTGACCATCTACACTATTCTCCAAAGCTACCTGCAACTAATCATCACCATTATGATTAAAGAAATCTTGAGCTAATGGATCAACAACAGCATCAATAAAATTCACAGAGTGGTAATCAGCGGGGTATCTCATAGCATCATAGATGTTAAATTGCACAACATGACCATTAGACTCCATAGTCATAGACCCACTAGATACATCAATTTTAGTGCTAGCAGTTTTCAAGAATGGCCTACCTAACAGAATAGGAGCCCCATGTTTATCATGTTCCATGTCTAGCACATAAAAATCAGCAGGAAAGATAAGATTATCAACCAAAACAAGCACATCCTCAACAATCCCTTTCGGGTAGACATTCGATCTATCAGCTAACTTGATAAAAACACTGGTAGCATGTAAAGGACCAAGTTTCATAGATTCGTATAAGGAGTAAGGCATCACATTAATAGAAGCTCCTAAATCTAACATGGCCTTTTGAATCTTAGTGTTTCCAATGGTGCAAGGGATAGTGAACATGCCCGGATCACTACACTTAGTAGGTAATTTTCTTTGAAACATAGCGGACACATGTTCACTAACCTTCACTTTCTTTACCCCTTTCAACTTGTTATTCCTTATAATAGTACACAACTCCTTTATGAATTTTGCATATTTAGGAATACTTTTCAAAAGATTAAGAAGGGGAATGATTACCTCACACTTCTAGAATACCTCATATATGTCCTTATCGTGCTCAAAGTGGTGAGTCCTCTTAAGTGCATCAGGAAAGGGTACCTGCGGTTCCACCACCGGTATAGAAGATGGAATCTGCTCCTTCTCCTTAACAATAGAACCTTCTTCACCTTCCTTGATCACTATCTCTTCCTCTATTTCATGAGTCACCGGTTCCTTGACTTTTCTTTTCACTTTCTCAGCCTCCACTAGTTGTCTCCCATTTCTCAAAGAGACTGCACTCACATTCTTTGGATTCACCACCGTTTGAGATGGTAGTGCATTAGAATAATTAGCCTCCAATCGATTAATGGCAGCAGCTAGCTGACTAACCTAATTTTCAAGATTCTTAAAATTTTGCCTATTATCTGCTCTATCTTGAGTAACACTAAGAGTAAGAGCCCGAATCATATCCTCCATGGAAATTGATGAGCTCGGTGGTGCTTGCTCAGCTGCTTGTTGTGGCACTTGGGGAGTAAATTGTTGTCCTTGTGGTCGTTGGAGAAACTGGCTTCTAGAAGGGCCAGAAGATGGACCGGCGTGAGAATTTCCCCAACGAAAGTTAGGGTGAGCCTTCCATCCTTAATTATAGGTCTTGGAATATGGATCCTATTTCCTGTTATTTGTAGTACTCTCCCAAACACTATTCACCTCTTCTTGGCCACTTTCTTGCAAGTAAGGGCATAAATCATTAGGGTGACCCTCAGTAGCACATATGCCACAAATAGTAGCCATCTGTCTCCCAGATAACATGTCACGGAGAGTGGAAACAATGTTATCAACCTTTTCCTCCAAGCCAGGACTAACACCCATAGCGCTCACTCCTCTTCATGATGGTCTCCTCTCAAACTGTCTAGAGGACTCGGCTAGCTCTGAAATAACCTCCCAAGCCTCATCTGGATTCCTGTTGTCTATATTTCCTCCATAAGCAGAGTGAATCATACAACAGTCATCTTGGTTCAGTCCGCCACAAAAATACATAATGAGATCCTGATCAGAGTAACCATGGTAAGGGCAACTAGAATAGAGCCTCTTAAATTTCTCAAAATACTCATACATAGTTTTCCCGTCTTGCTGTTCAACATTACTGATGGCTCTTTTCAGTTGAGATGATCGAGAAGGAGGAAAATATTTCTCCAAGAATGCCTTCTTCATACCTACCCAAGTAGTGATAATTCCCGGTGGGAGATAGTTTAACCAGTCTCTCGCATTGTCCTTCAAAGAGAAAGGAAATGCTCTCAATTTCAACTGCTCGTCAGTAATAGCAGGTGGCTTCATACCAGTGCACACAATATGAAAGTCCGAAAGATGCTTATTCGGATCCTCAATGCTCATACCACTGAAACTTGGTAATTGATGTATCAAACCAGATTTCAGTTCAAAATTAACTCCATCATCCAATGCTGGAAAAGTGATGCACAATGGTTGAACGTCAAGATTTGGAGCTGTGAGCTCCTTTAGAGTGCGGGTCTCTCTAGCTATATTCAAAGGTTCGGGTTGTTCAGAAATTTCAGAATATTCAGAATCTAAATGTAGATCGTCGAACTCGCTGCCTTCAGGAACAGCTACTATTGCACCTCGTTTGTTCTTTCGTAACCTGAAAAGAGTATGCTCAATCTCTGGATCGAAAGGCTCAAGGTCCAGGTTAGAAATACGAGTATTATGCATTAACCTACACTAAAACACAAAAATAATTAATGCCAACTCCCCGGCAACGGCGCCAAAATTTGACAGGCGAAAGTCGTATGCCTCAAATTAACAATTTATATCACTTAAATCCAAATACTAAACAGTAGTAAAGCGGAAATAAGGGTCGAACCCAAGGGAATCATATTAACAATTTATGCAAATTATAATGTAGGAAAAGTCGATCTTTAATGTAATTAAAGATCGTAGTAACAAGGGGGGGAATTTAAGTTGATTTTCTAATAAACTAAAATTAATAGCTAACGCAAATTGAGTAATAAAACTATTGACTTTTGGTGTATCAAATGCTTTAAAAGGGTCTTAGAGCCAAGCATATATCCACACTCAATAACAATTGATCATTGTAAGACGGTTTCAATTACTAATCTTGATTACTTTATCGTGAATGGAAAATTCCAATTCTCCTTACGAATAGTTAATTAAAACGAATCCCGTTCTTAAACAATCCAAACTGTTAAACAACCTTAACAATCCAGTTCAAGATTTAATTCAACAGCAGCAATATAAAATAGAGAACTCGATAGAGAATAAATAATGCATACAATCCAATTGCACTTTAGATATTTATGTGAATCGCTTCTAAGTACTAATATCAACGTATCCCGTTCAATATTAATTCCTAACTGTTACTAGCGTAGAGTTAATCAATAAATCCTATTCAATTAACAATACTAACAATAGAATGAAGAAAACAATCACTAGTTGTACACCTAGCAATAATAAATCAACATTCATATAATTAATGACTAAGCAATTCACAATAATCAAGAAGAGGAACTAAAACATTCAAACTCATAATCGGTTTAAGAGTGCTTCAATTGCTTGAGTCCAAGAATAAAGATTAGTTACACATCATCTGCCAATAACAATAATAGGGTTTTTTGTCTCTCAAAGTTGTGTCCCCCCATTCTAAAGCTCTCATAACCAGTTATATAGTAATAAGGTAAATAACTAAAGTAGGAAATAAAGTACTAAAGATTATAATAGTAATAAAATTCATTGGAACAAACCGAGTCAAATAAAGAAACAAAACATGAGTTCTTCAATGGACGCTGAAACAGCAGGCGCGCACTCCAGTCGTGCCTTGGCCGCGCAACGGTCGCACGCAGGTCGAATGCACCTTGAATGCAGATTCTGCCGCAGCTTAGTCACTTGTCCCATACGCGCACGATTAGTGCACCTTAAGCGCACACGTCTCAGGTATCATAATAGGTATCCGAGCCCATCTTTCCTCGAACTCGGACTCCATTTTAAACTTGTACAACTGGCCCAATAGCTAACCCAAGCTCATTAACAAATAACCTGCAATTAAGCTCCATAACACTACTTCAAACCGTCAAAACCATACTCATTTGTTCCAAATAACTACGACTAAATGAGTCGTATCAGCTTCTCATAAGTTTTTCTGTTATCTAGATGGATACTCAGGGTTCTTTCATATCTCCATCCATCCAGACGATCAGAAAAAGACTGCTTTTACTTATCCTTAGGGTGTTTTTGCTTATCGCAGGATGCCTTTTGGTTTATGTAATGCCCCTTCCACCTTTCAAAGGTGTATGATGGGGATATTTTCTGAGTATATAGAGTCTATTATGGAAGTCTTTATGGACGATTTTAGTGTCTATGGAAGTGACTTTGCTAATTGTCTGTCTAACCTTGATAAAGTGTTATAGCGATGCATTGAGGTTAATCTTGTGCTTAATTGGGAGAAGTGCCACTTTATGGTCAACGAGGGAGTTGTCTTAGGGCACTTAGTTTCTGACCGGGGCATTCAAGTTTATAAAGCAAAGGTGCAAGTGATTCAGCAATTGCCTCCTTCTGTTAATGTTAAAGGAGTGAGGAGCTTCCTTGGTCATGCCGGTTTTTATCGCCGGTTCATTAAGGATTTTTCAAAAATTGTTAAACCACCTACACATCTGTTGCTTAAGGATGCCCCCTTTGCATTTACTGATGAGTGTCTTTTTTGCTTTTAACAGGTTGAAGTAGGCCTTGATTTCAACACCGATTATACAGCCTTCCAACTGGGACTTGCCGTTTGAGATTATGTGCGACGCTAGTGATTATGCACAAGGAGCGGTGTTAGGCCAGCGGAAAGACAAAGCCTTGAATGCAATAAACTATGCGTTAGAGAAATTTCGTTCTTTTCTGATAGGGTCAGAAGTTACTGTTTTTACTAACCATGCAGCCCTGAGACACCTTCTTGCTAAGAAGGAAGCTAAATCACGGCTGTTGAGATGGATACTTCGTTTCCAGGAATTTAATTTACAGATCAAATATTAGAAGGGTGCAGAGAACGTAGTAGCTGATCATCTGTCGCGATTATCGCAGCAAGAGGGAGAGGATTCTTTACCTATTGATGACGCTTTTCCCGATGATTCCTATTTGTTGTTTTGTCTTATAATACTAACCATGACCTATGGTATGCAGATCTGGCTAACTATGTTGTTAGTGGCGAGCTGCCACCCGACCTCTCTTATTAGCAGAAGAAGCATTTTCTCTATAACGCTAAGTAGTACTTCTGGGATGATCCTTATTTATTTAAGGAATGTGCAGACGGTCTCTATAGACGGTGTATTCCGCAGTGGGAGACCAGAGCAATCTTAGAGGGCCGTCATTCATCCTCTTATGGTGGTCACCACGGTCCGTCACGCACCGTGGCTAAGGTACTTCAATCTGATTTTTACTGGCCTACTTTATTTGCCGATGCTAAAGTGTTTGTTTCAACTTGTGATGCTTGCCAACGCTCTGAGAATACTTCTAAGAGACATGAGATGCCACAAAATGGCATCCTAGAGGTCGAGATTTTTTATGTCTTGGGCATTGATTTCCATGGACCCTTCCCGTCTAGGAAAGGTAACAGGTATATTTTGGTAGCCGTAGATTATGTATCTAAGTGGGTGGAAGCGATTGCTTCACTTAATTGTGATGCCAAGACCGTGATTAAGATGTTCAAAAAGATTATTTTTCCCCGATTTTGTGTCCCTAGGATCGTCATTAGTGATGGGAGAATGCATTTTAAAGAAAAGAAACTTACTTCTATTTTATCTAAAGTCGGTGTCCAACACCGGCGTGGTTTGGAGTATCATCCCCATACTAGTGGGCAAGTTGAGGTCTCTAATAGGGAGATAAAAGAGATTTTGGCTAAGGTAGTTTCTAAATCATGGAAGGATTGGAGTCTAAAACTGGATGACACATTATGGGCTTATCGTACTGCCTTTAAAACACCGATTGGTGCATCACCATATCGGTTGGTTTATGGGAAGTCCTGTCATTTACCTGTTGAGTTAGAGTGTAAGAATTGGTGGGCTATTCGTGAACTAAACTTTAATCCTAAGTTATATGGTCAGAACCATTTATTACAGCTAGATGAACTGGAGGAGTTTAGGCTAAATGCCTATGATAGCTCACGCATCTACAAATAGAAGACGAAGAGATGGCACGTCAAACGGATCATACCTCGAAAATTTCGAGTCGGGCAGAAGGTGTTGTTGTTCAATGCCCGACTGTGCTTGTTTCCTGGTAAGCCGAAGTCCAGGTGGAGTGGCCCTTATACGGTGACTGGTGTCACCAAATTTGGGTCCGTTGAACTAGAAAGTTCGGAGGGTAATAGGTTCAAAGTCAATGGCCAATATGTGAAGTATTATCATGAAGAAAACGATGCGGATGGCAGAGTTGAAGTTTTGTACTTCGACAATCCTAATTGGCCAGCTAATTGAAGTCAAAAGGTCGTGCGGGACCTCTTAAACCTGCGATTTCCGGGAGGCAACCCGGCCTGTTTTTGTTGTAATTTTGTTTAAACTTGTTGCTTTAGTATTTGTGTTCTTAGACTCTAGTTTTACGAAGAATCGCTGAAGATATACGTTCTTTTGTTAGTCTTGTGGTCCCTTTTCCTGAGTTTTGCAGGTTTCTCGTGAAAACAGTTCGATCGAGAGGTTTTCTTACTCGATCGAACACTGCTGCTGCTCCTTCCACTCGATCGAACACTTGGTTCCTTCGATCGAGTGCCTGAAAAATACATCTTTTTGATCGAGAGCTTCTGACACCTGTTTTACTCGATCGAACTCTTCTACCTTTTCGACCGAGTCTTGCTGCTATATCTCACATGTTGCGATGATATTGGGCCACTTGTAACGTCCCATGTTCATGGTCGGTTTGGGGAGGTCCCTACTTCACGTCGTCTTGTAAGTATTCCGCCCTTCGTTCTCCTTTTCTCTTCAGTTTGCATTTCCTTCCCTGTTTTTTGGTACAATGAGGGCATTGTACGGTTTGGTTTGGGGTGGTATACATCCATATCTGTGTCTGCATGTTGTTTTGTTGTATTTCAGTTTGCACGTTTATTTATTTTCGCATGCATTGCTGTTTTTAATTCAAAAATTCCATAAAAATTCAAAAAATTCACGTCTATTTCTGCATTTAGGTTGAGTCGGAATGTTGAACTTTTATGCTACTTTGAGTCCTTTTTACCCTTACCTTACACATTCTTAAAATTTTGTTAGCATGGTAATGTGCATACTCTACGAGTTTTTGTTTAAAACTTATCTGAACGAATAGACTTGACTCTTATATTGGGAAGCTACATTTACATTCTAAGGTTTAGAGCTTGATAAACTGGTGACATTCATGACAAGTTTCATATAGTATGTGAGTAGTACTCTCTATAAGGCATGTAACATCAAATTGCATAAACATGAATTCGGTTTACTTAGTACCTGTATTCATTCGGGTCTGTGGTTGGCGACACATGTTAGGAGAGGCAATTACCTTTATTTCATTCTACCTAGGAGCTCCACATAGCCAAATTGCCCATTTTGTCCCATATAGCTACAATCTATAATTTTGCCTACCCTAGCCGAGCTAGTAATAGTAGCTTTTGGGAATGTTGCTTTGCAATATGGTTATATCTGGTTTGTGAAGTTGGTGGAATTGTCGAAGGGGATGCAAAATATGAAAAGAATAAAATAGAAAAAGTTGTGAAAAAATTGAAAAGTGATAATTGAAAAAAAGAAAGATTATGAAAAAATCATGAACCGAAAATATTATGTTGTGATCTCCGCTGCCATGCTATATATGTACCTTATGGGGAGTTGACGATATTGTGGTGGTTAGTGAGTTTGTGTGCTACAAATTGGCACTGTTTTGCATTGATTATATTGAGTATGAAGTCGGGAAGTTTTATAATTTGGATCCGTTGTTGCTAGCTTGGCTATTAACCTCATATCTCCAAATTCATTTTTGCCCCTTCTTACCCATTATCTCACTTACCCAAATATAAGTCCTCGGCATGTGCCTTGGTCATGAGTTGGTTGGACTGCATATGTACGGTTGTAGAGATTTTATTCATGGTAGGCTGCATGCATGTTCTTATAGGTGGAGTTAGGTGAGTGTCTATACTTCTTTCTATCTCATTCTTATATTTTCAACCTATGCTTAATTTGAGTGATGAGCGACCCGTGAGAGTCCGATATTTATAAGTCTGGCAAGGTCGACGGTTCAATAGTTTGAGACATTGATTTAACTCGTTTGCACTTCCTTATTGCCGCTTTGTTAGTTGTTGCATTAAATTGGTTTGGGTGGATAATTTGTAGCTGATGAGTTGGTCCCGTTCCATTAGTTGTCTTTAGTTGCATTCATAGTTTGCTTGGGGACAATTATTGGAGCTTGTGTCCTCCACAATTAGTGTGATAACATTTATAAATCTCTTATAGGTTTACAAGGGTATACTTCGTATTTTATCAGTTGATTAACGATTACTTAATAACGGTTGGCTTGCTAGAAAGTTTGACGTTATTATCATACAGATGGCGGTGATCAACTGGTCCCTAAAAGTCACACCTAAAGGATGTGTTTGAGAGATGTGATTATGGAAATGTAATCACATTGATGCCTTATATGACTAAAAGGTTAGTCCATGAATTTGACTAAACAGTTAGTCAATGTGATGATGAGACGATTATTTAATATAATTAAATAATGCCAGCTGAGACGAATTAACGGTTAAATTCGTAAATTGAATATAAACAGTTATATTTAATTAATGTATATAATGTTAGCTTGAACGAATTAAGATGTTAATTCGTAATTAAATGTAATCGGTTATATTTAATTAGATAATTATAAATATGCGATATTTATAGTTAAAGTATATATTATACGAGATTGTCATAATAAATATTTACAGACCGGTATTAATAAATTGACTACA
Organism: Silene latifolia; assembly: GCF_048544455.1. NCBI lineage: Eukaryota > Viridiplantae > Streptophyta > Magnoliopsida > Caryophyllales > Caryophyllaceae > Silene > Silene latifolia. The sequence goes on along the minus strand of NC_133538.1, from coordinate 9,193,692 downwards.
AGCTGTTGTGTGTGGACTTATTAAATACGTGACGAAATAAATGACAATTGAAAAAGATATACGCATTTTATACATTACCAGACCAACCGAAAATAAGGAGATTTATCTCCTTATTTGGAGTGTCACGGTTGGAGGAAAGAAATAAGAAAAATATCTTCCCCATTTTCCTCTCCCAATTTCGGTTATAATTAGGTCAAGGGGAGGATCATGTTTTACTAATACATTTTTCTTTCAACAACTCTCATCAAAACGAAAAACCCTAAATTTCATTTGTAAATTAGGGTTCCTCTTCAAGCAAAAAGGGGATCTCATTCTAGCAAATTGAGGGGCATTTGTCAAAGCATTTTGGGTGAAACTAATAGGAGAATATCGATTTCGATATTGTTCTTAGGCCAATTTTGCTAGGACCAAAGGTTATTTCTTAATCTCTCTATTTTGTTTATGCTATTTCATTTATGACTCGTATTCATAATTATAATTTCATTATAATCCGTAATTTCTTAAAGGAAGTATACCGATATTTCCTACAAGTGGTATCAGAGCCAAGGCCACGAAATTATTTTATATGAATTTCATAATTGAATTTTAACAAAATTTCGAGAAAAAGAAAAATAAAAAAATTTCGGCCGATTTGAAAATTTTTCCAGCCGAGATGTTATTTCGTTTTTGTTGTTTTGTTTCTATTTTGATTTTTCATATTGTTGTTTTAATTAGTTAAAATGATAATATGATGAATTTGTAGTTGTTTTGATTTGATGAGGATTAAATTAAAATGTAAATGGAAATCGTTTTGATTGTTGATAATTTGTTTTTGCTATATAATTTTGGCATAGAAGTTAATTTAATCATGTTCAAATCAATTGTGATGAATCATATATACGGATAATCGATTTTGTCATAATTTGGATATTCATTTTAAGAGGTTAAATTTAATCATGAAGTTTGAATCTATGTTTAAATTAAAAGATGATATTTATGTCGATCTTGTTATATTAGCAACATTAAACTTTTTGTCCACATATTTTTTTTTTCGACAAAAGTTAGTATAAACGGCTGTTTTAGCCGTGAGCTTAAGAAAAAAAAAATATATGTTTTCTGTTTTTTGTTTCGGTTTTTGCTGAAATACCGAGAAAAAAAATAGGTTGTTTCGTTTTTTTTTTAATTCCAGCCGTGAGCACCAAAGAAAAAAAAATCTGTTTTTTTTTTTTTGTATTGCCGTGAGCATTGAAAAAGAAAAAAAATTTCTGGTTTTAATTTTTCCCTTTTTTTTTCTGTTTGCCGAGAGCATATTTTAAGGAATTATTGTTGTTTTTGGCCAATAACTATTATACATTAAATTTATAATGTATGATAGTTAGTTGTGAAAAAGTTCACAAAATTTAAGATACCTAATTATTTTAAAAGTGGTTTAAAATAATGTTGGATTAATTCATATTACAAGATTAATATGTATTAAGATTTAAATTATTGTGAGTAATTGAGAAATTGTCACATAATTTGATCAATTAAATAGGTGGTTTGGATAAATTACTCTACATAATTAAGGAATTATGTCTTGAATGAATAATTTTTAGTTGATGCATTTTTATTTTAGTTGAATGAATCGTTGAATGGATTTATTTACGTATTTTTGCAATCGGTTGTAATTTGTAATACCTAGTGTGGCCTTAGTTAATTATGTTTTCGTAATGATGGAAACATAATTTTAATGTAATTTGAGATCTCGAATCTCCTTTTATATTATGGTTTTGAAATTAGAATGTAAATAGGTTTATTATGTAATTTTTAAATTGTAATTTTGAGAAGACTAAAGATGGAGATTGGATTGCTCACTCCCGCTACATGGACCAAGATGGAACATCAAGACAAGCTTATCGGGTCCAAGGATGGATTCCAAAGTTTTGTTTATGTTCATTTTGGTAGATAGGGCACACTAGGACTTTATTTTGTTTTACGTTTTTTCATTCTTATTGCTTTTCATTCACATGATAGTTAGTGCTTCATATTCCGCCTAAATCAAACCACCTACTAAAATGCATGAAAATTGACTCATATAGCTTGAATGTTAGTTTTCATAGACATACAGATGTCACACATTTTTAAGCCATCACCTTAGTTTATTCATTCTCGCATGCTAGATATTAGTTCACTTAAAATGAATTAAAATAAAGTTGATGGGATCTTCCTCTAAAACTGAAATTGAGAATAGTCTTTATAAGGACAAACAGCTATGAATCCCTTCTTCGTCGGTAGGCATATAGAATCTTACTCTTCATATAACCCCTTCTACGTTGGGTAAGTAGTTTGTGTTGACTTAGTTTACCTCAACATTATAATCCGAAGAGTTTCTCGTGATTATGATGGACTAAAGATAGAATTTACAGAAATTTATCGACCAAGAATTCTAACAGTAGAATTAGCCAAAAGGTTGGCTTATCAATTTACAGATAATTGAGTCTTGGAATCATTTATATAATTCTTGAGGGTGGTCAATTGTATAAATGCTTGAGTCTTCGCGTTATAACAGTATTGCATTAGACTTAAATCATAACGATGAGTATGCTTATTATATTTTATTCTTCTTTTCGCAGTGTAGAATTCGTTTATATTGATAATCTTTGTTACAACAAATGGCTGGAAATAACGAAATCCCAATGCCAAGTGCCACACTTGGACGCGAGTCCTGGCTGAAAGCTTTCATGGACCACATAAATCAGTTCACACGTCTGAAAAATGACGGGTCCAACTTTGGGGACTGGGAGGCATCATTGCGGAATGCTGCCATTGCTGACGGTAAGCTCAAGTACTTAACTGAGTCAATACCGGTAAACCCAGGCCCCAATGCAGGAGTTAACGAGTCACTTACTTATAGTGACTTCGTCATGGAAGCGGATGCGATAAAGAATGTACTCATCTTTACAATGGAAACCAATTGCAAAGACGCTTCATTGCCCAAGGTGCAAACAATATTTTCACCACGCTCACTAATGAGTTCTCAAAAGCACCGAGAATCGTTGCTTATGAGCATACCTGTCACTTCTTTGATGCGAAACTCCAGAAGGGCCAACCGGTTAGCCCACACATTCTTAACATGATTGAGAATGTCGAGAAATTGGAGGCACTTGATTGCAAAATCAGTGAGAGCATAGTCATTGACCTTATGCTTCATTCACTTCATGATGGTTTTGCCCTTTTCAGGGCAAATTACTACATGAATGACATGAAGAAAGTCCTCATGAGCTACACTCACTTCTCGTACAGACCGAGAAGGACATGAAATTGAGTGGGAGCATGAAGCAACATGTTCTCATGATTTCCAACAAGAATAAGGGAAAGGCAAAGCTCACGGCGACCTAACTGTAGGAAAGCCGAAGTTTAAGAAGCCAGGAAACGGTAAGAGTGGGCCTGGTGAGACTAGTGGCTCACAAGGCAAGGCAAAGAGCAAGGGCGGTGACATTGAGTGCCACCATTGTCACAAGACTGGACATTGGAGGAGGAACTGTCCCATGTACCGTGAGGACATAAAAGCAGGCCGCGTCACTCCTGTTGGTATGTCATCTTATATTCATATGATTGAGATTAACCATGCAAGTTTCGGAACTTGGGTACTTGATACTGGTTGTGGTTCTCATATGTGTAATCATTTGCAGGGCCTAAAAAACATCACACCTCTCGGAAAGGGTGATGTAGACCTGCGAGTCGGGAATGGAGCTAGAGTTGCTGCAGTCTCAAAGGGAACATACGGAATCCAATTACCTAGTGGTTTTGAGTTATATTTATATAACTGTTACTATGTACCCAGTTTGTCTAAGAATATTATTTCTGTTTCCGTACTTGATAAAGACGGTTTTTCATTTACAATAAAGGATAATTGCTGTATTTTCTCTTTCAATGAAATGATTTATGGCAAAGCAGTTTCCATGAACGGAATTTACATCTTAGATCAAACCACGGATATATTACACGTGAATAATAAGATATTAAAGGTTGGTGACAAAGATCAAACTTATCTATGGTATTGTCGAATGGGACACATAAATGAAAAACGTGTAAAGAAACTCGTCGAGAATAGGACTATTTCCGCATTCGATTTTTCTATATTTGGCACGTGTGAATCATGTCTTATCGGCAAAATGACTCGAATTTCCTTCAAAGGTGTTGGAATGCGCGCTAGTGACCTGTTAGGACTCATACATACGGATGTATGTTGACCTATGTCAATTACCGCTAGAGATGGCTATAGATATTTTATCACTTTCACGGACGATTTGAGTAGATACGGATATGTCTACATAATGAAGCATAAAAGTGAGTCCTTTGAGAAATTCAAGGAATACCAGAATAAGGTTGAGAACCAACTGGGTAGAAAGGTTAAAGCACTTCGTTCAGATCGGGGTGGCGAATATCTTTCAAATGAGTTTGATCAACACCTTAAAGACCGTGGAATCGTTTTACAGTTAACTCCACCTGGAACACCTCAATTAAATGGTGTGTCCGAACGGAGAAATCGAACATTACTTGATATGGTTCGAACCATGATGAGTCACACGGTAGTACCTTATTCATTATGGGGTTTTGCTCTTTTGTCAGCTGCTCTTATACTTAATCGAAGTCCGACTAAAGCTATCGACAAGACTCCATATGAAATGTGGAAGGGAACGGTACCTAACTTGTCCTTTATTCGGGTTTGGGGATGCGAGGCTTATGTCAAGTGGAGACACGAGGATAAGATCGGCCCGCGATCGGTCAAGACATATTTTATTGGTTATCCAAAAGGAATGTTTGGTCATTACTTCTATTCGCCTACCGAACATCGAGTTTTTGTTGCGGCTAGTGCGACGTTCTTAGAGAAAGAATTTATCGAGAACAAGTCAAGTAATAGAATTTTCGAGCTGTCGGAGATTCAAGAACCAACAACCGAGGAACAGATGGAGGAAGTTGTTCCTTCAGCTGGTGATACGGTTAATATTATTCCTCAGGAACCTAGGAGGTCGGGTAGAGTCTCTAATCCTCCGGACATATACATTGTTATGGTTGAAGAGAATGACGTTTTGCTCCTAGAGAGTAATAAACCCGCTACCTATAAAGGTGCCATGACCTGTTCTGACTCAAAGCTATTGCTTGAAGCCATGCAATCCAAGATGGACTCCATGTGTCAGAATGAAGTATGGGATCTAGTTGATTTACCTAATAAGGTAAAGCCTCTACAGTTCAAATGGCTTTACAAAATAAAGCGTTCTTTAGACGGGCAACCAGACACCTATAAGGCACGACTAGTGGCAAAAGGTTTCACTCAAGTGCACGAATTGCATTATGATAAAATTTTTGCACCCGTAGTTATGCTACGTTCCATTTGGATAATCTTAGCGATTGCCGCTTTTCATGACTATGAAATTTGGCAAATGGATGTGAAAACCGCCTTCTTAAACGGTTATTTGGAGGAAGAGTTGTACATGGTACAACCCGAAGGTTTCATAGACCCTGAAAATCCTAAGAAAGTGTGCAAGCTTAAGCGTTCCATTTATGGACTTAAGCAAGCTTCTCGGAGTTGGAATCATCGTTTCAACCAGGTGATAAAAGATTATGGCTTCACTCGATCGGTCGAGGAACCATGCTTATATATCAAGTCGAGTGGGAGCAAGATTGTTTTCTTGATATTGTATGTCAATGACATACTCTTGATTGGGAATGACATTCCTCTCTTATCTTAGGTTAAAGGATGGTTGAAGAACCATTTCTAGATGAAAGATCTGGGTGAGGCACAACGCATATTGGGAATCCGTATCTATCGAGATAGATCACGACGGACGTTATCACTGAGTCAGGAGTCTTATTTGGATAGGATTCTTGAAAGGTTCAGCATGACCAACTCCAAGAAGGGGATACTTCCAATGACGTCTGGGATGCATTTGAGCAAGTCTCAGTCACCCACGACGCCTGAAGAGATTGAGCGCATGAGTCGTGTTCCATATGCATCAGCCATAGGATCAATCATGTATGCCATGATATGCACACGTCCAGACGTGGCATATGCATTGAGTATGACGAGTTGGTACCAAAACAATCCAGGTGAAACACACTGGATAGCTGCTAAAAACATCCTTAAGTACCTACGGAGGACTAAGGATAGGGTATTGACTTATGGAGGAGATACTAAGCTATGCGCAATCGGTTACGCAGATGCTAGCTTCCAAACGGATCGAGATGATTCAAAATCTCAGTCCGGGTTCGTCTTCACTCTTAATGGTTTTGCGGTCAGCTGGAAGAGTTCTAAACAGGATGTTGTAGCAGATTCTACTACTGAATCCGAGTACTATGCCGCTTCGGCAGCAGCAAAGGAAGCTATATGGATGCGTCAATTCTTACAAGGACTTACGATAGCTTCTACTTCGAATGACCCGATCACCATCTATTGTGACAATAGAGGTGCCATCTTCCAAGCTAAGGAGCCTAAGTCTAGCAACAAGTCTAGACATGTACATCGGAAAGCTCACCTGATCCGTGATTACGTGGAGCAAGAGGAGATAGTGATTGACAAGATAGCTTCGGATGACAACATCGCGGATCCTCTCACTAAACCGTTGAATTATGATAAGCATGAAGGGCACGTTATTAACATGGGAATTAAACGTGTTCCTGGGTTGTAGTAGTTGATTATGAATTCGATACATTATCTTTTTCATATACTATTTATAACTTCATCGTTTTATTTAATATTTTCTTTTTCATGTGGATTGTACTGACAACATTGAACGCCACAAAGTGAACTGAATTACATTATATTTGTTTTGGTCCGTAATCGCCTACATGAGCTAATAACTCTGGCTATTATTTTGTGCAGTCGATTGATGGTGGGTTCAACGAGCCATAACTCAAACAGTTGGCTGATCGATCACAGATGCGAGTTATAACGATACCTCGTAGGACACTTTTTGTGACAACGTAATGGAGTCCTAAATGTTTAAAACATTCAGTGCCAGGTCGTGGATTGGACGTCCATAGTGTTCCTAGAGTCGATTCTTTTTACTATCGACTGTCTCTTGAGATTAAGGCAGTTTTTGGGTGACTTTGGTTTCTTTCTCATGGTCTGCCGTAACAGGAGGCTAAGCAGATTTTTTTTGGGTCATTTCATACTGTGCTTATATCTGCAGGATTCGAGTTGAAGATAATATCCAACCTTTATCAGGTTTAGTTATTTCTCAGGGCCACTCGAGGAGTTGTAACTGAAATGCATGGCCATGCTCGAATAAGATTCGTTTATCAGTTAAGTTAATCTCTAGTCGGGCAAACCACTCTTGATATTGATCACTTGTAAAATACGACCTTTGTGAATACGGATTTTGCAAATTGTTTTACATTGAGTGGGAGAAATTTTAGGATATGAGAATCGGTTATCGCACATACACTTGTGAGGACAAGTGGGAGATTGTTGAAGCTTGTGTCCTCCACAATTAATGTGATAACATTTATAAATCTCTTATAGGTTTACAAGGGTATACTTCGTATTTTATCAGTTGATTAACGATTACTTAATAACGGTTGGCTTGCTAGAAAGTTTGACGTTATTATCATACTGATGGCGGTGATCAACTGGTCCCTAAAAGTCGCACCTAAAGGTTGTGTTTGAGAGATGTGATTATGAAAATGTAATCACATTGATGCCTTATATGACTAAAAGGTTAGTCCATGTTTTTGACTAAACAGTTAGTCAATGTGTTGATGAGACGATTATTTAATATAATTAAATAATACCAACTGAGACGAATTAACGGTTAAATTCGTAAATTGACTATAAACAGTTATATTTAATTAATGTATATAATGTTAGCTTGAACGAATTAAGATGTTAATTCGTAATTAAATGTAATCGGTTATATTTAATTAGCTAATTATAAATATACGATATTTATCGTTAATGTATATATTATACGAGATTGTCATAATAAATATTTACAGACCGGTATTAATAAATCGACTACAAGTTGTTGTGCGTGGACTTATTAAATACGTGATGAAATAAATGACAATTAAAAAAGATATACGCATTTTATACATTACCAGACCAACCGAAAATAAGGATATTTCTCTCCTTATTTGGAGTGTCACGGTTGGAGGAAAGAAATAAGAAAAATATCTTCCCCATTTTCTTCTCCCAATTTCGGTTATAATTAGGTCAAGGGGAGGATCATTTTTTACTAATACATTTTTCTCTCAACAACTCTCATCAAAACGAAAAACCCTAAATTTCATTTGTAAATTAGGGTTCCTCTTCAAGCAAAAAGGGGATCTCATTCTAGCAAATTGAGGGGCATTTCTCAAAGCATTTTGGGTGCAACTAATAGGAGAATATCGATTTTGATATTGTTCTTGCTAGGACCAAAGTTTATTTCTTAATCTCTCTCTTTTGTTTATGCTATTTCATTTATGACTCGTATTCATAATTATAATTTTGTTATAATCCGTAATTTCTTAAAGGAAGTATACCGATATTTCCTACAACAATCAAAGGTTTGGTTTGGGGACATTTCATGCGTGTATTTTATATAAGGTTTTTACCTCTTTTTATTCCCTTGTTATTTATGTGGCATCCAGCTACAAATTCTCCCGAATAGTCTACTTTGGTCTGTCTTTTATTAATTGCAGGTACGAACCAAAAAGGAGCGAAATCAGGCCTGAAATAGTCCTTATCGCATGCATTTTGGAGAACGAGGAATCGGAGCTTGGAATCTGTCACTTAGAGATGCGTGAAGTGGCCTCGGAAGGTTTCAAGGAGTCCACCTGTGCTTATATAGCTCGATCGATCCATTTTACTACCCATAATGGTCGATCGAATGCTTTATCCTCCCGGAATCACTCGATAGAGCTCTGCCTTTACTCGATCGATATAGCCATCCTCTGAAATCTTCGATCGAGGATCCTGTTTTACTCGATCGAACAGATTGTCGAGCTTTCTCCTCGATCGAGTGGTTTAATTCTACTCGATCGAGAGCCTAGGTGTTTTATGCAGGTTTTGAGTTTATTTCGAGATTTTTCTTTTGTAATTATCAAAAATAAGTATGACTGCAGTCATAATACTTCTCTCTCTCTCTTCTCTTCCTCTCTTCTTCGACTTCTCTGCCCTTGCTCTCCCTTAGAATTGGAAACTTGGAACTTATTTCTCCTTTACTTTTCCTTGTAATCGGTACTCTTTATTCTTAATTAATTAATTGTTCTTATCTTATTACTTTTGTTCTCTCAATCTCTATTATTTCTACTCTCCTTTTAGATCATCAATTATGCTTAATTTCTATAGTTTATGTGTTGTTATTGTTCATTCAATAGTCATACATAGCTAATTCCCTTTGCTAAGACATAGGGGATCCAAGAATTTAAGGGAATTATGAATAGGTGATTAGAACTTGATGCGAATTAGACCTATGTTGTTAATCGCTGCTTATAATTGTTCTTGTCTACTTGAGTCGACGCAATTAGATAATTAATCTCAGTACACCTTGACCTGGATCGGAAGATTGGAAAAGGTAAGACCTGCAGTGAACATTAGGGCATTCTAATGAGGGCGGAAGCTAAGTTGGAACTTTTTTTAGGGCGAATAGCGGACCGGAAGGACCTTTTCACTACCATGTAGATCGAATTTGCAATGACCTAAGACCCTAGACTACAATTCTTAAGAATCATGGTGAACCGACCGTCTTAGCTGTTTCCTCTCTCTGCTTGGTTGTTATCAACTTTCTTCTTTGTTTTTCTCTACTCTATTCTCTCTTTTGACCTCTATAGATCAGAACAAATCTTCAAAACCCCCAAGAAATAGTTACTCAGACGGACTTAGTTTAGCCGGCATTTTTCCATCTCCCTATGGAGATCAACCCTACTTCCGCTGGCTTATGTTAGTAGGTTTAGGTATTTATTTATGATACTAAACGACGGTATCACAGTGGGTATTTGTATTTCCATTGGTAACATTGCTTTTGCTCCGTATACTAGGTTAAAGGGTGTATGGCCTATGGACTCTTTGACTGTGGTTCTGAGTGACCATAGGACGCTTTCCAGCTCGTCTTCCCACGCTTTTGTAGCTCATCGAGGTGTTTTCTTAGGCCGACCAGTATTTGCTTGTTGGCGGCCTCTACCTGGCTTTTGCTCTTTGGGTTGCAAACGGTGGAATTGGCGTGTCTAATGTCGTAGGTCCCTAGCAATTCCCTCGGCTTCGGATTGTCGAATTGTCTCCCTTGGTCAAAGACCATTATCATGGGGATGCAGAATCTGGTGATGATGTTTTGCCATATGACTTTTCTTACTGATGCTTCGGTGATTCAAGTTACGGTGGTGAAGGGGCCTAGTATGTCCACCCACACTGGACGAATGGTATCAGGCTCATCACTGGCTACAGCTGCCTTGCCGGTGAATATTTGACGGGTGCGTGGATTTCCCAATTCCTACAACTCCTCGTCAGTTTTTTGGCGTATGCCTTCATGGTGGTCCAGAAGTATCCTACTCTTAATGCTCTGTGGGCCAGATTCCTGCCTCCAATGTGGTGGCCGCAAATGCCGGCGTGGATGTCTGACAGTGCTTATTAGGCCTCCCTCGGCCTCACGCATCTCAGAAGTGGACTTGAGAACCCTCTTTTGTAGAGCGTTCCCTCTATCATCAGGAAACGGCTAGAGACTGCTCGGATCTTTCTCCCCGTCACTCCCTCAGATACCTTTCCTTCCATCTTCAAGTTTACATGTCCGTCAGCCAGGTCAGACCTTCGGGCTCGAATACTCCTATGGGTGTCAGGCCCGGCTCGATGCACTTTATAACTCGTACATCGACCCACACTGACCAACGAACGTCTTGTAGAATCGAGCTAGCTAGCTTGGACAGTGCATCTGCCCTGTTGTTCTCCGACCTGGGTATTTAAACAATCTCATAAGATTTTATCTCAGCCAATCTTCTTTTGACATGTTCTAGGTACTTGGCCATCGAGGGTTACCTTACTTCGTACTCTCCTTTGATTTGGTTGGCGATGAGTAGGGAATCCGTGAATAGCCGTAGCACCTTGGCCCCGGCGGCGGTGGCGAGTTCGATGCCCGCTATCATTGCTTCGTATTCAACCTCGTTGTTTGACTCTTCAAAGGTGAATCTTAGGGCATGCTCGAACTCGGCCCCCTCCGGGCTTGTCATGACTACTTCTGCTCCGGACCCAGAAATCGTGGATGACCCATCGGTGAAGACTTCCCAGGCCTCTTCGGGCTCCTCACTCTCGTTCGAGTGGGAAAACTCGGCTAGGAAATCCGCTAGGGCTTGATCTTTTACGGCAGTTTAGGATTGATACTTGATTTCATGCCCTGACAGCTCTACTGCACATTTTAGCAACCGACCGGACTTCTCGAACTTTTCCAAGGCCTTTTCGAATGGTTGATCGGTCATTACCATTACAAGATGTGCGTCAAAGTACGAACGCAACTTCCTAGCTGCGATTACGACGGCGAACGCGACCTTCTCAATGAGCGGGTAGTTTTTCTCAGCCGGACTCAGTGCGTGATTGATAAAGTAGATGGGCTGCTGGTTTTTGCCTTCTTCTCGTAATATCACGGCGCTGATGGTGACGTCTACGTACAGGTAGAGCGTCTCATAAGTCACCCGTCGAGCCAGGGTTGGCAGTTCTTTGAGGTGGTTCTTAAGATCGTCAAAGGCATGCCTTTGCTCCTCCTCCCGCCGGAATTGCTTGTTGCCCTTCAAGATGTTGAAGAAAGCCCTTGATTTATCCGCCGACCTCGATATGAATCGGGACAGCGCTGCCATTCGTCCTGTGAGTCTCTGATATCTCTGATCATGTGCGGTTCGTGGAGGTCTATAACGGCCTGTACCTTTTCGGGATTGGCGTCTATTTCCCTCGCGCCGACCAGGAATCAAACGTACTTCTCCGATCGTACTCCAAACGTGCACTTCTTTGGGTTCAACTTCATTTGATACTTTCGAAGGGATACGAACGTTTCCTCGATGTCGTTCAGATGTTCTTCTTCGCTTTTTCTTTTGATGATGGCGTCGTCGACATATACCTCGACGTTTCTTCCTTTCTGGTTGTCTAAGATTATGTCGACGAGCCTCTGGTAAGTGGCTTCTGCGTTCTTTAGGCCGAACGACATTATCTTGTAAATGAAGGTGCCATGTCCTGTGATGAACGTGCACCTGACCTTGTCTGGCTCCCATAGGTGTACCTGGTGGTACATCGAGAGGGCGTCTAGGAAACTTAACATGGAGTGGCCGCTTATGGAGTCGACCAGCTGGCCGATTCACGGAAGCGGGTAACAATCTTTGAGGCATGCTTTGTTGAGGTTGGTAAAGTCAACACACATCCTCCATGCTCCGGATGCTCTCTACTATTACAACGTTAGCAAGCCATAGTAACATTTCTTGATGAATCCTGCGGACAATAATTTTTTGAACTCCTCCTTTAAGGCAGGTTTTTTTTTCTGTCGACATGTTATTTTTCTTATGCTTGACCGGTTTAGACGTGGGGGTCTACTTTCAGCTTGTGAACGATGACATCCTTACTTACTCCTGGCATTTCGTCGGCGGAGTATGTGAAGATGTCCTTATTTCTTGCAAGAACTCCGATCATTTGGTCTTTGAAGGTGGGCGACATGTCTTCGCCGATGATCACTGAGCGTCCAGGGCAAAGGTTGACTATGGTAGGCCCTGCCCTCGATACTGGTCGTCTATAATCAGTCGACTTTCCGTTGCTCGTGCTCGCTTCTGCCTCTAGTGTAGGGCGTTTGGAGCTCCTTTGCACCTCACGACAGGAGTTGCTCCCGGCCGTACTAAGGTTTAGCTTGCGTCTCTTCTTTGCTGAAGAAATTTGCTTGAGTGCCTTTATGTTGCATGATCTCGAAGAGATCTGGTTCCCATGAAGCTTTTCTGCTCTTCCGGCTTCTAACACATATACTAGTGTCAGTTCCCAGACGGACATTACTACATTGATCTCTCCTAAGGTCTGTCTTCCGATCAGGGTATTTTACGCTGGCTCGGCGTGCGTCGATCACTTTGAAGGTGGCCTGCACTCTTCGTGACTGTATTCCTCTGACAAACCTAAAGGGTACCATGATGGTCCCCATCGGGGCCGAAGCCTTTCCCGAGAATCCATACAGGGCTCCGCTTGTCGGCTTGAGATGCTGAGGTCCGAGCCTGAGCTGCTTCAAAGCGGGTTGGTACAACAGGTTGATGTAGGCTCCAGTGTCCATCAGACATCTTCTAACTATATGGGTGCTGATCTTTAGGTCGGGTATGAGTGGGTCATTATGAGGACTCACTATGTGCTTGTGGTCGGATGCGTTGATTACCAGGTCGGGAACTCTATCGACTGACACGCTCTTCGGCATGTTGCCCACCTGAGCGATTAGGTTCCGGAGGTCTTCCTTGAGCTTGTTATGCGTGGAGCCTCCGTTGTCTTCCCCTGTGACCATGTTGATGATGGGGGTGCTATCTCCACTTTCTACCGCGCGTTCTTGCTCTGGCCTGTACGGGGATTTTTACAATCCTAAGTACCTGCGGCGCATAAGGTCCTCTATTGCTTCCTTCAGGTGTCGGCACTTGTCCGTTTCATGGCCGTTACCCTCGTGGTAGTCGCAATACTTGTTTTCATCGCCCTTTTTTGCTTTTTATTTTTCTTTTTTTATCTTAGGGAGATTTCTCCACTTGATGTTGTCCTTTTCTAGAGCGTATACTTCCGACATCTTCCTGTTCAGGGGTGTGTGATGTTGGAAACGCGGGAACGGATCTTTGTCTTTCTTCTTCGGTCCCAATCTTTCTTTGGCACTCCTCCCACTCCTCTGACGAGGTGGGGGTGAGTCTTCTTTAATTTCGAGCATCGGGGATGTGATGGCTGGTCGATCTCCTTCCATGCACTTGGGAAGTGCCAACCGGTGCAAACCTCTTATGATAGTCCTCCTCTCTGATGTATCCGTTAGCCATCTCCCGAGCCTCAACGAGGCTCTTCGGTGGCTTCCGGAGCATCTCGCTCATTAGGGCTCCGTCTCTTAGCCCATGGGTTAAGACGAAGACCGCCATTTCATTGGTGAGGTCCTTGATTTGCTGACTTTCCAAGTTGAAACAATGAATGTAGTCCTTAATTCGCTCTTCGCTCAGTTATTTGAGCGTGAGTAGTTCGACTGTTGTCCTCTCACACCTCCTGTTGCTGGCCTACTGGTCTCTGAATTGTTTACGCAAGTCCCAGTAGGATCTGATCGATCCATCTGGCAGCCTTTGAACCAGGACTGTGCAAGCCTGGCCAGGGTCACCGGGAAGACTTTGCACCAAACAGAGTCCGCGTCCCACATTTCCATGTAACTCTTGTACGAAGCTAGGTGATTGTCTAGGTTTGTCGTCTCATCGAACTGGACTAGTGGCATCTTGATTTTTGGGACTTTCGTCCTTCTGATATTTCCATCTAGCGGGTAAGGCTTGGGAGGATGGCTCGCTTTTGGCGATCGCTCCTGGGGTTGTCGTGTAGCCATCTTCCTCTTGCCTTTCTGAGTCAGGCGGGAGAATACTGACTTAGTTTCCTCATCCTGCCTACTTTTCTTGGAGATGCTACTGGGGGAGTGTGATCGTCATATGATGATGCAGTCGACTCCTGCGCGTATAGGTGCGGGTCTCTATGCAACTTTTTCCACTCTCCACCTCCGTTGGAATCTTTTCATCAAACAACTTTCTAGGGGTGATAGGGGTTGTACATTCTTCACCATTCTCCTTTCGTGGAGGGTTTGATAGTACGCCTTAAGCTTGTTGCAAAGCTTTGATCACTATTGCTAACTCGTTTGGGCTTAGAGTTATCTGTTGATCAGCTTTGGTCTCGGGTTATTGTGCTGGTGTATCGTCGAGGATCGCTATTCCCGTTAGGCGGGCGTTAGCTTCTCTGGAAACGTTGGTATCAGGCGTCACCTTTTGGACTCATGGCTAAGTGGCAGATCGGGTTGACGGAGATATTAACGGTGTTAGGTTACAGGCGTACCTCACACGCGTGGAATGTCCTTCTCCGGCGTTTTCCGATAGAAGCATCTTAGGGTTATTCTTGTAGGACTTTTATGTAAAGTTCCCCACAGCCGAATTGTTTCGGGTTGAAAACAATCAAGTCAGCGGTTCGCGGCCCGGAGTCAGGTCAATGCGCTTCTTTCGGATGTTTGTTGGATGGATGTCCCTCTGCCTTTACCTTCGAACTGTCCTTGCACACGTAACACACAGGGCCTCGGGGGAAAAGGGGGGTCCCGATGGGGCCCTCTCTGATGCCTAAGTCAGTCAGGTAACCCAGATATTATCCGAGACCTTTAGCGTGAGGCTCGGTCTCGGTTCTCTCTCTTAGTTGCTTAAGGTAGTCTTATTTCTAGAGAGAGAAAGTAGTTGTTGATGGAATGATTCTTGTTGTTTTCGTTTTACTTCCTTACAAGGAACTTAGTCCCTAATTAAGTGTCTTCCTTTAGAAGGAATCCAAGGAAGATATTTTATGTGCGAGGATGTGTACCTTACTTTTTTACTTGGCTACCATTCGGACCTGTTTAACCCGCCGATTGGCATGCAGGTCGGGTAGACTCGATGTGCCCCATCACCAATAATTTTGCCTCTCTTATTATCTCCAAATGTCACACTACCACCATTGTAGACCTCCGGCGAGAGAAACTTTGATTTGTCTCCAGTCATGTGTCTCTAACAACCACTATCGAGATACCATTGATTGCTTCTCTTTGCCTTAACCTGCAAGAGTTTTACTTATTGGTTTTAGGTACCCACACAAAGTCGGGTCCTCTTTTGTTAATATCCGGAAGTAAATCTTTGCGTATCCACATTTGTTTAATCACATATGTCTTTTTGGATTTATAAGGAGAATTAGTCCTTAGATTGTAGTTCACATAGGTCTTATTTTGATTAGGTTTACTATTATCCTTTCTCATTGTGGTTTTGTATATTGTTTGTCATGATAATTTTTCATATTATCAGTTTTAACATGTTGAGCATATTTTTCATTCTTATTCATATATGCTTTACATTTATCATAGGAATAAAAAACATGATCTATCTTACTGCAAAAATTACAAAAAGTATATTCAGGTAAACCAACATATTCTCTTATGCGAAAATCACGATCAGAAGAAGTATTAATTTTCTTTACATATTCTTCCCGACACTTTGTTTGATAACCCAATCCTTCTTGAAAGTGTCTATCAGATTGTTTGTTTAGAAAATTTAGAACAATTTCACTTACCTTCCGTTTTTGACTAATATTAAACGATTCTTTCAATTTAGCATTTAGGTCTTCTTTCTCTTAAGTCAATTTTTCACGGTTAGAACATGCTTCAATTGTTTAAATAGGTATGTCCTTAGCCTTGTCTACTATAGATTGAAGTTCTATAATCTTGTTGGCTAAGGAGTTCTTCATGACAGTGTAATCATGTTTTCCAGTTATAAGTTCATTCGCTAAATTATAATTTTGTTTATTTAATTCCTTAATCTTTCTTTCTAAATCCAAGGTTACGGTATCCTTAACTGAGGTTACGGTATCCTTGAGTAAGGGTATGGTATCCTTGGCTGAGGGTACGCTCTCCACAGATTGAGAACTTAATTTAAGGTTTTTATTAATTCTTAAGTTAGGTGTTGGTTCAACAATCGAGTCAAAACTAGGTTTTGAAGCAACTGGTGAACCCCCACTCTTCTTGGCAAGAAGTTTTTTAACCTTTTCTTTAAGCAGATAATTTTCTTCAACAATATCGTTAATTTGAACATGTAATTCTTTTAGTTCATCATTTTGATCAACACAAGTTTCATAAACTTCCTCGAAATGATTTAAGATCTTATATTTAGACAACTTATGAAATTTATTTTTCATTTGAGCAAAAGTTACCTCGCTTTCATCTTCAAAATCCAAGTCTGATTGTCCTAGATGTGCCATCAAGCACATATATTTCTTTCTAAGACCTGGAACATGAAGTTTATCATTGTATGGACTGAAGCCCAAGTTTGCTTTCCGCTCTTCTTCTGATTCCTGTTCTTCATCATCTGTTCCTAGATCTCCCTAACCACAGGACGCGAGCATAACTTGCTTGTAATCATTCTTTGTCTTTTCGTGTTTGTTTTTGTTCTTGATCTTCTTCCATGTAGGGCAGTCTTTAATCATGTGACTTGATTCCCCACATTTAAAGCATCCTTTATCCAAAATTTTTGGTTTTGATGTAGTTGGCTTTTTATTGTTAGGAACTTTTTCTTGATTAAATCGAAAACTCTTTTTAAATCGTCTAACAAATAAACTCCTACTTTCGTCAACCTCTTCATTGTCACTAGATTCGGCTTGTAAGGCTGTACCTTTGTTCTTAGTCATATCGTCATGGTTTTTATTAAGTTGTAACTCATTAGCCATTAACAATCCAAGTAAACTTTCATAAGAAGGCAATGATAGGTCCTTAGCTTCGTCTATATCAGTGACTTTAGGTTGCCACTTTTCCTTTAATCTTCTCAATATTTTTCGTACCAAATATTCTGGCTCAAAGGATTTTCCTAGATTTCTTAACTCATTGGTTATGCTTGAAAATATGGTAGATATGTCATTGATGCTTTCATCTCTTTCCATATGAAATATCTCGTACTACTTAGTTAACAAATCTATTTGATACTTTTTAACTTGGGACATTCTTTCATAAGCTAATTCCAGAGTATCCCGGATCTGTTTTGCACTCGTGCACAAAGAGAACGACTAAACTCTTTCTTTGTATTCCACGTTGCAAATATGACATTGCACGTGAATTATTTTGACCTTTAGCAAAATAGTTTACATCATAGTCCTCTTCTTCCTTTACACTAGTGTTGCCGAAAACATCGACAGTAGTGATGGCAAGAGGTCCTTTGACTATGATTCTCCAGCACTCATAATCTGTGCCTTTTATGAAATGCATCATTTTGTTTTTCTATAAACTGTATCCTGTACCATGAATATAGGATACACTGTCTCCTTGGAATCCATGATAATATAGAATAAAAACTTTGAAAGGGTAAATAAAATGTAGAAATAAAAAAGTAATTAGAGTATTGGATCGACTCTTTAGATGTTAGGCTATGAAGAGCACGAGGCTTTGATACCAATTGTAGAGTTCAGTAGCTAATGACCGAGTTTTGCCGTCAATTCTCGCACCAAAACCTATTTGTAAACAACCCAATTATAGTAGTATAATCGGGCTCAAACCACGAGGATAGAGTGGAGTTGGACTTAATTCGTTTAAATCAAAGTTTAGTCAAGCAAATAAGAGTCGGGATTTTTACTAACAACTAAGACAAACTAGATCAATGTAAACAAAAGATTTTTAATCTATTAAGGGAAAAATAGTGTCTTTGGGTTCACCCGAGTAGGATAGATGAGAAATTGGGGTTGACTAGGTCTAGGGTAGTAGTTCGATCTAGGTTTAGATGCCAATTTCTTAGCATCCAAGAATCCTCCACAAAGTCTTCACTTTGTGTTAAAATATGAGAGAATTGATTGTCGAAGGTTAGCAATATGCCTGAGTTGTGTTAATTTTATTGATGATCCAATGTCGATGATCTAAAGCTTATTATATACAACAGTGACAGCTAACTATTCCTAAGTTAAGGCCTAAGAATAATGAAAGGATAACCACAAATTAGCAACTAAATATTTACAAAATAAGTGTGAAATAATATATTCCGTACATATCCCACATAATACGGGAATATATTATTTCATAGTTCCATACTCCCCCTTATGTTGGAGCAGTAGGAGCTCGAATGCCCAACTTACGACTCAAATATTCAAAAGCATCTCGTCCAAGGGCCTTGGTAAATAAATCTGCAATTTGTTCTTTGCTTTGGACACGACTTGCTGCAATGTTTTTGGTTATCAAATGCTGTCGAATAAAGTGACAATCAACTTCAATGTGCTTCGTACGATCATGAAAAACCGGGTTTTTGGCAATGTGTAAAGCAGTCTTATTGTCACAAAGAACTCGCATAGGGTGCATATGAGGAATGTTGAGTGAAGAAAGGAATGATTTCACCCATATTAACTCACTTGTGACGGCTGCCATAGCTCGGTACTCCGCCTCTGCCATGGATTTGGCAACAGTCGGTTGCTTGCGAACTTTCCAAGATATGGGAGTCGAGTCGAGGGCCACAAAATACCCAGTGAGTGACCGATGAGTTAGTGAACATCGAGCATAGTCCGAGTCAGAATACCCATTAAGCTGCAGTTTGGCATCCTTTCGCATCACTATGCCTTTACCTGGGTCGCCTTTAAGGTACTTAACCACATGGAGCGCGGCTTCCAGATGTTCTTTCCTCGGTTCTTGCACGAATTGGGATAAGGTGTGAACGGTATACAACAAGTCCGGCCTCGTGATAGTCAGATAAACAAGCCTCCCTACTAGCCTCCTATATATGAGAGGATCTTTTAATAGAGGGATGGTTTAGAGGATCAAGTCGTGATTTTGAGCGATGGGCGTGTGTGCTGGCTTTGCCCCTTCCAATTTCGCTTCCTTGATGATCTCTAAGGCATACTTTCGTTGACAAAGGAATAAACCGCACTCTCCATGAGCTACTTCTATCCCCAAAAAAAACTTCAGACGACCTAGGTCTTTTATGCCAAATGTTGTGTCGAGAAAGAGCTTCAATTTATCACTTGATGTGGTGTTGTTGCTTACAATAATCATATCATCCACATAAACTAAAAGAGCAAGGAAAATGCCTCCTTTGTTCATCGTGAATAATGAGTAATCCGCAAGAGATTGGGTGAACCCATAGCTTTGCAATACATCCGTCAACTTGGCAAACCAATTTCTCGAAGCCTGTTTTAGACCATATAAGGATTTTAATAACCGACAAACTTTACCTTTCTCGCTGACTTCGAATCCTTGTGGCAATTTCATATAAACTTCTTCATCTAAATCGCCATGAAGGAAAGCGTTGTTGATGTCTAGTTGCGCAATGTCCCATTTCTTTGTCACTGCAATTGCTAATAATAGACGCACGCTTGTCATTTTGGCCACTGGTGCAAAAAACTCATGATAATCGACACCTTCTATTTGTGTAAAACCTTGAGCTACCAACCGGGCTTTGTATCTTTCGACGGTTCCATTTCCCTTGAGCTTGACTTTGTATACCCATTTACAACCAATGGGTTTCTTACCATCGGAAAGATCAACAATTGCCCATGTTCTATTTTTTGTAAGAGCCTCGATTTCTTTCCCCATTGCTTCTCTCCATTCACGGTGTTTGACAGCTTCAAAATAATTTCTAGGTTCTCGAATCGCATCAACAACTTCAAGAAAATTTTGGTGACATAATGAAAAACAATTACTTGTGGAATAATTAATTATTGGATAACAGGTACCTTTCATAGATGACGATGATTGAGACGAGTGAGTTGATTTTGTTGAGATGACACGAGTGGACTTGCAAAGATAGTCTTTCTTCCATACGGGTTCGAACTTTTGCCTCTCACCACGTCCTAAGCGGACTTCTTCCTCCATTTCCGAACGCTCCCCCTCAATGTCAACACCCTCCTTTTCTCCACTGTTCTTATTGGTGTTCGAGTCGGGAGCATGATCCCTCTCACTCTCAATTTGCTCGGTATGGTCTGCTTGGATATTTATGTCCATGATAGTTTCAAATGTAGGTGTTGTGCTTGGAGGTGGAGTGTAAGGGTTGAATTCGATTATGGGGACTGAATCAGTGGATTCATTTTTTGCATTTTGTTTTGGGTCATGAGTTGTATCGTGTTCACAAGGAAAGACATGCTCATAAAAATGCACATCACGGAAAACGAAGTGTCGCCTTGATTTTAAGTCATAAACGCACCACCCTTTCTGAGACTTGGGATACCCAATGAACATACAACGAATTCCACGCTCCTTAAACTTGTCCTTTGGTCGTTGTTTATTATGAGCATAAACGAGACAACCAAAAACCCTTAAATTATCTAGATTAGCAGCATGACCATACAATAGTTCATAAGGTGTCTTTCCATCTATAATTTTTGTGGGGGTCCTATTTATGAGGTAGGCAGCAGTTAAGACACATCCCCCCCAGAACTCGATGGGTAGGTTGGCTTGAAATCTAATTGCCCTCGCTTTCTCTAAAATGTGTCTGTGCTTTCTCTCAACATGGCCGTTTTGCTGAGGGGTGTCTACTACACTGGTTTGGAAAATCATGCCGTTTTCTTTATAAAATTGTTTTAACGGTCCCGAAAGAAATTCAGTTCCGTTATAACTTTGTACTATTTTAATTTGTTTTCCAAACTGGGTGTCTACCATTTTGCAGAAATACTTCATTAAATCACAAACCTCCCCTCTATCCTTCATAAGGTGGGGACCCAAACACTACGGCTATGGTCATCGACGACAGTTAAAAAATAATGTGCACCAGATAGGCTATTTTCTCTATATGGCCCCCATATGTCACAATGTATTAAATGAAACAAATTGTCATTCCTCTTATTATTCAACGGAAAACTCAATCGGGTTTGTTTTAAACGACAACAAGGGTCACAAATAAAATTTGGATCAACGGATAATTGTTTCGAAATTAATTTGCTAAAAGAGGTAAAAACATGACTTGAAGGATGACCAAGTCTTTGATGCCATACCCGAGCTTCATCTACACCAACTCGTGCAACAACATTCCCGACTCGTGTCATGTAATAAACGCCATCTCGCAACTCACCCCGTCCAATCTCCGTCTTCGTAGATTGGTCCCGTATTATACAACAATTAGGATTAAACACCACTAAGCAATTATTTTCACGAATGAGTTGCGGAATTGAAATTAAATGACACGTCAAATTCGGCACATATAACACATCTTGTAAAATAAAATTGTTTGTGAGAATAACTCTCCCATGTTCAGTAGCGAAAATAGACGAGCCATCCGGTAAAGCAACATTCGACGGCGCTCCTTTTCATGGCTCGCAAAGTATTTCCCTACAACCTGTCATATGGTGGGAGCACCCACTATCGAGCATCCAATCATTTAAATTAACAGAGCGATTACCTTTTAATTTTTCACTACTTTCACCTCTGGTATCAAGAAGGGTTCGTACTTGCTCGATTTCCGTCGCAGTGAGAGCTTGTTTTGAGGAGTCTCCTTCATCATTGGTTGACACGGCGTTCGCGGTTTGATTATTAGTTCCTGGACCGCGTCCACCTCTACCACCTCGCCCTCCTCTCCTTCCTCTTCCACGACCCCTGCCATTAATTCCTAACTTTTCCCAACAATTGGCCTCCGTATGGTACCACTTCTTGCAGTGAGTGCATCGCAGGGGTTCGTAGTCCTTGGAATCTGGCTGTTGACTGGTGCCACGACCACTACCAGTTTGTGCAGCCATAGCGAATTCCGTTGCAGGCTCATCTCTGATGCGAGTGACTGCTTTGTGTCGCTCTTCCCTTAAAAGGATCCCACAGACTCGATTGAGAGAGGTGAGGTCGTTTTCCATCAATAAATTGGAACGAATATTATCGTATAAAGCACTATTAAGTCCCATTATAAATTGGTGGATTTTTTCCTCCTCTTTTTATTTAAGAAATTCAGTGGCAGCACCACATGTACTGATGGGTACTCGGCTATATGTAGCGAGTTCGTCCCATAGGGACTTCAAATTCGTATAATAATCTATGATAGAACGATTACCTTGCCTGCACGCTTTGATGTCGCCTTTTAGTTGATGAATACGTGCTGCATTCCCGGCGGCATAACGCTCCTTGAGTTCCTTCCAGATTTCGACAACGGTCCCAGCAAAGGCTATGCTTGGATGCAATTTCTCGTCAATCACACTTCGCAACCAAGCCTTTATCATGGCATTGCATTGACGCCGTGTTACGACTTCACAATTCCCTTCCGGCTTTGGCACTGTCCCATCAACAAGCCCCAATTTATTCTTGGCTTCTAACCCATTCTTGACGGCATCAGCCCAGAGATCATAATTTTCTCCGTTGAAAGTGATTGAAGTTAATTTGAGGCTCGGACTTTCCGAAGGATGTAAAAATAGCGGAGATGAAGGTGGTATGAAGTTCGTTTCAGGAACTTCAGATTCGGATTTGCTTCTGATTTTTGTCATTGTGATTGTCGTGTATTATGATTGTTTTTTTTTTTTTATTGAAAAAAAAACGCAGGAGCAGTAATCATGCTCTGATGCCATGTTAAAATATGAGAGAATTGATTGTCGAAGGTTGGCAATATGCCTGAGTTGTGTTAATTTTATTGATGATCCAATGTCGATGATCTAAAGCTTATTATATACAACAGTGACAGCTAACTATTCCTAAGTTAAGGCCTAAGAATAATGAAAGGATAACCACAAATTAGCAACTAAATATTTAATATGGGAATATATTATTTCATAGTTCCATACTTTGTTTCCAACCCTTCACAAATACACTAAAACATCTCCTATCACTTTCATGAAAGGAAACATCAAGCAAAAATCAATAAAAGGAATGAGCTTACACTCACACATTTCATCAAACACCTTAAGTGCATACATGTAAAACCCAACCCTTTACCAAAAACGTATGTAACAACTACCCATAATCATCATCCAAAGCCTACTCAAGATCCCCTCAAACCCTAAAAGGATCTACTCACTCATGTTAACAAGGGACATGTGAACAATGGAAAAAAGAAACACAAATACAACAATAAAAATTATGCTAATTCAAACAACAATTAAAGATGAAAATAGAAATGTAAACAGTTGAAAACTAAAATGAACAAGGAAAGAAATTGTACCAACACTTGAGAAAGATGGAACCTTTAGATTAATAATAGAATAATTTCTTCAAAATCTTCACTTACTACGCAGCCACTAAGATGTAAAAAATTCAACTAAACTAGATCTAAACTAATTTGTAGTGTAATTAAGGAATGATTAAGGAAAGATTAAAATTTGATTATGAAAACTTAGCAAAAAGTAGGAAATATTTTGAGATCTAGGGTATTGTGTCCAAATGAAATTAGGGAGGGGGTATTTATAGGTTACACGAAAATTAGGTTAAAAATTATAAAGGAGTTGAAAATGCGGAGAAGGGGTCCTAGCCGGTGGACCGGCCGTCGGTGGCCTGCCCGGCTGGGAGTCCTCTGTAAGTTTTCTTCAATTTTTGGAGCAGGTGTGCACAGCTAGGCTACCGGCTGCCGGTGGGCTACCCGGCCGGGAGCCCCCTGTATTTCCTCTTCAAAAATCAATCTCCCAAATACAGCCGGTGGGCCGGCTGCCAATGGCCCACCCGGCTGGGAGTCTCATGTGTCTTTAACACTCTCTTCTTCCATTGGCTCATTGGGGTGGGTGCCTAGCCGGCAAACCAGCTGGGGCACTTTTCTCGGCTTTCTTCCTCTTCTTTTCCATGTTAGCTTCCAAATCCGCCTTTCTTACTTACATTCCTCCATTTCCGTCTCAAATCCTACAAGATGAGATAAAAATTCATAGAACGGGAAATCGGGATACAAAATGCAATTAGAGGCACGTAAAACCGTATAAAAACGGATCAAAATGTATCTAAAAGAAGGGAGAATTATGACCAAATAAACACATATCAAAATTCCCCACACTTAAGTCTTACTCGTCCCCGAGTAAGTGAGAAATTGTTTTTACTCTTATTCACCCCTCTACCTAACAAAGCTAATAATATCTGATGAAAGGCAATTAAGGGCTTTCTCCATCCCTTCAACTCACAACGAAACACAATAAGGTATGCGCTTCCTTGCAAGGCAAGTGGGGGCTTGCGGAAAACTTTGATATACCCAACATTTAAGCACAAAACAACACATAGGACGCATTAAAAAAAGTCAAGCCGCTTTCCTCATCTAAACGGGATTTGAAAAACCGAACAAAGAAGGTCATTAGTGAAGGATGTCGTCTCAAGGTCTCACCGAGGTGTCTATCCCCAAGCTCTAGCTCAAGTAGCCTACATTGACAACACGGAGTGCCTAAGAAACAAATTCTAGGCGGGAAAGGGGATGTACATCGCTATACTCCTAAGAATGACACGACACTTACAAGATTCGACTCCATATCAAACCCTTTATCAAAGAAGGCCCAAGTCCGACTCTCACGGGTTTCACTAGTCACTCATTGAAGTACCTGGTGATTGTTGTGAGAAAAGTAACCAAAATCACTCCCCTAACTCGACTTGCGAAGCATGCCCGCATTCTAATATGGTACTCCATCCAATATCCGCAAGAGAAATGTCAAAATCATGCACATACAAGAGAGATGACCTGGTTGTAATGGGGCTTGGGTTAGGTGAAAAGAGGTTGATGCAAGCACCATTTTAATACACGTGGGGGCTAAAGATCGAGTAGTCTCCATATCTAACCAATTCACTTAACTTCATCAAGAGCAAAAGAATTCTCCACAAAATTGATGAATATGAACACCATTTTTCAAAACTCAATTATTTCCAAATCAAGACTCAATTACAAATGACTCCAAGCTTTATTAGACACGAATTTTACCTTCTTTTCTTTTCTTTTACATTTCATTCTTCTCCATTTTTTTTTCTTTTGTTTGTTTTCTTTCCTTTTTCAATCACTCGTAAACCTCTTGAATTGCACAAACAACCAAAGTTTAAGCACAAATATCACTCGTGTGATACTATGATCATACCCCATGACAAGAATCGAAATTCCAGCCCAAATATCTTCCGCAAAAGAACCACAATGACGAACTACTCAACCAAGGTGAGTTGTTTATGGAATGTAATTATTTTCTTGGCAAGTGAAATGATAAGGCTAGGTTCAAAATGGGTTACAAAAAGAAAATCCCGACTCAAGGGTGAAAAATAGGCTAATTTGGCTAAATGTGTAGTTACTTTATTTGAATAAAATCGTCTCAATATGCACATCGACACTTCTACGGAATCAAGGAACGAGCTCCATACTTATGCGTTTTGACATGACACACCATGTAGGGAGAACTACTCACAATACCTAACGGTAGTGGCGGCAATCATTGACACGTCCCGAAAACACGACACGAACCCGACACGAAGTTAGCAGGTTAGGGTTAAGATGTTGTGACCCATTTAAGTAATACGGTTGACACGACACAACTTGAAACTTAAATGGGTGGGGTTAGGGTTTATGTCTTTTGACACGAACCCGACACGAATAACAAATTTATTTAAAATTGTTATAATATATTTGGCTCCAGTCAATAATTCAACCACACAACTTAAAATTAGCATTTTCATTCATCATTTTTGGGATAATAGGGTTATAAAGTGTAGTTTATTGTATTAGTTTATTGGGTAAAACGGGTTAAATGGGTTAAAATGACCTACTTAAAAATAAATGGGTTAAACAGATTGGGTTGGGTTATAGAAAAATTAAATGGGTCGGGTTAAGGTTGAGACAAATGACCCGTTTATGTAATTGGGTCGGGTTAGGGTTGGGATAGTGATGACCCGTTTAATATTGACACGAACACGACACGACCTGATCTGTTTGTCAGGTCTACCTAACGGGACTGGGTCGGTCTTAGGTCGAGGCTCGGGCCTAATACGGTCTCACAGGACGGTTGCAACTTTCTTGTTAAGCTAGAGTTCTAGGTTTTTTCAAGTAAGAACCCTAACCATGTGTAATCAAAAGGCACAAGCTAAGCTATCAAGAGGGAAATGACACGGGCAAAACAATTATCATCATTGGCGACATATACCCTCCACAGTACATTTAGACCCTCTATGCAACTATTTACAAATAAGATGCAACGTATATGAAATGCAACTAAGCATATGAACAAGCTACGTGAATGCAAGGGTGAACCCATATATACATATTTACTCTAAATGCACACAATATCTAGTCCTAATTGCACACCAACAATACACGCATTTCCAAAACGGTTCCTAAAGGGAACACCCACGTCAAATATCCCGTCCTCCTCCATGCTAATATATACAAAAATGAAAAGGAAGGATAAAGGAGAAAGGATTGGAAGACTTTTACCAAGCATCTTCTCTGATACATTGCGTGCTTTGCCTATCAAAATGGTTAGGATCAAGCAATATATACAATATAAACAATGCAATATTTTTGAGATTTTAGAAATTTTTCAATTTTTAGGGATTTTTTTGTAATTTTCTCAAATTAACAAGTAAATAAATACAAATGTATACAAATAAACACAATGTAGATATTTTCCTCCCCACACTTAAAATTTATATCGTCCTCGATGAAACGGAATGTAGGGAAGAAATAGTAAAAATAAAAGACATGTTTTTGTATTTTTGAAAATTTTCTTGAAATGAAAAACTTATTTTTGTTATTTTTGAAGTTTTTTGTTAAAATAAAATAACCTGTTTTTGTTCTTTTTTTGGCCTCTTCCCCACACTTGATATTTACAACATCCAATGACGGGTGAAGTGTAGTTAAGAGGCAATTTTTGAAATAAAAGAACATATTTTTGAATTTTTTTTGAATATTTGAAAATTAAAAACATGTTTTTGTATTTTTAAGTAACAGAATCTCCTCCTCACACTTATTTATTTACATAATTTTCAATGGAAATAAATGTGTGGAGGAAATTTGGAAATTAAATACTTGTTTTTAGATTATTATTTTTTTCAATTTTTTTTGTATTTTTAAATAGGGTTATTTCATAAAAATAATCCAAACTTTACCTCTCATTCTCATATTAATCCATACTAACGTTTAACCAAGAAAAATCCGAACTATTCCATCATTTTTCTTTTAATGAACTTGTGAAAGGGAAACCTGTATGGTGGCTTCCCTTAACTTCAGAAATCAGTTCCTCCTTCCTCACTCTAAACAAAAACAAAACCCCTTTACCTCCTTAATTAAATTAAAACAAAACCCTAAATATTTCCCACTTATCAAAATCTTCATCAAGAATTCACAATCATTCTTAATTCATTCAATTACCATCCATGGCAACCTCTCCAAACAACCTAAAAGGGAAGCAAGGTATTAAGGAGCTGCTAAACGGGCTTACATCGTCAAATAGTCTGACTCGATTTGTATCAATATAATAAAGGAGGGTGTGTATTCATCAGCATACCCCAAGTTTACAGGAGTACACATGCCAAGCTTTAATTTCTTCTTAAATTGTCTTGGAAAATGGGTATGACATATTCGAAGTGCAACAACAAGGACATGTAGGGGATAATGATGAATTGCTTGAAGTAAAATTAATATACAAAAATGGAGGGATGAGAAGGCGTGAAGGTGGAAGAGATATCAAGAGAAAACATACAACCATCTTTTCTGATCCCCACACATTTAAAAGAACTAAAATTATCTTTATTTGACGAAATTGGAGCGCATATACGGGCTATACCCATCTCAACTCTGCTCTTCTACCCTACGTATCAGACAACTCGTCAAGGACTCGATATCGCCCCTCTTTCAACTGTGCTCCACTACTCAAGCAGTTCAGTAAAAAAAAATTATGGGTTTTTCATAGATTGTTTAATTAAGTTTTTCTGAGTTTTTTTTATTATAGTATTTCTGGGTTTTTTTTGCTAAAATTTGAGATTATATTGTGGGTTTTGCTAAAATTTGAGATTATAGTGTTTGATTGGTTTAAGTGTTGGGTAATTAGGTTATTTGATTAGTTTTTTTCTGGATTTTTGATAATTTGGGGGAAAGTTATACATAGAGGTAAAAGAACAACAAAAAGATGGGGCTGACACTATATGATTTGAAAGCTTACCTGTTGTAGCAAGTAAAAAATTGGCTCAGTTCATTAGAAGATAAAATGATGGAATAGTTCATATTTTTCTCAGTTAAACATTAGTATGGATTAATATGAGAAGAGGAGGTATAATTTGGATTATTCCTATGAAATAATCCTTTTAAATAAGGATGCAATGCATGATTCTAACTATAAGCAAAAATTGGAGTAGAATGCAAATTATACTACATGAATGCAATCCTACACGTGATGACAATATATTACATGAAATTAAATTCTAATACAATCCTATATGAATGCAACTATATGAAACTTTTGCTAATATATTACAAGTTAACTAAATGCAAACTATTCAAATTATGCATGAGAGATTTGGATTTAAGGAGTCATAATTGTGCTTTGGATTGCTTAGGGAGCAAGACAACCCATCCACTCGGCCGCCTAGGCATCGGTCTCAAAACTCGACTCTTCCTCGTTGTCATCTCCAAATTCCTCCTCATGGATTAGGTCATCTGTGTTCATCGGTTGCTCACCCGTCGTGAATCCACCTCCTGTCATATAGTCACCGGCCGAACCGGAGGCTCTACCGGGATCACCACAGCCAAAAATAGAGGGCACCTCTCCATACCATGTAGAATCGTGCCCCTCTCCATGAGAAGCTAGAGTCGGGAAGACGGTATTGCTAAAGTAGTCATTCCTAAGATTTAGGTTCCCATAAACGAGGGACTCACCTTAGCTAGCATACTCTTTGTCCGAGGCAAGGTAGTAGGCAGGGTGAAGACCGGATGGATGTTTGTATCCCCGTCTCATATAGTCATCATAGAAGGGGAATTGACCAACCGATTGGTCAAAGTAAATCCGGTCCAACATCTTTTGCATCTCAAGCCGCTCACTCGCGGCCGTTTGAAGGTTCAAGTTCACATTCTCCATAAACTCGACGAGTGAGTCAGGACAAGTAAATTGTTGAGGTTGGGGGAGTTGTTGACTTGATGACCCCACCCCCATTGTTGGTAGGACCAAGGTGGAGGTTGTTGGAAGGGATTTTGTTGGAAGGAAAATGGAGGCAAATTGTAATGCATGGTCGTTTAGGTGGGCCGAGAGCGGTCGTGCCCATAGACGATGGGTTGGGTTTGATCTTGCGGAGGATCAATATTTTCCTCCTCCACTTAAAGTTCTAGCAAATAGTGCTCTAGACCCGGCACTATCTTCATCTTTGGTGCGTTTGGGAGAGGTACCGAATTCTTATCTTTGCCCAAGAATAGGATTTGCCAATACTCAAGCCAGCCAATATGGTTCCTCTTTATTCACTTAAGGGTATGTTGAATATAGTCTTTCGAGAGGTATGTGTCCGCTTCAATGTAGCTAGCCGTGTTCAAATTCAAGGCCCGTATAACTCCCTTGGCAATTCGGGTGATGATGCCACCTGCACAAATCGACGTCAATTGACCCGGAGAATTAATAAATTATGAAGGTGAAGGGCCATGTGATGTGCGATACTTATTTCGAAGGGTTTGGGGTTTCGGTAGAGGTAGGAGCCTAAAATTTCTAGCTCCTCTATTCCGACATTATGGGGTTCATCCCGAGCAAAAACAATTCATCCCATAAACCTATGCCAAATTCTTATCGCCGCATTATAAATGGAATTTGCGGGCCTCTTCACTCCTTTAACATCATCAAGGCCGGAAATGGCCTTCCATACCATTCCATGGTCGAAATTTTTTGGCGCATTATGGGACGGTGACACATCAAGCCCAACTTTTTTTGGCAAAATCGTACAAGGTGAGACTATAATCCTTGTTCATGAGTTAGGAGTGGAGGAAAGCTACCTTTCCCGATTGTTTATGTTAATCTATTTTTAAGGAGCTCAAGAACTCCCAAGTGAGACGGGGGTAAGTACTCTCATGGATATCATACATATGCTTCATCCCGACTACCTTAAACAATTCAAGGGTGATTTTGTCTAACCCTAAGTCTCTCATCGATTGACGACAAGTAAAGCGAGAAGGGTGAATGGGACATTGCTTAATAACTCAAATTTACGTTTTTGAGTTAGAGAAATGAATTAGAGTCCCGGAAAATCCGGATCGGGACTCGTATCTGAAGCCGCGGCCGCCATCATCTCCGCTTCTAGAAGTGCCAAATCACCCTGACGAACCCGTTTCTTTGGTGCCATTGTTGTTGGAAGAAGAGGGTTAGTGATTGGAAGGGTGTGCATGGTTGATTGTGAAGGATTAATGAAGTTTTTGAGAGGGGAATTTATTTTAGAGAGAAGAAGAGGTTGGAAAATAATGAGGAAAAGTTGGGTGTGTCGTGCGTTTAATTGGCAATCAGAGGGCTCTCAGCTGGTCTGGGGACTGGCCACCGGTCACCCGGCTGGGAGTACAAGGCAAAATTTGACTTTTCTTCGAAAAAATTGACACATACAGTGAACTCCCAGGCGGTCACCCGGCTGGGAGTCCAAGCCTCTTCCTTATCTCATTATTTTCCTCATAGGGGTGCTCCCGGCCGGTGGACCGGTTGTCGGCCTACCGGCAGGGATCTTCCTTCTCTTGCAAATACTTCGTTTTGTCATCATAGGGGAGTCCCAGCCGGTGGACCGGTTGCCGGCCTACCGGCTGATGACTCGTCTCTCCTCAAATATTACCTTGTTTCTTCAATAAGGGTGGTCCTAGCCGGTAGACCTGCTGCCAGCTTACCGGCTCGCACCCTCCCTTCATTTCAAACTTCAAATTTTTAACAAAAACTTACAGAAGGTTCGCTGCCGGTTACTCGGCTGGGACCTCCTCTTCTTCAATTTCCTAAAATTTTTGAACTTCAACAATCAGAAGGTTCCCAGCCGGCACAGGGACTGGTCGCCGGCCTACCAGCTGGGTGACCTCTTCTTCATGAATTCTTCTTCTTTTCTCATTTCAAATCCCAACTCCTTCACTTAGCCTCGATTTACGTGTTTTCCACTTTCAAGCCGACTCATCATGTCAGGAACTAGGCCAAGTGAAGGGTTTTCTTGTGTTCCTCATCTACCCAAACGACATTGGTGTGACATCCCGTCACCAAATCCAACTTTGCAGAAGATGAAAGTTGATCCAAATGCTTTGTCCTATCTAATATGCATGTAATATTTACCAAAATTGGTGGTTCTTGAGGAACTCCACCAAATCTATCACTTGAAGTTTCCTCCTTGGGGAGCGGCTCCCCGAGGTAGATAATTTCAACGGTTCCTCGTTCATCTTCTTGGTAGTATCTCTTCACCCTTTGAACATTGACTTTGAGGCTTCCACATTCTTTGCTCCAAAGCTCAAATGCACCATATGGAGAGATGTCCACCACTTTAAAAGGTCCCGGCCACCTTGAACGGAGCTTGCCCGGGAACACTTTTACTTTTGAATTGAAAAGGAGCACTAGGTCTCCCACACTTACCTTCTTGTCTACATGTTTGGCATCATGCTACTTCTTGGTTTTTGTAGATCCTTGAGATCTCATAATCTTCTATTCGTAATTCCTCTAACTCACTCATTTGGAGGAATCTTATTTCACCGTCCGCATCAATATCAAAGTTCATCTCCTTGAGAGCCCACCATGCCTTATACTATAGTTCGACGGGTAAATGGCAAGCCCATACACAAGTTTCTAAGTTGTCGTCCCTATGGGTTTTTTTTTGTACGTTATCCTTATAGCCCATAACACGTCGGGGAGCTTTTGGGACCAATACTTTTGACTTTTGTTTGTTACCTTCTCGAGTATGGCCTTGATTTGACGATTAGACACTTCCACTTGCCCACAAGTTTGTAGGTGGTAGGGAAGGGCAGTCTTATACCACACTCCAAGAGCTTCCAATAGGGCCTTGAAGGTGCTCTTCCGAAAATGAGAACCGCCATCGCTTATTACAACTCTTGTGGTTCCAAACCTCGGAAAGATTGTACCATTGAATAGCTTCATCACTACATTTGAATCATTTGTCGGAGATGGTACCGCTTAAATCCATGTTGAAAGGTAATCAACGGTGACCAAGATGTACTCATTTCCACATGAGTTCGGAAATGGGACCATGAAGTCAATTCCCCAACAATCAAATAGCTCAATTTCAAGGATGTTATTGAGCGGCATTTCATTCCTCTTCCCAATATTTCCCGTCCGTTGACATGCGTCACATGATTTCACCAAGTTGTGGATGTCCTTGAACATCGAAGGCCAATAGAACCCACGTTATAGAACCTTGGAAATTGTTCTTGAAGTAGGCAAGTGCCCACCATAGGTCGAGTTATGTAGTCGATCAACAATTTCCATGCCTTCTTACTTCGATACGCATCTTCTAAACATACCATCCCCACATTTCCGGAACAAGTATGGTTCATTCCAAAAATACTTTCTCGAATCATTCTTCAATTTCCTCCTTTCCCTAGCATCTAACTCATCCGGAATAAATCCGCTCACCAAGTAGTTTGCCAAGTCCGCGAACCATGGCACTTTGACACTCACTTCCATTAGGCTTTCCTCTCTTAGCCATTCATCTATCGGTCCACTTAAATCTACTATCCCATGATTATCTATCGTGAGTCTTGACAAGTGATCGGCCACCACATTTTCGGCCCCAGATTTGTCCCTAATCTCAAGATCGAATTCTTGAAGTAGCAAAACCCACCTCAATAGTCGAGGCTTGGCATCTTTCTTCACCATTAGTTGTCTGAAGGCGGTGTGATCGGTGTAAACCACCACCTTGGAGCCCACAAGATATTGTTGAAACTGCTCAATAGCATGGACGATTGCAAGCATTTCTTTCTCCGTTGTTGAATAATTGCATTGAGATTGGTCCAACGTCTTGCTTGAATAGTAGGTGACATGATATTCTTGTCAATTACTTGACCAAGTACCGCTCCCACGACATAATCGGACGCTTCACACATCACTTTAAAAGGGAGACTCCAATCCGGAGCCTGGATGATTGAAGCCGTGGTGATAGCAAGCCTTAACCTGTTGAAATACTCAAGGCAAACATCATCAAATACAAAGGGGGCGTCTTTGAGAAGGAGTGAAGTCAATGGTTTTGCGATTTTGGAGAAATCTTTTATGAATCGCCTATAAAAACCGGCATGGCCTAGAAAGCTCCTCACCCCCTTCACATTTGTAGGGGGTGACAAGTTTTCTATAACCGAAACCTTAACACCTGATAAGTAGTATTTTTGGTCGCATTTTACCCCTTATTTATACCTTATTCCGACTCGACTTTGTGTGCTTTTATTTTTATATTAGCTCATTACACTAATTAATTAATAACTAGTAATTTTAGTTTAATTATTGCCAATAAACGTTATTATTGTAGAATATGCACTGCTCTTGTTTGTTCGTGTTGTAGGTATCGTGGGGATGATAAAAGTAAAAAAACAAACGAGTCTAATTTGCTCAAGACGGGTTGGGACGAGTCCTATAATCAATATATTTAACTAAAGGAGGCTTTTTTTTCTAATTATACTATTAGCATTAAAATTAGGAGATGATTAATTATTTACAATTTTCCAATTATAATTAGGAATATAATTTTTGTAACACCCACGAATTTTCCGTGTTGGCATTTATAATTTAATTAGCCATTTTATTATTTTATTTGTGTTTTAAAACCGTTTTTATAAAAATGCGTCTTTACATGTAAAATAATATTAATGTTGATAAAAACAATATCCGTCTTAAGTTTGTAGTAGGTCCGGGTTGTATTTTAGGGTAAAATCGACTTAAAATGATAGTTTGAGCCTAAGATAACTTTGGGCCTTCATCCCACTCTTTTCCCTCCACCCATATAAGAGCTTAAACCCTATCTTCTCCCTCCACCATTCATTTTTCAGCAACAAACACACAACTACAACACCATTGTTACACAACTTCCACCTCCTTCACTAAAATGGCCATAAAACCTTCGTTTCTTATCGGTTTTCAACGATTTTCGCGCCTATCTCTTCCTCTCCTCGCCCTCCATCTTCCTAGGTAAGAAATATCTTGACTTTCCCTCACCCTTGCTGCTGGCCGTGACTTTTGTGGCATGATTTTCGAGGTCTTACTTGGGAACTCGGTTCTTGAGCTTCCTTTTGGGCAACCGGCATGGTTTTGAGTCGGAATCTTGCATTTTGAAGAAATAATGAGGTAACGGTGATGGGTTACTCGGTATTATGTCATTTGTATGTTTATATGTTATGTTTTGTTGTTATAAGCTAGTAACTGTGATTCTTATGAGATTATATGTGTAGTTGTTTAAGATGGATTTATACAAGGTTTTAGTTGCTTAAATTGAGTAAAGATGGTATCTTTGTCTTTCTTATGAGACGGGTAATTAGATGTGGTTGTTGTTATATGTCACTAGTATCATTACTTTCTTAAAGTTTCAGTTTTTAGACGGTTCCATTTAGCTTGCTAAAGTTGCATTTTTGAGACTATTTTGGGTGACTCGTGTTGGCCTTGAACCCGTCGTCTGGAACCCGTCGTATCTGACCGGTGCGACTTCCAATGGCACTGGAAATATGATAGATGGACCGGCGTCGAAAAATTAGGTGGTTTAGCCACTTGAATCACTCGATTCGGAGTCCGTATGAGTAAATGGTGCCCGTTTTACCGTTTCAAGTTCTATAAATATATATCCTTTGTGTATGATGGTTGTTTATGCTTTTTATTCTTATGATGACCAAAGTTTTCCCTTGTTGACTCGTATATGCTTATGGGTGGTTCGGATTTTGGTTTTTTTACGTTTTGCCTCGTGTTCCGTATTAGTTAATTCATTTGTTATCGGTTATTTATACTCTGTTCAAGTAACATGTAAATGAGAAATGAAACGTTTATTCATTACTGCTCATTATATTTTATAGATTGGGTTCACTCTAATTTATATGGGGACTTTACATACCTCCTTCTTTT
The DNA here is from genome assembly GCF_048544455.1 of Silene latifolia. Classification (NCBI taxonomy): domain Eukaryota; kingdom Viridiplantae; phylum Streptophyta; class Magnoliopsida; order Caryophyllales; family Caryophyllaceae; genus Silene; species Silene latifolia. The sequence goes on along the minus strand of NC_133538.1, from coordinate 9,158,126 downwards.
GAGCTTGTTATGTTTTAAATGTTGGACTTCACATGATTATATGGTTGGACTTTGCATGATTAACTTGATGGGTTTCCTGTGACTTCAAGTATTGGGTTTTTAGGACTTGTTTAATGGGCTCATAAATGAGTCGCTTGAGTTGGTCACATTTATCTTGTAGATTTCACATAATGTAAATAAGTCATTATCGCTTATTATATTTATTAACCTAATGCAAGTATGAGATATTTTTTATAAATAGTTACTTGTAGTGAGTTGTATTCTTAATAATGTCTAGCATTGTTCGGTTGTGTGAGTCTTGGTCCTATCGGACACTAGGGGTGAGCCATAGGCCCTCTTGTTACGATATGATCGTCGGGATTGATGTTCTCATCCGTGATTATGGTGAGACGCAAGTCATAAGTATGAATGTGATATTAATAATCCCGTCTATGAGTCTTGGTCCTATCGGATACTAGAGGTGAGCTATGAGCCCTCTAGTTGCGATATGATCGTCGTCCTGCCAGGAGGTTGGAGTCTAGGATGTAGTCTTGTGTGTGGTATCTCGGACATGCTTTCATGGTAGCCTCTGAGTCGGATACTCCGTCTACACTTTGTGTTGGTCTTACACTTGTGAGTCGTATTCTTGTAGAAATGCCATAATACCATCGTATGTGCTTGACATGCATTTACGCCCTACTTGTGATGTTCTGGCAAGTACGGGTTTGGCCTACTAGTGATGTTCTGGCGAGTGTGGTTTTGGGCCACTTGTGCTGTGCTGGCAAGTGAGTCTTATCTTAGTCTTTCCGCCACTTTCTGTTGGAGCTTGTGTCCTCCACAAATTAGTGTGATAACATTTGTAAACCTCTTACAGGTTCACAAGGGTATACTTCGTATTTTAATCAGTTGATTAACGATTACCTAATAACGGTTGGCTTGCTAGAAAGTTTGACGTTATTATCATACAGATGGCGGTGATCAACTGGTCCCTAAAGGTCACACCTATAGGATGTGTTTGAGAGATGTGGTTATAGAAATATAATCACATTGATGCCTTATATGACTAAACAGTTAGTCAATGTGTTGATGAGACAATTATTTAATGAAGATTAAATAATATTAGTTGAGACGAAATAACTGTAAATTCGTAAGTTGAATATAATAAGTTATATTTAATTAAATGTATGTAATGTTAGCTTGGACGAATTAATATGTTAATTCGTAATTAAATGTAATCGGTTATATTTAATATCAATAAGATGAATGTGTCATAGTGGTAATAGTGAGGGTACTCAAACCAAGAGGTCATGGGTTCGATCCTCACTAGATGACAATTTACACATTTTATACATTTTTGGAATAACCGAAAATAAGAGAAATAACTCTCCTAATTTCGGATTATGGGCCGAGTAATTAGTAAAAAAAATTCTACCCTAATCTCTCTCTCATACACACGGTTAAAGGGAGAGATAGGGATAAATTTTTTAACCTATTTTTTCTATCTCACTCTTGCCTCTCATCTCTACGAAAAACACAAAAAAAAAACCTAAAAATTAATCAGTTAATTTTTGGATCGATTCTAGCATAATCAAAGGGCATTTCTCATATTGTCTTGGGTGCAACTGATAGGTGAATATCAACTTTGATATTGTTCTTAGGCTGTTTTTGCTAGGACCGAAGGTTATTTCTTAATCCTTTATGTTTTTGTTTATGGAGCATAATTTTGTGACTAGTATTCATCACTTTATGATTCGTTATAATCCTTAAATTAAAGGAATGCATACAGATAAATCCCACAAGTGGTATCAGAGACAGGTTACGAATTTTAATTTTAATGATTTTCATAAAATTGTTTGTAAACAATAATTAGGGTTTGCGAGAAAAAAATATAATCGGCTGGTTTTTTTTTAGCCGTGGAATTTTTTTTTTTTTTTCGTTTCCGTACTGTTCACGGATGAACAGTATTATTAAAAAAAAAATTCTGTTTTTTTCTTTCGGTTTCTCCTGAAAACCGATTAAAGTTTTTTTTTGCCGCTGTTTTTGTTTATGCCGATTTGAAAATCATCCGAGAAATGAAAATTTTTTTTTTTCGTTATCGTTCAGAGGATGATTTAAAAAAAAAAAAAATTGTCTTGTTTCGGTTTTACAGATAAAACCGTGTACAAAATGAGAAAATTTTTTTTTTTTTTTTTTTTGTTATTAGAAAAAAAACTTGTTTTGTTTTTCCTTGATTAGCCGAGACATATAAAAAAAGGGATTTTGTTTTTGTTTGTTTTGGCCAATATTAATTATACATTACCTTTACAATGTATGATTAATTGTTGTGAAACGGTTCACAATTTTAAGATACCAAATTATTTTAAAGCAGTTTAAAATATTGATGGATTAAATTCATATTACAAGTTTAATATGAATTAAGATTAAATTTAATGTGATTAATTGAGGAATTGTCACTTAATTTGATTTAAATAGTTGGTTTGGATAAAATTAATCAACATAATTAAGGAATTGTGTCATGTATGTTTAATTTATTTTTAGTTGATGCATTTTATTTTTGTTGAATGAATCGTTGAATGAATTTATTTACGTATTTTTTTTGCAATCGGTTGTAATTTGTAATACTTAGTGTGGCCTTAGTCAAATTATGTTTTCGTAATGATGGAAACATAATTTTTAATGTAATTTGAGATCTCGAATCTCCTTTATTTTTCTTTAGTTTTTGGGTTTTGAAATTAGAATGTAATAAATAGGTTTATTATATAAATTTATTTATTGTAATTTTCAAAGAAGACTAAAGATGGAGATTGGAGCTCACTCCCGCTACATGGATCAAGATGGAACATCAAGACAAGCTTCTCGGGTCCATGGATGGATTCCAAAGTTGTATTTATGTTCATTTTGATAGGATAGGCCACAGTAGGACTTTTTTTTTACGTTTTACCGTTCTTATTGCTTTTCATTCACATTCTAGTTATTGCATCATATTCCGCCTAAAACCAAACCACCTACTAAAATGCGTGAAAATTGACACATATAGGTTGTATGTTAGTTTTCATAGACATACAGATGTTACATGCTTTTAAGCCATCACCTTAGTTTATTCATTCACGCATACTAGATATTAGTTCACTTAAAATGAATTAAAACGAAGTTGATGGGATCTTCCTCTAAAACGGAAATTGAGATTAGTCTTTATAAGGGCAAACAACTATGAATCCCTTCTTCGTCGGTAGGTATAATATGACCCCTTCTACGTTGGGTAAGTAGTTGTGTTGACTTAGTTTACCTCAATGTCATAGTCCGAAGAGTTTCTCGTTATTATGATGGACTAAAGATAGAATTTACAGAAATTTATCGACCAAGAATTCTAACGGTAGAATTAGCTAAAAGGTTAGCTTATCAATTTACAGATAATTGAGTCTTGGGATCATTTATATAATTCTTGAGGAAGGTCAATTGTATAAATGCTTGAGTCTTCGCGTTATGACATTAGATCATTAGACTTAAATTAAAATCGATGCACATGCTTATTATTTATTCCTCTTTTCGCAGTGTAGAACACGTTTACATTACTGTTACAACAAATGGCTGGAAATAACGAAATCCCAATGCCTAGTGCCACACTTGGACGCGAGTCCTGGGTGAAAGTTTTTATGGACAACAAGAATCAGTACACGCGACTGAAGAATGATGGGTCCAACTTTGCGGACTAGGAGGCAGCACTACGGAATACTGTCATTGCTGACGGTAAGCTCAAGTACTTAACTGAGCCAATACCGGTAAACCCAGGCCCCAATGCGGGATTTAACGAGTCACTTGCTTATAGTGATTTCGTTATGGAAGAGGGTGCAATAAAGAACGTACTCATCTTTTCAGTGGAAACCAATTTGCAGAGACGCTTCATTGCTCAAGGTGCGAACAAGATTTTCACCACTCTCACTAACGAGTTCTCAAAAGCACCGATGATCGTTACTTATGAGCATACCTATCGCTTCTTTGATGCGAAACTCCAAAAGGGCCAACCGGTTAGCCCACACATTCTTAACATGATTGAGAATGTCGAGAAGTTGGAGGCACTTGATTGCAAAATCAGTGAGAGCATTGTCATTGACCGAATGCTTCATTCTCATCACGATGGTTTTGCCCTTTTCAGGGCGAACTACTACATGAATGACTTGAAAAAGAGTCCTCATGAGCTACACTCCCTTCTCGTACAGACCGAGAAGGATATGAAATTGAGTGGGAGCATGAAGCAGGATGTTCTCACGATTTCCAACAAGGGTAAAGGTAAGGGCAAAGCTCCAGGCGACCTAACTGTAGGTAAGCCAAAATTCAAGAAGCCAGGAAACGGTAAGATTGGGCCCGGTGAGACTAGTGGCTCACAGGGCAAGGCAAAGAGCAAGGGCGGTGACATTAAGTGCCGCCATTGTCACAAGACTAGACATTGGAGGAGGAACTGTCCCGTGTACCGTGAGGACATCAAAACAGGCCGCGTCGTTCCTATTGGTATGTCATCTTATATTCATATGATTGAGATTAACCATGCAAGTTTCGGAACTTGGGTACTTGATACTGGTTGTGGTTCTCATCTGTGTAATCAATTGCAGGGCCTAAGAAACATCACACCTCTCAGAAAGGGTGATGTGGACTTGCGAGTCGGGAATGGAGCCAGAGTTGCTGTTGTCTCGAAGGGAACATATGTAATCCAACTCCCTAGTGGTTTTGAGTTATTTTTAAATAACTGTTACTATGTACCCAGTTTGTCTAAGAACATTATTTCAGTTTCCGTACTTGATAAAGACGGATTTTCATTTTTAATAAAGGATAATAACTGTATTTTCTCTTTCAATGAAATGATTTATGGCAAAGCGGTTTCCATGAATGGAATTTATATCTTAGATCAAACCACGAAAGTATTACACGTGAATAATAAGAAATTAAAGGTTGGTGACAAAGATCAAACCTATCTATGGCATTGTCGAATGGGACACATAAATGAGAAACGCGTAAAAAAACTTGTCGATAATGGGACTATTGCCGCATTCGAATTTTCTACATATGGCACGTGTGAATCATGTCTCATTGGCAAAATGACTCGAATTTCCTTCAAAGGTGTTGTAATGCGCGCTAGTGACCTATTAGGACTCATACATACAGATGTTTGTGGACCTATGTCAATTACCGCTAGAGATGGCTATAAATATTTTATCACTTTCACGGACGATTTAAGTAGATACGGATATGTCTACTTAATGAAGCATAAAAGTGAGTCCTTTGAGAAATTCAAGGAATACCAGAACAGGGTACATAACCAACTGGGTATAAAGGTTAAAGCACTCCATTCAGATCGGGGTGGCGAATATCTTTCAAATGAGTTTGATCAACACCTTAAAGACTGTGGAATCGTTCTACAGTTAACTCCACCTGGAACACCTCAATTAAATGGTGTGTCCGAACGGAGAAATCGAACCTTACTTGATATGGTTCGATCCATGATGAGTCACACGGTAGTGCCTGATTCATTATGGGGTTTTGCTCTTTTGTCAGCTGCTCTTATACTTAAACGAAGTCCGACTAAAGCTGTCGACAAGACTCCATATGAAATGTGGAAGGGAACGGTCCCTAACTTGTCCTTTATTCGGGTTTGGGGCTGCGAGGCTTATGTCAAGTGGAGACACGAGGATAAGCTCGGACCGCGATCGGTCAAGACATACTTTATAGGTTATCCAAAAGGAACATTTGGTCATTACTTCTATTCGCCTACCGAACATCGAGTTTTTGTTGCGGCTAGTGCGACGTTCTTAGAGAAAGAATTTCTCGAGAACAAGACAAGTAATTGAACCTTCGAGCTGTCGGAGATTCCAGAACCAACAACCAAGGAATGGATGGAGGAAGTTGTTCCTCCAACTGATGACACGGTTAATATTCCTGAGGAACCTAGGAGGTCGGGTAGAGTCTCTCATCCTCCGGACAGATACATTGGTATGGTCGAGGAGAATGACGTTTTACTCTTAGAGAGTAATGAACCCGCAACCTATAAAGGTGCTATGGCCTGTTCCGACTCAAAGCTATGGCTCGAAGCCATGCAATCCGAGATGGACTCCATGTATGAGAATGACGTATGGGATCTAGTTGATTTACCTAATAAGGTAAAACCTCTACAGTGTAAGTGGCTTTACAAAATAAAGCGTTCTGTAGACGCGCAACCAAATACCTATAAGGCACGACTAGTGGCAAAAGGTTTCACTCAAGTGCACGGATTGCATTATGATGAGATTTTTGCACCTGTAGCCATGCTACGTTCCATTCGGATAATCTTAGCGATTGCCGCTTTTTATGATTATGAAATTTGGCAAATGGATGTGAAAACCGCCTTCTTAAACGGTTATTTGGAGGAAGAGTTGTACATGGTGCAACCCGAAGGTTTCATAGATCCTGAACATCCTAAGAAAATATGCAAGCTTAAGCGCTCCATTTATGGACTTAAGCAAGCTTCTCGGAGTTGGAATCATCGTTTCGACCAGGTGATAAAAGAGTATGGTTTCACTCGATTGGTCGAAGAACCATGCTTATATATCAAGTCGAGTGGGAGCAAGATTGTATTCTTGATATTGTATGTCGATGACATACTCCTGATTGGGAATGACATTCCTCTCCTATCTTCAGTTAAAGAATGGTTGAAGAACCATTTCTAGATGAAAGATCTGGGTGAGGCACAACGCATTTTGGGAATCCGTATCTACCGAGATAGATCACGACGGATGTTATCACTTAGTCAGGAGTCTTATTTGGATAAGATTCTTGAGAAGTTCAGCATGACCAACTCCAAGAAGGGGAACCTTCCAATGACGACGGGATGCGATTGAGCAAGTCTCGTCACCCACGACGCCCTGAAGGGATTGAGCGCATGAGACGTGTTCCTTATGCATCCGCAATAGGATCGATCATGTATGCCATGATATGCACACGTCCAGGCGTGGCATATGCATTGAGTATGACGAGTCGGTACCAAAAGACTCCGGTGAAACACACTTTGGATAGTGTTAAAAACATCCTCAAGTACCTACGGAGGACTAAGGATTGGGTATTGACTTATGGAGGCGATACTAAGCTATGCGCAATCGGTTACGCAGATGCTAGCTTCCAAACGGATCGAGATGACTCAAAATCTCAGTCCGGATTCGTCTTCACTCTTAATGGTGCTGCGGTCAGCTGGAAGAGTTCTAAACAGAGTGTTGTAGCAGATTCTACTACTGAATCCGAGTACTATGCCGCTTCGGAGGCAGCAAAGGAAGCAATATGGATGCGTCAATTCTTACAAGGACTTACGGTAGTTCCTAGTTCGAATGACCCGATCACCGTCTATTGTGACAATAGAGGTGCCATCTTCCAGGCTAAGGAGCCAAAGTCTAGCAACAAATCTAGACATGTACATCGGAAAGCTCACCTGATCCGTGATTACGTGAAGCAAGAGGAGATAGTGATAGACAAGATTGCGACGGATGATAACATCGCGGATCCTCTCACTAAACCGTTGAATTATGATAAGCATGTAGGGCACGTTATTTTCATGGGAATTAAACGTGTTCCTGAGTTGTAGTACTTGATTATGGATTTGATACATTATCTTTTTCATATACTATTTATAATTTCATCGTCTTATTATAATATTTTGTTTTTCATGTGGATTGTACTGACAACATTAAATGCCACAAAGTGAACTGAATTACATTATATTTGTTTGGTCCGTAATCGCCCATGTGAGCTGATAACTCCGGCTATTATATTGTGCAGTCGATTGATGGTGGGTTCAACGAGCCATAAGTCAAACTGTTGACTGATCGATCACAAATACGAGATTATAACGATACCTCGTAGGACAAATTTTTGTGACAACGTAATGGAGTCCTAAATGTTTAAAACATTCGGTGCCAGGTCGTGGATAGGACATCCATTATGTTCCTAGAGTCGTTTCTTTTGACTATCGACTGTCTCTTGAGATTAAGGCAGTTTTTGGGTGACTTTGGTTTCTTTCTCACGATGCCGAATCGGAGACTAAGTAGATTTTTTCTGGGTCATTTCATAGTGTGCTTACATCTGCAGGATTCGAGTTGAGGAAAATATCCAACCCTTATCAGGTATAGTTATTTCTCAGGGCCACTCGAGGAGTTGTAACTGAAATGCATGACCATGCTCGAATGTTGATTCGTTTATCAGTTAAGTTACTCTCTAGTCGGGGAAACCACTCTTGATGATGATCACTTGTAAAATACGACCTTTGTGAATACGGATTTTGCAAATTGTTTTACATTGAGTGGGAGAAATTTTAGGATATGAGAATCGGTTATCGCACATAAACTTGTGAGGACAAGTGGGAGTTTGTTAGAGCTTGTGTCCTCCATAGATTAGTGTGATAACATTTGTAAATCTCTTACAGGTTCACAAAGGCATACTTCGTATTTTAATCAGTTGATTAACGATTACCTAATAACGGTTGGCTTGCTAGAAAGTATGACGTTATTATCATACAGATGGCAGTGATCAACTGGTCCCTAAAGGTCACACCTATAGGATGTGTTTGAGAGATGTGGTTATAGAAATATAATCGCATTGATGCCTTATATGACTAAACAGTTAGTCAAGACAATTATTTAATGAAGATTAAATAATATTAGTTAAGACGAATTAACTGTAAATTCGTAAATTGAATATAATAAGTTATATTTAATTAAATGTATGTAATGTTAGCTTGGACGAATTAATATGTTAATTCGTAATTAAATGTAATCGGTTATATTTAATATCAACAAGATGAATGTGTCATAGTGGTAATAGTGAGGGTACTCAAACCAAGAGGTCATGGGTTCGATCCTCACTAGATGACAATTTACACATTTTATACATTTTTGGAATAACCAAAAATAAGAGAAATAACTCTCCTAATTTCGGATTATGGGCCGAGTAATTAGTAAAAAAAATTCTACCCTAATCTCTCTCTCATACACAGTTAAAGGGAGAGATAGGGGTAAATTTTTTAACCTAATTTTTCTATCTCACTCTTACCTCTCATCTCTACGAAAAAAACAAAAAAAAAATCTAAAAATTAATCAGTTAATTTTTGGATCGCTTCTAGCATAATCAAAGGGCATTTCTCATATTGTCTTGGGTGCAACTGATAGGCGAATATCAACTTTGATATTGTTCTTAGGCCGTTTTTGCTAGGACCGAAAGGTCTTAATCCTTTATGTTTTTGTTTATGCAATTTAATTTTATGACTAGTATTCATCACATTATGATTCGTTATAATCCTTAAATTAAAGGGATGCATACAGATAAATCCCACACTTTCGTGCTGTTCTGGCGATTGGGGTACTCGGTCTCCATGAGTAGTCGAGTCTTGGGTGTGTGCTGTGCTGGCGCACGTTGAATCGGGATGTACACCCGAGAATCTGCAGATTTAGACTAGGACCGTATCATTATTGTAGTCCTACCCGGGTAAATTATAGTCTAAAAGTAGTAAATGTCTTGCATTATTTAGATGGTTACTTTGGTCATATCTCCTTGAAATACGTGCTCGTGGCTAAGTGGTCGTGTCTGTTTCCTTGTCTTTCTTCTCCATTTATTTTATTGTTGCTTATGCCTTACTTACTTGTTTATTCCATCATTTCTTTTATCCTTGTTGGTTTAAACACGTATGATCCCATGTTTAGTTATAAGTCGATTCACTCATAACTTATCTAATATGATTATTTGTTCATGTTCTTTGTTATGTTCGTTTTGACATAATGTGGCCGGGAGAACCCGAGTTATTCCCCCATTTGTGGCTTTCATGTTTACATGAATGACAGGTTTGTGAAGATGCATTTGTGGGGTTTAGACGTGTGAGCTAGCGAGCACCTTGGACTAGTAGTCGGTTTAGTAGAATTTCTTATACTCACCTTTTATCATTTGTCATTCGAGGGATATATTTTCCCTCACCTTGACTACCACGTTTGTATAATTTAAATATTTATTTTCGCATTCTCTAGTTATGTTTTAGGTTTTAATGAACCCGCGCTTTAAACTTTAAAAGTTTCAAAAAAATCCCTAATTTCCGCTTGAATTTATAAGTTATATTTTCGCGTTATAGCGGGGGTTCACAGTTGGTATCAGAGCCTTTGTTGCTCTCGACGCACACACGTGTACCCCAAATTTAAACTTGAATTTGACCTTGAATAATGAATGAGAGATGGGTAGACTTAAGGACCAAAGGTGGTAGTCTGTAGAGTGTTTGCTCTTTGTTAGGTTCTAACATGTTTGTTCATTGTCATTTAATAATTGTTGTACCCTTTGATCAATGACCGTGAACTTACTTATGTGGAGATCAAGACTTGGTGCCTAGTGCCGGAAACTGAAGGTTTGTTCAACCTTTGAAGAATGCTTCTTCTTTCTCGAAGATATTCCTCCTTATTTGTGTTCCTTGCGTTATTCTTTACCTCTTGGTGCCTATCTTTCTTCTAAACTCTTTTTTTTCCCCTTGGAAGCTACTCTTGTACCCTCCTAACTTGTCCTTTGTTCCTTGCTTGTCCTCCCTTGACGCCTTTTAGATAGTTCTCTTCCTTTTGTGGGATGTTAATCTTGGTTGGATACTTTGGCATTGTGGAGTTTGTTTGTATTTGACCCATAACCTTGGTTTAGGGATTGTGATTTTAGAAGGACTTAGGTAGTGTGATGAGACATACTTAGTGATTCTTATACCTAGTTCCTTAATAAAGTGAGTTTAATTGATTGGTGGATTCTGTGTGTTAAGTGCGAGCTGCCTATGATACTAAGGTTATAGAACTTGGCTTTGTTGTTTATGTTTGAGATTTTAAAGCTAAGTAGGTTGAGCGTTGTTACCTTAGGAGTAAACATGGAGTAATGTTTATGATTTGAGTTTGGAAAGAGATACCTTTAGGATGTTGATACCCATACATAGATTGTCGTTGCCTTTTGACGTTTGTCGGGTATAAGTATAGCCTTGTTAATAGTTTTGACCTTGTTTTGTGGAAGTCGTTGTGAATGTTTAGTGATTGGGAATTGTTGAATCACAAGTGTGGTGAAGTACTTTGTTTCATAGATTAGCTTAGATGTAAAGTAGCGTAAGTTATCTTGAGGAATCCTTGTAGGTAATGTGGTCGTAAGATTGATTTTATTTGGAAGTTTTAGGAACCGTTTAGGATGATGTTGTTATTTGAGTTTTGAGCATCCGACGTTTCCTTGTTGTCTAATTTCTCTTTTTCTTTTACCATAAGCGTTACCATTCATACCTCTCTTCCTCACTTCGTCGTGCTCCTTCTTTAAATTTGATGATGGTAACCTATAAAACTCTATCTTTGACATCGTTGTTGGCCTTACCTCGACTCTCACCCCTTGTTAATGACTCTTGTATCTTTCCTTCCAACTTAGCATTTGTATCTCCCCCTCTTATAATACCCCTTTGAAGGAACTTCCTTTTTTTCCTTTATGAGATGTTCGCCTTGGTCGAGTTTTGTTTTGAGGAAAGCATTTTGTTTTGAACCCCAACCCCTGTGATGAGCGGTTAACTTCTTGGAAAGTGAGTTGGCGTACTTGGGTATTTTAGAGTTTAGATGCTTAATTTGAAATAAGTGTGATTTAACTAAACAATCGATTGCGTAAAGTTTGAGTTATATGTGAGACTAGAGCTTTGAAGTTGTGGTTGACGTTATGGAACATACATGGATTTGAGAGTGTAATTGGGAGAGAACTACCTTGTGAGTAATTCCCTATCTTCTAAAATAATAGACTAGCAAACTAAGTTTTCCCAAAAAAATTACATCTTTTTAAATAAGAAAATTATTGACGCTTAAGTGTGTTAACTATATAAGAAATTGGTAATTATAATGTATTTTGGTATATTTTATCTTTCCATTAAAGTTTCCGTTTTCATCAAAATAAATATTTTTATCAAGTTGTATAATTTCCAATTACCTCTAAATTATAATATTTTGATTATAATACAAATAATATGAATGAAATTTTATTGCTAAAACTTTTGTTGATACCATTATTGGGAAATGACTTTACTCATACTACTTGTAAACAAAACTTTGAACCGTTTATATTATGACGGACTTTCATGAGCATGAGCCACCTTAATTGAGTACCGTAGAGCCTCTTCTAGCGACTTAAGAGGAGTTGTTGGATTATTAGTCGGTGTAAGTGAGTAAATTTGAATACTACTCAAGGTATGAGATGAGAGTGAGACTAAGTTGCGTTATTGGAGAGTCTTAGCGCTTGTTTTGGAAGTCATAAGAGGTAATGGTATAGTTGACACCAATTGTTAAGTGGTGAATATGGTTTCACCTTGTGGTATTAGAGTATAGAGATATGAAGTGATGATGAAGTGTTGTTACAACTAAAGCCTTGAATTCTTGAGAGCTTGATGGTAAGTAATGTCCTAAGATGTGGAATTTGAAAGAAACACTTTGGGGAATATTGATAACCATAAATAGTTTGAGGATAAGACTTGAAATTTGTTGAATTGGTTCCTATGAGTTTTGAGTTGAGAGAAATTTAGTATAGAGAATTCTTTGATGATTCTGTGGTTTCGAAACTTTGAAGTTGTTAGAGTATTTGAGGTAATGAAATGATGTTTCAATTAAGTGTAATTTTGCCTTTGGGAATCTTTTGTGGGAGAAATAATAGAGAGACTTGTTGACTTGACAATTTTGGATGAGGGTGCAACTTTTTCAAAAGTGTTTGTGGCAGTTCTAAGCTCCATAATTTTCTTCTCTGCCTTGACCGTAAGCCTTACCGTTCGTGCCTCCTCTTATGCTTTTCCCTGTGCTTCTCCTTTGGACTTGAAGCTAGTGACTCATGAAACACTATACCCTTTATCCTTCTCGTTGACTTTTTCCTCAGATTCCTACCCGTAGAAGTTCGACCTAGTGTTTTGGTCTGTTGGGTTTGAACCCCATTATCGTACTTAATGACTATGATGCCTAACTTGTTTTCCATCTTGTGCAACTTCAACCCGTTTTAAGTTACCCGTTTGAAATTCTCTGTTTAAACTCACATTACTATTGCAAAACTTTACTCATTTTAAGGGTTTGGAAACGAAAGTTTGCTTTTCATTTGTCACGTCTTTAGAAACTTTAAACTGGATTATCTTTTAATTTATTTTAACGTTTGATCGGATGTTAGGACTTGTTGTTAGAGACCTCTAATAACGGGTTCTACGCTTATCGACGTACGATTTTGTCTTTTACCTTGTCTTCAATTTGGAATGATGATGTTCTTGAATGCGCAACGAGAACTCTCCCGTTCTTTTGACGGGAAACTTGGGCTTTTAGAAAATTCTTTATGAGGCCTTTTTAAGAAACACTAAATTTGTATGGCATAAATCTTGTAATGTTTTGGATGGTTGACTTTGAAATATTTGACTACAACTTTGCGGTCTTACTTTTTCAACTTTCAAGTTTCGAGGACGAAACTTTTTAAAAGGTGGGATGATTGTAACACCCACGAATTTTCTGTTGAAAATTATATTTTAAATATCATATATTTTGGTTTAAAGTTTTAGTCATAAAAACATAAGAATCTTATGCATGCAAAACATATAAATAAGTGTAAAGGAAAACCGGTTCCTTACATTGAATATTTCGGTTTATGGGCACAAGTAAGGTCTCTTACCTTCTCTTGTTCTTGAGCAATGATGAGTAATAGAATGATCCTCCAAAGACTTCAAGTGTAGAAGCCACTCCTCTTGATTGCACCCAAGATTATCCCATATCTCTACCAAATAATATCTGCTAGATATTTGTTTAGTAGTTTACCTTAAAATTGATTACTAATACTCATATATTACACAAATAATATTAGTAATGTGATTGAACAAATTTAATCATCATTTCTCTAGTTTTAGAGAAAGATGAACAAGAAAATATATGAGAGAGGAGAAAGTTTTTGCATGTTGAATGAATACTACTAAATAAGAGAATAAAATTTTCTCGTCTTAATGCATACAACCGGTGGAGGGGGCATGTGAAAGACAATGTATGGTCTTTTATTTACCTTTTGTTCTTCTCAAGTCAGTAGGTATGTAAGAGGTAGTGTAGGCTTTTAAGGCTAGTCTACAATAGCCATAATAATATATTATTTATCACATAAAATAATACAACCCACAATCCACTATTAACCCTCCAATTTTTCGGTCATATGAGTAAAATGGACCTCCATTTTATTTTGTCAATTTGTCATTTGTCACACAATATGTCACATGTAGTATGTTACATGTTATTAATTAATTTAATGCATATTTATCACATAAATATCATTTTATAAATTAATTACATACAACAAATTGACTAGTGATACTTGATCACATAAATAAAATGGGTCATATAATTATAATTCACAACATCTTGTAATTATAATTAACCATTCATTCTCAGCTCTATCGTTTCACAAACAATAAACAATTTTAGTAATAAAATATTTCAATTACTAAAATAAATCTTATTTAATCCCATTATAATAAGATATCAATATTCTCTTTCACAAATTGAATTGTTCAATTTTAAGGAATTTTTTAACTTGTATCGTCATACGATTAATCAACTTTACAGATTAGGGCATCATCCTTTAGGTGTGACCTTAAGGGATCAACTGACCACCACCGTCCCACGACAGTAACGTCAAACTCTAGCAAGCCAATCGTTACCGATTTATGTTGATCAGTTGACTATAAAATGAATCATCCCTTACGTATTCTTAAAAATGAGATTTAAACATGTGATCATCATGATCGACAATTGTGATCGCATTATTGTTTGGGACACTCCAACAATCTCCCACTTGTCCTCGACAAGTGTGCGTCACCAATTCTCTTGTCCTATTACTATCTCCCACTCAATGCAAGGTGTCTTTCAGGTCGTACTTGCAAGTGATCTATCGAGAGTGGTTTCCTCGATCTGGAGAATAACTGATTTGACCGGAATTATCTACCATAGATACCTTCCGAGCGTGGCCACGCATTTCCTGTTCATTACTCCTCGAGTGGCCCTGAGATATTGTTATAACCCTGACAAGGGGTGGAAAATTCCTATCGCACTTATTCCCTTCAATTAGCCACAACCATCATAACCGAAAATATGCCCATTTGACCCCATTTACGAAGGTCGTAGTAACATAAATCAAAGTTAATCTGAAACTGTGCCACCATAGGCGAACAGTCTTTAGTCAAAAGAATCGACTCACTAGAATACTATAGTAGTTCTCGCCACGACCAGGCTATATAAATTTGCCAGAACTCTATAAGCGGTCACTGCCCGACAAAGTGTTCCTAAGAGTCTGCCTATGTGATCGACTAGTCATCTCACATGAATGTATGGCACTGAACTTGCCATCAATCGCATCACACTCTAGTCACTTCGAGATGTCACCTCATACAAGTGACTATGGGCGAATACTATGTTAATCCGGGTTCACTTTAACGGGGTTCAATATCGTCATGCAACCCGTTTGGATGTAACAAAGTATAATAAAAGAGTTTTTAAACTAAAAACTCGAACGACAAATGCGATTATCACATATGAATAGTCAATGCCTGATTACTATTTTATATTCTATAATCTAATTTGATCTTGTATGTAGTTGTTCATTTCAATTCAATTGAAATGACATGACTCATCATGTTTAGCCTATTATTAGGCCTTGCTGAGTAGGTTTGAGCAACTCCTTGCTCAACCTTGCTACATACTCGTTTTCCTTTCGTAATGTATACATTTCCATTACAAAACTTTCTGAGTACGTGTCTAGATCCAATCTAGACATAGTCTTTCTTGCCTTAAAATAGCTCCCATTGTTTTCACTATGTGCGGGACTCATCCCTCTTGCACATCCCATGATTGCAAGTGTACTCAATTTCCGTTGTAAATATTTCTCATTGTTCTTTATTGCCTAGAACGATTCTAGAAAATCTATTTCTTAAATAACATAGCCACAATGGTATCTTAACCATCCTAATGTGTTTTGATTATGGTTTTGTCGGAAACATGCGCAATCTCAATTGTCAATTGTCATTTGTATAACACCCTTACACAAAATTGCATCAAAAACACTTTGCTTTACATCCTTAATGCTTCTGCAAGCACTTAAGGGTAATCTTCATGGCTTACTTGGTAACTATTACTTAAATTCGATTTGAAACAATTCATCATACTCAAATTATATGAAGTGTTATACATCATTTCCTATTTAATTGATTCGGCAGCGGAAGCAAATGGAATAAATCATATATGTTCATTTTGATTGAACTAGTCATGAATCTTATCAACATAAGACTCCTTATTTGACATTAATATCATGTAGATTTATCTCTATAAATCCGGATATTAAAGATGTACTATATTTCTCCAAAGTCTTAAATCATTCGCAATGATCAATATGTCATCCACATATAAGACTACTAAAATTTCTATAACTCCCACTAAACTTCATGTATAAACACAACTTCTCGACTTATCGGGAAAATTTTTATACCATGATCAAATCATTGATTCCAACTCATTGATGTCCTACTCAAGACCATCTCTTAAGTTGCACATTATCTTAGGATTGCAAAAACTCATAACATGTATCGAATACATTTCTTCTTTGAAGAAGTGGTTTTTTTATTTGGATTCACTTTTTATATATCTCATCATAATGAAATACAACCCTTAGACTTAAGCTTCTCAACTAGTGCAAAACCCTTTGCTACCAATCAAGCTTTGAAATCTCTCTTCAACTAGTGCAAACCCCTTTGCTACCAATCAAGCTTTTAAATCTCATAAAAACCCTTTGTCACTAATCAGGCCTTTTATTTCGGATTTTCATGGCTCTAAGCCTTGTATTGAGTTGTGACTTAAACACTCTCATGTAAGTCATATGTTCATTACTTTCCAGAAGTAATCAACTTGAATCAAACAATTTCTTTGTAAGTTGCAAGCTCTTTACTTTCTAAAAGTAACACTAATTCATCATCTTCAACAAGTAATGACTTTCACCTCCTCGGTTTTGAAGAAACAACATCTTACACAAAACGTCTCATGTAGCCAAGAAAGACCAGTTTCTCGCGACATAACATTCTTTGTGGCTCTTGAATTTGCGACATAACATTCTTTGTGGCTCTTGATTAATTTCTCCCACTCTGTCTTCTAGAAATAAACTTGTATTCTAGAAAGACAGTTTCACGAGCCACAAACCTGTTGTACTCGTGATTATAGTAAGGAAAAATGAGCATTTGTTTCTTTTGAAAACTTACAAACATGGTACCCTACCATTTCATATCTCATATGATACATTTTAGATTTAGTGGAAAAATAGTTTAGACAAAATGATAAAATCCTCAAAAGGATCAAGTAACTCAAAGTAACTTGATTGAAGTGCAAACCATATCAAATAGCATTTGATTTCTTTATCCAACCACACATTATCCCATAATGCATGCTAAGAGAGATTAATTTGTGATACCATATCACATTTCCTTTGGCTTATATCAAAGTCTTCACTTTGATAATCCCATCACGACTAAATCGTGATTCTTTGAACTCTTTGAACTTTTTCAAAGATTTCTCCATTTACCTTATTAAGTGAACACATTAGTGTCAACTTAAATCGATGGTAAAAGAAAATGATCAACCTATTTTGGATCAATGATTTACAACCTCGATCTCCTTTTCAACCAAAAGGCACGAGACATCTTGCTTTGAATACAAGATACGCATATACCATAAGATCTAATGGTTTCAAGAGTACTCGATGACTCTTTGCGTTCATCATTCCAGAATCTAAGGTTTAATCTTGGGTTACCAATTTGAGTCTTGCATCATCTTCATGATATATCATTCTAGTTTGGTTTAGAATATAATCACCTTGATAATGGGCTACCCATACATCAAATCATGGTGTATAGGGTCACAAAAGTTAATCCTCTTTTGTATCTTAGCAAGTTTATATTCTTATTTAGAGTTTATGCACTTAATAGTCATAATTAAGTGCAACTCTAAACCCAAAAATAGATTGAGTACACAATGACTCTATCTCTCAACATCATTGTTGCTAGTCGTCATATTCTAATCATCCTATGTATCAAATACAATGATGAAAACCACCACCGGTTTCTAATATTGACGAAGTAGTACTAGCAAAATTTATGTCAATCAAATAAACATTTAAAGAAGAAGGTCCCATTATATGTCCCACAACTAACTTGTTGATTCTTCAATAATTTGGGGTAGTTTCCTTTCAAGCGTCAAACAATTAAGACAATGGAAACTTTAACGGTCGGGATTGATAGGTTTAGTATCGTTATTCTCAATAACTTTACTTTTAACATTACCTTGTATCAATTCCATTCTAATTTTACTTCTTTGAACTTCGTCCTTTTCTTAACGGTTTAAGAGAATGCTCCCACTCATTTTAATGAGTCTTTGCTTAGAGAAGGAAAATTGAATTTCAAGAAGAATACTATTCAATTCATTTGTTTAGTCTTAAAACTTTCATTGAAGTGGTTGCGGTATTTTGGTCAATTTTAATTTCAAACTAATCTAGTTACCAAAATGATGTAACGTTTCAAAGTACTTAACTCAATTAAGCATATGAGAAACAATTCATTGTAAGTAGATATGTTAGTCAAGAATCAAAAACCCTTTTGATCACGAATAACTTTTATCTATACTCTTCACAAGAGATCCTTTCAATGGATAATACGAGGTTTTTAGAAGAAAATTCAAATTTTGTCTTCTGTTACGATGTTTTAATGGAGTTTTGAACTAAAATCGAAATGATATCGTATATAATTTGAGGAAAAGAAATAGAACAATATGATAACGGAATAATGAAAACAAAACATTTATCGTTATAATAATACTTGTAAATATAATAACAAGTAAAGCATTTACATAGTGACCTCTACCCAACTATGATAAATGATTCCAAGATCCAAATTCATATTAACTTGGGCACGGTAAGGCCGATTCATCCCTTATCAATATAACTCGGTGGATTAACTCTTTAATCGATTCTACTTTTAGAACTCTTGGTCGATAAAATTACATTAATATTTATCTTTAGCCCGGAACACATGCGACTACAGTCACGAATACTTCCGTTGAGCTAAATCCAAATTTCGAATAAATGTGTCCATGATCCAAATCCACATCAACTTGGGCACGGTAGGGCCGATTCATCCCTTATCAACATGAATTCGGTGGATAGACATTTATCACCCACTTCCCCTACGTAACAAGGTTTGTACCCCGGTAGGGCCGAGCGCACTCCCTCATGAAATAGGTTTTCATGGTTTCTACTTTTTGGTAAGGCTAAGTCTCAATTGTTTATTTTAGCGAGAGGTCATGTCAATTTATTATCTATCACGTTTTAAGTGAACTAAAGCGGTGAACTACGACAATTGTAATTGACACGGTCGATAAACTCGATTTAAAATGCATGTTTAGTTATGGCAATTTAGCGATGTATGCAACATATAAATAAAATGCAAAGCATAAAAAAAAATCCTAGTATGGCCTTCCTAAAATAGTAAATATAATAAACTATTACAAATTCGGAAACCAACTCCTTTGGTCCCTTGAACTTCGGTCTTGGCACGCATTTCAAGGCAACACTTTCTTGGATGGATCGCCTTCTCGAGTGGCACCGTCTTCAAGGTACTCCGGAATAAATAAATTACAAAATGAATTACTTAATTTCCTATTATACATTTATAATAAAATAAAAATAAATCTATTAAATTACAAAACGGTGATATGAGATCACAATAATTACAACCGAATCGATATTCCCATACATTTCGGGTAATACCAATTAAAACTAAGGCTATACTAAGTAAAATTACATAATTCAAAAATTACATAAAATTAAAATATGACAATCATAAATAAAATGCAGCATTATAATATGTATGAACATGCTAAATTTTATGCTAAATCGCCTTTAAGAGCCAATATCGTATATTAATCGGTTTTTTTCCGAATTTGCATGATTTAACTTATTAAAATCACAATAATTACATAAATTCATATTTATGTACAAGTTAACTACCCTAACCCTTTTAGGACTCAAAATTAGTCTCCACTAACATTTTGACAATAATTAAACTTGATTTCTTAATATTGTTCACAAATGGACCTAAAAATACAAAAATATGCTATAAACTTCAAATTAAATGATAAAAATTTCAAATAAATTCGAAATTTGAAATTTAAACTCATGAACATTATGTAAAAATACCATGACACTCATAATATTCAAAACTTAGGTTAAAAATTTCGAAAATTTATCGAGAAAAACAATGTTGCGGTTTATCGGTTTTAACTAATATTACCATTAAAATATGAGAAAAATTATATTCATCAACTTTTCACTTTTAGATCTGAAATATATGATAAAATGCAACATGTGACGTTTTTCCTTTAGTCATGAAGTATGTTTTAGCATTATTACTAATTATAGTCACTATTTATGTGATTTTTCATCAAAAATTCATAAATCATGAAAAATGACTTCATTATAGCCAAATATTTTACACACATATTGTAAAATTCCATGTGACAACATACTAAATTTCCATTACCAGATTCGAAATATAACTCATATTAACCTATTTACCCATTTAAATACGATTTTAAATTGAAAAATCCATATTTCGAGCAAAACAACTCATTTTATCATGAAAATTTACAGACCATCATTAGATAATATATGTGAAAACATATACAAAAACCAATTAAAAATTCGAAGTTTAGCTATTTTTCGTCCAAAAATGACATTTTTCTCATAAAAATCACATTTTAATGCCAATAATATATAAAATGAACAATAAAAATCCATAAATCGTCCCATATGACCTAAAATCCATTTAGGACCAGAAACTTTTAACATGCAAAATTATTTCATGATTTATCTTCATAAATCCTAAATTTCAAATTTTATTCGTTAATCGTATTATCTCGGAAAAACGATCCCGATCTTGCATGCAACAACCATAATGCTCTGATACCACTTGTTGGAAATTATATTTTAAATATCATATATTTTGGTTTAAAGTTTTAGTCATAAAAACTTAAGAATCTTATGCATGCAAAACATATAAATAAGTGTAAAGGAAAACCGGTTCCTTACATTGAATATTTGGGTTTATGGGCACAATTAAGGTCTCCTACCTTCTCTTGTTCTTGAGCTATGATGAGTAATAGAATGATCCTCCAAAGACTTCAAGTGTAGAAGTCACTCCTCTTGATTGCACCCAAGATTATCCCATATCTCTACCAAATAATATGTGCTAGATATTTGTTTAGTAGTTTACCTTAAAATTGATTACTAATACTTATATATTACACTAATAATATTAGTAATGTGATTGAACAAATTTAATCATCATTTCTCTAGTTTTAGAGAAAGATGAACAAGAATATATATGAGAGAGGAGAAAGTTTTTGCATGTTGAATGAATACTACTAAATAAGAGAATAAAATTCTCTCCTATTAATGCATACAACCGGTGGAGGGGGCATGTGAAAGACAACGCATGGTCTTTTATTTACCTTTTGTTCTTCTCAAGTCAATAGGTATGTAAGAGGTAGTGTAGGCTTTTAAGGCTAGTCTACAATAGCCATAATAATATATTATTTATCACATAAAATAATACAACCCACAATCCACTATTAACCCTCCAATTTTTCGGTCATATGAGTAAAATGGACTTCCATTTTATTTTATTAATTTGTCATTTGTCACATAATATGTCACATGTAGTACATGTTATTAATTAATTTAATGCATATTTATCACATAAATATCATTTTATAAATTAATTAAATTACATACAACAAATTGACTAGTGATACTTGATCACATAAATAAAATGGGTCATATAATTATAATTCACAACATCTTGTAATTATAATTAATCATTCATTCTCATATCTATCGTTTCACAAACAATAAACAATTTTAGTAATAAAATATTTCAATTACTAAACTAAATCTTATTTAATCCCATTATAATAAGATATCAATATTCTCTCTCACAAATTGAATTGTTCAATTTTAAGGAATTTATTAACTTGTATCGTCATACAATTAATCAACTTTACAGATTAGGGCATCATTCTTTAGGTGTGACCTTAAGGGATCAACTGACCACCATCGTCCCACGACAGTAACGTCAAACTCTAGCAAGCCAATTGTTACCGATTTATGTTGATCAGTTGACTATAAAATGAATCATCCCTTACGTATTCTTAAAAATGAGATTTAAACATGTGATCATCATAATAGACAATTGTGATCGCATTATTGCCGGGGACACTCCAACATTTTCCGTGTTGGCATTTATAATTTAATTAGCCATTTTATTATTTTATTTGTATTTTAAAACCGTTTTTATAAAAATGCGGCTTTACATGTAAAATAATATTAATGTTGATAAAAAAATTTCCGTCTTTAGTTATAGTAGGCCCGGGTTGTATTTTAGGGTAAAATCGACTTAAAATGATAGTTTGAGCCTAAGATAACTTTGGGCCTTCATCCTACACTTTTCCCTCCACCCATATAAGATCTTAAACCCTATCTTCTCCCTCCACCATTCATTTTTCAGCAACAAACACACACAACTACAACACCATTGTTACACAACTTCCACCTCCTTCACTAAAATGGCCATAAAACCTTCGTTTCTTATCGGTTTTCAACGATTTTCGCGCCTATCTCTTCCTCTCCTCGCCCTCCATCTTCCTAGGTAAGAAAAATCTTTACTTTCCCTTACCCTTGCTGCAGGCCATGACTTTTGTGGCACGATTTTCGAGGTCTTACTTGGGAACTCGGTTCTTGAGCTTCCTTTTGGGCAACCGGCATGGTTTTGAGTCGGAATCTTGCATTTTGAAGAAATAATGAGGTAACGGTGATGGGTTACTCGGTATTATGTCATTTGTATGTTTATATGTTATGTTTTGTTGTTATAAGCTGGTAATTGTGATTCTTATGAGATTATATGTGTAGTTGTTTAAGATGGATTTATACAAGGTTTTATTTGCTTAAATTGAGTAAAGATGGTATCTTTGGATTTCTTATGAGACGGGTAATTAGATGTGGTTGTTGTTATATGTCACTAGTATCATTACTTGCTTAAAGTTTCAGTTTTGAGACGGTTCCATTTAGCTTGCTAAAGTTGCATTTTTGAGACTATTTTGGGTGACCCGTGTTGGCCTGGAACCCGTCGTATCTGATCGGTGTGACTTCCAATGCCACTGGAAATACGACAGATGGACCAGCATCGAAAAATTAGGTGGTTTAGCCACTTGAATCAATCGATTCAGAGTCCGTATGAGTAAATGGCGTCCGTTTTACCGTTTCAAGTTCTATAAATATTTATATCCTTTGTGTATAATGGTTGTTTATGCTTTTTATTCGTATCATGACCAAAGTTTTCCCTTATTGACTCATATATGCTTATGGGTGGTTCGGATTTTGGTTTGTTTACGTTTTGCCTCGTGTTCCGTATTAGTTAATTCATTTGTTATCGGTTATATATACTCTGTTCAACTAACATGGAAATGAGAAATGAAACGTTTATTCATTACTGCTCATTATATTTTATAGATTGGGTTCACTATAATTTATATGGGGAATTTACATACCTCCTTCTTTTGAGCTTGTTATGTTTTAAATGTTGGACTTCATATGATTATATGGTTGGACTTTGCATGATTAACTTGATGGATTTCCTGTGACTTCAAGTATTGATGGGCTCATAAATGAGTCGCTTGAGTTGGTCACATTTATCTTGTAGATTTCACATAACGTAAATAAGTCATTATCGCTTATTATATTATATTTAACCGGCACGTTAAATTATAAAATGAAATATTTATTAACCTAATGCAAGTATGAGATATTTATTATAAATAGTTACTTGTAGTGAGTCGTATTCTTAATAATGTCTAGTATTGTTCGGTTGTGTGAGTCTTGGTCCTATCGGACACTAGGGGTGAGCCATAGGCCCTCTAGTTACGATATGATCGTCGGGATTGATGTTCCCATCCGTACTTATGGTGAGACGCAAGCCATAAGTATGAATGTGCCATTAATAATCCCGTCTATGAGTCTTGGTCCTATCGGATACTAGAGGTGAGCTATGAGCCCTCTAGTTGCGATATGATCGTTGTCCTACCAGGAGGTTGGAGTCTAGGATGTAGTCTTGTGTGTGGTATCTCGGACATGCTTTCAAGGTAGCCTCTGAGTCGGATACTCCGTCTACACTTTGTGTTGGTCTTACACTTGTGAGTCGTATTCTTGTAGAAATGCTATAATACCATCGTATGTGCTGACATGCATTTACGCCCTACTTGTGCTGTTCTGGCAAGTGTGGTTTTGGGCCACTTGTGCTGTGCTGGCAAGTGAGTCTTATCTTAGTCTTTCCGCCACTTTCGTGCTTGTCTTGCGATTGGGGTACTCGGTCTCCATGAGTAGTGGAATCTTAGGTGCGTGCTGTGCTGGCGCACGTCGAATCAGGATGTACACCCGAGAATCTGCAGATTTAGACTAGGACCGTATCATTATCGTAGTCCTACCCGGGGGAATTATAGTCTAAGAGTAGTAAATGTCTTGCATTATTTGGATGGTTACTTTGGTCATATCTCCTTGAAATACGTGCTCGTGACTAAGTGGTCGTGTCTGTTTCCTTGTCTTTCTTCTCCATTTATTTTATTGTTGCTTATGCCTTACTTACTTGTTTATTCCATCATTTCTTTTATCCTTGTTGGTTTAAACACGTATGATCCCATGTTTAGTTATAAGTCGATTCACTCATAACTTATCTAATATGATTATTTGTTCATGTTCTTTGTTATGTTCGTTTTGCCATAATGTGGCTGGGAGAACCCTGAGTTACTCCCCACTGACTGTGGCTTTCATGTTTACATGAATGACAGGTTTGTGAAGATGCATTTGTGGGGTTTAGACGTGTGAGCTAGCGAGCACCTTGGACTAGTAGTCGGTTTAGTAGAATTGCTTATACTCACCTTTTATCATTTGTCATTCGAGAGATATATTTTCCCTCACCTTGACTACCACGTTTGTATAATTTAAATATTTATTTTTGCATTCTCTAGTTATGTTTTAGGTTTTAATGAACCCGCGCTTTAAACTTTAAAAGTTTCAAAAAAATCCCTAATTTCCGCTTGAATTTATAAGTTATATTTTCCGCGTTATAGCGGGGGTTCACAATTTTCCTATTAGAAATGAGAATTAATTAATTATTCTACAATTTTCCTATTAGAAATAGGAAATAAATTAACAATTTATTAAGGCTTTCTTTTCCCTAAATATACTATTAGAGTTAGGAGATAATAATTATTTAAAATTTTTCTATTATAATTAGGAATATGATTTTCCTATTAGAAATGAGAATTAATTAATTATTTTACAATTTTATTATTAGAAACGGGAAATAAATTAATTATCTACAATTTATTAATATTAATAAATTATTCATTAGTATTTGTTCACTTTTTATTAAATTAGAAGGAAAAAAAACTTTGATATATTTATAATATCCAATTTTATAACAACTTCCGATTAAAAAAAATGAGGTATTATGAGGCTAAAAGGCCCTAGGCCGAACTGGGTTGTGACAAATGTGCATGCATAATACGTATTATATGGAATTTACTCATGTAAAGAGTAAAATGACTGCTGAAATATGCCCCTACGTCTTTTGTTATTGCTAATGTCATATTTAATTATACATTATACGAAGTTTATTTTTCAAATGTCATATGTATTTCTCCTACTAATTTTAAAGTTATTTCCGTCACAATACACTTAAACTTCTATTGATAATTTATTATTATATTATTTACATTCATTTGTCATTATATAAAAGTATATTAATCAAAATTTAAATAAGATATTCACAAATTATTGATAAGTACAAAGTTTGATATCTATTTTTCAAGGAGTGTTAAACGATAAAGAAAGTTGCTGCTAATTTGCGTATCAAAATATCATATTATGACAAATGAGTAAATGTTTTGAAAAACTTTATTGTGTGATTGTTTTACAATTTAAAGTAAAAATGGTACCACGAGTAATAAAATAGATTTGAATGAGGCTTGAAGGTCAATTAGATACACTTATTATAGAAATATGTATAAGGTTAAGATTCAATTCAAGCAACGATCAACATTAAAAAAAAGTCATCAAAAACACATAAAAGGGTAAGAGTAGTCTTTCCCTAACATAGTGAAGACCGTCTCTCTCAAGCTTTTCTTTTGACAAATTTACATGCATAAAAAACGGTACTATTCAATTATATGGAGCAAACTAATTATTGTTGATGTTATATATATATGTGTGTGTGTGTGTGTGTGTGTGTGTGTGTGTGTGTGTGTGTGTGTGTGTGTGTGTGTGTGTGTGTGTGTGTGTGTGTGTGTGTGTGTGTGTAGAAATTGAGCACATCATCACTATAATTTAGGGAGAGATACGAATTGGGGAAGGGTGAGACATATTCGTAATGCATAATACGATGCTTTAACCACCTTTAAGCAAAAATATAAAAATAAATGAAAAAATTTAAACCTAAAAGGAAGCCACGTACTTGCCAACTCTTCTATAGTTTTCTACCACATTAATATTCTCATGAAGTTTATGACATTTATTTCATATTAATAAAAAAAATGATTATACTACTTCGTACAATTTGTGATTTATAACTTTTAGCTAACTTATTTGAACTTGCTTAAATTTATATATTTTAAGTGAAGAATATTAATTATAAATATGATAAAGATAAAGTTTGATCTTTAATTTCCTCAGAGATAAAAAAAGTCAACTTTTATTTTCTTATAATATACTAATTAAAGGTCATAATGTAAAACAGAAAATTAAACCACAATCTACTATTTCAATATGTCGATGATCAACACTCAAAATAGCACATTTGTTATTTAAATAGTGTAAAAACTCTCAAAATGCTAAAAAAAACTGTTCAATCTGTCGTTATCAAACAAAACCTAAGTTTCTGCATTTTTTTTGTCATGTTCAACTTAATATTTACGGGATGTAAAAATGATGAAGTTCATAAAGTAGCGGTTAGTTTTTTGTTAGCTAGATGGAATTTCAAGAGAGAGACGAAAGCTTTGCATTTTAGACCGTTTTATGTGTGAACCGAAGGGATTATTAAGTAGTGGGCTAAAGGTTGTTTCGAGTGGGAATGAGGTTGATTGCGATAAGTTGGTTGACTAAAGTTTTTCCTTACTAGATCTAGAAAGGGGATAATAATTATGAGATAACAAAATTTGAAGAAAAAAGGACAATAAAAATGAGATGGAGGTATTAAGATTTATTTATGCAAAATGAAATAAATAGCAAAGTTCGTGTATATATATAATATTCAAACTTATTCAGTTTACAAACATAATATCCAAATACTTTGTTTGAGTATCTGGAATGGAGGCAAGGGAGGGGATGAGAAAAAGACTAGGAAGGGAAAGGGAGAGAGATAAGAGGAAGATTGCTTCTTAAACTTTTCTTTGTTGAAGGAGAAATAAATTGTCTTCGATAAGGGGGACGAGGATCCATATCCTCTGGAGTAAAGATTGGTGTTTCATGGAGGTGAATGTGATTTATGACTTCTAGATGTAAAACGTGGTAGAAAGGTAGTGATAGTGGTAGTAGATTGGAGGTTGTTTCAAGTAGCACGAACTAATCACGGTGGCCGATGTTTTATTTTGCGGGTAAATTAGGGGTGAAGGGAGGGTGCATTTGTGGAGGGTGATGAGTTTAACGAGAATATTGATAATAAATAAGGTTATTTATCAGCAAAATATCGTTTGCCTTAAAACATATAGGTAACATGAATAATAATAAGAAACCTCAAAAGATCATACTGATAAAATTAATCTTGACCCCATCAATCCAAATTAAAGTAAAATATTAATTCTAACAACATTGTCGAGAGAAAGGGTTAGTTTCCATTGGATTGTGGATTTTTGTAGAAGTAGTGGTTTAGTTTTTCACTTTGTTGGATAAATTTGAGAGAAGTTTCGAAGACAAGGATTGATCATTCAAGGGATGAGATTGTTTTAGATCATGTGTTTAAATAGGGAAGAAAAATAGGGGTCTGCATGAAGGATTTTGTTTCAAATGAGAAGATGGGGGCAAGACTATTGTTATAGGGGGTGTCATAAGCAGCCCCAGCCATGTAGTATTGCGTTGGAATTTGGTTCACATTCAAAGGTACGTCTATAATTTGACCGGAAAATATAACATTTAACTACCTGTAAATGTTTTTACGTAACTACCATTTGACCCAACAATGATTAAATTATGGTTGTTATTCTAAAGACGGAGATTTGTTGGATCATTGAGTTGATTATGCAAAGTAGATATTATTGTTTTCGTTGACCATTTGAAAAACAAATAGGTATTAATGAACAAAATCTAAAAACTCTCATTCCCAAGTATCATATATATAAACTTCATATCGGTTTCATCTTCCTAAATAAACAACATTGTCAAGAGCAAGGGTTAATTTCCATTGGATGGTGGATTTTTCTAGAAGTAGGGGTTTAGTTTTTCACTTGGTTGGATAAATTTAAGATAAGTTTCCGAGACAAGGATCGGTCTTTCAAGGGATGAGATTGTTTTAGACCAAGTGTGTGAATAGGGAAGAAAAATAGAGGTCTGCGTAAAAGATTTTGTTTCAAATGAGAAGATGGGGGCCAAGACTATTGCTATAGAGAGAGAGAGAGTGGGGGGAGGGCATAAGCAATCCTAGCCATGTAGTATTGCATCGAAATTTGGTTCAAATTCAAACGTACTTCTATAGTTTAACCGCGAGATATAACATTCTAACTACCTCTAAATATTTTTACATAATTACAATTTGATCCAGCAATGACTAAATTATGGTTGTTATTCGAAAGAAGGAGATTTGTTGCATCATTGAGTTGATTATGCAGAGTAGATTTTATTGTTTTCCTTAGCCAATTGATAAACAAACAAGTATTAATAAACAAATTCTAAAAACTATAAGTCCAAGTATCATATATATAAACTTAATATTGGTTTTATTTTCCTAAAAAAAATATTTTATTAATCAAACACTCTTTTATTCTTAGGTCAATATTATGTTAACGAGAATTATTTGTTAGTCATGCGGCATACATAAAATCTTAGACATGAACGATGTACTATATGTCTATATTCCATTTTATTATAAAATTTATTACACATTATTTTAATATCCGTGCAATACACGGGCAAGAAAACTAGTTAATAATCATATAGAGCAAATTTCAATTTTGGGCCCAAAGTCAATCCAACTCATGTTTGGTGCTGCTTCACTAATCACTACTGTCATCGTTTTGTCTCCAATTACCAAATACCATCACCATCCCCACCATGGCTCGACCCTTGAGTAGCCCGAGCCACCACAATGACCACCTGCTCTGCTCCTCATTTAATCCACCAGAAACCCGACTCTGCTGCCGAGCACAACCGGGGACAGCTCTGTCCACGAGCATGAACCATCATCGCCTGAGTACCGTCGCGGCATCGATATCGAGCAGCAAGCTCACACCACCGTACTCCTCCCTCGACCGATATGGTCGAACCACCGCTGCTCCTTTAGCAGCCCAAAATTGAAGTCCAGAACCATCGCCATCGTGCTGTCACCATTACTCTACATCACAATCGTCAAAGCAGCCCACGATGAGTCCAAAAGTGGTGCCGAGTTTCCACTGCTACGTCCCTGCTCCTATCGTTTCACCCAGAGCAGCACCAACAGTCACACCTGCTCCCGCTTCAATTCGAGCAGCCCCACCATGCTTGTTCACGAATTCAATTGAGCAACCACCGATTCTGAGCTCAAAATTCACCACCAAGCTCGCACTACCGCTTCCCCTCCTTCTCTACTCACGGCAGCAGCAACAAACACCAGTAGCCACCGTGTTAGCCAGCCACTCATTCAGACTACCATACTCTTGCACCTGCTCCTCTAATCTGCTTGGAACCACCAGTCCACCACAAGGTACCAAAGGCGGCTCAACCCAATCCATCACCAACCGTCCTCGATCACCATTAAACCCGTCTCAGTCAAGTTCTTGCCACCTTCAGTCATACGGATTGATTGAGTCAATTAATTGACTGAGTTCAGTTTTGAAGGGAAGATAAAGATATGAAAGATGACGGAAAAGACGACTCTACCCTTATTATAATTTGATGGTGCTGCGTTTTGTTTGTTGCGCTGTGTCCTTTCATTTATGCCTTTGGAGTTTGGACAATTTTTTTTTTTTTTTTTTTTTTTGACAATAATGAACTTCATATATTAAATAAACGAGTACATACAATATCAGCCAGTAGCCAAGCTAACTGACCAGTGAACATACATACGAAGGAAACTACGAATTGTGCACAAAGCGTGGCGCAATTCGATTGGTACTGGCTTTGTGGAGGCCAGAACAGAAGATAATTTTTTAGACCTAACTTTGAAAGAAACGGAAGGTTGTGAAGCTGAGTGAGCTCTATACAATTATACATGGTGAGAAGTAGGCCTTTCGTTGATGCTGCAAAAACCGTGGATGCACGCATATGCTGAACAACAGGAGTGCAAGAGAGCGTATTCGAAGAAAAGGCGATGTACTGATCCTGAAGAGATGACCTGCAAACAGGAATAAAGTAAGTCACAACAGAGAAAGGCAGAGCACAGTCCAAGGTCGGTATAGAAAGTTTGGAGGCGGCTGCAGAATCGGAAGATCAAAGTACGACCAGCTGAGAATGAGATACAAGAAGGTAGTCAGACAGATGTAAAATCTGAACCGGATTGACACTGCAATTGTCTATGCCTTTGGACAATATAAATACTAGAAATAAAAAACTTGTAAAGATAGCCCTCATTTTCTTTAGATAGCGGCATTATGTAGTAGGTAAAAAAGCGGTAGAATAGAAGAAAATAGAAAAACTCCTCCATTATTTCTCTTTAATTAGTTTAATTAGAAACTTAAATTAGTTAATTATTCGGTTTCAAGATCTAATCTTTTGTACTCATCTTTCAAGGTCCATCCTTTAACATTCATTTTCTTTCAAGTTTGGTATACAATTCTTCATCCTTTCTCTTTTATTGTTCTTATTGTAATTTGTGTTCTTGTTAATTTTAGTTGGTAATTTACTTAAAGTTTTAATCTTTCTTAGTTAATTATGTTTATTTACATGTTATTGTTATTTGTTAATTTAGTTAGTGTAGTTCTTACCTTTATTAGTTTATTGTCTTACTAATTCAAGTTATCTTCTTTATAATTTTAATCATGTTTATTATTTTTGTTAGTGTTTTATTTATGTTGCTTGGTTTGATTATGTGTGAATAGACTAAACTAGGGTTAAGGGGAACCTCTTGTGGGATTAATGGGTTTGATTTGAGTCGTGTTTGAATGTTAAATGTTTGTTTGCCTCTTATCTTGTGCTTTGAACATGTTTGTGGGATTGCTTGGACGAGAGTTTGGCTTTCCTTGTTTGGTTTGACTCGCCTACGGCGAGAGTCGAGACTAGTTAGACGGCACTAGATAGGTGGGTTACGAATAGTTAGGACGAGATTTCAACTAGGCTTGACCCAAGTACCATCTCGTATCGATAGATAGAGACACACCTAGATTTCATTCTCCGTTTTATCTTTTATATCGACTTAGACTAGACTCCTCCTACTTGGGTGACCCCGGCACCCTAGTCTCTCTTCTGATTGTGCTTAACTTGCTTTGTTTACTTGGTTGTTCATTTATTTCATGTTCTTAGCTTAGATAATTAACATAGAAATCACTTCAACCTTATTGATTGACTAGACTAAAACGAAGACCGAGACTTATAAACCATTTCTAACACACCATCTCTGTGAATTCGGCACACTACTTCCCTACTACATAGTTTTGTTGTACCGTTAATTTGTTTTATATGCTTAGGCGACAAAAGCTCACATCAAAATGGCGCCGTTGCTGGAGATCGAACCCGGGTCACCCGTGTGACAGACGGGAATACTTACCACTACACCACTACACTACAACGACGGTGTCGTTGTCGGGGATGGTGCGTAGTCAGATTTAAGTCTTAGTCTAAGTTTCGGGACTAGTCATTTTATTCCTTTTCAAAAAGAAAAAAAAGAAAAAAAATGATATTCAATTTTTATCAATCTTCATTTGAACCATTACATGATTTTTAGCACAGACTTGAGGACTATATTTCCATGTTTGGTTTAAATGTCGAAGAATGGGAATTTTGCCATATAGTCTATGATGGTGTTATTGTTGGAGTGAGGAACGAGATGGAGCAACATTGTAATGTAATGTCTACTTACGTGACTTATAATGAGAGGTGGCGGCTTCTTGCTTACTTGGGTTAAAATTCTTAGTCGGAAATGGCCATGCAAAATGATATGCATAACCCTTATCATGTCACCCCTCCCTCCTTGAATGAGAATGTTGTGCATAAGTTGACATCTTCGTATGAATCATCTTGTGGTAATGTGGGATATGAATTCAATGCTTGTCCTTCTTATGAATCCCCACCCCTTGTGAACATGAATATGATGAATGATTTTAATAATGATATGCATGATGCCCCTCCTTATCACTCTTCCTCACCTCCTATGAATATGCATGATGTAAATGATTTCTATTCTACTTGTAAGACATGTGGAGGAGTAAGACATACTCCTCATGTTTGTACTTTTTATACTTATTTTCCATTGAATGTAAATGACTTGAACACCACGCCGCCGCCACCTAGGGAAGAATGGCCACAATACCTTTCCCCTCCAATTCCACCTCTTGAATACCACTCACACCCAAAAATGCGAATTTTAAAATTTCAAACAACGGTAGTGAGTTGGAGTTCATGAGGTTTGATGATGACTATGGCATACATGATTCAAGTTGTCCTCTTGTTGAGGACAATTTGAATGAAATTTATTTGATTGAGTTGGAGTGTGTGACATTTGATGAATCTTGGGAATGTGGAGGATGTTAAGGATGTTGTCATAGAGGGGACCTCTCATGAGGAATATGAGGTTG
Source organism: Silene latifolia (assembly GCF_048544455.1). NCBI lineage: Eukaryota > Viridiplantae > Streptophyta > Magnoliopsida > Caryophyllales > Caryophyllaceae > Silene > Silene latifolia. Next base: position 9,125,046 of record NC_133538.1, on the reverse strand, counting down.
TTGATGAATCATATGGTGAGGAGTGCGTAAATATAACTTGTGATTCTCTTGATACGAATTGGAATGAGAATTGTGTGCTTGAGGAAATCGAATTACACACCCCTTTTCTTGAGGATGCTTGTATTCCTAGATTGGTCAATGAATTGGTAAATGAATGCCTTGATAGTTTATATGACAATGAGATTGTGGACCCCATCTTTGATAGCCTTAATGAGGGAGGGGATACTTTTCATGATGTTTATGAGCCCCTTTTTGGGAGGTTTGAGGATCCCTTTTGTAGTGAGGATAAGCTTCTTGTACCTACCCACGACCTACACCTCCTTTCTTTTGACCCTTTATTGGAGGTTATGTATATTGAGGAGGAGAATGCAAGGATTGATTGTGAAGGGGATTGTGAGGTAGATTTACTTGAACCTCTCTTAGAGAAATTTGAGGCATCTTTTTGCGGTGAGGATGAATACCTTATACCCACCGATGACCTTGAGCTAATTTCTTATGTCCCTTTACTTTAGATCATGTATGTTGATGAAGAGTATGATGCTCCTTTATTTGGTAAAGCTTGCATGGGTAAGTCGGTTGAACCCCCCTGCCACCCCCCTCCCTCTCTTATACATTTGATGATTGTAATTCTTTCCCGTCTCTCTTTGAAAGATTTGTGTTTGATATGGAAGGGTGGCATGAAGAAGTGAGGGACAAGGAGAGTAATCGGGGTTTCTATGTTGTTGATTGTCCCTTGCTTGTTGGTTTTGATCATTCTCTTCCAATAAAGGAGGAAATGTTCTATGTTATTGAGTTTGAAAATGATGAGGAGAATGATCACAACAGAGAAATTTGGAAGAAACTCAAAGACGAGGGCTACTTTGATAAAGTGAAGGCAAGGAGTGGCCTTGGCCATAGGATGTGGGATCCCGGTTAGTTGTTGGAATCACTTGTAGGTTTGGCGGTTTCCTCAAAACCGCGCTTCTTGGGAGGCAATTCAAGCTTTCTTTTATGTTCTTTTTCTTTTTGAAAAATTTTCCAAAAACACAAAAACATGTTTTACCCTTCTTTTGTTCCCTTCCTACACTTGGTCCATTGAGGACAATGTACATTTTAAGTGTGGGGGAGGGGATTCTATTCCTATAAATACAAAAAAATAAAAAAAAAAAAAACTAAAAAAAAATCTTCAAAAACATGTATTTCATTTCCGAATTTCCTGCACACATTTATTTCCATTGGAAATTATGTAAATAAATAAGTGTGGGGAGAAAATTCGATTATTTAAAAATACAAAAAACATGTCTTTTATTTTTCCTATTCCTTCCTTAAATTGCGTTCCATCGAGGACGATGTAAATTTTAAGTGTGGGGAGGAAAATATCCACCTTGTGTATATTTGTATGTATTTGTATATATGTACTTCTTAATTTGAGAAAATTGCAAAAAGGCTAAAAATTTCAAAATTTCAAAATTTTCAAAATTTTTGCATTGCTTATATTATATATATTGCCTTGTTCTAACCTTTTTGATAGACAACAAATGCGAGCATCGGAGAAGACGCTTGGTAAAATTCTTCTAATTCTTTCTCCTTTATCTTTCCTTTTCTTTTTGTATATATTAGCATGGAGGAGGACGGGATATTTGATGTGGGTGTTCCCTTTAGGAACTGTTTTGGATATGCGTGTGTTGTTGGTGTATTGTTAGGACTAGATATTGTGTGCATTTAGAGTAGATATGTATATATGTGTTCACGATTGCATTCACGGAGCTTGTTCAGATGTTTAGTTGCATCTCATACACGTTGCATATTGTTTGTAAGTAGTTTCATAGAGGGTCTAAATGTGGAGGGTCCATGTCGACAACGATGATAATTGTTAGTCATGCCCCTCTTGATAGCTTGTGCCTTTTGATGACACATATTTAGGGTTCTTGCTTTCAAAAACCCGGAAGTCTAGCTTAACAACCAAGTTGCGACCCCCTGTGAGACCGTATTAGGCCCGAAACTTGACCTAGGACCGACATAACTACTCTAATGTGAGGATAGAGCCTCCATATGGTCGGTCCATCAAACCGGTCCCGTTAGGTATTTGTGAGTAGTTTTCCTTACGTGGTGTGTCATGTCAAAACGCATAAGTATCGAGCTCATTCCTTGATTTCGTAGAAGTGTTGATGTGCACATTAAGACAATTTTGTTCAAATAAAGTAACCTCACATTTAGCCAAATTAGCCTATTTTTCACCCTTGAGTCGGGATTCCCTTTTTGTAACCCATTTTGAGCCTAACCATGTCATTTCACTTGCCAACAAAAAACTACATTCCATAAGCAACTCACCTTGGTTGAGTAGTTCGTCATTGTGGTCCATTTACAGAGGATATTTGGGTTGAAATTTTGACTCTCCTTGAGGTGTATGATCTTAATGCCACATGAGTGAAATTGTGCTTTAACATTGGCTAATTTTGCTTAATAAGAGGTGAACAAGTCATGAAAAATGCAAGAAAAAAAAGAGAATAATGAAATGAAAAAGAAAAGAAAAGAAAGAAAACTTCGTGTCTAATAAAGCTTGGAGTCATTTGCAATTGAGTCTTGATTTGGAAAGAATTGAGTTTTGAAAAATGAAGTTCATATTCACCAATTTTGTGGAGAATTCTCTTGCTATTGATGAAGTTAAGTGAATTGGTTAGATGTGGTGACTACTCGATCCTTAGCCCCACATGTTCTAAAACGGTGCTTACACCAACCCTTTCTCACCTAACCCAAGTCCCGTTACAACCCGATTGTCTCTTTTGTATGTTCATCATTTGAACATTTCTCTCGCGGATATTGGATGGAGTGCCATATTATAATGCGGGCATGCCTCGTAAGTCGAGTTGGGGGAGTGATTTTTGGTTACTTTTGTCACAAAAATCACCCGGTTCTTCAATGAGTGACTAGTGAAACCTATGAGAGTCGGTACTTGGGTCTCCTTCGGTCAAGAGCTTGATATGAAGTCGAATCTTGTGTGTCGTGTCAATCTTGGGAGTATAGCAACGTACTTCCCTTTTCCCCGCCAAGAATTCGTTTCTTAGGCACTGCAAGTTGTCAATGTTGGTTACTTGAGCTAGATTTAGGGGATTGACACCTTGGTGAGACCTTGAGACGACATCCTCCACTAATGACTTTCTTTGTTCGGTTTTGAGAAATCCCACTTGAATGAGGCAAGTGTGTATGCATTTTGACTGATTCATTTCCATGCTTTACTTGGTAGTTTAGTGTCATTTTGAGTCAAAGTTTTGTAGAAAGATCTTACTTGCCTTGCAATAGGAAACTTCCCCTCATAAAGTGTCAAATTGTGAGTTGAAAGGGCTATGGGTGTAGCTAAACCAGATTCGGATTTTATAATAAAACATTTCGCTATTTACTCATTTTTACATTACGAGTCCTTAGTTTAGTTTAATGAGCTTTACTCGAGGACGAGTAAGGTTTAAGTGTGGGGATATTTGATAAATAGCATTTTTGGTCGCGTTTTACCCCTCATTTATACCTTATTTCGACTCGATTTTGTGTGCTTTTATTGTTATATTAGCTCATTATACTAATTAATTAATAATTAGCAATTTTAGTTAAATTATTGCGAATAAACGTTATTATTGTAGAATATGCACTACTCTTGTTTGTTGGTGTTGTAGGTATCATGGCGAAGATGAAAGTCGAAAAACGAACGGGTCTAATTTGGTCAAGACAGGTTGAGACGAGTCCTATAATTAATCATATAGAGCAAATTTCAATTTTGGGCCCAAAGTCAATCCAACTAATGTTTGATGCTGCTTCACTAATCACTATTGTCATCGTTTTGTCTCCAGTTACAAAATACCATCACCATCCCCAACATGGCTCGACTCTTGAGTAGCCCGAGCCACCACAATGACCACCTCCTCTGCTTCTCATTTAGTCCACCAGAAACCCGACTCTACTGCCGAGCACAACCAGGCCAGCTCTCTCCACGATTGTAACACCCCCATATATCAAGGTGTCTTACTAAGGACCACCCTAGCATATAAATGTGCTACCATCTCGGTTACCCGAGGCAAGTATATCATTAGTGACCATAAAATAACAACTATTAAAGTATAAAGTTAGCGGATTACAAGTCTTCAAAATCAAACCAAAGTATAAGAAATGTTAGGCCAAATTACAACTCGTAAAGCATCTAAAACTCGTGACAGCGGAAGCTAAGACTGAAGGTGATGACATCCCGTCCTTGATCCCACAGCTAACATGAAATCATCACCTGTCAATGTCTGCTCACTATCCCCAAAAGGATCACCACAGTTTTAGAAAACATAAACGAGGTCTGTTCACTGAATAATCAAGATAATAAAGATAAAAAACAACATCCAAGTCAATCCACACACATTCCTTCAAAATCCATCAGTAACTAGTAACCGACTACACCCTCAAGTGGTAGCCCTACCAGATTACCCATCGCAACAGGTAATCCTCAGCGCCCGTGAGGGACCGCAACCTTACCCACCTAAGCCCTACTCATCGCAACGAGCAATAACCCATGTCCATTAATGTGCATATCCCCCTTGTGACGGGAACCACAAGGGGCCAATTAAGGGCGTAAAGCCATTCCTGACGATGACTCCACTCAGCCGAGGACGCACCTCGAGAACCACAGATAAACAATAACCAATTAAAACATCCAAGAAAGACAATTCCAATAACCATACCAATCATGCCAATACATCAATCAACATCGTCTTAAATCAATTAAACAGGCAACTGGGTAGGGAAACCCTACCTTTTCGCAATCCGCTATAACTGCAGCCAATCATACAATTGTACAAGAGTACCACATCATCACCTACAACAGTAAACAACAAATACACATCATAAACCGATTTCTACCCAAAACCCCCAAATTAACAATTAGGGCAAAACCCTAAAAGACAACATACTAAAGAACAATAAGACACTAGAAACTTACCAACGAGATCATGACAAAAAGACGGAAGCTAGACTTACGATCGATCACACTCGCCTTAGGAATGATTAGGGTGATTAGAGAGATGGTATACGTAGTTAAGGTTTCGGTAAAAAAAGATTACTAACTATTAAACGAAATATTGATAATTCTAATCACCTTAATCAAACCGTGGAAATAACCCGTTAGACCGTGTACTCGGCCGAGTACGACTTACTCGGCCGTATATCACTACTCGGCCGAGTGCTCCTGGTCAGTAACCTGTCCAGAAGACATACGACAACTTGCTCGGTCGAGTACTACCTACTCTACTGAGTAACTAAGGACCAGAAAACCGTAGTATTACCGTCTTCCCTCCTTAAAACGAACTTCGTCCCCGAAGTGCACACCATACCTACATCGCATGCACACGTACCACTCCACCCACCAACACCACTCAACTCTCATCCTCCAACCTTGACGCTAACTCACCCAACAACGCCTACCTCAACAACGCAGCTCACAACATAGCATAAACCATATAATAGTCCACCTAACTCCATAATAACATCGAATATCACAACACTTGTGCCGCCAGCTTTGTCTTACTTCCCTACCGCTCACTAGCAAATGCAATACCAATACAATCCACCAAGCGGGATGTTACATTCTACCACCCTTAAAATGAACTTCGTCCTCGAAGTTTACTCACACTCATAAACGTCATCACCAAAACCATCAACACCATCGCAACCATACTTACCTACAACCTTATACCATAACTATACATATAAAATACATACTACTACAAGCATAACCTTTACCTTGTATAATATCAACCACAAGTCCATCCTTAATTCCACATCAAGACTCAACACTTCCAAATATACCACATTAAGCATAACCATCAAAGTCTCTTTGTCGCATCCTACTCCTCTTAAAATAAATGTTACGTCCTCATAACCCAACTAGTACTATATCCTTAGCTATTTCTTCCCATTATCACTATCTCGAACATGTCACCGATCACCGACTATAACCTCAACACCAACAATCATTCCCATATCCAAGGCTCTCTTTCTCTACTAGTTCTATACCTCTAGTCACTCCGCACATATATACCACAAAATCCTCAATATAACTACTAAGTCAACTCTTCCACATCACCACACAACCAAATTCTTCCCTATTCACGCACCTATCCCCACAACATCACCCACGATCCATAAATTCTTACACCTTCACTAGGTCGTAAAATCCCCCCCTTTTTTTATTGCCGCCAAACTCGTCCATAACTTAACATGATACTAATCCCCAAACACTCCATAATTACTGCTCTGATAAAAGACTATGAACCAACTGCAACTTCTGCCTTAGTACCTACATGTTTCATTAATTACTTGCCATAACTATATCAACAAAAGTCTCCTCTGACATAAGATCGAAAGTGTTCCAACCACCTCCCATAACTATGTTTCTTCAACAAGGAATCACTGTAACTATGACAACATCGAGATCATGTACAACTCTCTTCCATATTATACTCTAGTCCCACCCAGAAGTCAAAATTCCAGGAAACAGCAGTAAATAAACAACAATCTATATGCCCATACTAAGGTGACATATACTTTCAGACGTTCGTCTCACCATTATTCCGCCTACTCCATCACAACCGATGACGACATCACAACACCGCCACCAACAGCGCACCACAGCGCGAAAGTACCCGCATCACAACACGGAGTACCGTGCCCGGATCGCAACCCGGAACACAACAACCACCTACTAATAAATAGTGTCCCGACACAACGATCATCTCACGACTCATTCAACCACGCAACATCCTACATGGAATAACCAGATAAAAATTTTTGAATGTCGTACCATACCACTACTTATGAGGTCATAACCTCACATAATTACTTATACGCGTCATAGACCCATAATCAAATCTAACTTGCCAATCCTGATCACGTAAGTTAACATTTGGTAAGGTATATTGCTAATACCATGTTAAACTCATAAGCCCTTCATAACACCTTGTTCCATCCGCATAATTACCACTTCCTGACCGATGTAACCATATCATTAATACTCAACTACTAGCAAACGCCTCCTATATCCGCATCTTATACTCCCTCGCACCCGTACATACCAATCCAACCTTTACAAAATCAACCTCTTTAGAGCGGCTAACTTCCCTATTTAACATCATCCTTAACCACATAATCCTTAACCACTAGTGACAACACCACGACACCACATCTTCCGTATCACTACTCTCTCATAATCACCTCTAAATGTAGTAGTTCCTTTCCTATCCCCGGTTCCCATCCTGAATAACGAACCTCAAATCCATAAACAAAATTACCTCAGTATTCATGCTAATTCTATCCTTGATCATCCTACTCTCTTCGCTTACCACTATAGTCTCACACCATGCAATAACTCCACCAAATGCTCATCCCTTTAGTTCCTCAAAGCTCATGGCTATAATGTCACCTCGGTATCATTCATAACATTAAACTCACGTCCTCACTATAGTACTCCAAACCTCCATGATCCCTTACCTTCATGTCCCATAACCCTCGTGAACATTCACTCTATTCCCTTTCATCCTTCTTGTCCCATTGCACTTGCCAACACCTATAATACACTCAACTCATTACCCCTACTACCTAGCTCTTTAATCATTCCGTTACCTTCTCATTGCTTCCCAAAAATCAAATTCCATTAGTCTATATTATTAACTTCTCATTAATTTCTTATCAACAATCTTGACCACGGTATGGCCCACTTCGTCGGCTTCTGGCTACTAGAGGTAGCCTCAACGGTGCTTATTTGAGCAGCTGCACCCTTCTTAGCCTCCACGTCCGTATGGCTCAACGGATCAACACTATCATCATCTCCCCAGTCAAGGATCTCTTCGGGCTTGTCAGAATCCAAATCGGACTCTCTGGCTTTGACCGGCTCGTCATCAACAACTTCATCAATTCCATAGCTCAGGCAACCAAGACCTCCTCTTTGAATGATCGGCTTCTTTACAGTTGGAGCAGCTTGCAGCACTTCCTTCCCAAAACCAGCTCCCGCAACATCTAAAACAATAGATTCTTCCTCCTTTTTGCTCCCAGTCTGGGGCGGAGGGGTTAACACAGAAGTAGTAATAGAGACAGGCAATTCAGGAAGCACAAAGTACGATTTCTTTTCAGAGACCGTGTTACAAGTCACAGGCCACATGGGGTCCTTTTTCTTAGCAGGTTGGGCAAAGACAATAGAATGCTTTCCTACTTTGAAAGTCAAGGTTCCTAGACCGACATCTATGACTGCACCAGCAGTGTGCAGAAATGGCCTACCCAAAATAATGGGTATATGAGCATCCTCAGGCATGTCAAGTACAACAAAGTCGACGGGGAAGAAGAACTTCCCTATTTGGACAGGGATGTCCTCTAAGACTCCTATTGGCTGGACCGCAGATCGGTCAGCCATCTGAACTGTCATATCTGTCACTGCGAACCTAGTCAATTTGAGCTTTCTAGCTAGACTCAAAGGCATGACGCTTATACTAGCTCCTAAGTCACATAATGCCTTCTCAATAGAGAAGGTACCTATATTGCAAGGAACAGAAAAGCTACCCGGGTCCTCTAACTTATGGGGTGCAGTGTGAGACAAGTAAGAGCATGACTCTTTGGTTAATGCGACAGTATGAACATGTTCAAGCGACTTTTTCTTAGACAGGAGTTGTTTCATGAATTTAGTGTATGCTGGCACTTGATTGACTAACTCAAGGAAGGGTACCTGTACATTCAAGCTACGAATAACTTTTTCAAACTTACTAAAAGATACCTGTTCCTTTGATGGCACTAGTCTCTCCGGATATGGGTCTGTAAGAAGTAACTTAGCCCTCTCCTCTAAGTTGCGCATGCCGGCATCCGTGGACTTAGGTTGGAAGTCCACTGCTTTCTCCTTTTTAAAGCTCGAATCCTCCTCAGACCGTCTCAAATGTGAGCCATTAACCGTCATCGGATCGAACTTCGGAATTGGGACGGACCCATCAGCACTCGGGTCTGGCCCTAACACTCTCGGAGTTGTCGTGCCCCGAAACAAATGGTCCCTCAAGTTATCGGGCATCGGAGGACGAACAATCTCGCTATCAGCAGTAATCTTGGTCGATCGACCACTATCCTCAGTCGATCGACCAAGGTGCACAGTTCCAGAAGCTGCTGTAACCCGCATATCAGTCGATCGACCGGGTGTATCAGTCGATCGACTGATATACCTGGTAGACGCCTTTTTCTTTGAATTATTCGTTTCAGCTTTCTTTGGACTCGGATCCGCCTCATTCTTTTCAACAGTGTCCTCGACCATGGCAGGCCCCTCCAGGGTGGACCCACTCCTCAATGTGATAGCATTTAGGGTCTCTTTTTGGTCGGTTTGAGTCGGTAAGTGTCCCGGAGCTCGAGAGGTACTCTTACTAGCCAATTGAGCAATTTGGCTCTCTAGTAGCTTCATCCCGGCCTCTCTTGCTTGGGACTCCTTCATCAACAAGTTCTTAAACTCAGCAAAATCAGAACTATGGGATTGTTGTTGCTGCTGCGGCACATAAGGAGGTTTTTGATATTGTTGTTGCTTTTGATGAGGGGGCACATGAGGTTGCTGCTGCGGAGGTGGAGTTGGATTTAGGACATTCTGGCTACTCCACCTCAGGTTGGGATGAACATTAGGCTCATAGTAGGTGTTTGTCTGCCTATAATGTTGAAAGGCAGCACAAGACTCAAAGGGACTAGGGCAATTCTTCAAACGTGTCCCTCGGCTCCACACCTTTCACGCAGACGAAAGGACCGTCGACACGGCATTTACTTGATACATACCCCCTTTGAAGCTCCTCCTAATTCATATTTGTCAAATCTCGCAGTGAGAGCTTCAAGTGCAGCTACAGAGGAAGATTCAGCACTCTCCTCTCGGTTCCCTCGGAATTCCCATACTCGGCCTTGTGGGTGGCTAGATCGTCGATGATCTTCCACCCCTTGGTCTCTCCCAAGTTCTCAACAAATCGGCCATTGGGCTGCAAAGATCCAAAATAGCCCTGTGATCATCATACAACCCATTATAGAAATGATTGCACAAGCTCCATTTTTCGAAACCATGGTGCGGTATGGTTCGCACCAGCTTCTTAAATCGGACCCATGCCTCGTGGAAGTTCTCATCCGGCCCTTGTTTGAAACTCGTGATTTGGGCTCTAATAGCAATCGTCTTAGAAGCAGAAAAGTACTTCTTGTAGAATGGCAATGCCAAGGAATTCCAGTCGGTGATCCCATGAGCAGCTCGATCCAGATCTCTATACCACTCCCTTGCAGCATCACAGAGTGAGAAAATGAACATGGTCTCCTTGATCTGGTCTTGGGTCACGCCGGCTGGTGGGGGTATGGAACAGCAGTAGTCAATAAACGTCTCCATATGCTTAGCGGCATCTTCATTTGCAGCTCCCCCGAACTGGTTTCTCTCAACCATGTTAATGTATGAAGGCTTTGGTTCGAACTTCCTGGCATCTCCTGGCAATTCGAACCCCTTATATAAGTTTGCATCTGTCGGCTCAGAATGACTTGCTATACTCGCTTCCTCGGCCATGACTGGAATTTCTGGAGAAGTAAATCGTCTGGTGAAGAGGTGGAAACGGGTGAAGACTGTGGGTCTTCCTCGAACAGCTCGTTCTCATGATAGCTTGACAGAGTACTCAGCTCTTCCTCTGTCGGTAATACCCTTTGTGATCATCTCAACTCGCGCAAAGATTTCTCTATCTCAGGATCGAATGGTACTAGTTCACCACCCTGTGACCTGCGCATAAGAAGAAACTACAAAAAGAATATAAGAAAAGTTTAAGGAACATAAGTCCCTTAAACTAAGAAAGACTAAAAATAAAACAACTAAAAATTAGAACTATTGCCTCCCCGGCAACGGCGCCAAAATTTGATACCCGTCGTTGAGAGTACCAAAAATAAGATTTATAATTTCCTATTAAGACTAACCTAGGCTAGTTGTAACAGGGTCGAACCACAAGGAGGCAGACGTAATTTCTAGCTGTCTAATTATAGTCTAAGTTAACGATTGTGGGGGTTGAGTTGAATTGGTCTATAGCTAAGAATAAATAAAGACAGTAAACTAAAAAGACGGCTTAAACAGATAAAGAAGGGGTACTAGGAATGTCGGCTCATTAAAGCTTCGGCGGCAGCATACTAAGTCGGTCTGAATCAAACACAAGTGAGGCGGGAAACAAGAGGTCCTCTCGGTCCACTCTTAACAAATAGCATCTTTCGATCTCGCTATAGGTCCCTAATATCGCTAATACTGACTCTCGTCCTGAAAAGTGACTAACGGTCTAAACTATACCTATCTTTCGATCTCAGCACAGTTTAGTCATCTTAATTGGTGATCAAACAATTTCCCTATCTTTCGATCTAATGGGTCAGTCATAAATTAAGCATCTAACTGGTCGCATGCATTCGATTCGTTAAATACAACATTAAAATCAATTAAAACGAAAGGTAACCTCACGAGGTCAGTCGATCGACCAAGTATGTCGATCGATCGATCGACACGCGAATTCAGTCCAATTTAACACTATGCCGCCTACGCCATAATTCGCCTACATCCTAGCACAAACTATTTAGCTACTCATGCTGAAAGTGATAACAACAATAATACTAGGGCATAAAAGTATAGAATTCATAATTAAAGCGGTAGAGCAAACAATTAACATGCAATAATAAGATGGTTTCGGGAATCTAACTAGCAATTTTATACTAATAACAAAATAGAACGAACTGAAAGTAGAACAGGAAGAATACCGAAAATCGCAGGAGAACAGTAACGGAATGATTAGAAGTATGAATAAAAATCCGATGCAATCAATATCCAAACCCTAATTATGATATTCTAAAATTGAATGTGAAACTTAGATAAAAACTCTATGTCAAAAATGAATGCTAAACTGATGTTTCTAGGTTACGTTATATATCAACTAACGTAACCTTATTTCCTAAACCTAACATAACTTTGGGCTTCAAGATTCACGGTCTTTTAATTCTCGTCTGTAATAGCAACGTGGTCGATCAACTGCTAGGACTGGTCGATCGACTGGTCTTCAGTAAACAGTAGCTTATGGAACCCGCAGGTTGGTCGATCGACTGATGGCAGTGGTCGATCGACTGCTTGAGCTGCTACTTGACTTCTATAAACTCGTGGACTTATCTTTTGGACCTTGAATTGCGCACCAAGTTCGTTCCTCGGGTGAATACTTCACGTCAAATGCAATGCAGGATACTCGGGGACGGATTTAGCTCGATTTCCGCTGGATTCTTCACATTTCTGCAATAATGTACAAAAATACGGAAGTAGACGGAAATAGGGAGAAATGTAGCATAAACTACATGAATGAGCTCTGAAATGCGTGTAAAATGGGATGTAAAACATCATATAAAAGACACACATCAAATCTCTCTCATCATGCTACTCCCTCATATTCACCACCAATAGGTCCACTCACTCAATGGTTTCTCCTTAATTGATTACATCTTCCTATAACATCTTCAGAAATCAAGATTCACGTCATCCCGTTACTTACCAAAGAATTTTACACTAGGCTGACATCCTAGCAATACAAATCTCCATAACGACTACTACATACAAATCCTCATTGCGGCATCCCTCGATCTAAGCTCACTAGACACCAATTTTTTTTTTTAATAACCATCCATTACACATCTCCTCACCCAACATCGTCATAATCATCTCTCTCCAGAAATCACTATATATCACAAATTACCATAATTTTCAAATCCCTCATTTCAAACTTTTCTTTCTCACATTCCTCGAACTTATATTGCCACTCTCATCATCACTCGACAATATACGGTCATCAATACACCACTTAAGCCAACGACTAATTCACTCACCATAGCTCACAGAATGTGCTCCTTATCTCAATAACTCGTCAACTTTGCTTATTCTTTCCACTATCCATCACAATCACGAGTACCCATGGCTTCCCTACCAAACACATATCCTTCATGAGCTGGTATTCTCCACATCATAGTATCTGGTAACTTACATATCAGGACCATCACATATGTAAAAGAATGCTTTACGACGCAAGAAATACGTGTGCACATAGCCTACGACTCAAAACAAAGGTAAGAACATAGCCGCTGACTCAAAACAACCGTCCAAAGAGGTACTCGGTTGAGTACATGACGTACTCGGTCGAGTACAGGGCACTCGGTCGAGTAGCTATACAACTCGGTCGAGTTCCTCAGTCCAGAAGCTGACCTAAATTATAATATAAAGTTTACTCGGTCGAATACGGGTTACTCAGCCGAGTTGGCCCTACTCGGCCAAGTTCCTGCACAGTTCTCAACAACGTCCAGTTTTCGTAAAATAGTCGTATCTCACTCGTTTCTTGGTCGTTTTGGGCGTGTGACCTATATTTAGAATCGTAAGAGGACAAGCTATCACCTCCAGTTGAAATCACATCAATATCGTTCATAGAACTCAACTTACGAGCATATAAATACAGCCTTCCTAAAATCGGACTTCTTGCAAATCAATCTTTCTTACCCAAACAACTTAAACAACAACAACGCAGACAATAACAACTAAATACCTCTAAAACCAGTATACTAGATGAGCTCTTATCATACCAACATGTAAATTTAACACAACATACAATATACATCCATGCTATAAGTGATGTTCATCTTTATGCCATATCACATCATATCCTTCTTCCTTTCCATATCATATACTTTTCAAGCCAACAATCACATACACTCTATCAAGCAACAACAATGCATTACACATAACGAATCCCAAGACATCCCCGTAGTGACTGGCTCGAAATTGTAAGGGCAATTTGTGGTTTTAAGACGTCTCCCAAACATTTGCGGTAGCTCCAAACAATTCCTACCCGGGTTCATTTTATTTAGACATCCTATATGCATTTGATTCATTTGTTTTAGGTTCCAAAAGCGTCGCTCTGATACCGCCTTGTAACACCCCCATATATCAAGGTGCCTTACCAAGGACCACCCTATCATATAAAGGTGCTACCATCTCGGTTACCCGAGGCAAGTATATCAATAGTGACCATAAAAGAACAACTATTAAAGTATAAAGTTAGCAGATTATAAGTCTCCAAAATCAAACCAAAGTATAAGAAATGTTAGGCCAAAATACAACTCGTAAAGTATCTAAAACCCGTGACAGCGGAAGCTAAGACTCTAGGTGAGGACATCCCGTCCTTGATCCCGTAGCTAACATGAAATCATCACCTGTCAATGTCTGCTCACTATCCCCGAATGGATCACCACAGTTTTAGAAAACATAAATGAGGTCTGTTCACTGAATAATCAAGACAATGAAGATAGCAAACAACATCCATGTCAATCCACACACATTCCCCCAAACTCCATCAGTAACCAGTAACCGACTACACACTCAAGTGTGTAGCCCTGCCAGATTACCCATCGCAACAGGTAATCCTTACCGCCCGTGGGGGACCGCAACCTTGCCCACCCAAGCCCCGCTCATCACAACGAGCAATAACCCATGTCCATTAATGTGCACATCCCCTTGTGACGGGAACCACAAGAGGCGAATAAAGGCCGTGAAGCCATTCCCGACGATGACCCCACTTAGCCGAAGACGCACCTCGAGAACCACAGACAAACAACAACCAATCCAAACATCCAAGAAATAAAATTCTAATAACCATACTAATCATGCCAATACATTAATCAACATCGTCTTAAATCAATTAAACATGCAACTGGGAAGGGAAACCCTACCTTTTCGCAATCCGCTATAACTGCAGCCAATCATACAATTGTACAAGAGTACCACATCGTCACCTATAGCAGTAAACAACAACTACACATCATAAACCAATTTCTACCCAAAACCCCCAAATTAACAATTAGGGCAAAACCCTAAAAGACAACATACTAAAGAATAATAAGACACTAGAAACTTACCAACGAAATCGGGACAAAAAGACGGAAGCTAGACTCACGATCGATCGCACTTGCCTTAGAAATGATTAGGGTGATTAGAGAGATGGTATATGTAGTTTAGGTTTTGATAAAAAAAGATTAGTAACTATTAAAAGAAATATATATAATTCTAATCACCTTAATCAAACCGTGGAAATAACCCGTCAGACTGTGTACTCGGTCGAGTACCTAGGGTATTTGGCCAAGTACGACTTACTCAGCCGAGTATCTCACTACTCGGCCGAGTGCTCCTGGGCAATATCCTGACCAGAAGATACACGACCACTTACTCGGTCGAGTACTACCTACTCTACCGAGTAACTAAGGACAAGAAAACCGTAGTATTACAACGAGCATCAACCATCATCGCCCGAGTACCATCGCGACATTGATATCGAGCAGCAAGCTCGCAACACCGTACTCATCCCTCGATCAACATGGTGAAACTAGTGCTTCTTCTTTAGCAGGTCGAAATTGAAGTCCAGATCCGTCGCCATCGTGCTATCACCACTACTCTACATCACCATCTTCGAAGCAGTCCACGACGAGTCAAGAAGTGTTGCCAAGTTTCCGCTGCTACGCCCCTCCTCATCTCGCTTCACCAAGAGCAACACCAACACTCACACCTGCTCCCGCTTCAATTTGAGCAGCCCCACCATGCTTGTTCACGAATTCAATTGAGCAACCACCGTTTTCCGAGCTCAAAATTCACCACCAAGCTCGCACCACCGCTTCTCCTCCTTCTCTACTCAAGGCAGCAACAACAAACACTAGTAGCCACCGTGTTAGCCAGCCAACCATTCAGACTACCATACTCTCGCACCTGATCCTCTATCTGCTCGGAACCACCACAAATTACCTAAGGCGGCTCAATCCAACCCATCACCAACCGTCCTCGATCACCATTGAACCCGTCTCAGTCAAGTTCGTGCAACCATCAGTCATACAGATTGATTGAGTCAATTAATTGATTGAGTTCAGTTTTTAAGGGAAGATAAAGAAATGAAAGATGACGGAAAAGACGATTCTACCTTTATTATAATTTGATGGTGCGGCGTTTGTTTGCTGCGCTATGTTGTTTCATTTATGCCTTTGGATAATATAAATACTAGAAATAAGAAACTTGTAAAGATAACCCTTATTTTCTTTAGATAACGGCATTATGTAGTTGGTAGAAAAGTAGTAGAATAGAAGAAAATAGAGAAACTCCTCCATTATTTCTCTTTAAGGCCTATTTGGCTAAACTTCCTAAGTGCTTTTTAATTGTAAAAGAAGAAGTTAGGCCAAACACTACAATTTTGGGAGATAAAAAACTACTTTTCAAAAGTTAAAAAAAAAGCCAGTAGAAACAGAAGCACCAAATTGGTACTTCCGCTTCAACTTCTCACAAAAACTCTTTGGATTACGGCGCCAATATACTGCTTTTTTTACCGCCATCATTTTATCAACAAACCCACGTTCCTTCTATTCTCATGTTCTATACTCTCCTTTCCGTCTTTGAACTTTAAAAATTTTCTTTGATTTTCATATCAAGAAATATGCTATCAGGTAATCATCTAACTTTCATCGTTTTCTATTAATTTGTAAGGGGATGATGATGATGATCTCATGTGTGCATGTTTTAATGCTGTAAACCACACAAATCAAAAGATGATAAAAGGTGTGCATGTTTGTATGTCTAATGTGTGTATGTTTGCATGTAACTTGTAATTTTGAGAAAACTGATTTTTTTATGTTTCATACCCGAATATCATCAAGTATGCATCAACAATTTCCATCAAATATGCAACTCTACCAAAATCGCGATTCTCTCAACATAAGTTTTCTTATTCAAAAGATGATATTATTAATAATGTTAGTTAAAATGAAAAAAAAAAAAAACTAAAAAGCTTGAAAATTGGAAAATTGGGAGTAGGCCAAACATATCAATTTTTCAATAAACTATTTTTTCAAAAGTTAGGCCAAAAAAACACAACTTTTTCAAAAAGTAGTTTATGAAAAAACTCTTTCTAAGAAGTAAAAGCTCTTTCACATAAACTTGGCCAAACAACACCTTAGTTAGTTTAATTAGAAACTTAACTTGGTTAATTATTCGGTTCCAAGATCAAATCTTTTGCACTCAGCTTTCAAGATCCATCCTTTAACATTCATTTCCTTTCAAGTTTGGTATACAATTCTTCATCCTTTCTCTTTTATTGTTTTTATTATAATTTATGTTTTTGTTAATTTTAGTTGGTAATTTCCTTAAAGTTTTAATCTTTCTTAGTTAATTATGTTTATTTACATGTTATTGTTATTTGTCAATTTAATTAGTATAGTTCTTACCTTTATTAGTTTATTATCTTACTAATTCAAGTTATGTTCTTTATAATTTTAATCATGTTTATTATTGTTGTTAGTGTGTTATTTATGTTGCTTGTGTTGATTATGTGTGAATAGACTAAACTAGGGTTAAGGGGAACCTCTTGTCGGATTAATGGGTTTGATTTGAGTCATGTTTGAATGTTAAATATTTGTTTGCCTCATATCTTGTGCTTTGAACATGTTTGTGGGATTGCTCGGACGAGAGTTTGGTTTCGCTCGCCTACGGCGAGAGTCGAGACTAGTTAGACCGCACTAGATAGGTAGGTTAGGACTAGTTAGGACGAGAGTTCAACTAGGCTTGACCTAAGGACCATCTCTTATCGAGAGAGAGAGAGAGAGAGAGACACACCTAGACTTCATTCTCTGTTCTATCTTTTATATTGATTTAGACTAGATCCCTCCTACTTGGGTGACCCCGACACTCTAGTCTCTCTTCTAATTGTGCTTAACTTGATTTGTTTAATTTCTTGTTCATTTATTTCATGTTCTTAGCTTAGATATTTAGCATAGAAATCACTTCAATATTATTGACCGACTAGACTAAAACGAAGACCGAGACTTATAAACCATTTCTAACACACCCTCTTAGTGGATTCGACACCCTACTTCCTTACTACATAATTTGGTTGTACGGTTAAGTTTGATAGGATTAGAAATATCTCATCATCATGATCAACTTCAATCCCCCTCTTAGAGACGACGTGACCAAGAATAACTGCCTCCTCCACTATAAAGTGGCACTTTTCCCAATTGAGGACCAAGTTGTGCTCCTCACACCGTCTCAAGACATTTGAAAGATTTAACCAATCCATAATCAAATGAGTCTCCATGGAAGCTAAAGTCGTCCATGAATACTTTCATGCATTTCTCAAGAAAATCCGCAAAGATTGCCATTATGCACCTTAGAAAGGTGTCGGGTGCGTTACACAACCCGAACGGCATCCTACGGTAAGCATAAACACCAATGGGGCACGTGAAAGTTTTTTTTTTCTTGGTCTTCCGGGTGAATTGGTACTTGAAAGAACCCAGAATATCCATCCAAAAAATAATAGTACGCATGCCCCGACAATTTTCCAAGAATTTGGTTAATGAATGGGATGGGAAAACGGTCTTTAAGGGTCGCGGAGTTTAGTTTTCGATAATCGTTACACATACACCACCCGGTGACAAGGCGTGTAGACACGCAAGTTCCGTTCGATTGCTCCACCATGGTCACTCCACCCTTTTGGGGACCACGTGGACGGGGCTCACCCACTTACTATGGATTACTTGGTAGGTAATCCCCTCCTCTAGTAACTTCAAGACTTTATTCTTGAACACCTCGGTCATTTTGGGGTTCAACCTTCTTTGACCCTCACCCGATGGCCATCTCCCCTCCTCAAGGTTTATGCGATGCATACATAAGTTAGGACTTAGTCCCTTGATATCATCAATGCTATATCCCAAAGAGGCATTGTGAGTTCTAAGAACCTTTAAAAGTTTTTGTTCTTGAGCCTCACTAAGGTTAGCATTGATTATAACTGGGTAAGTCTCTCCCTCACCTAAAAAAGCAAACTTAAGTGAGGGAGGTAAGGTTTTGAGTTGTACCTTTGGAGGGATCAGTCCCTCAACTTTCTTCAAAAGCTCATCATAAACCTCATGATCTTCATCCATTTCTTCATCAAGAAAGGAAATATGAAATGCCTCTTCCATTTCCGACTCTTCCCTAGCCACTTCCTCAACTACTTCATCAATGATTTCAAGTGTGCATGCTTTGTCTAGCTTTGGTCCTTTCACAATATTAGGAAGGTTAATTTCAACTTTATCGCCCTCTATCCTAAAGGTTAGCCGCCCATCTCTTACATCAATAAACACTCCACTGGTAGCCAAGAATGGCCTACCGAGGATGATGGGGGTGTGGCTATCCTCCGGAATATCGAGGACAACAAAGTCTGTCGGAATCAAATACTTTCCAACCTTGACAGGTATGTCCTTAAGTAACCCCAAAGGGCGCTTGACGGACCTATCCGCTAATTGGAGAGTCATGCTAGCCGGAACTAGATCATAAATACCAATTTTCTTAGTAACTTTCAAGGGAATCACACTTACACTTGCATCCAAATCACATAGAGCTCTAGATATTGGAACACCTCCAACTACACAAGGTATGGAGAAGCTCCTTGTAGAGTTCAACAGCCTAAGAAATATACTCTAAAAGAAGGGGAGGGGGGGGTGAATAGTGTATGTACCGTTTTTCAAAATCTCGAATATTGTTATGTACTTCTAATTTGTGACTTATGAGTTAAGTTCGAATGTATGAAGTATATAATGATTGTGCAAACAATTTGATAAAAATGTAAAACAAACGGTATGAAAAAGATAAATAACACACGATATTTTAATGTGGTTCAGCCCAATTGAAAAGCCGATGTCCACCCCTTTTTATTAATTGTTTATCACGAGCGCCTAATTCAGTCTAGCGTACAATAAACAGCCAATCCCCACGACTAACCCTAACCGTGCTAATGAAGGATGTTAAGCCTTCGGTGTGTGAGAGATGTGAAGCTCTCGATTTGTGAAGGATGTTAAGCCTTCGTGTTTGTAGGATGTAAAGCCTACAGTCGTAAGATGTTAAGCTTACAAAGTTTTGAATATGAAATATAATCGAATCTAAAACAATACAATCAATTGTCTAGAAGAGGGTTGTAAAACTATGCACTTTTAAAAGATAAACTTTTGACACGAAAAGTACGTAGTTTAAAGACTTCAACGTTGAAAAGCACTTTGAAAAATGAACAATTAAGACCAAAGCTTAAAGCAGCGAAAATAATTTTGCAAAATATCAATTTAATCAAGAAAGTTCGTATATGTCGTGTGTATAGATTTGAAGTTTTAGATGTGCATTTATAATGAGGCACACACGAGTAAACATCATAAACCTTTCGAATTAGGGTTTCTCGTGTGTTTCTTGATGCACACTTCAAATCTATATTTTTCATAAAATAACAAAAGAAAATCATTCTCAAAATATCCTGGCCAAAGATAGATTTTAAATGAATAAAACACAAGCCATATTTTATGAAAGAATAACCGAAAAGATTGAGTAAAATCTTTAACAAAATTCGGTTAATAGTTTTAAAGAAAAATAAAATATTTTTCACAATATAAAATATCTTTTCAATGAGTAAGAATGTTGTTTGGATAAAACTAAATCTTAATATATCTTTATGTTGAGAGATTTTATAATATCTTGTAAACAAGATATACCAAAACCTTTTTTCAAAAGATATACAAGTCTAGATTTAATCCTAGCAAACATTCCATATAATAAAACGAGATATTATTGATTTGAGATAACCAAAATGAGATAAAAAACAGTTTTTGAAAATAATTAAAATCTGAACTTACTCCGGGTCCTGAGGATACAGTCTCCTCAACTGAGGATACCATTTCCTGAAGATATAGCAGAGTTCTTCAGAACTTGAGGTAACCGTTCCATCGATTGAGGACACCGTTTCCTCAAGATCAGTTTTACTTTGTGCATAGTTCTAAGATACTCTTTTACATAATATGTCCTTAACCTAATTCTAGGACTCCATGACGATCTCATCGATGTTACATTTATACGTTGATCATCTTCATCATATGCTTTTCTTGAGTCAAGCTTGAGTACCTAAATGATAAACGCTAAAAAACCTACCAAGCTCATAAAAGCGAAAAATAAAATAGCTTAGAAATAAAACGTTAACTTGACATGCTTCAAAACCCATCAAGACCTAGGGTCAACAAATTCCTCCTTTTTGATGATGTCAAGTCTTTCCTAAGATTTATTTCTATGGTAGTTCCCCCTCAAATAGATATCATCTATAGTCAAATAAACCAAATGTCAATGAATTCAAGGTATCAACCATAATGTCCAAATCAAACCATTATAGACGATTTAGAAACACAAGCTTAGAGGCAGAGAACGAATCCTTAAAAGAGTCTAAAGGGTTGACAACTAAATCAATTGAATATTAGGTCTATTTCCTCCTCTTGACTTCATCGAAAAGGATAAGAGACTATAATAATACCACGCAAAATTAGCACACAAAATCAACAAAAGAAGACATGCACAGTAGGAATTAAGCAAATAGTCGATTAAACATAAAAACAAGAAAAGAGAAATTGTTCAGTGAGAAGAACTAGATGGAAAAAGGAAAAGAGAAAAGATCCTAAAGCTGACTACTTGTTCTTGGGATTGATAAGATCAAGAATGTAACGACTCCTAGAAGTGTCAGTATAAATTTGGTACAGCCTATCCATGATCTTTGTATGCCTCGAATCAGGAGCAGTGGTTGTGCTACGTACCAACCGAGTTGCTTCAGACAACCCTGCAGCCAACATGTCTCCCCCAGTCCTTAAGCCATCCAAATCGTGCATGATACTTGACACACATAAGGAAATACGATCCATATTAACTTTAATATCAGCCATATGAGCCACAGAAACAGCAATGTTCTTTCCCGCGGTCTCATGCTCAGATGTGACAGTGTCAAGCTTGCGACTGATTAACAGCATCCATCCCTTGATGTCATTTATCCCCTTTATCATATCAGTGTTACTTGGAGATCCTTGAACAGAACTTCCACTAGCCAACTTTTCATTCATCTTATCAAGTATATGCCTCTCAAAGGCATCAAGCTTAGTATCTATAATCGCTTTAATTCCATCAAGAAGATTTTGTTCATTACTCAGACGAACACCCTTACCCGTTGGGTCACAATGAACCTCTTCTGCCAAATCAGGAATTGCACTACAAGCCTCACCTATCTTTCTCTTTCCCTTACCGGACACCATAGCTTTCAACATCCCACTCTCATCCAACAACTTCATCTGTTTTAAGATTGCATCAGACATGTAATCCTCATAAATAACTGGTTTGACCAATCGTTTAATCACAACCTTCGATTTCAGAATAGATAACAACCACATGCAATACAGTATAATAATTATCCCGTCCACAGCAGGTCTAGAGACTTGGTTAAGCACATACTCAATATGACCAAAAACCAAGAATGGAACATTTACCTTGCCCCCATTGAGAATATGATAGAGCAGCTGAATCTTATGACTATGCACCTTGCTCTTCTCTTTCTTTCGTGGTAGAATAGAATTATGAATCACATTCAACCATAGTTTTGCGATTGAAGAAAGAGATGAAGGTGCTACCTTAGAGCTAAGTACTGCGTTCTCATCAATGACCGCTTATAACGCAATTTCTCCTCCTCATCAACTGACTTCCAGCCATCCCAAACCTGAATTCTAACTCCTTCAAGACTAAGACCTATCACATTAGCAAGATCTTCCATAGTGACTTTGATAAATTTATCACCAAAATTTGCAGTAAAGATTTTCTTGTCAACCTTCAAAGTTCCCCAGAAATGAGCAAGCTGTACACGGTAATTATCATGGGGAGTAGCGAGAAGTTTACCCCAATCTTGAAATTCGAGGTCATCTTTCAAACCTCGTAGATCAGGAGAATCGCTATATCAATTGGTCTCAGAGAGACGAGAATAGAACAGAGGATAGTGTAATACTTTACTGACCTATTTCAACTCGTTCTTAGTGAGTCTAATATCATCGAAGGCTTGATAGATGGTCTGGTTTTCAAACAAAATAGCACTTGTTTCTGAGTCCCCTACTTCCATCCTTTCAACCTTTCGTTTCTTGCTAATAGAATGATGTGACAGATCCAGGGACGAGTCAGAGTGAGTTGACTTGGTGTCAGAAACATGAACAGAAGAGCGAGTACGAATGTTGCTTTTAGGTGTTTGGGTCGCTTTCTTGGTGGCCATAGTTATTGGAGTGGATGTTAACGGTGTTTGAACGGAGAGAGGATGTGAATTATAATGGTTTAATGGTAAAGGTGAAAGGTTTTATAGGGAGTGGTGAGAGGGTTATGGGAAGTTGTGTTTTGGTAAAAAGGAAAGTGATGTGACGTGAAGAGGAAAGGAAGGTAAAAGATAGAGAAAGATTTTAGAGATTGAATTTTGGTAGTTAAGTTGTACTGTAAAATCTTTTTCAGATTCCTTTCCAATGTACACTTTCATATCAAAAACAACTTTCCTAAGAAGATGCGAAGATATTTTGTGAAGAAATATTTTGTGAGAGACTTAAATACACAAAACGCTAGTAAATATCTTGTAAGAATATATCATACTACATATGAGAAACTATTTCATTACGAGTAATATTTTTATCACTAAAATACCAAGAGTATTTGAATAAAATTTCAAAATACGAGAAATAATGAAATATTGAATCATATGATATAAGATCTATATTATAAACAAATTTCCACTTCTTAAATAAACACAAATCGAGTAAGATTTTAATACCAATGTACACATACAAATTATGAATCAAATATGTATTCACCTTACATAATACGAACATACTTCGAATTTGTCAAGAACTCGTCAATCATTGAGAGAAAGTAAATATTCAGATGTCAATTATTGCTCGTTAAGCCAATTTCTAGACGTAGTTTAGCAAAACCTTCACTGGCTAAAGGCTTGGTAAAAATATCAGTCTTTTGATCGTCAGTAGGACAAAAGATCAATTTAATGTTTCTTTTTTCGACATGGTTGTTAGGTTCAATAACCCCTAATTAGACTGCTATAATTAGTTTCTTAATTACTCACTAATTTGGAATAATATATCTAGTGCATGCAATATATGAATAAATGAAATAAGGAGAAAATAATTAATCCTTAACACAATGTGGGAGGGATTTATTTGGGCACAAGGTAGGACACCTTCCTAATCTTGTTCTTAAGCTTAATCACTTTAGGATGATCCTCTAAAAACCAAAGTTCCAAATTAGAAACTCTCCTCTTAGTGGCACCCAAGACTTACTCTTAACACTAATAAGATTATTAACTAGATAATATTACTAGTAACCTTAAATTTATTCTAATAATATTATTATTTCTACACTAATAATATTTTGTGATATTAGAATTTTTAGAACAAATTCAAGCATAAAACTTATTTTATATTAGAGAGGTTTTGAGAGATAAGCACACACAAAAAAAAATGAAAAATGAGAACATCACCTCATGATAGGGGGGGGGGGGTGCAGTTTCATGGTCCATGGGGAAGGGATAAAGCTTTTTTCCTTTTTGCTTTTTGTCTTACCCAAATAATAGGCTAGGTTTAGGTGTAGGTCAAGTGTGATGATTATGCTTTTCCATATAAAAGAATCAACCACATACACCCAAAAACTACCTACTAAAACCGGCTCCCACACTTAAAATAGACTCCATTTTATTTTTTATTTGTCATTTGTAATATGTTGTGACATGTGACATGTAACATGTCATTAGTAATATAAATGCATATTTAACTAATTAAATATCATTATATATTAAATAAATTACATTTAACAAATTAACAAGTAATTCACAATTATATGTATATAAAATGGGTCACATTAAGTCTAGTTAATATATAATCTACAACATTTTGCAATTATGATTAACAAATTGTTCTTATCTCAAATGTTTCATAAACATTAATCAATTTTAGTAATATAACATATTAATTACTAAATTGAATCTTATTTAATCACATTACAATAAGATATATAACTCTTACTCATTGATTAAAATTTGTTCAATTTAAGGAATTAATTAATCTGTATCGACATACAATTAATTAACTTATGAGTTAAGGGAATTGTCCTATAGGTGTGACCTTAAGGGATCAACTGATCACCACCGTCAAACTACAGTAACGTCAAACTCTAGTTAGCAAATCGTTACCGATTAATGTTGATTAGTTGACTATATATATTGAATCATCCCTTTTTGTATTCTTATTATAAGATTTAATATGTGATCGCACTATTGTTGAGGACACATACTTCAACAATCTTCCACTTGTTCGAGACAAGTGTGCGTCACCAATTCTCTTGTCCTATTACATCTCCCACCCAATGCAAGGTATCTTGCAGGCCGTACTTGCATGTGATCATATCTAGAGTGGTTTCCTCGATCTGGAGAGTAACTGTTTGACCGAAATTATCTGCCGTAGATACCTTCCGAGCGTGGCCACGCATTTCAAGTTCACTACACCTCGACTGGCCCTGAGATTTAGATAACCCTGACAAGGGGGTGGAAAATTCCTATCGCACTATTCCCTTCGAATAGCCACAGCTCATCATGACCCAAAAGATGCCCATTTGCACTCCATATTCGAAAGTCGTGTAGAAAAAATCAAAGTCAATCAGAAACTGTGCCACCTTGGGCGAATAGTCTCTAGCCAAAGAATCGACTCAAAAATAATATTATAGTAGCTCTCGCCATGACCAGGCTATATGAATTACAAGAACTCTACGACCGGTGACTGCCCGACAGAGTGTCCCATACAGTCTACCAATGTGATCGACTAGTCATCTCTTATGACGCTATGGCACTTGAACTTGCCATCAATCGACTCACACTCTAGTCACTAGCAGACGTTACCTCATACAAGTGACTAGGGGCCAATACTATGTTAATCCAGTTCTCTTTAATAGGGTTTGATACGTGCTTTTTAGCCTATTTCAGCACGTATTTCTATGCATTTTTATACTGTTTTTATAGTATTTTGCCCCGAATTGGCTACTTTGATTCGTTTTGTCCATTTTGTAGAAATGAACGCGAAAGTAGTGGAATCGTACTCTTTTTCATCCTTTTTGCATTGGGAAGCATCATAGCACGGATTACGAGGCATTTAGGTGCGGACTTGAGCTGAAATGAAGACAAAGAACTCGATCGAGTAGTTCT
Source organism: Silene latifolia (assembly GCF_048544455.1). Classification (NCBI taxonomy): domain Eukaryota; kingdom Viridiplantae; phylum Streptophyta; class Magnoliopsida; order Caryophyllales; family Caryophyllaceae; genus Silene; species Silene latifolia. The sequence goes on along the minus strand of NC_133538.1, from coordinate 9,098,923 downwards.
ACCACTCAATCGAGTGGTTTTTACGTCCCAGGGTGGTCGATCGAGTGGTTTTCCACTCGATCCTTAGCTTGCATAAAGACAGGTTACTCGATCGAGTAAATTTCTACTCGATCGAGTAGTTGCTAATGAGGTTTTGCTCGATCAAGTGGTTTTAATCCACTCGATCGAGTGGTTTTGCTATTATGGGCTTCTAAACAGCCCGTGTGTTGATTTATTTCGCAAAGCTTAAGTACTTTGCTATTTAAGCACGCTTTACTAGGTCATTAGGATCTATCTTTCTATTATCTAAAACTTTCTACTGTAAACTTTACTGCGTTGCTTATTTCCCTTCACTGTAACTTTGTTCTTGGGATTATTTCACTCGGATTTTGTGTTCTTTACGCCGGATTCGCTTGGATTGTAATTCCTTTCTCGTTCCTTATTAATAATTAATCATTGTTTACTCCATTTAATTCCTTTGCCCTAATTTCTCTTTTATGCAATTTACTTATTATTTCATTATGTTTACTGCTGGAAAATTATCTGCTGTTAGTTTAATTAGCGACATGAGTAGCTAAACCCCTTCATGTTGGGATTAGGGGATCTGCGGTAGGAATGTGACGATGTAGTGAATGAAATAGATGAATTAATTACAAGGCTCTGTCACCATGGCAATTTAATTGTATTTATTCGACTTAGTTGAGTGCACACTTCTGAGTTAACCTTTAATCTAGCTAAAATTAATCCTAGATCGAAAGATTGGACTAAATAGGCCTGCTATGAACAGTAGACTACCCTGACGAGAATGAAAATTAAGTTAGTGGTATTTTAGGATAGAAAGTGGACCGAAAGGACCTTTCAACATCCGTCTTACATTAATTCATCTGAGTCATTTACAGTTGAGTCACTGGACTACCGTAGTGAACCAAAATCCTGACATGTCCCTCTCTTTCTGATAGTTTAAATCTTATTCCTTCCCTTTATTGCTCTTGCCCTTTATTTCTCTTTCCTTTAAAACTCGTAGTCTAGATAACAGTTCAAACAACCCCCCCATTTGTGACTAAATAGACGGACCACTACAGATATCTTGCCTCCCTGTGGAGATCGACCTGACTTCCCTAGCTATATAGTTAGTCTAGTTAGTTTATTTTTGACAGGTACACGACAGACGTGTCAAATTTTGGCGCCGTTGCCGGGGAGGCAATTGCCCTATTTGTTTTCGTTCCGTATATTTTATCCGTCTCAGGAAATTTCTATTCCTTGAAGCCGTTCTTATTATTTTCTTTCAGTGTTGTTTATGCCCAGGTCAGACAGGTTTGAATTAGTTTCAGCTGATTCAGAGCCAGAGAGACTATTCAGGCATAGACTCCGTCTGCAAAGGAAATCACGAAAGGAAGACTTGAGTACTTTCGAGCCAGAGCTACATCACTCTCTTTTCGAAGACAGTCCGAATTCTACAGTAAAGATGCCTAAGCTTTCCAGTCATTCAGTGCCTAAAGCATCCTCTATTCTGAAGGGTTTCAATCTCCAGACTGAGGATGGGAGTACATTCGACATCCGTCCTTCTTATATCAATCTGGTGGAGAGAAATATTTATAGAGGTGTGGCAGGTGAAGATCCGAGGAAGCATTTGGAGACCTTTACCGATTACTGTTCTACTATCCCCGCCACTAAGGGGGTAACTCAAGACAAGATTAAGGAGGTTCTATTTCCTTTCTCTTTAGCTGATTCAGCCAGGGAGTGGCTGACTGACTTGGACCGCACAGCTGTTGGGGTTACAGATTGGGAGTCTCTTGCTCTTGCATTTTACAAGAGATACTTCCCTCCACAACGCACCATTCTGCTGAGGGCCAAGATTACTAGTTTTAGACAGGCTCCCTTCGAAAGTTTCTATGAGGTATGGTCGCGATTCAAGAAGTTGGTGAGGTCTATCCCTCACCATGGTTTTGACCCATGGTTTCTAGCTAATCAGTTCTACAATGGGTTGTATGACGACCAAAGAGCCATAATTGATGCGGCATCTAGTGGGACATTTCAGGAGAACACCGATGATGATAAAGGGTGGTGTCTTATTGAAGAGATGGCTAATCACAGTGCTGAGTATGATAACCCGAGGGATGGGATTAGAACAGTTCATGCAGTTGATAAATAGGTTTTGGCTCAGCTGGAGACCATGAATGCTAGATTTGACAAGTTGGAGTTACAAGCTGCTGGGGAGCCTCAGACGGTCCATGTTCTTACTAGAGGAGAGACCGTTTCTTGTGAGAGATGTGGGAGTAATGATGGCCACACTGCTGTTGGATGTCTTGTAGAGAAGGAACAAGTCCTTGCCTTTCAGCAATATAGGTAAGGAGGAGGTTCCTATTACAATAATAAAGGGGCAGTCCATCCCAATTTGAGGTGGACTAGTCAAAATGTGCTCAATCCTACACCTCCTCCGCACCAGCAGCAGCCTTATGTTCCTCCACACAAGAATCAACAAGGCTTTCAGAAGCCTCCTTCCTTTGCTCCTCCTAATCACGGTGCATCATCCTCCAGTAGGGTGAGTGAAATTGGTGAGCTTAAGTCTATGTTGCAAGCTTTTACAAAGCAGTTTCAGCTGAGTGATCAATAGAAAGATGTGTCCATAAAGGCACTTGAAACTCAAGTTGCCCAACTAGCTATGAACCAATCTTCAAGAAAGCAGGGTCAATTACCGACTCAAAATGAGAAGAATCCACACGAGACGGTAAACTTGATAAATCTGAGAAGCGGTCATTCTTATGAGGGACCGAAAATGCAAAAATCAGACCCGATGAGAGCTGTAACTGATGATGAACAGTGTTCTGTCGAAGAAAGTGAGTTCACGGCGAAGCAAGTGCTCGATCGACTGGTTTCAGGTGGTCGATCGAGCAGATTTGGGCAAGAAAGTGCTCGATCGAGTGGTTTTTCCACTCGATCGAGTGAACAAGAAAATGGCACAGGTCGATCGAGTAGTTTATCTACTCGATCGAGTGAAGAGCAAAATGGAGTTGCTCGATCGAGTGAAAATTTCACTCGATCGAGTGATATTATTGAAAATTCTACTCGATCGAATGGGTATATTGGTCGATCGAGTAGTTTTGATGACGGGAAGCTTATTCGAGAGCCTGCTAGTGCTCGTTTAAGCGATAAATCACCGGAAAGACTTCGTTCGAGAGGTAAGAAGCGTCCAAAGGATACAGTACTTGCTCCGGAAGATACATTGGAAGAGAGAAACAAGGGACTCGAGATACCTATCACGGTTCCCTTCCCGAGGCGGTTGCAGAATACTAAGGCCAATCAACAATTCGGCAAATTCGTCGAACTTCTGAAAAGCTTGGAAGTCACTGTGCCATTCACTGAGTTGCTGACAAAGGTACCCTCTTATCTCAAGTTTATGAAAGAAATTTTATCGCGTAAGAGGAGTATTAGTGATAGTGAGACCGTAGCTTTGACTGAGGTGGGGTCAGCCCTATTTCAAAATAAGTTACCTCCTAAGCAGTCAGACCCGGGTAGTTTTTCAATTCCGTGTCATATCGGTAACTATTTGATTAATTGATACGTGCATTTTATATAATCTCTTTAGGCCTTTTCATGCACGTATTTCCATGCTTTTATCGTAGTTTATGCTACGAAATGCCCCGAATATGCTACTTTGGTTTGTTTTGTCTTATTTGCAGGAATGAACCAGAAAGTAGTGAAATCCAGCCTTTTACCATCCGTTTAGCATGCATTTGGAGGAAGAGTGAATTTGGAGCGGAAATGTAGCTATTTTGAGATGCTCAAAGAAGAAAGATAGCTAGGCGAGCAAAGGAAGAACTTCAAATTGCTAGTGCCTACTTTGCAGAGCCATATCTCAAGTTCTACAACAAATATTCAGATGATTCTAATTGGAGATGAAAGTTTGTTCTCTTAGATTTCCAACGCCACTGAAATCGTCCTGTTTGACCAAGTAACGAAGAAATGGCAGCCGTTTGAAGTTCAGTGCGCAAAGCAGGAAATTGTGCGCTGGAAAGTACTCGATCGAGTAGAATTAAGCTCGATCGAGTCCGTTTTCTACTCGATCGAGTAGTTGCATTTATTGATTTACTCGATCGAGTGGTTTATGCTTTAGTTTACTCGCTCGATCGAGTGGTTTCACTGATGGGTTGGGCTTTTTAGCTTTAATTCCGTCAATTAGGTTAATAAATCCTATTTTTCTTATAAATAGGAGTTAGGACGTCGATTTAAACTGACTCGGACTCCCTCGATCTTGGGACCTCAGACGTTACTCCTTGCCCTATCACTTTTACACTGTTACTTTGTTCTTTCTTTTCCGGATCTAATTCAGTAATTCTTCCTCTCCCTTTCCTCTTCCTTTTCAATGTTAATTAATTCTTCTTTACTTCTTGTTTGTGTTTACTTAATTATGCGTAGCTAAATCCCTTAATATGTTAGGATTAGGGAGGCCGTGGTAGTAATATGATAGGATCCACTTGATTAGATTAGCCTTGCGATAAGAATTGTATTAGGAAATTTAATTGTCATCAGGTTGAATGTATGCATGCAGGAGACCAATTTATCTAGTTAACCCCGACCTGGATCGAAAGATTGGAAGGGAAGGCTTGCTTAATTACAATAGGTAATACCTAATTAGGGCGAAAGCTATGTTAGGAGACCCTAGGGCGGTTTAAGGACCGAAAGGTGACGACCATAGCTCTTCTTATCAATAGTTTAATCGACTCAGTTGACCCGATAGTGTAGCTGCCACGGTAGACCGACTCCTAGCATATTCCCTTCTCTTACTGTTAATTTCTTGCGTTTATTTCTCTCTTACCTTCTTATTAGTTTAGTAAATCACAATTAAAAACCCCCCATTTGGTTACCTTGACGAACTTAGATTAAGCTACAATTTCCTACCTCTCTGTGGATTCGACCCGACTTCCCTAGCTATATTAGTTAGAGCCAGTTGGTATTTTTCACAGGTACGCAACAGACGTGTCAAATTTTGGCGCCGTTGCTGGGGAGGTTGCGCAATTTTGTTGCTTTACTTAAGTTTGTTTCTCGTCTCAAGGAGTTTATTCCTTGGGACTGATCTCATTTCTGCAAAGTTTTGATTAGTTTTGCAGGTCATTCGTTGCTTGGTAAGCCTATTTGCCAGAATGCCTCAATTACAGGTTTGTTCGATTACTGAGCACATATAGCCATGTGGTAGATGTGACGAGGAAGGGCATGACCCTATTGAATGCATGGCAAGTGTAGAGCGTGCCCTTGCTTATCGGAAATACAAGCAAGGAGTCCCTTTTTCTCAGCTGTATGAGGAAATAAAGAATGTCTCTACCCCTTCTACGCCAGTGCCGCATCCGATTTCTCCTTCTGCAAATGAAGAAATTGCTGAATTAAAATCCTTTGTGATGAGCATGTCACAACATTGTGATGAGAAGTGCAATAGGAAAGACACGGTCATAGCGGAATTTATGGAACAAGTCGCGCAGTTAACACTCGCGAAAGACCAAGCCGAGCTTCTACCAACATGCAATTCAGTCAGTGCAACGAATTTCCAAGTTGGCTTTACTTATGAAGGGCCAAAAGTGCCAGAAGACGGGGTTTTGATAGCTGAAGATACCCCGGAGGATGATTTGGATGAGTTATCCGAAATACTTGCTGCGTGTGCTGAAGACACTCGATCGGGTGATTTATCTACTCGATCGAGTGAATTAAATCATCCCACCACTCGATCGAGTGGAAATACCGGTCGATCGAGTAAGACAGCAAGAGAGAATGGTCGATCGAGTGAATTAATTAATCTGAAACGATGCCCTACTTTATTGACAATTGCTCCCGCACTCCTATATTTTGTGGATACATTTAAGAGCTCACATAGGAAATTTATTAGACTTAAACGGTTTTATACTTTTATTTCCTATTTCTTTAATCCACTATGGTGCTACTTATGCTTTTGTGTAGCACATGCGCAGGTGTACGATCTCATGCTGCGCGCTTTGAGCTGTTTTGAGTATGACTAATTAGAAGGGCTCGAAGAAAAAGAAGGTCGAGCTGGGACCTGACTGAAGCTAGCGCTACCCGGGAGGCAACCCGGAGATTTTATTTAGCATTTTATTTAATTTCAGTTGTAATAAATGGTTTTTATACCATAGACTATCTCAGTATGCTTGTTTTGTTAGTTTACGGGCTGTTTTGCATTGCGTTTTGCAGGAACACGCTGACAATCACTCAATTGAGTAGTTTTTCTGCTCGATCGAGCACTTTTGCTGCTGAAATCACTCGATCGAGTACTTATTCTACTCGATCGAGTACTTTAAAAAAAAAAAAAAAAAAAAATTCTTTTACTCGATCGACCACTATTCTACTCGATCGACCACTATTCCTCTCGATCGAGCTGTTTTGGACGCCCATTGCTTGGATAGCTTCTTGTGACGATGTTTCGGAGCTATTAGTGACCTCCCACGTTGCTGGCTGGTTTGGGGAGGTCCCTTATTCGCGCAATCTTGTGAGCTTTCCGTATTTACTCTCTTTCTTTTCTAGTTTGCATTTCCTTTCCATGTTTTGGGTACAATGGGGGCATTGTACGGTTTGGTTTGGGGAGGTTATGCATCCATATCTGCGTCTGCATGTTGTTTTTATTGCATTTCTGTTGTCACATTTAATTTATGTTTGCATTGTTGTTTATTTCCATAAAATTCAAAAATCCCATAAAAATTGAAAAATTAATAAAATTTCAAAAATTTCACGTTTTTTTTTTTGCATATAGGTTGAGTCGGAACGGTGGATTTCAATGATGAAATTGCACTATTATTTGTCTTTTTGCTTAAGCCTTGCATTGAATTATTATCTCTTAGTTTGTCTTTTGCATATCTACGAGTTTATGTTAAAATCTAGCTGAACGAATAGACTTGACCTGAAATTTTGGCAACCTACTTATATATTCTAAGGATTAGAGTCTTATAAACTGGTGACATTTGTGACCAGTTTCCTGTAGGATTGTGAGTAGTTACTCCTTGCATATCATGTTCATCAATTTGCACGTATATGAAATTCAATTGCTTTTTGCCTGCATACATTCGGGTTAGTGGTTGGTGTCACATGCAGGGAGGTGCTTACATTGCCCCTTTTCTTTCATTTTTACCCATTTAACTCCACATTAGCCAAATTTGCCTTTTGACCCTTAGCTACATTCCAAATTTAGCCTGCCTTGTCAAGCTAGTTTAGATTGCTCTGCGGTATACTGTCTATTGTATCAAATTTTGGCGCGTTTTCTGTTGATTCGGAGTTGGTATTTTATGAAGAAGGGGAGGATGATGAAAAACGTGAAAAGAAAAAAAAAGACGTGAAAAATCAGAAAAAATAAAGAATTCGGAAAGAAAGACAAGAAACCGAAAAAATATAGAAAGAAAAAAAAAATTAGAAAGAAAAAAAAGATGTTGTTTGTTAGTCGGTTTCACTCCTATGCTTTATCTATATCATTTGAGGAGTGTTTTCAGTTTGGTTTGGTGAGATTTTGTGCCAATTGAAGGGCATGTGCTTAATTATATAATTGAGTGGGAAATGGATATGTTTCATATGGTTCTGTTTAGGTACTAGCTTGATCACCTATACCTCCACATTCCCATAAATATTTTGCCTTTTCTTACCCATTGCCTCACTTTACCATATTTTGTAAGCCCTCGGCTGTGACAGGACCTTGTTTGGTTGGAATGTATGTACGGTTGCTAGAATTGTCTATCATATTAGCTGCATGCATGTTTATGTGGGTCGTAGTCTAGGTGAGCGACTATTTTTCTTTCTCTCTTATATATATATATATATGTTCACCCTTTGCTTCATGAGAGAAGAGTGACCCGTGAGAGTCCATTATTAAAGGTCTCGCAAGGTCGATGGTTCAGCTTTATTATAAACATCTTACAACTCGTTTGCATTTGACTGTTTGCTATAAGAGTTAGTTTGCTTGCATTAAATTGGTTTAAGTGGGCATTTGTAGCTAGCTCTGAGTTATCTTTTCCGTTCCATTAGTTTGCATTTAGTTTACACGAGGACGAGTACAGGTTTGGTTTGGGGAGATTTGATACGTGCATTATATATAGTCTCTTTAGGCCTTTTCATGCACGTATTTCCATGCTTTTATCGTAGTTTATGCTACGAAATGCCCCGAATATGCTACTTTGGTTTGTTTTGTCTTATTAGCAGGAATGAACCAGAAAGTAGTCAAATCAAGCCTTTTACCATCCGTTTAGCATGCATTTGGAGGAAGAATGAATTTGGAGCGGAAATGTAGCTATTTTGAGATGCGCAAAGAAGAAAGATAGCTAGGCGAGCAAAGGAAGAACTTCAAATTGCTTGTGCCTACTTTGGAGAGCCATATATCGAGTTCTACAACAGATATGCAGATGACTCCAATTGGAGATGAAAGTTTGTCCTCTTAGCTTTCCAACGCCATTGGAATCGTCCTGTTTGACCAAGTAACGAAGAAATGGCAGCCGTTTGAAGTTCAGTGCGCAAAGCAGGAAATTGTGCGCTGTAAAGTACTCGATCGAGTAGAATTATGCTCGATCGAGTCCTTTTTCTACTCGATCGAGTAGTTGCATTTATTGATTTACTCGATCGAGTGGTTTAAGCTTTAGTTTACTCGATCGAGTGGTTTTATACCACTCGATCGAGTGGTTTCGCTGATGGGTTGGGCTTTTTAGCTTTAATTCCGTCAATTAGGTTAATAAATCCTATTTTTCTTATAAATAGGAGTTAGGACGTCGATGTAAACTGACTCGGACTCCCTCGGTCTTGGGACCTCAGACGTTACTCCTTGCCCTATCACTTTTACACTGTTACTTTGTTCTTTCTTTTCCGGATCTAATTCAGTAATTCTTCCTCTCCCTTTCCTCTTCCTTTTCAATGTTTATTAATTCTTCTTTACTTCTTGTTTGTGTTTACTTAATTATGCGTAGCTAAATCCCTTAATATGTTAGGATTAGGGAAGCCATGGTAGTAATATGATAGGATCCACTTGATTAGATTAGCCTTGCGATAAGAATGGTATTAGGCAATTTAATTGTCATCAGGTTGAATGTATGCATGCAGGAGACCAATTTATCTAGTTAACCCCGACCTGGATCGAAAGATTGGAAGGGAAGGCTTGCTTAATTACAATTGGTAATACCTAATTAGGGCGAAAGCTAAGTTAGGAGACCCTAGGGCGGTTTAAGGACCGAAAGGTGACGACCATAGCTCTTCTTATCAATAGTTTAATCGACTCAGTTGACCCGATAGTGTAGCTGCCACGGTAGACCGACTCCTAGCATATTCCCTTCTCTTACTGTTAATTTCTTGCGTTTATTTATCTCTTACCTTCTTATTAGTTTAGTAAATCACAATTAAAAACCCCCCATTTGGTTACCTTGACGAACTTAGATTAAGCTACAATTTCCTACCTCTCTGTGGATTCGACCCGACTTTCCTAGCTATATTAGTTAGAGCGAGTTGGTATTTTTGACAGGTACGCGACTGACGTGTCATTGATAATGCGCTATGCGATTTAGGCGCTAGCGTGAGTGTGTTACCGCTGTCTCTGGCTAAGAGACTTGGTTTGACAAAGCTGAGTTGCACTAACATGACAGTCCAGATGGCCGACCGTAGTATATCACGGCCACTAGGTATAGTAGATGACGTACCTGTGAGGATCGGGAGGTTCTTTATTCCCGTTGATTTCGTTGTCTGAGACATCCCCGAAGATGCACACACCCCTATTATTTTAGGGAGACCATTTTTGTCTACTGCCCCTGCAGTAATAGACGTCGGGGGAAAGACTTTGACCTTTCAGGTAGGGGACGAGAAGCTGATTTTTCATCAATCTAAGTCCCGGAGGGCTCCCATGCAAGCTCAACCTTGCAATGCTCTCTCTTCTATTGACCCTATTATTAACACTCTAGTTTAAAATTTGGAGCATTGTGCTGCAATTGTTACCCCTCCGCCTCAGACTGAGAGCAAAAAGGAGGAAAGTTCATCTGTTTTCCTTGCTGTAGGTACAGATGAAAGCAATGAAGGAGCTGTCAAAGGATGTTGTGCGACTCCTGTCAATCAAATTGGAGGTAAGGATGCTAAAGACGGTGATAGAGGAGCAAGGATGAGAAAAGCTCGTGCTTATGTGGATGTGAACTACTCCCCTCCTACTGGTTCAAATGATAATTCATGCTCATGGAAGTTGAAGAGGACAATCAACGTTGCTGAGATGACGTCCTCCAGTCATGAGCCCTTCAAGGGGCTACTGAATTGCATTGGGAATTGAGCGGAGAAATGCCCCGTGTAACACTTTGTAATAGATAATTTTTGAATTTTCTGTTGAATTTGTTTTATGCTTTTAACTAGGACAATTAGTTTATATACTGTTTTTAGCGTAGATTTAAGACTATAGACTGTTTATATGCGTATTTGGTATGTTGGGATATTTTTGCACGTGTTCTTATGCAGGTTTGGGGAAGTTTTACGCATTCCAAGGAAAGAATTGACGAAATTCAAGAGCTTACGCGAGAAAAGAGCTCGATCGAGTACTTTTGTACTCGATCGAGTGAAAAAAATGGTTGATCGAGTGTTTCCTTTAGTCAATCGAGTAAAGCAATAAGTGGGACTTCTCGATCGAGTAGAATTCTACTCGATCGAGCAACTGGATCATCAAAAGTCCTCGATCGAGTAGTTTAAAACCACTCGATCGAGTGATTTCGCAGAGAAGACAGGGAGTTTTGCTTTAAACTCTTAAGTTTTGTTTCTAATTTCATTTTGTCCCTAATTTTCGTCTAACACCTCCCCTTTTGCGATCAATTCATCCCCAAATCCCCTTTTTTCTTGCCTAATTACCAAATCCGTCTCCTACAATATATTGCTTGCTAATTAATCTTTCAAAGCCCCTTAATTTCCCCTTAATTTGTGCTCATTTACACGGTATTAAAGAGGATTTAGGGTTTGCGATTTTGAGCTCGAAAAAATCGCTTGGTTTGCTTGTTTCTTGAAGATTAATTGCATTTTGTAGGACTTCTATCATCAAGTAAGTGATTTCTACTCCCTCATTGCATTTAATTTCGATTATTTTGAATTTTATGAGGAAAATTAGGAATTAGGGTTCGAAATTTTGGTTTAGTCGAATTTTTCGACTTTAATTGCCTTTGTTTGCCCTTACTTGTCTTTCTTGATGATCAATTCCCCTTCCTCACTGCTGTTGCATGTTTAGTTCGAATTCTATATGATTTTTGCGATATGGGTTCAGGATAGTCGAAAATTTCGACTGTCATTTTGGCTATTGTTGCTGTAATTCGTCTAGTTAGCATTCCTTGTCGCTTAATTGCTGCTGTTTAGACTGTTATCACACCCCTGTCGCTTCTTAACATGCTTCAATTTGAATTTTGTGCAAAATTTCGCGATTAGGGCTGTTTAAGTCGAATTTTTCGACTGTCAGACGGGTTATATGCTGCCTTGCCTTATTTAACCTTAGTTGTTGTTACTTGCTACTGTTGTTAACTGCTATCCCCATTCCCTATCGTTGTTTGCCTACTGTGACTCGAAATTTTTGAGGATTGTTGGGAATTATATGCTGTAAGTTGAAATTTTCGACTGATAGGGGATTCACATGCTGTCATATGCTGGTTTTCGTGCTGTTTTAGCCACTATTAGCAGCTGTTATCTTATCATGTCCCCTGCCCTTGTTAACAGGATGGAGTCTAGTACTTTGCCTTCTACTAGTACCGGTTCTAGCCCGTTCTTGAGTGAGACGGTGGCCCCTGCTGTTGCCACTGCCTCCGCCTTAGTCACTACTGCAGCCCCAGTGTTCCTAGTTTCAGTTGCAGGTACAATTTTTGCTCCAGCTAGCTCTTCTGCTAGCTCGGTTCAGGCTGCCACTTCCTCTACGGTCACCACCACTGCTAGCACTGCTGCTAGTTCCTCTTCAGTGGTGGCCATAGCAACCCCTACTCCTACACCAGCCACTACTTTTACTCTTGTGGTGGACTCGCCAGCAGCCGCAACTCCTTTCAAAGCAGCTCTGGCCCCTCACTCCGTCACTGCACGGGCTACTACTTGGGGTTCCAGAGGCCAGGGTCGTAGACAGTCTCGTTCTGCACCAGCCCAGCCACCTCTACTTCTACCGCTTCTGCTTCAGCTGCTGCTTCTACTTCTGGCACAGTCACAGTTCGAGGGGACACTTCCCTCGACTCTCACCCAAACTACCCGCAGGTACATTTTGTTAACGCTTTACATCGTACGAAATTTTATAACCTGCTAGGCTGTGTGCATGTTCCTTCCCGTTTTCTAGAGAAACCGGCACTAGTGAGACTCGACATTTACGAGTCGGTTTGTGACTTACTACGGGCCACGGGGATGGCCGGGCTCATCACTATGAGCGGCCGCACTTTTCTGGAGCTGAGCCTCGAGTTTCTCAGCTTCTTTACCTTCTCCTCAGGGGCACACGATGCTGACCCCTCTAGTTCTTCAGTGTCCTTCCGGTTGTTTAACCGGACCTTTCCGATGACCTTAGGGGAGTTTGGTAGGTTACTCTGTAATACTCCGTATTTATAAGTCTTGGGGTACTCTATCGAGTAGCCCTTACTCTGTCGAGTAAGGGTAAGTTGCGAGATAAAATAGTTTCTGACCTGTTGGGTACTCGATCGAGTAAGGGGGTACTCGATCGAGTACCTTGGGTACTCGATCGAGTGTCCGGTTTTACGGGGAGTTTTCTCGGGTTTTGTTAATTATGCGATTAAGGTATTTAAACATAGTCGTCATTGTTTTAAATCACTTTTACAAAACCTAAAACCCTGTTTAAGAGAGAAAGCAACCAGTTCATCTTCCTAATCGCATCCTTAGCAATTTCCGGAGTTCAGACGGTCAGTTCTTGTCGTTATTCGTATCGTTGAGTTCCCTGCGTCGAGGGTAAGCTTTTAATATAATTTTTATAATGTTTTGTTAAGTTTGGCTAAACCCTAATTTAGAGATTGGGGGTTTTGTGTGTAGTTTGTGATGTGTAGCCTCTATGTGTTATATGATAGGAGGAGGGTTCGTAGAAGAGACTTTTTGATACAACTGTTGATACCGTCTGACTGTTGTGCTTTCTGTAGGATTTCCTACTCGTATTAGTCCCATAATGGGATATTGGTGATGTGTTGTACTTGGTTGTTTGATATAATGATTGTCTTGTGTTTGTGGTTGTGATTCTTTGTTGATGGTTCTCGAGATGCGTTCTCGGCTGAGTGGGGTCACTTGCGGGAGTGACTTCACGCCCTAGTTTTGCCCTTCGTGGAACCCGCCACGGAAGGGGATGTGCACATTAATGGACAGGGTTATCTCTCGGTATGATGAGCGGGGCTTAGGTTGGAACAGCTGCGGTCCCCCATGGGTGGTGGTCCAAAGTGGATATCAATGATTGAGATGATTGGAATTGGTTGGTGTGTGTGTGTGTGAGTTAAGTGTCTGTTTATCTTATTGTTGATATATGTATTGAATTGTGTGATTAGTATCGACCCGTTTAAATGTTTTAAAAACGTGGTGATCCATTCGGGGTGTTGAGCGATTATTGAGCAGTGTGATATGACGCGTATGGGATAGCCGGGATGAGTCATCACGTGGCAGTTAGAAGTCTTCCGCTGTGTCAGATAAACTCTAGTAGCTTTGATAGTTTTAGCTGTAGACCGTATGAGAACCTTGTAATTCCTTTTATTAGTTTTGGTTTGAACATGTAATCACTTAATCTATAATTACTTTAAAAGTACGTTTCTTATTGTCTTATGATATTCAAGTACTCGGGCAACCGAGATGGTAGTATCCTTATACCTAAGTGGTCCTGGTAAGGCACTTGGAGTATGGGGGTGTTACAAATGGTATCAGAGCGACGATTTTGGAACCTGTAACAAATGAACATAATGAACATAGGGAGTCTAATAAAATGAACCTGGTGTATGTGTAATGGGAGCCCCGTCTGATGCTAGGTTTTGGGTGAGTAGGCGCCCTCACTTCAAAATCTTGGCCCCATGATACTTAAGCATCCACATGGTATGGGAACGTGGAGTCCGTGTGTATATGTGCGACGTGTATGTTAATGTGTCTTTGTATATGGTTTGTTGAAAGCATGTTGCATGATAGTTGGTTGACATGTTGGTTGGAATCGTTGGAAAAGTATATGAGAATGATGAATGATATGGTAGAAAAAGAAAGTAGTTCGTATATGATGATGTGTGATGAAGTGGATTTGTAATGTTGTTGTATTAGCAACATGGAAATAGGATTTGTAGTGTATGGGTGTGGTTTGTGTTATGAAAAGTTATGAAAATTTAAAACATGCGGGTAATACATGATTGAAAGTTGAATGTTATATGAGCATGATAGATGGTAATGTTTGACTTTTGGTAAGTAGTAACATGAAGAATAGAGGTTCAATGATATGTGTTTTATATAACGAATTGGATGAAAAGCATGATGGTTGTTTATAACGTGGCACTTGATAACACGAAGTAGATTATTTTGTTAATTGTATGAGGAGTCGCGCAGATTTGAATGCGTAGTTGTAATTATAATGTTGAAATAATAATGAATGCATAGTACGTTAGGGTATGTGAGATAACATTCGGGTAGTATTCACGAGTCTGCATGACTCGATCGAGTGGGTTTGATTCGATCGAGTGGGTACTTGTCGTTATTTTGACCAGAATCGTGTTTTTGGGCACTCGATCGAGTACCTCGGGCACTCGATCGAGTATGGGGTCACTCGATCGAGTAGCCGGGCTACTCGGTCGAGTAAGTCGAGATCGAAGGTCTGTTTGGGTTCTGGAGTCGGGGCACTCGATCGAGCATGTTGGGCACTCGATCGAGTAGCCTCAACTCGATCGAGTAGGTTCTGGTACTCGATCGAGTGGGGTCTGTGCAGGTCATATGCGTATTTCGGGTCATATGTTTGTCTTTTGACATTCATTGCATATTATGTTTAATTCAAAGGTGTTGTATTATTTCTTTATGCATTGTTTTACGTATGTGTTGGTCCTGAAGCGTAAGTTACCCAATCTTATGATGTAAAGAGTGGCACTATGATGAGTATGAGTTCGGTGGGGAGGACATGAGTTATATGTGATTATGATAGATGGTGGAAAAAGAAAAGGAAGATTGGTATAGTTTATTGAGGCATGGCGCACGTTTTGCGAGACGGGATGAGTGATATGATTGTGTGTTGAGTAATGTAAAAATAAGTGAATATAGACAAGGGATGATGTGAGTATAATGAACGTGAGAATGAAAAGACTGAAAGTAAAAATGTGGATAGTGGCAGCTTGAGATGTGTAAAGAGTTAAGGAGGGAAATGGTTAGGAGTCGTGTGGGTTATGGATTTATGTAGTGAAAGTCCGTTTAAAGGGGTTGAGAAGAGTAATATATAGTGAACTTTGTGGAGACATGTCGCGAGGTGTATTTGTAGACAGTGAGTGAGTTTGGGAGGTTTGGTTTATTAAAAGATGAAATTACTGTGTGATTTCCTTGGGTAATTAACGGTATTAAATGAATTCTGATTTCTAGAGATGTAAAAAGGGGGATGCAATTGTTTGAACATTAAACGTTGGTTCTATGGATAGATTAGTGGCAAGTATGAGTGATAGCATAATAAGAGAAGATCCTTGGTAAGAAAGAGTGAGATGATGTCGGTAGAAAATAATGGAATTAAGTTTTGGAGCAACGAAGGGGTAACCAGATTTCTAAAGAGTTAGCTAGAAGGAATAAGGAGTTGAACTATTAATTGGTATTATTGAGTGTAAAGAGAAAAGAAGGATAAAAGTAAGCTGAGGAAAATGTTCACCGGAGCTATGTGATATAAAGATAAGAAATCATCGAAATATGTGATGGTATCACGAGGGTGTTAGCTAAAGGTTATATAGGAGTTTCAGGGCAACATGATTGGTAATGAGTTTCGAGGAATTAAGGGAGTAAGAAGTTGGTGGAGTATTGGCACGATACGAGATATTTGGTGGAGAGTTGGATGACAATACAAATAAGATAGCATTGGGAATAATGTTGAGGTAATTTTGTGGATGGGTTTGATGTTCGTTATTTGCAATGTTAACCAAAAATGGTAGAAAAACCATGTTATTTTGATATGAGTGTAAGAGATTTGATATACGAGCAGCGGTGGCATTGTGGTGTTATCACTAATGGCTAAGAGTGATGGAATATTAGAAAGGTAGCAATTCTAAAGAGGTTGATTTGGGTAGGGACCTGATTGTTGTGTATGATTGTGAGAGGGTATAAGATGTGGTTAGATGAGGCGGACGCTATTAGTTGAATAGTGAAGGTATGATTATATTTGGCAGGAAGTGATGGTTGTGCGAATGGGGGAATATGTTATGAGGGGCATATGAGTTAAACTCGGGCGGCAGGTAACCTTTATCGAGTGGTAACTTACGTGGTCAGGATTGACTAGTTGGTTGTGATTACGGGTCTATTATATGTGTAAATGTTTGTGTGAGGTTCTGACCTCACAAGAAGTGGTATGGTATGATAATTATAAAATTGTTTTATGAATGTTCGGTAATATATATGTTGGACACGGTAATTTAATTTAATGATATCCAAAAAGGTAATAATTTGATTAATTTAACATGGCTAGTTATAATTTTATGTGTATTGATAACACATGTGTATTCCGGGAAATGGCAGAGAGGATGTTCATGAGATGCTTATATGTTTATCCATATAATATGTTGCGTGGTGATTTAATAAAGTGGATTTGAGTAAGTTTTTCTTGTCTGAGAAGTTATGCTAAGTCAGTATTTATGGGAATTGTATGCAGTTGTGATGTCTATCGGTGTGGTTGTGGTGCCTCGGGTGGTGATCCGGGCACGGTACATAGTCTTTGTGATGCGGGTATTTTCGCACTACGGTGTGGCTGTTGGTGGCGGTGTTGTGATGCCGTCACCGGTTGTGGTGGAGTAGGCGGGATGATTATGATACGAGTTTTCGAAAGTGCATACCAGTTATACATAGATTGTTGTTTTGTTTGATGTTGCTCTCTGCGAGTGTCAGTTTGTGCTGATAGACAGTTGTCTTGCTTATTCATGTTTTCTTTACCAGGTTAAGTTGGGAATGAGGTAGAGTATGATGTGAAATAGAGTTGTATATGTTTCGTTGTTGTCATGGGATAGTGATAATCTGTTGATGGGACACGGTTGTGAGAGGTTGTTACGGTAATTTTGATCTTGTTTTCAGATGAGACATCGGTAGACATGGTAATGGAAAATGATTCGTGGAACATGTGTTGTAATGAGCTGAAAGCGGCAGGTAGTTCATAATCTTTTGTTGAGACAGTGAGTGTAGGGTGTTGGGGAAATTAGTGTCATGTTAAGTTGTGTATGAATTTTGCGGTAATGAAAGAAAGAACTTGAGGATCTAGTGTGCGTGTACGTAACGAGTGCGGACCGTGAGTTATGCTTCTGGGAGATAAGTGCCTTACGTAGAGAGGTATGTTGTTTGGCAGTAATAATGAAGAGTGGGTATGGTGATTTGCTACGAGTTTATGGTATAGGTTAGGTGCGCTGCCGAATGAGTTGAGGAATGGGAAATGTTTATGTATGGGAGCCTTGGATATAAGAATGGTGAGTGTTCGGTTTATAGACGGTTATCTTTGACATGTGGTGGTACAGAGGGTAATGAGATATAGATATGGTTTGGTATTAGTGAGTTACGAGGACGTAACATTTGTCTTAAGAGGAGTAGGATGCGATAAAACAGATTTTGATGGTTGTACATATGGTAATATATTCGGAAGTTGAGTCTTGATGTAGAATAAAAGATCGATTCGTGTTGTGGGTGATTTTATTAAAGGTCATGACCGTGCTTGGAGTGGCGTGATGTTTAGGAGTGTGAGAATATTTCGCTAGTATTGACAGTTGGATGATGAGGTTACGAGTGTGAGTAAACTTCGAGGACGAAGTTCCTTTTAAGGGTGGTAGAATGTAACATCCCGTTTGATGTCTATGAGTGTCTTGGTATTGGATTTGATAGTTGATGATATTATGGAGCTAGCAGCATTAGAGGATGATAGTTGGTTATGTATGGAGTTGGTGTCGTGAGAGATATATATGTGGTAGATACGATATAGTGAGTCATGTTGTGGAAGTAAACATAGTTGGTGGAGTGGGTGTTAAGAGTTCATGTTCTGTGTTCGGTTGAGTTCTTGAGTCCTTAGCTAAGTTGTTGTGTCTTGGTCGAGTCTGTATGGTTGTTTTTATGTATGGGTTGAACTTCGGGGACGAAGTTCCTTTTAAGGAGGGGAGACTGTAATACTCCGTATTTATAAGTCTTGGGGTACTCTATCGAGTAGCCCTTACTCTGTCGAGTAAGGGTAAGTTGCGAGATAAAATAGTTTCGACTGTTGTGTACTCGATCGAGTAGGGGTACTCGATCGAGTAAGGGGTACTCGATCGAGTACCTTGGGTACTCGATCGAGTGTCCCATTTTACGGGAGTTTTCTCGGGTTTTGTTAATTATGCGATTAAGGTATTTAAACATAGTCGTCATTGTTTTAAATCACTTTTACAAAACCTAAAACCCCGTTTAAGAGAGAAAGCAACCAGTTCATCTTCCTAATCGCATCCTTAGCAATTCCGGAGTTCGACGGTCAGTTCTTGTCGTTATTCGTATCGTTGAGTTCCCTGCGTCGAGGGTAAGCTTTTAATATAATTTTTATAATGTTTTGTTAAGTTTGGCTAAACCCTAATTTAGAGATTGGGGGTTTTGTGTGTAGTTTGTGATGTGTAGCCTCTATGTGTTATATGATAGGAGGAGGGTTCGTAGAAGAGACTTTTTGATACAGCTGTTGATACCGTCTGACTGTTGTGCTTTCCAGGTAGGATTTCCTACTCAGTATTAGTCCCATAATGGGATATTGGTGATGTGTTGTACTTGGTTGTTTGATATAATGATTGTATTGTGTTTGTGGTTGTGATTTCTTGTTGATGGTTCTCGAGATGCGTTCTCGGCTGAGTGGGGTCACTTGCGGGAGTGACTTCACGCCCTAGTTTCGCCCTTCGTGGAACCCGCCACGGAAGGGGATGTGCACATTAATGGACAGGGTTATCGCTTGGTATGATGAGTGGGGCTTAGGTGGGAACGGCTGCGGTCCCCCATGGCGGTGGTCGGGTCCAAAGTGGACGAGTCAATGATTGAGATGATTGGAATTGGTTGGTTGTGTGTGTGTGACAGTTAAGCTGTCTGTTTATCTTATTGTTGATATATGTATTGAATTGTGTGATTAGTACTGACCCCGTTTAAATGTTTTAAAAACTGTGGTGATCCATTCGGGGGTGGTGAGCAGTTATTGAGCAGGTGTGATATGACGCGTATGTGATAGCTGGGATGAGTCATCACGTGGCAGTTAGAAGTCTTCCGCTGTGTCAGACAAAGTCTAGTAGCTTTGATAGTTTTAGTTGTAGACCGTATGAGAACCTTGTAATTCCTTTTATTAGTTTTGGTTTGAACATGTAATCACTTAATCTATAATTACTTTAAAAGTACGTTTCTTATTGTCTTATGTTATTCAGTACCTCGGGCAACCGAGATGGTAGTATCCTTATACCTGAGTGGTCCTGGTAAGGCACTTGGAGTATGGGGGTGTTACATACTCGGCCTTACCTCTACGGGCGCGATTGCCGCCCCTAGGAGGGTCTTCCGTCAGCTTTGGAGGACCCTGGCCCACACCACTTTTCAGGAGCGAAAGCTCCAACAGGTCCACCTCCCCGCTGTCCGTTGTTTCCTTAGACTGATGGGGAGCACTATTTTCGGCCGAAAGGAGCCGAACAACATCACAAACACCGAGCTCTCCATCCTGGGCGGTTACTTGAACATCGACTGTGAGGGTCCCTTTACCCTCAACATAGCTTACTTGACCGCCCAGTACCTTCAGAGCCAGGGGAAGAAGGAGACGGGAACCATTGCCTGCGGTGGCATAGCCACCATTCTTACCCGTTCCCTCATCCCCGTTTGGCCTCGCGACCTGCAGTACCTCCAGGGAGAGAGGCTACTGAGTCTGGATGCCATGCTTTCTCAACATTGGCTTACCCCAGACTACCAGACATGGGAAGATAGACGGCTTCCTGTCTGTAGACTTACCTTGTGAGACTCTCCCCCGTCTAGAGCCCCTTCCTACTGTTGCTAGGGGCGCCCGCCTGCCACCACTGCCTGACCTTCACCTTCCACGCCGACCACCTCATGATGCACCCTCCGCCAAGAAGCGGCGTCTTGAGACCCAAGAGGGGTATACAGCTACAGGGAGCACCCAACCCTCCACGGCTGCTTCCGTACCGACCCCTACTCCCACTACTACTACCACTCCTACTCCCACTGCCACTGACCAGACACAGACTCAGCCGGACCTACCGGCTACTTTTGTACCACCTCCTCCCTTTGTGGCGCCCGCGGTCCTAGACCAAGGGGGCGCCGTTGACGGATTGTTGCTTGAGGTTGCAGAGAGTCAGGCTCGTATGGAGAGGGACTTGGCTCTTGTCTTGCACCCTCTGTACGAGTACCACTTGCGGTGACATGGACCGATCCCAGAGGGTTGGCCACACCCTTCCTTTTTCCGGTACCCACCTGAGGGGTACCCAGTGTCTGAGGAGGAGGAGGACGAGGACCCGGAGGTGGCAGTGGAGAGTGCTCGCGCTGAGGAGCAGAGGAGGAGAGAGGAGGAGAGAGACCCGGAGTTCAGGGTGGAGGACGTCCGTGACAGTGACGGCGACGACGACGACAAGTAGCTACTGGTCTACTCACTTCCCCAGTTTTATGGCTGGTTTGGGGAAGTTCGTATTTTGTATGTATTTCTTACTCTTTTATTTTGTCTCCTTTACATTTATCGTTTTTATTTTCTTTTGGTTGTATATTCCCATTTCCCCGTATATATCTGCTGGTGTATGCTGGAGGACAACGAGGGCGTTGTCCGTTTTGGTTTGGGGAGGGTATTGCATCCTTTTGAGTCTGCATTTGCATTTGTTTTTGCATTCACGTTTATTTTTCAGCTTGCATTGTTGTTTATTTCATCAAAAATCAAAAGTCCAAAAAAATTAGAAAATTTCAAAAATTCAAAAAATATTCACGTTTATTTTTGCATATAAGTTGAGTCGGAACGGTAGATTTCCGTGATGATAATGTACTATAACTTGTCATTTTACTTGAGCCTTGCACTTTAGACTTGACCTGACCTGATAAATTGGCAAACTACTTGAAAAATTCTGAGTTTTAGAGCCATAACTGGTGACATTCATGACCAGTTTTCATTAGGAATTGAGAGTAGTACTCCTTGCATAGCATGTTCATTATTTTTGCACTTTTATGACATTCAATTTCTTGTCAAATGCACATATTCGGATTTGTGGTTGGTGTCACATGCAGGGAGGTGCTTGCAAATTTCCCTTTCTTTATATTTTTCACCCATTTAGCTCCACATTAGCCAAATTTGCCTTTTTGACCCATTAGCTACATTCCAAATTAAGCCTGCCTAGTCAAGCTAGTTAGTATGTTCTTTTGGGTATGAGTTTTCCGATTGATTTTCGCCCTTATTTCCGTGTTTGGAGTTGTTGGAAAATGGAGGAAGGAGGAAAAAGAAAAGAAAAAGAATCGAAAAAGAAAAAAAAAGAAGGACGTGAAAGAAAAAAAAAATGAAAAAAAAGAGAAAAAAAAGAGCTGGAACGTGAGAAAAGAAAAAAAAAGGAGAGAAAGTTTGAAAAAAAAAGAGTTGATTCGTTCAGTTAGTTATTTCAGACAGTATTTAAAAAAGGAAAGTTTGTGACCGTCTGACTCCTCCGTTCTTATTCTATATTTTTTGAGGAGATTGTGTTTGAGTTTAGTGAGCTTTGTGCCAAATGAAGGGCACTTGTACTTAGTTTTTCAGTCAGTTGAGATTCAGATGGTTTTTATTATGGTCCTGTTAGGAACTAGCTTGACGCTTTTACCTCCACATTTCCATAACATGTTTTGCCTTTCTCACCTGAACCTAACTATTCCCAAATTATTTGTAAGCCCTCGGCTGTGACGGACATTATTGGTTGGAGTGTGTGCATTAGTACTTGAATTGTCTTTCATTTTTTTATCTCATCTGATGTTCTAAATATGTGTGCAACTCTGGAGAAAAAAATTTCATGCCATAAATTTCGTTTTAGTTAGTTTTAGCTTATATAATCTCAATTTATTCCATTTTAACCATTAAAATTATAAATCGTGCAAAATTAATCACATTAACTTCAAATTTTGCATACAATAAGTAAAATATGCATGTGAAATCATATTAAAATTTCTTGGCCAGAAACAACATTTAACTATTTGTGGGATTTATCTGTATGCATCCCTTTAAATATAAGGACTATATCGAATTATAATGATGAAACTAGTCATAAAATTTAAATTGCATAAACAAAATTATATAGGATTTATAAATAACCTTCGGTCCTAGCAAATACGGCCTAAGAACAATATCAAAGTAGATATTCGCCTATCAGTTGCACCCAAGACGATATGAGAAATGGCCTTTGATTTTGCTAGAATCGATCAAAAATTAACTAAATAATTTTAGGTTTTTGTGTTTTTTCTGATGAGAGGGAAGCAAAAATGGCTTAGGAAAATTAGGTTAGAAAATCCTCTCCCCACTCCCCTATAAACCGTGTATAGGAATGGATTAGGGAAGGATTTTTTTTATTTTTTTATTTTTCTCGGCCCATATCCGAAAATAAGATGATAATTTTCTTCTTATTTTCGGTTATTCCAAAAATGTATAAAATGTGTAAATTGTCATCTAGTGAGGATCGAACCCATGACCTCTTGGTTTGAGGTATTACCACTATGACACATTCATCTTGTTGATATTAAATATAACTGATTACATTTAATTACAAATTAACAGATTAATTTATCCAAGCTAACATTACATACATTTAATTAAATATAACTTATTATATTCAATTTACGAATTGACAGTTAATTCGTCTCAACTAATATTATTTAATCTTCATTAAATAATTGTCTCATCAACACATTGACTAACTGTTTAGTCATATAAGGCATCAATGTGATTATATTTCTATGACCACATCTCTCAAACACATCCTATAGGTGTGACCTTTAGGGACCAGTTGATCACCGCCATCTGTATGATAATAACGTCAAACTTTCTAGCAAGCCAACCGTTATTAGGTAATCGTTAATCAACTGATTAAAATACGAAGTATACCCTTGTGAACCTGTAAGAGATTTACAAATGTTATCACACTAATTTGTGGAGGACACTAGGGAGTTGGATTACATATGTTGGATTACATATGTTCCCTTCGAGACAGCAGCAACTCGTGCTCCATTCCCGACTCGCAGGTCCACATCACCTTTTTCGAGAGGTATGATGTTCCTTAGGTCCTGCAAATGATTACATAGATGAGAACCACAACCAGTATCAAGTACCCAAGTTCCGAAACTTGCATGGTTAATCTCAATCATATGAATATAAGATGACATACCAACAGGAACGACGCGGCCTGCTTTGATGTCCTCACGGTAGACGGGACAGTTCCTCCTCCAATGTCCAATCTTGTGACAATGGTGGCACTCAATGTCACCGCCCTTGCTCTTTGCCTTGCCCTGTGAGTCACTAGTCTCACCAGGCGTACTCTTACCGTTTCCTGGCTTCTTAAACTTTGGCTTACCTACAGCTAGGTCGCCATGAGCCTTGCCCTTACGTTTACCCTTGTTGTAAATCATGAGAACATCATGCTTCATGCTCCCACTCAATTTCATATCCTTCTCGGTCTGTACGAAAAGGGAGTGTAGCTCATGAGGACTCTTTTTCAAGTCATTCATGTTGTAGTTCTCACTGATTTTGCAATCAAGTGCCTCCAGCTTCTCGACATTCTCAATCATGTGAAGAATGTGTGGGCTAACCGGTTGGCCCTTCTGGAGTTTCGCATAAAGAAGAGACAGGTATGCTCATATGTAACAATTCTCGGTGCTTTAAAGAACTCGTTAGTGAGCGTGGTGAAAATCTTGTTCGCACTTTGGGCAATGAAGCGTCTCTGCAAATTGGTTTCCATTGCAAAGATGAGTACGTTCTTTATCGCACCCGCTTCCATAACGAAGTCACTATAAGCGAGTGACTCGTTGACTCCTGCATTGGGGCCTAGGTTTACCGGTATTGGCTCAGTTAAGTACTTGAGCTTACCGTCAGCAATGGCAGCATTCCGTAGTGCTGCCTCCCAGTCCGCAAAGTTGGACCCGTCGTTTTTCAGACGTGTGAACTGATTCATTTGGTCCATGAATATTTTCTGCCAGGACTCGCGTCTAAGTGTGGCACTAGGCATTTGGATTGCGTTATTTCCAGACATTTTGTTGTAACAGTATTATCAAAATAAACGTGTTCTACACTGCGAGAAGAAGAAAAAATAAGCATGTGCATCGTTTATGATTTTTAAGTCTAATGAACTACTGTCATAACGCGAAGACTCAAAACATTTATACAATCGACCTCCCTCAAGAATTATATAAATGATCCCAAGACTCAATTATCTGCAAATTGATAAGCTAAGCTTTTAGCTAATTCTACCGTTAGCATTCTTGGTCGATAAATTTATGTAAATACTATCTTTAGTCCATCATAATCACGAGAAACTCTTTGGACTATGATGTTGAGGTAAACTAAGTCAACACAACTACTTACCCAACGTAGAAGGGGTCATATTATGCCTACCGACGAAGAAGGGATTCATAGTTGTTTGCCCTTATAAAGACTAATCTCAATTTCCGTTTTAGAGGAAGATCCCATCAACTTAATTTAGATTCATTTTAAGTGAACTAATATCTAGCATGCGAGAATGAATAAGCTAAGGTGATGGCTTTATAAAGTGTGTGACATCTGTATGTCCATGAAAACTAACATACAATCTATATGAGTCAATTTTCATGCATTTTAGTAGTAGGTGGTTTGGTTTTAGGCGGAATATGATGCATAAACTACCATGTGAATGAAAAGCAATATGAATGAAAACGTAAAACAATAAAAGTCCTAGTGTGGCCTATCCTATCAAAATGAACATTAAATACAAGTTTGGAATCCATCCTTGGACCCGAGAAGCTTGTATTGATGTTCCATCTTGATCCATGTAGCGGGAGTGAGCTCCAATCTCCATCTTTAGTCTTCTTTTGAAAAATACAATAAATAAAATTTACATAATAAACCTATTTATTACATTCTAATTTCAAAACCCAAAACTAAAGAAAAATAAAGGAGATTCGAGATCTCATAATTACATAAAACTATGTTTCTTTCATTACGAAAACATAATTAACTAAGGCCACACTAAGTATTACAAATTACAACCGATTGCAAAAAAAAAACGTAAATTAAACCATTCAATCGATTCATTCAACTAAAATAAAATGCATCAACTAAAATAAATTAAACATACATGACACAATTCCTTAATTATGTTGATTAATTTATCCAAACCACCTATTTAAATTAACAAATTAAGCGACAATTCCTCAATTGATCACATTAATTTCAAACTTAATTCATATTAAACTTGTAATATGAATTTAATCCGTCAAAATTTTAAACTGCTTTAAAATAATTAGGTATCTTTTAATTATGAACCGCTTCACAATAATTAATTTGCTAAAACAAAACAAAAATTTCTTTAAAATTTATCTTGGTAAAAAAAAAACGAAACAACCAAAATAAATAAAAAAAACTATCTCCGTTTTACAGCTTAAACCGAAAAAAAAAAACAATTTTTTTTTATAATCTGTCCAGCACGTGAACAGTAACAGAAACGAAATTTTTTTTTTCTTGCTCGGCTGAATAGACAAAAACAACAAAAAACAGCCTGTTTCTCATTTTGTTCACGGTTTTTATCTGTAAAAACCCGAAACAAGACAATATTTTTTTTTTTTAAAAAAAAATGTCCTCTGTGAACAGTAACAGAAAAAAAATTCTTTTCTCGGATGCTTTTCAAATCGGCATAAACAAAAACAGCCGCAAAAAACTTTAATCGGTTTTTCAGAATAAACCGAAAAGAAAAAAAACAGAATTTTTTTTTTTTTTTTTTTTTAATAAAAATACTGTTCATCCGTTAACAGTACGTGACGGAAGGAAAAAAAATTCCACTGATAAAAAAAAATCCAGCCGATTATATATTTTTTTCGCAAACCCTAATTATTGTTTACAAACAATTTTATGAAAATCATCAAAATTAAAATTCGTGGCCTTGGCTCTGATACCACTTGTGGGATTTATCTGTATGCATCCCTTTAAATATAAGGACTATAACGAATTATAATGATGAAACTAGTCAAAAAATTTAAATTGCATAAACAAAATTATATAGGATTTAGAAATAACCTTCGGTCCTAGCAAATACAGCCTAAGAACAATATCAAAGTAGATATTCACCTATCAGTTGCACCCAAGACGATATGAGAAATGTCCTTTGATTTTGCTAGAATCGATCCAAAAATTAACTAAATAATTTTAGGTTTTTGTGTTTTTTCTGATGAGAGGGAGGCAAAAATGGCTTAGGAAAATTAGGTTAGAAAATCCTCTCCCCACTCCCATATAAACCGTGTATAGGAATGGATTAGGGTAGGATTTCTTTTTTTTTTTTTTTTTTTTCTCGGCCCATATCCGAAAATAAGATGATAATTTTCTTCTTATTTTCGGTTATTCCAAAAATGTATAAAATGTGTAAATTGTCATCTAGTGAGGATAGAACCCATGACCTCTTGGTTTGAGTACCCTCACTATTACCACTATGACACATTCATCTTGTTGATATTAAATATAACCGATTACATTTAATTACAAATTAACAGATTAATTCGTCCAAGCTAACATTACATACATTTAATTAAAAATAACTTATTATATTCAATTTACGAATTGACAGTTAATTCGTCTCAACTAATATTATTTAATCTTCATTAAATTTTTGTCTCATCAACACATTGACTAATTGTTTAGTCATATAAGGCATCAATGTGATTATATTTCTATAACCACATCTCTCAAACACATCCTATAGGTGTGATCTTTAGGGACCAGTTGATCACTGCCATTTGTATGATAATAACGTCAAACTTTCTAGCAAGCCAACCGTTATTAGTTAATCGTTAATCAACTGATTAAAATACGAAGTATACCCTTGTGAACCTGTAAGAGATTTACAAATGTTATCACACTAATTTGTGGAGGACACAAGCTCCAACACTAATTTTAGTTGTTAAATAACCATTTTACTCAATAAAATGTTATTATTATCCAATAAATTATAAAAGTGAGCAATAAAATTCCATAAATCATCTAAAATGACCTAAAATATTTTTGGACCATAATTTATACATGCATAGAAAAATTTCGTGCATATAATATATAAACACAAATTTTCAGGTTTTTATTTTAGTCATCTAATAACTCGTAAAAACTCAAAAAAACGATTTGCATGCATCAACAAAGCTCTGATACCAATTGTTAGGTTCTATAACCCCTAATTAGACTCCTCTAATTAGTTTCTAAATTACTCATAAATTTAGAATAATAGATCTAGTGCATGCAATATGTAAATAAATGAAATAAGGAGAAAACAATTATTCCTTACACAATGTGGGACGGATTTATTTGGCACAAGGTAGGACACCTTCCTAACCTTGTTCTTGAGCTTAATCACTTTAGGATGATCCTCCAAAAACTAAAGTTCCAAATTAGAAACTCTCCTCTTAGTGACACCCAAGACTTACCCTTAATACTAATAATATTATTAACTAGATAATATTACTAGTAACCTTAAATTTATTCTAATAATGTTATTATTAATACACTAGTAATATTTTGTGATATTAGAATTTTTAGAACAAATTCAAGCATAAAACTTATTTTATGTTAGAGAGGTTTTGAGAGATAAGCACAAAAAAAAAAAAAATATGAAAAATGAGAACATCATCTCATGATAAAGGGGAGGGGGTGCCGGTGTCATGGTCCATGGGGAAGGGGATAAAGCTTTTCCTTTTTAATTTTTGTCTTACCCAAATAATAGGCTAGGTTTAGGTGTAGGTCAAGTGTGATGATTATGCTTTTCCATATAAAATAATCAATTACATACACCCTAAAACTACCTACTAAAACCGGCTCCCACACTTAAAATAGACTCCATTTTATTTTTTGTAATTTGTAATTTGTAATATGTTGTGACATGTGACATGTAACATGTCATTAGTAATTTAAATGCATATTTAACTAATTAAATATTATTATATATTAAATGAATTGCATTTAACAAATTAACAAGTAATTCACAATTACATGTATATAAAAGGTTTCACATTAAGTCTAGTTAATATAATCTACAACATTTTGCAATTATGATTAACAAATTGTTCTTATCTCAAATGTCTCATAAACATTAATCAATTTTATTAATATAACATATTAATTACTAAATTGAATC